>NC_072845.1:3686261-4300638 GCF_013085055.1 Fusarium oxysporum Fo47
GAAATTATCACTTCACGGACTGCTGGAGTACTTCAAAGCCGAAAGTGGTGATATCGCGCGCGAGAAGCTTGACAATATCGATGATCGCCTCGAGAGTGAATGGAGAATTCTTGAGGAATGCTACAACCAAGCTATGGATCCTTCGGGCTCGCTGTATCCCGAACAGTATTTTCTTAGCCTTACCAGGGACGACCCTTCATCGGCTTACCGCTCGAGATGCTCGGGGTTCAGTAATATGGACAGCCGTACCAGGGTGCGAAAACAGTATTCTACACGTGAACAGAGGGACGAACTTGATGAAGAGCGGGAGGCTGAGATATGATCCGAACTTTGAACAACCGTCTTTCAGGGCCAACACTGTTCCATCACCAGGGCGTTTCCCCTTCAGCAACCATAAAACTATCTTTCGCGGATGTTCCTCGGTATCTATTCCGGGTCTACGACTCAAAAAGCTCTGGTCTCAACTTTAATACCGTCTTTGCATCAGAATTTAGTTTTGTCCCATACGGAGCGCTGGTACCGAAGGTCAATCTTCTTTCATTAGGTGCTATAAACGCTTCAAACATGCTATAAAACCACCCAGAAAGAAAGAACTGCTTCATTGGTAGCAGCTTCGGTGACGGTAAATTACGGGATAACCTTGTCTCATGGACTAGCTCTTTGATGAACGCTATCCAGTACGCTATATAGAGGTCGCACGTCGGCCATACACCGGCCTCCATTGTTCATATCTGTGCACTGGACACCAGGAAATTCCCTCGGGGGCAGTTCGCAAGAGACATGTGGTTACTCCAGTCATACGCCCACCCGAAATCAAACTGGCTTCGTCTCAAAGTCTCGAATATGACAACGGGGAGTATCTTTCCCAGGGAGTGATTCATCACGGCGGTCGATCGTCCGTCTTCTCTCTACAAGATCTCATATCATCCGGCCTATATGAACTATATCCAGAGTTTGCAGACCAGTCAGCGAAGGATTCATGGACGAATCGAGTGCTAGAGCTTCGGGCCTGCTGGAGAGAGGAATGTCTGACATCTGGAAAAGAGTTCAACCAAGCTTGCGAAATTGCAAGAGGCCCCATGGATGTATTGATGTATGGGATGCCATCTTGCTGCTCTTGACCTTTCGCAAGCACCATCCATATTGGTTGTGTAAGTCATCTGAGTCGTAACTACTCTAGGATCTGGGAATCTGACATGATAATACAGACGATCGTTGGGATGCTTCTGAGAGGCAATTTCCTGAACCTGATGAAGTATGTCGGCTCAGGGCACTACTAAAGCTCGCGGAAGATAAATTCGACTCAAAGCTGGATGAGCTGTCGTCGGAGGAAGCTAAGAAAGATGCCCATTTGTAGTATATGGTTATAATTAAGGGATCTTTCGTGAGGTGAGATCCCCGTCTGGCCGTTATCTTTTGACGAAAGTAGAATGTTGTTAGCTTTCCATCATGAGATTGATCATTCACGTGGTTTGATAACAGTACATAATAATATAGCGAATCGGATGCACTCAGGCTCCATCAGACAGCATGAATGGATTGAAAATGGTCTTCCAATTGGCTCCTGTGCAACTACGCGTCTTGCATGACGGAAGCCGTATTCAAGACCCCGCACCAAGACAGAAACCCCCCATCTCAGACCTCATTATCCCGATGATATCCTGTTTGACCAAATATCCTGACAATGAGCGATCACGAAAACCAGGCTATGGCCGAGGTTGGAGATATTGCGAACAGGATCGATGCGCTGAAAATCGCTGGAAAAAAGAGAAGACAACCGCGCAAGCCTCTCAAGGAAGCCTTATGTAGTTACGGCGAAGCAGCCGATGCTTTGTCGGAACATGCAGCCAACGTCGTTAAGTTGCTTCGTGCTGGTGGTCTATTCAACGAGGAAGATTTAGAGTCCGTCCGCACCGCCCAAAACAGGGCTATTGAGCTTGGGCGAGCTGCGAGACTCCTAAACGACTCTGCAACTCAGACTGTTGTTAGACAAGTCATTTCACTAGGCGACAAGACGTTCTTCAACATAGATGGCCTCCTTCAACATTTCGAGAAGCCTATAGAGAAGATTGCACAGGGAAAGATCCAGGGAGCGCAAAGTGGCGACATCTTGTGGAAGATTGCGGAAGAATGTTATCATCAAGCCACGAGGCCTTCTGGAGATCTTAATCTAGAGGATTGTCTTACCACTAGCGAAGTGGTGGAGAGGGAAGAGAAAAAAGAACATTGGATCAAGTTCTGGATTCAGTCACTATGCAACTGCCCCGGTGGCCCGACAATATTTCAACCAGAGAACTTTGTTTTCAGCGACTCAGTCAACAAGCCTCCAAAGTACATGCCACGATACCTGTTCCGGGCATATGATGACAACAGCACGGGTCGCAACGACAAAGATGTCATCGCTTCAATACTTAGCCAGTGCGGCGAAGCGAATCGTCACGGGATCGACATTTTCTCAATGGACTATAAAGAGGCTTCACAAATGCTACACCAGCATTTAGATAAGGGTCCTTTTAGTAGCAGTGTGACCGACAACCTCGTTTCATGGAGCAGTTCTCTCATGTTTGTCATCCAGTATGCAAATTGGAGATTTTGCTACCCGCAGTTTAGTCACCCAGGCGATATTTGTATTTGTGCTGTGGATACATCACAGTTCCCACGAAGGCAGTTTGCAAGGGATAAGTGGTTGCTCAACTCGTTCAAGGATGCGGAACATTCAGATCAAGAGAACAACTTTCGTGATCTTCGACTTAACAGAAGTGAGTATGATAACGGAGAGTACCTTTCTCAGGGAGTCCTTCACATTGAAGAGCGCTCTTGCACCTTGTCCTTGCGACGTCTGAAAAATGCTGGACTGTGGGATTTATATCCAGAGTTCAACGTCAACGATGTGGAAAACGACGCCGATGTGAGAGTTCAGTGGACAAAATATGTCAAGCTACTTCGTTCTTTATGGCACTCTGTACGCACGACAACAAAAGCGAATGTGCAGTGTGCACTAGACATTGCAAGGAAATGTTTCCAAAGTTTCGATCAGGATGATATGGCGTTGTTGTTACTCTCGTTCTGCGAACGTAAGCTACACCGAGAGAATCCATCATTTCAAAATCCCTTTACAGACTTACTACCTCCTGTAGCAATTGAGGATATTGATTACAAGGAACCCGCAGAGGTGGATCGATACTCGACGCTGAGGAAGCGATTGTCAGAACTGAGAAAGGCGTCAGGGGAACGTGGCATGAAGCTATTTGACCAACTGTATGAGCTGGAAGATACAGAAGAGAACTAGATTGTTTGATCAATGACTGAGAAATGAGAGCCTAGATAGTGAGCTTTGACTCCCTGAGCCTCACACGAAGTTACCCTTCTGGAACCTTGAGACTAACAGGTGGATTGGCCTTCACGCGCTTGAATATCTCCTCCTTCAGTTCCTCATCGCTCCACTGTCTAATCCCCATAAATTCATTGTCAGTCTTTACAAAGAATCCATTCCCCATACCATAACTCGCCCTAATGACAAAGTCCCTCACGGAAACCCGGTCTCTGATTCCTTCGTTGTACCGCTTCCACGCAGCTTCGGCAAGCACCTTTGTATCAACTTGTTCAACAGCAAACTCCGCGCCTGGAGCAGCTTCATGAGCATATCCCAGCACCTGATTCTGTGTCATAACCACAGTGTGTATGTAATAAAGCTTGTTAACGGTCTCTTCAGGTTTCGAGAGGACAGAAGAAATGGCCTTGCCAATATCATCGAGCGCCGTTGCAGACATTGGGATGTCTCCACCGTCCGCAACACGAGTTGGTGCTTTGCCAGAGAGACCAACAAAGATATCTTCATCAAGCACCCAATCCAGAAACATGCCAGTATTGATGCCCGTGTACGTAATCTCACCCTTCTCAGCCTTTGCCAACACGTCGTTCAGGACGGGTAGCTTGGTCTTCATGAATGGCATGTTGGCTATCTCGGGATTATCAAGAGAAACACCAAAGAATGAAGGAATGGCTCGATAGATGCCAGCGTTGACGGCTGCTTGCATCGTAACCACTGATGCATCGTAGGCGAGGCGGTTGAGTATGATGACGATGGCATCAAACCCGCGACCTATAAGGCTTGGTGTTAAAGTCTCGGCTGATGTGTAATCTGCTCCGATGACATCGACATCTGGTGGGAGATTTGCCGAAGTTGGATCGCGAGTAAGCACGCTGACTTTGAGGCCGTTTTTGAGGAGGTGCTTGATGGTTGAAGGACCGAGACGTCCGGTGCCCTTTGGATGTCAGCATAGGCTTTGTCTGAAATTCGACAAACTTACACCAGCGATCACAACATTAGAGATAGTGATATGAGACATATTCTTGAGTTTCAAATCAAGTTGTAAGAAGTGAAATTCCGAGAGATGATCATCCGGTATCATAAGCCGTGCTGACATTGGGCGTCACACTGGTTCCTCGATTCGGACTGTCAGCTGACGCGTATTACAGGCGAAATCGGCGGTTGAACTTTTTTTTCAAGAAGTCTTTTGATATAGACTATTCATCGTGGGTTTTGTTTCTTCTCCTCCTGCACATGTCCTTCCACTGTGGTTCCTGCTATGGCAGACACTTATAATCGTAATCAACGGCCTTTCCGGTACAACTTGCCACTCTGCCTTTAATCACTACGCCATCCAAGTTCCCCTCAAAAATCTTCTAGTCGATACGCAGAGTAGGAGGGCTCTTCATAGGGATGGGCGCTGAGAAGCATTAGCAGTGCGCAGAGTTATAGAAGGAATCGCTAACCTTTTCAGAGCTTTGACGGCGTTCCTGGCAACGTCTTCACCCACGCAAATAGTTTCAACCCTTGCCTCTTCAACCTCCTCAAGCTTTCCGACTTCGCCAAGGTGTGGCTTGGCTGCATCGCCAGGGCGAAACTGGCCGGCCCCAATAACAGTCCAACAACACTCGGTATAATTACCCGGGCCGGGGTAGCGACCTGCTCAAGCAGCGAAAATGGCCTCTTTACATTGAGCCAACGATAATTTAGGCACGTTGAAGACGAGTCTGAATCGGGTAGCAGATGCCATAGTGGTAACAGTTTGCTGTTAATTGAACTTGGATGGTTTATCAAGCTTGGATGTACGTATCAAACTAAAGAAGGCGGGGGAAGGTAAGTTCATGGTCAGTGGCCTGATAATTTCAGGCCACCAGAAAATGATGCAGAAACTGCTATCAACACAGTACACCTAATCTCAGAATTCTTTTGTTAAAAGCTTGGTATCTCAGCTAATGGGTTAAGCGCTCGTGGAAATGTGTATCACGAGGTGGTGTATCAGAACAGAAGCCTAATACCGTTGCCAAATGAAATCAAGGCCGTCACTAAAGACATGTGGAAATGTTTGGCTTGGTTGTATTCTCACACCTATTTCACACGGGTTTGGGTCATTCAAGAAATCAACGCCAACCAGTCTCGACTTGTTCATTGTGGTCACTTGACAATCGAATGGGACCAGGTTGAGCTGGTCGCCGGGTATATCATCATGGAGCCAGCGTTTAGTAAAGCATATGGCTTTACGGACACACCAAATGCTGGTGGGCCGCTACTGCTTCTACAGAGCGCCTGCGGCAGCCCAAGAACTGGCTATACATGTTGTATCTGGCATCAAACTTTTCCAGCACTGACCCAAGAGATATGATATATGGTCTCCATGGTTTAATGAGTATTACACGGGGCAGTGAGCTCCTCTATCCTGACTATGACAAATCGACGGTGGAGGTTTACATGGACTCTGTCGCTGCTGCTTTCGTCGACATGCAGAACACAGATGTGTTACTCTACGCTCCAGGCACGGATCACCCATCTTGGGTGTCCCGATGGGATCGGGCCATGTTATTTCGAAATCCTTTCAGGTTTGGTAAAGCACTTCCATGGAGTCCGTCACCTGATTTGAAACCGACCTGGAGCATTAATGCAGAGTCAAAGGTTCTGGCTCTACGTGGCGTTCTTGGACAAGGCTTTGGGCTTGAACGCAGAATGACGCGACGCGTCGTAACAACACTAAAACGCGCGATGCTTGTTACCGCCGAGGATACTGTAGGTGGAGATTTGATGGTGCAGGCGGCTCGAGGTTGTTATTAAAGAGCTTCTGATGGGACTAGTTTGTTGTTTTTTGTCATGGGCATCCAACTGACGACAGGTAACGCCAGCTGCCAAAACCCTCTTCTGGTCAACCGTCAATTGCTCGCGTCGATCAATCTAAGTTCTATGATAGGTCTCAACTGCAAGTAACTCATCCAGTGTCGACCAATCATTGGAGTGACGAGCAAGTCTACACCTCCACCTGATCCTTTCGTCCACGTCGTGAGCATCCTTCTCTGTAATGACTGACGTGGCGCGTCCTAAGCACTGAGATGAGCAGATAAACTCTTGCAAGTAAAGTATCGTGGCACCAATGAGTCACAGGCAAACGTAAAGCCAAAGTCTGACCAAGAGGATAACTCTCCATCCCGCAAAGCTTGTTTTTCTCTTTTCCTATAAATACAGCATCTCTCCCATCCCTCGCCTCTCCGGTTCCTTATCTGTATTCCTACCTACTTTCTTGTGCTTGTTTCTATCTGCTATCTTACATTCATTCATTTCATTGCATTCCCCTTCCACTCTTTACACAAACTTCAGCGCATCTTCACCACCAGCAGAGTTCCATCATCATCAGACACGGCTCGACACCAGCACATCACATATCATTCACATCATTCACATCATTCACATCATTCACATCACGAGGCAGGAATTTCTTACACCACCGGCAAGCTGGTGAATGCAATGAAAAAAGAAAAGGTTCAAACTGAATCAACAGACACCCCTCTGGTCATAGAAACAGCGAGAATAGACAAAACTGCAAGCACTGATAATAAATCAAAAATTGTGCCGCGGACTTACCAACCTACTGCGACACTGGGGGGTTAGCGCAAGTTGTCCCAGACCGCAGCACTTGCGCCGATACCTTGATGGTTGGCCAACAAGACGGCAGGTAACAGGAGCCAAGCTCTCGAGATCATGAACATGAAGAGAAGAAGAAGAAGAAGATGGGGGCAGAGGGTTCTTATACTCATCTGGGAGCACTCTCGCTCCTACCCGACGCCGGAGCGACTTCAGAGGCATGAAGAGCACAGAGGCAAGTGCAAGATCGAATTTAGAAGGTGAGCAAGTTTTCGAACACTGACATCGACAGGTGACACCATCCACATCGAACGACCGGGTCACCTACTCTCTTCAAGGAGGAAAGAGCCTTTGGCAGCGAAACACGCTTATGCGCAAACACCTCGAACATTGCTCAAAGAGACAGCAGTCAAGTACGTCCGAGGCGCCACCCAGTAAAAGATAATGAGACAAAGACGATTGCTTTGGGGCCAGTGCCTCAATTATCTTTATCACAGAACCAACGCATACAAAGCAGCATCTGAATCCATGAGATCTTCTTCATCAAGTCTCGACGCCGCAGACCTTAGCTCCTGGCCTGTTGGCAAACTTTCCAGGCTGGGCACTGCAGAAAGCACGACACCAAGACTACCTTAGAGATACGTAAGCTCTTGGTAAGATGTGACATCATGCAGGAGCGTGACACTTATTTTCACTGGGAAGGAAGAGACCCCGCAGACGATCACCTACGCCGATACCTCCAATGTCGGAGCTCACAGTGCAGCCCACTGCAATGCGAAGAGGAAGACAAATGAATATGACCGTGAGACGAGCGATTTTCCAAAATCGCAATGAGAATGATCCCGTCTCCCCACCAAGCGCGGGCGCGAGACGGAGATGCGAATGAGGTGGAAGCAAAGCAACACTACTCCTCCAGGAAACAAGCAGTCTTTTGCATGGCAGGTACCCCATGTCAACTTCCCCGATCGAACGATACCCGTAGCTGAGTGACATGAAGTCCTCGGAGCTTTTGACCCGTGCATGAACGTGGGAAAGTACTCATCCAGCCTGCGAAAAATGCCGGAAGACGGACGAAGAAGGAGCCTCAAGAACTTTGCCTGATTTTTGGTACGAGCAAAGTTGGACGCGCCATCGCATCAGAAAAAGGAAGATGCAGAAGGAGGTGAACGCGAAGACGAAATCAGGCACCGAGACATCGGGTTTGACCAGATTTTGTGTGGGACTGAGTGGATTGAAAGCAATTGAAGATGCTTTGATAGTTGTCGTCGTGGGTAGGGAAATGCAAGACATTAATCATATAATACATCCCCTGAGCTACTCACAGTAATTTCATCATACAAAATTTCTGTGAATTGTTGGTATTCTCGCGTCGCTTCTATTTGTTTCGTTGAGCCGACCATGGTGATTGAAGCTATACGTAGGACCCACCTTGGTAGGGCGCCTGGTACTTTCAAGGTTTTCTCTCCAGCATCGCACAGTTCTCCTCCGTACACGTGATCAGTTCCCGAGGGTTCAATACTTTCGAACAATTCGCTAAAATCTCGTAATTCGCGTCCTCCAAACTTCGAAAATTTAGTGTTATAGCTCAGCTGGCCTTCGAAACCTCAATTGGCATGCATCATCCCAATTCTGTTCCCCCACGCACATCAGCCGCAGCGTTCTAGCCCGGCCTGTCTAAGCCCCAACTCCAAAATGGCAACATTACCGCAAACTATCACTGTTCTGTGGCTAGTCCTGCACAGTGATCAATTTATTGGTAGATAGTCTGTGTGAGTGGCGAGGTCTGGACCCAATGCGGAGGAACCGTTCTAGCCGCTTATCACGGCCCGTGGCCAGCTGGACTGCACGTGGCGCGCACTATTGAACCGTTATCATTGGGCACCCTCTTCAGGGTCTCGTCTCAGCTTGGACTAAGCGGCGCCTGTCTCAGCCTTGAGAGAGCGTTTGGGGATTATTAGCGAGGGCTGGTTTCTAGACTGTTGCTGAGGATCAATGTTTCAAGCCGCACAGCTAGCCACGAGGGTTTTGCGTGGTGTTGAGTTGTGATTTGGCTTGGGATGGGGAATGGTCAAGGGAATTCAGCTTGCCACACGGGTATTTTACAGTGTCACAAGCGCCATGCGGAATGCTACGCGGAAGCATCGAGGGGATGTGATCAGTCTTCGGGCTAGTCGCTATGCAATAGTTTCTGCATGCAGGGCTGAAATGGTACCCAGCACTTCGAGATGGAGCCAGACCTACACAGCAATGCTTGGAAGCTATAAAGGCGTGCTGATGTCCTGCAGATTCTCATTCATCATCGCAGCCAACTTCTTCTCTCACTACATCTTATACCTTCTCCTCTTTTAATCTGGAACCACATTCTACTGTTCACAATGTTCATCTACCAAGGAAAGTTCGACTGGCCTGAGTACGCCGACAACGAGACCTTCACAATCATCTTCCCCAATGGTGTTGTTCGCGCCAATGACCCAGTCTACCTCTTCACCCAGTGGACAAAGGACTCCCATCGAGTCCGAAAGTCCAAGTTCTTCCAGACCATCGTTGTCTCAGACGTGAAGCAGCTTTCCAACACCACCGATGTCTCCTTCAATCTCTCTGGCTCTTGGTACAGCTATGCTATCACCACTGAGCAGAACTATGCCAAGATCAAGGTTGATATGTCAAGCCCTGGTGGCCAGAAGGCCATCGCTCTAGACCGCGTGTGGAAGCCTCAGGGCAAGGTTGACCACGATGCTGCCCTTCGTATCTGGGCGGGAAGCATTACTATCCACGACAGTGCTATTGATGAGCAAGCAATCTTCGTCCTCCCTGAGGACTACAAGGATGGCAAGCCTGTGATCTCCTCGTGGCAGTGGACAAAGGACACTGCGGGCAAGGCCAAGACTACTGCTTTCAAGGGGACCCCATTGAAGTTTGTCAGTTCCGATGACAAGATCTCCAAATTCGCATTGAACAATGTCTACGATTTCACCTGCTCTTGGAACCGCAAGACTGAGAAGCTCGGCCTTGAGATCAAGAAGGACGGAAAGCAGACCAGAGTCGGCGAATTGAACCTCGTGGCTAAGATTGAACCAAAAGCCCAGTAAGTAATCCTTAAGCTATGCCCAAGTGCACTGATTATAACCATCGATGTAGCTCATTTGACTCTGACGACTTGGTTCCCCCAACCAAGAAGGAGACTGAGTTTCGTCTCCCTCAGCCTCAGACTACCCTTCCCCGAGTTCTCGACCCTATGCCGTTCCCCAAGACTCTTCTTGAGACCCTTACACAAGGAGCCGCTTTCATTGAACAAGCTGGATACCTCACTGTCCAAGCCCAGAACGTATGTGTCTCGAGTCCTCAATTTGACCCTTCTTTGCTAACCGACCACAGAAATTCGCTGCTCTAGATGCCGACTTCCACAAGCAGACCGTTCTCGTCGAAACCCTCAAGAAGGACAAGAAGAACCTTGAGAGCGAGATTACTTCCCTTACAGGTCAACGCAACAAGGCCAACGCAACCATCAATGAGCTGAAGAACCAGCTCGCTAAGGCTAGCGAGGAGTACCAAAAGAAGGTTAAGCAACTCAACGACAGAATCGAGCATCTCAAGCAAGACGACAGGTTTGACCACAAGGTCATCAACAAGCTGCAGCAAGACCTCAACAAGCTTCTCAACGACATCGCGACACTCAATGATGAGTTGAGCAAGGCTCAGTGTGAGAAGGAGGAGCTTAACGAGATTATCCTTACTCTCCAGGGAGAAATCATTACCCTTGTTGCTCAGGTTCTTGAGCTTGAGAATGCGCTCAAGGTCCAGAAGAAGGAGAACATTCGTCTTCTCCGTGAGAATGGAGAACTCGACCAAAAGCTTCAAGAGTCACTGATCGCCAACAAGGCTCTCCAAAGCCAACTCGCCACCGCTGAGGCTGACCACGAACGCACCAAGATGGAGCGTGACGATGCACTCACCACCATCACGAACACCAAGAAAGAGCTCGATGAGACCAAGGCACTGCTCGAGACCAAGCTCGCTGTGCTCAAAGAGACCTCAGAGAAGCTCACGAAGCACAAAGAGGAGCTCGCCACGGCGCAAAAGCAGGTGCGAGACAGAGATCGCGAGGCCAAGACTTTTGAAACTCGCATTAAGAATTGGGAGAGTAAATTTCAGAGCAGGAACGACGGATGGAGCAAGCTGGTGGATGAGTATCAGGAGAAGTGCTATGCTGGAAAGACCAGTGAGGCAGAATTGGAAGAGCTCGCTAACCGTGTTGAGGATTTCCGAGTGCTCGTCTGAAGCCAGGAGCCGGAGCCGACAGTCAAGTTACCAGTTCAACCTATTCCGAGGAATGATCCCTTGTTGGCGCCGGCATGGGCTTTGAGACGGTTCTATGGGTCTTTGATCACCGTTCTGACATTTGGATGGTTACGATGGGGAAGAGGTTAAGGTGTAATGGGTTCTAAATAGGGTTATCAGTTTGGGCACAATTCTTTCTTATTTCTTAGCTTTGTATTGACATTTCGACTTTTGACTATACAGTCTCCTCATGATCCTGCATATTATCTTCCGTCGCATCATTGGTCTGAGAGAAATGAACCCAGGTAGTTTCTCATATTGGCTGGCTCGCCATTCAGTGAGATTTAAGTGCGTGTTCAATCTCCACAACTTGAACTTACACCAATAAGATTCAGCCTTTGGTCAGCTATGAGATGGGACCTGCATAGTCAAAGCAGGGCCCAAAGGAATCGGGATTCCGTGTCTAGAGGAGTCAAGAAAACTTGGGACTGTTATGCTAAGTTACAAAAGTATTTAGGTAAACTTAGTATATTTAGTGGGGTCTTAGTCCATCTGATTTTGGCATCCTGATTTTACGTTAGAGTTTATTACCCCGTTGAGGCCTGTCTCGGTCTTTGTCTCAAAATAACAAGCTAAGCACCAAGCGCTGACATGGCGCGCTATAGAGGAATAAATAAGGCGTCCAGCCACCTCCCCGCAACGGACTCAACCTGAACGGCAATGTTTGTCTTGCTACATCCTTATCTTTTTCCTCTACCTGTAGCCCCATTACCATGATGTTTTGGGATAATGTTTCTGTGCCGAATACGTGGGTCATTGTGACTTTAACTGGACTGTTGTTTCTATTGAGTCGCTATGTATCGCCCTCCCTCGAATCCCTCGAGCCGCCGCTGCTTAAACCTCGAGTTCCGCTGGTGGGACACATCATCTCGATGTTCAGCGAGGGCGGCGGATTCTATGTTCGGCTCTTGTAATTCTCCAGCCTCCAATGAACACGCAACGGCATACAATTCTGACCGGTCACAGTAAAGAACGCAGAATGCCCATCTGCACCCTCCCCATGCTAAACGGCAAAGTCTACATCATCAACTCCCCAGATCTCATCCAATCAGCCCTGAAAAACAACGATATTTCGTTCGATCCATTTCTTGTCGAGTTCTCCAAAGCGATGTGGGGTCTGAGCCAGAATGCAGGGGATCTAATTTCTGATAAGGAATATTTGAAGACGGGGCTGTCGATTATTCAGTCTACTCTTATGGGTGAACCACTGCACAGGTTGAACCTTAGCGCTTTGACAAGGCTCATGACGTATCTTAATCCTATTCGACCTGGAGAAGAACTAGATGCACCTGATGTATTTATTTGGCTCCGGGATATCTTGACGGATGCAACGGCGACAGCTCTTTTCGGGGCGAAGAATCCGTTGACGGTAGATAAAGCGCATCTCATGTGGTGAGTTTTCTTGGAGCCTTATTATTGTTTTGGTCATTAATCGTCGACAGGACATTTGATAAACAATCCATGTTTGTGGCGTTGGGTGTCCCAAGCTTCATTACCAAAAAGGCGATCAATGCGAGAAGAGAGATCAACAACCTGCTTCTGACCTACTATGAATCTGGAAGCGAGCTTGAAGACGGTGTCTCTGACATTATACGCGATAGAGTTAAGTTTCTCCGTAGCACTGGCTTTACGGATGACGACCTAGCTCACATGGAAACGCTGCTGCCTTGGGTTGGAGTTACCAACACTGCGCCAACTTTATTCTGGCTTTTCGTCCACGTCTTGACAAACCCACATTACTTATCTCGTGTGCGAACTGAGATTGAGGAGATTATAATTATCACAAATGGGCCCGACGGGAAGACAGCGACATTTGACGTTAGAAAGCTAGAGAAATGCTGTCCTTTCCTCCACGCCTGCTATCAAGAATCCCTTCGTCACTATCTTCATTCCATCGGCAACAGGAGAGTCATGGAAGACACCAAGGTCCAAGACACACAGGGCCGAAGTTATCTGCTCAAAAAGGGATTCAACATCCAGTGGGCGCCATCAGTGACTCACTTCATCGACGAGATCTGGGGTCCGGACGCGAATACCTTCAAACCTGAGCGCTTCTTAGACGTATCGGTGCAAGATGAGAAGAAGAGAAGAGGCTCACAGTTGTCATTCGGAGGTGGAAAGCATCTATGTCCTGGCCGCAAGTTTGCGTTTACGGAGATACTGGGATTCGTTGGTGTCGTTGCGCTCAGCTTCGAGGCCGAGGGGCTGAGTTTGCCAAAGTCAAGGGATCCTGGGGTTGGAGTTGGGCCGAGAATGCCAGATTGGGGAGGATTTGATCCTGGATTTAGGTTAAGGAGGAGAGAGGGTTGGGAGGATGTCACTTGGGTATCCCAAGAGTAAACGGTTTCAGGATGCAGCAATTTTCCAGATGGAAATATCGTTAAATAGCTCTCAAAAATATTATTCCAGAATATTTTCTCTATAACACATAAACATTTTTCTTTACTTGGCCGCAATAGGAGCGGATCCATACCTATACAGAATCATCAGTATTGTTACCAAATGTTTTGAGAAGGGGACAGCTTACAGAGTAATCGAGGCAAGGCCAAGAACGCCTGCCACACAGCTAAACACCATGGCCACGTAACCTTTCGTAGTGAAACCAGATGGCAGAGGAGGCACCATCAAGTTCTGCCCCGTCAAATCCAGATAGTCCTCGGTGTTACCAGCTGCATTACCAACAGTCGAAATCCCCTGATCCGC
Organism: Fusarium oxysporum Fo47; assembly: GCF_013085055.1. Lineage (NCBI taxonomy): Eukaryota > Fungi > Ascomycota > Sordariomycetes > Hypocreales > Nectriaceae > Fusarium > Fusarium oxysporum. The sequence continues at coordinate 3,700,216 of NC_072845.1, forward strand.
ACAAATCTTCTTATGTTCCTCTGGAATCGTCAAAGTCTTCTGCATTTGAAGTGGTGACGAAATCATCGTTGCGATCAGACCAGTATCCATGTGCCATTCAATATGACAGTGGAAGAGCCAGACACCTATCACAGTTAGATCTTGCTTATTACAGGTCGCTTTGCGTTGACGTACCTGGATTAGTAGCTGGGAATCGAATGACGAAATTTCCCTGTGGATACACGAGGAATGTATCTCTTCGCATTGGCACGGATGGGTAAGTAATGTTAGTCCACGATGCATTGTAGTGGCCTGCGTTTTCTTCACTGCGGTGCACGACTTGGAATGTTTGGCCGTGGAGATGGAAAGGATGTCTTCCAGAGTCATCGTTGTTGAGAACTATTTCCACAATCTCGCCGTGTTTGAGGACGAAGGAGTTTGTGTCGGTTCCATAAACGGTTGGGTTGGTTGCATTTTCGCCTGCGGATAGGACGGTATATAAAGTTGGAACCTTGGGTGAAACGTAGGAGATGTCGTTGAAGAAGGCACTAAAAGACGTCAGTATGAATGTACTAATCTTTGTCAGAGGACAAAGATATGGAGGGCTGCTTACTAGTTCGCGCCGTCACCAAGGTTATTCATCGTGAGATCCAAGGTAATGGTGTGATCGGCCTTTTCTAACAACTTCTCCCCGTCTGTGGGAACAAGCTTGAAGTCATCATAAGGCTCAAATTCATTCAAGACAGCAGCTGGGGGAAGCTTCTTGTCGGAATCGTACTCAAGCCAGCCTGTGACATTCCAGTTTAGACCATCAGGAATAGAGTCGAACAAACTCTACCAATACAGATGATCAGCTTGTGTAATCATACAGCGTCCAGAAGGGTCAACTTACCGTATCCATACTAGCCATCATAGGGTAATTCGCCCCAGTCTCATTCTTCATCGTAACCAACACAGCGTACCGTTGAGCACTAGCAATGTAAATCATATCCGTCTCAGCAGGCTTTGTCCAGACGCCATCAACCTCAACGATCTTCATAGTATGCCCTTCAATCCAGAAGTACTGAGATGCAAAAGCACCCACGTTCACCAAACGAAGAAGATAGGTTTTTCCAGGCTCGACGGGAAGAGTCATGTTCTGTGTGTCATTCATGAGTGCTGAATTTGGAACGGGCTCTGCGCCGGTGGGGTTCTTGTAGGAGACGAATTGTTTCATGAGATCTGGCATTTCGTCGTGATACCAATCTGACAGTGTGATGACGCGCTCTTCGTCGTATTCACCCGCATATGGATTCTTGGGATCTTGAATGATGAGTGCTTGGCGTAGACCATCTGGGTACTGAGCTCTTGTGTGAGAGTGATACCAATAGGTTCCGACTTGGTCGGCCTGTCAAGAATCAGACCTGCTCCTTTCACAGCTTATGGACCAGACTCACCGTGAAGTTGTACGTGATGGAAGCGCCAGTGGGGATGTTGCATTGTGTCACCATAGCAGGTCCATCCATGAAATTTGTTCCATTTTGGTACATTCCATGCCAATGAATGGTACTTGACTGGTTCCCCAATTGATTCGTCACTTTTGCGACGATTCTGTCGCCTTTTGTGATGTTGATGACTGGGAGAGGCCATTGGTTGTTGATGCCGATTACAGGACGCGCTTGTAATCCATCGGGGTTTGCAGTCGTCCATGTGATGTTCCAGTCGAAATGCACATCCTTTGCACTAACCGTTGGTCCGGCAAAGAGGATGGCCAGCGATGAGACGATGAGTGATAGAAACATCGCGACTGCTACTTGAGTTCTAATTCATCAGTCTTGTTTCTGTATACGCTCGTGGAGCTGATGAAGAAAGATGAACTAGATTAATTGGTGACAGGCTCAAGTTGCATTTGCCCATCCAAAGCCATGCAGGGAACAGATCAGATAAAGACTGCGGCAATTCCTCACCAAGCCACATGGTACCGGAAACCTAGCTCTAGTTGCAATTGAGTAAGTAACCTTACTTTTGGCACCAAACTCTGGATAACCGGCACGCCCAAGATACGAGGATCAGCCCATTAGAGTCAACAATTCCACAGTCTAGATTGATAACTATCGGATAATCGGGAGCGCGATTAATTTATCTTATCGATCTTGTCAAATCAGATGGCATCAGACGCACCAGATCTCGGAAAGTCGGCACTGGCAAGTGAAGCGCCAGTGAAGAATAGAAGTGATTAGCGCAGTGTCAGAAGTTATCTTATCCATCTTTTTTACAGGCAGATGACTTGACTCGGAAAAGTCGGCACTGAGGCTGGGATCTTTGGCGGCGCTAATGGCGTCGTAGTGTGGGAGGGATAAAGTCAATTCGGATGATCCACTGTCTTGTGAAAGCGACTTGGGCGCGCATCAATATATTGTTTCGTTCCATTGCATATCCCCTCATACCCAAGATCTCATGAGTTTCTCGTCCGTACTCTTCAAACTTGTACCTGATTGCCTGGTCTGTGGCCAACGAGCTAGTATCATCATGACAGTCAACGTCTTTGCTGTTCCCAGTATGTAACCACTTGGCCAAGGGTCTCATGCAGTCAAGGCTCGAAATGTCTAACAATTATCCAAATAGTCTTTTTCATCTGTTTCCGAGAATGTCTCGAAACAAGCATCATCGTCTCCGTCCTTCTAGCATTCTTGAAGCAGAGTGTCGGCGGCGAGGACGATAAAGAAACCTACAAACGCCTTCTCAAACAGGTGCTTTCCCCCTCCTCAACTTCATCCTCCTTTCAATCTAACAAAGAATCAGGTATGGATTGGTGTAGGTCTCGGCCTCGCCATCTGTATCTGCATCGGCGCCGGTATGATCGGAGCATTCTACTCCCTCGGCAAAGATGTCTTCAGCAAAACAGAAGACATCTGGGAAGGAAGCTTCAGTCTTATTGCGGCGATTATTATCTCTATTATGGGCGCTGCTCTTTTGAGAGTTAATAAACTTCAGGAGAAGTGGAGGGTTAAGTTGATGCAGGCTCTGGATAAGAAAGATGCGATTGCTACTTCTGGTCTCATGAGCCGTTTCAAGCTTTGGTCGGAGAAGCATGTCATGTTTATTCTGCCTTTCATCACCGTTCTGAGGGAGGGTCTTGAGGCTGTTGTGTATATCGGAGGTGTCAGTTTGGGGCTTCCAGCTTCTTCGTTTCCTTTGGCTGTTATTTGTGGCCTTGCAGCTGGTTGCGTCGTTGGTTACATCATTTACAGGTACGTTAACTCTTCCACACTTCATGAGAGGGCCTAGCGGCTGACTATCTTAACCAGAGGAGGAAACACAACATCTCTCCAAATCTTCCTCATCATCTCCACTGGTTTCTTGTATCTCGTCGCCGCCGGACTCTTCAGCAAAGCCGTCTGGGCCTTCGAAATTCACGCCTGGAACAACATCATCGGAGGTGATGCAGCAGAAGTTGGCTCTGGCCCTGGTTCTTACGACATCCACAAGAGTGTCTGGCACGTCAACTGCTGCAACGCTGAGCTCAACGGTGGTGGTGGCTGGGGTATTTTCAATGCCATTCTTGGTTGGCAGAACTCTGCGACAATCGGATCTGTTGTCTCTTACAACGTTTATTGGCTGGTCGTGATTATCTGCTTCTGCTCCATGACTTACATGGAGCGATACGGTAACCTTGGTGTGTTTACACCACTGACGACATGCTTTGGACTGCGCAAGAAGACTGTCCCCGAGAAGCCGAGCAGCATTGAGAATGAGCTTATGCCTTCTAATGGAGACAACAAGGCTGCTACGCCAGTTGTAAGCAGCATTTAGACAACAATTATTATATAATATTAGTAAATAAGTATTTATAAGAAAAAAGAATATGAGTTGAATAAACACAGCTCCAAGCTTCTCATTCTTAAACAGATCTTTATGGGAACATTGGAGAAAGGCAAAAAAGCTCGCGTAGTGGCTTAAGCTATTCTCCAACGACCCACCTCAAGTGCAAAAGTTTGCAAAAGGAAAGATCCGAAGACCTCGAGTCGACCACGCCAGGAGTCGAACCTGGAATCTCTAGAGAGTTCAGAAGATGGAGACCGAAATCTAGCGCCTTAGCCATTAGGCCACGCGGCCGGTGTCTTTTTAAATACGCAGTTACAAAGAGATACTAAGAAATAGAAACAAAAGGTTTATTATTCTTAGTATTTTTTTATATAAGGATTTCTTTAATTAAGAAATCTCTAATTAATATATTTAATATTTTTATGTTTTATTATACTTTAGTTATATATACTTAATAACTATATATATATAATTTAATGATAATTAATTAATATTAAGAGCCCTAATATAATTTTAAATATACTTAGATCCTACCTGGTATAACCTGAATTTCTACCTGTGTTATACGTGTTCCACTGGCCACACCCTTATAATTAAGCGAGCATGAGACTTGATATGTTGTACACTGCATTAATGGCGCTCTCTTGCCTTCAACTTGCCGGATAATACCCTCATCTTGACCAGCGGCCTGGACAAGTTCAAAGACACCAGTCGGCAATGCAGGATCAATAGTCCACTTCAAGCCACCACTGAAGGTTCCCGGTTGCTGGAAGCGTGGCATATTGCGAGTATCCTGATTGTGTTAGCTCAGGCCTGTCTTTTCTTCTCGACGATTGAATGAGTGTTTAAATACTATACGTACCGTGTCCGTATCATATATAGTCCATTTCTGTTTCTGGTATTTAAAATCAGACGGTCCGATGGGATACATTGTCATGGTCCAAGTTGCGCACAGCATCTTATCTGGATAGTACTCGTGACCCTTGTTGGCGTCCGCATCTTGGGCCACCGCGAGCCCAGAATCAATCTGAAGGGTTTCACGGTTCACCCAGCGGCCCAACTTGGCACCTCCCTGTGATATACCAACAACGGCACTGACAACTTTACCAGGTTTTGTCACGACGCCGTTACTGTCTTTGGTGTCTGGCTCATCCTGGTCTGGTTTCGTGAGCACATCGATAACCCACAGTATGTGAGGAAGCACCGCCTGTCGCTTTTGTGGCTGATCAATGGACGGCAGCTCGCGGTAAACAACCTGCGTATTGTCATCCGACGTACCCAAGTACCAAAGTTTACGTGTGGTGCCGACTGGCCTACTTGAGTCGTCTGTATTCTGGGTGAAGGCAGCGGTATAGATGAAGCTCTTACCATCTGGGCCAGTTTCCAAGCTCCAAACAGTGTTCATCGAAAAGTCAATCTTTTCAACCACAATGGGTACCTTGTTGTCGGTGTCAAGCTTTATGTATTGCTGCTGCGCTTCTGTAACCTTCAGTAGATGCTCTTGTTGATTGTCATCTAGGTACGGTTTGACAGATACCAGTGGGCCACGGATGCCAAGCCCAACTAGTGATGGATTGTTCTCAGCGGCAGGCACCACTCCAAAGTACTCCGGTGCTTGCTTATCGCCTCGCATACGGAGGCCAGCTTGTTCTGCCTGTTCGTCGAGGAACTTCTGAGTCGGGTCGCGATGGTCCTGGTTCGAGAACCATATGATAAAGATGATGATACCAATAATGGCAAAGACGATAGACACTGGACCTCCCCATGTGGCGCACAGAGACACAGCAGAGTAGGACGCTAGTGTCGCCATGACTGGAGGTAATTAGCATACTTGTGTTCCACGCAGTAATGAATATGAGATGGTAACCCACTGCCTGACTCGGCCGCAGCCCCTGCCACGGTGATCCAGCCTGCCACTACCGCAAGGATCTGGATGACAGAAGACGTAATCATTATGATGTCCATTGTGATGAGTAGCTCTTCCTTCTGATCACCAAGGTCGATGGCTGCCATAACGATAGAAGCCGCGGCCATAGCGAGACTAATTGGAGTAATTAGCTTATGGTCAATATTGCAAGTCTCGCCAACATACCCAGCGACAGTTCCGATTATCTCGCCCATGTTGCGGCCCATCATGCGTTCTACTTTGCTGAACTCTGCAGGTTCATTTGCAGCCATGATCTCCTTGAACCAAACCTCACGCTCTTGCATAGCCAGTGTCTGCTTTGATGTTCGGGTGAAGAATTTGGCCCAACTTCCTTGGATCTGAGCGCGCAGTAACACTTAGCTATCGGACTTATGTGTAAAGCAGCAAGTCAACTGTGGAGAGACTTACCCTTTCTGCGGCATCAGGGATTGCATCAACGACACTCTCGAATCCAAGTATGCATTTCAAGCTAGGAAGAAATCCGGATATATCGCTATAGAGAGCGCGAAAGCGAATCAAGCCTTGTGCAATCTTGACGATAAGCATAGCGCTGAGGCCGGCCATCGATCTGTACGAGTTTAGCTGTTGCATAACATTTTCCGATGTGCCGGATAGGCACTTACAGCCCCCACGACCACTTTTGTGATTCTGACAGTTGATCCCACTGGCCCGGAATAAGGGGCATCAAGATGAAAATAGCGGCCGTTGCCGCCTGGAAGACTGTAAGAAGCTTTCCACCAAAGGCCAAATTCTTGAACCATTGGGCTTCCTTGACTGTGTTCTCCCACAAAGACATTGTCTGTTGCCAGGAACTAGCTGCTGAACCAAGACGAGACAGATCAGCTAAGGGAAGCCAGAATCTAGCACGAAGCTCCCTGTCCTTGTATAGCTCATTCGCAGCTTCAAGGGCTTCTATGTGCTTCTCATCTGGCGAAGCTTTAAAGTGTTGGATATACTGGTCCAGACACTGAGCAATCAAATTGTCGATTTCCTGAGAGTTGCCGCTCGCGTCTATGAGCGTGGGAATAATCGCTGCCATCTGGAAAAGGCGCATATCGTCGTTATACGCTTCCATGAAGTTTCGCCCCCCTGGTGCCGTATTAACCTGGTTGTTCTCCAGCAACCCAAATAATGCATTGAGCTGCTTCTGCATCATGCTCAGCATATTTGTGTTCACACCCGAGGTATATTGGCTGTACCAATTTGGCAGCGCACTATTCTGCACGTAGTATAGTAACTGCAGCGCCCAGTAAAGTGACCGCTCCTTCGCCCATGCGACCAGGCCGTCGATGTCCTTCTGCGTTGCCGCGAGTTGAGCTTCGTAATTGGGATTGCTTGGGTCTTTTAAGTCAGCACTCTTGGCAGCAATGTTCGACTTCATCTTAGCCGCAAAGGCGTTCATTTTGTCCGAATAATCAGTGCTATTTTGATCTCGCAGGAAATCGTTAATAATCGAGAATTTCTGTCTGTAGTGGGCACGGTAGAGTTTAGCGGAGTGCCTTTTGTAAACTGGATCATCCGTGGGAATGCTTCTCAGCTGGGCGTCAGCTCGTCTCCCATTGCAGTACTGTCCCTTTTCTGTTCTGCCTGCCAGCATTGTTAACAACTTGATCCTATTGACAGTTATGGTCAGTTACTTACTGGATGCCAGCATTGAAACGATATATGGCACCTGCAACTTTTGGTAGAATGTCTTATTCTCTCCCGTGCCAGATGCACCGTCATCATTTGCAACGGCCAAGACGTCTGCTGGGAGAGACGGCGTCGTGGACTGCACGAACGTTGTGCGCAGATCCGGGTCCATGAAATATATGATGAGATCATGAAAGTCGCGCATTGCCAGCTCAGCAACTGAGTCACGCCAGCCTGAAGAGCTGGTGCTGTCTGGAACCATGGGATTCAAGGTCAAGAGCTGATATACTTGCAAGGGAGGACCGTCCCCATCTAAATCTGTAACCGTCGACTTCTTGAGAGTTTGCCCAAGAGTTACCACCTCAGCATCATCCACGCAGGTGTCTTTTGAAGCTTTTCCATTGGCTGTTATGGTTTCTCCCATTCTCGAAGGAGTTGAGATAGGCTCAGACACCTCTTCTGCGCCAGGGTTGACGTTCTCGAGGGGAATGTCTTTTGATGCAGCAGATAGCATAGTGACGAGAGACACATCATCATCTAGCTTTACAGTTCCAGACACGGCGTAAATGTTCCCATTTGCGTCCCTGTAAGCTCCATCAAATGAATCGCCCCATGGGGAAAATTGAACTTGCCAGAGGGTGGGGAAGACAGACTTGACAGTCTTGTTGGCTCTATTTGAGGGGGGTGCAGGAGGAGGTTCGACAACTAGGGTGACCATCGTGGGCCCGGAGCTGCCATCAGTTGACATGATGGATGTGTATTGACTTCCGTAGGTCATGGGTGATGCAGCAAGGTCGAATGATGTCGACGGACTTGCGGCTGCTGCTTGTTAGTATGGATGGGGTGTTAGGATAAAGAAATGAACACCTACAATTGTCAATGAAGGTATTCTCTGCAGCCCAGCGTGGTTGCAGCTCATCGCCAATATTCTTGGTGTTGTACCCAAAAGTCAACCCCGCTGTTTCCCAGGTTGCACTCTTCCAGTTGGAGCTGGTGGTATCCCATTTCAAAGCTCTATTGCCGGTACTAAAGTATGCTCCAGCGTCCATAGAAATATTCACATCGAACCAGACCTTGACTGGATCAAGTTGGATATTGAATGACCTGTCGCCAATGCCAAGGACACCACTTGCCTGTGTACCAAGGAGGTTGATAAAAGCACCTACATCGGTCTTCTCTTCTCCAGCTGCGGCTTGGATACGTGCCTGGAAAGAGTAGCTATTGGTGGCCACTGAGAAGTTCGTTTCATCAGGGTTGATCTTGTGTCCATTAAAACACATACCGGCATCGCTCGAGCCATGTTTACCAATAATCAGAGTTTGGCCGTTGAGCTTCTTCAACTCGGGACTATCTTGGCCGACCGTTGGATCGGTAAAACGTATTGAAAAGGCCCGAGGGAGGCCCTGCGCTTCACGGTTCCCCTTGTGATAGGTCTTTGCATCTGCATTTTCATCAGTTGCAGCTCAAAGGAATATTGATGTACGTGATCTATACCTTCTGGAATCGAATTAAGGAACTGGACGTGCCTATACAGAGCATTTCTGGCAGCGCGGCTTTTATTCGCAGCAATCTTTGCGACATGGTGCAGGGTAGGGTAAGTGACAGAGGACTTATGCCCTGGCAAGTGAGGAAGCGTCAAAGTCGCAAGAGGAGAAGCCATCGTTGTAGTTGTCTCGTGTATTGTGTAGCTGCTCTGTAAGCTATTAATAATCTCGGGAGGCTCACCAGATGTTTTTAAACTCGTGGCGGTATAGCATTGTGAGTTTAGAAAATGAACCTGCGACGTGATAATCTCATTGAAAGCAACTCCAGCTCGAAGTGAGACACTGTCACTTCCTTCCAGCTTGCCGGATGCGGTCGAGAGCAATTTCTCTATGCCTCAGTTAGTCCATCACATTCCACATCATTACGTGGCTGAACTATATGGCCTGATATGAATGTGCATCTGAACACATCTACGAACGATCAGTGGGCCGATTCTGTTTTCAAGAGGGTGGCTTACTTCGTAATAAAGTTCTTAACTTTTGGCAGCTGAAAACCTCATGGTCTAGACTGATTGCTTGAGCCTTCGTTAACATTCCGGTTCGACTCGGGGGAATGAACGATAACTAATTGTTACACTAGTTCTACGTCTGCCAAGTGGAATTCACGTTAACACGGTTGATGTTCCAAGTTCTATTCTTTTCCAAGGACCCGCTGAACCTAGGATGGTACGGTACAATGATCCATCATTGGCTTTAACCCTCACAGGAAACCCCAGCACGGTTCGTACCCCAAATTCTTTACTCACGATCACCGAATCTTTGGCCCGTTTAACAACCTTTAGCGTAGACGCCTCCCGTGACTAGTAGCAGGGGTGAGTGCCAAGGCCAAGAAGGTACCAAGTGCGCTTCCATTACTTTTGCGAGACTTTTAATACCTAGTAGCTGTTAACTTCGTTGATTCGAGACAAGTATCGCTGCGGTTATTATCTATAGATAGTGGCGCATACCTCAAGGAGAGTCAACATACCGTTTATCTTGATTATTCCGTGCCAGGACTTCTATAGCGGCAGAAAAGCCTAGAGAAGCACAGGTGGTCTTACTCGGTCTTACCTTGAACTATTCATCTCATCTATAGTCACCAGGTTGACACAACATCATTTACCTTTCCTAAGATTCTAACAACCAGTCGTCATGTCTTTCCAAGATTTTCGCGGCTTTGATCAAATCGAGCAGCAGCTGAAGGACGAAAGGCTGATTGCTGTCCCGCGACCTGCACCAACCACCATAAACTTCAACAACGGTTCCGGAACCGAATATAATAATACACTGATTAAAACTGAGCCACTCACGCCTCAGGAGAAAATCTACAATATATTCAAAACGACCCAGCACGGTGCCATCGCATATAATACCCATCCTGCCGTCCAATTAGTTGTTGAGTGGATGAAGCGGAACCTCACGGAGCCTCGATGGCTAGATGCCAACCTCAACACCGTCATATTCAGCAACATGGCCAATACACCTACCGCGTTCACCGTGGGTGGCATTGACCAAGACCGGCTAAAAGGTGGTGGAGTAGCCCTCCTCATCAAATCAATCTACAATAGCTGTCGACAGTACGATGATAACATTCAACTTGAAAGGTGCAATAACACCATTGCGGACCTAAATGCCTACATCTGGAATAACAAAGTTAGCTTCTTGATCACCTGGTACCGACACAACTACGGAATGTGGCCCGCCGACAACACACTTTATGTGAACGCGTACAAGGCCGCGCTCTGTTCGAAAGCATACAAATCGCTGAAACAAATGCAAGCCGGTACCGGTACCTGGTTGGATGCAAATCTCGAAATGTTTCACCATTTTGTCAAGCTAGCTGCCTGTGGAGCGACTGATGACCAGATCAATGCTGTATATCATGAGCTGACCACGTCAATTCCGGTTTTAGATGGAAGCACGTTTGGAGAGATTTATACTAATCACTGGAGGACCTATGAAGGCTGGGTGAGTGAGGGTTATCTTGATTTTGGGGATATAGGCGCTACGAATCTGGACAAATGGCACACGTACCCAAACATATCCAGAAGGCAACCTGAGCATTCATATCTCGCAGAGAACGTCATACTGCACTACAGTTATTGGAAATCTGTACCTTCATCCTCTTGCTTCTCTGCCTCAACTCAAGTGCTAATGGCGTCGGGAGAAACCAAGGCCATTAGCGACATCAAACCTGGCGATCGTATTCTTTCTCGCCGGTTGGGGGCTGGGAGAGCGGGAAGAGACCGTACCGTGGCATTTGTAAGCAAACCGGAGCGTGCCGGAAGACCACTTTATGAACTTCAATCTTTCCCAGGTATCCAATTTACTGAAACTCATCCCCTGCTTGCGGCTACCACCAGCGAAAGGACTTTTGATTCATTGCCAAAGCTACTATTTGTCAGCCCAAATTTAGCAGCCTCCTTAAACCCAACCTGGCAGTCATTTGAGACTACTGCTATCGACTCCAGGGTATTGATCGCGCACGATGCGTCGAAAGGCCAAGATCAAGAACTTCTTTATGATCTCATATTCGAGCCATTAGGACCAGAAGCCGAGTCGGATTCGTTTGGAACGGCTCCTATCTATACTTTAAAGGCTTCAAATGGACAGCGACTGGATGTTCTCTCCGAGGCACCCTTGATCGAATGGTTCACTCTTGAAATGATATTCGTGGGTAATGTCGTTAAGGCAGTTCTTGGAAGTGACTCGAGTGTTGAAAAGTTGATTGGCGATATCAACCAAAATAGAGGCTCTTTGCAAAATCTTCTGCGACGACTCTCCGGCACTGATATTTCGCGCAATTCCGTCAATGCAATCACAGATGTGACTCTTCAGTCACTGCTGCTTCTCAACGGCGACGAGAATAATAGCCAAGATATATCAGACTTTATCGAGAGGCTTATTATGCGCCTCGGAAGAACAATCGGAAACCAAATCTCTATGGGGTGGCTCAATCCGCCCCAGCTACCAGTATCCGAGGCACATCTTGTCGATGTCGTTTTTTTGCAGGTCCTTCGTCGACTGAGCGACTTTGGGGGTGACAAAGGCCTTATGGCAAATGACTGGACGGCAAGCATTGACATAGAGAATTGTCAAATGCCACGATTGCGACTCCAAGGCCATCGTCAAGGCCATAACACAATAGTATTACATGAAGGCATTCTCCTGCCACTGCTTCAACACGACCAGGCAGCGCAGCATAAAGATGCAAACTATTCTATCCACATTGAACTTAAAGACTACACAGGTGAGAATACTTTGGTGGGCGGTGGAGTCCTCCGCTATAATTCGCAGATTCTGTTTAGCATGGGTGACCTTGCAGCTGAAGGGTCGGGCAACCATGCAGTGCTGGAGGTTGAGCTACGTAAGGTGCATCGTGAAAGCTTTGAGAAGAGGAATAATTGGGGTTTAAAGGACCAAATGAATTATGCAGCAACTTTGGGCTATGCTTTTGGACTTGAGCTTGAGCAGCTTCTATAGGATAGTTAAGAAATTAAGTAAATTATAACTTACATAAAATAGCTAAAAGCAGAGTTGTATATTTACTAAGAATATATGTAAGTATTACTATAGGAATTTCAATATATTCTAGGAAGGTCTTAATTATTTCCTAATTAATAGGGATTTTATAGACTTAATAGAAAACATTAAAGACCTTAAAGAGTAAGTTATATTACTTTTCGTAGAAATAAATTAAAAGAATATAAATATGTAAAACTTAGCTTATTAGCTATTAAGGAGACCTTTTTATATCAATAAGCCTAATATATATTACTTAATTATTAAAAAGTATAATATGAATAAAGAAAAACACGGTTTGGCCGTGACATCCCCCATGGGAAATAATCATAATATTATGCCGCAGTAGCGAGTGCGCAGCATATCAGTGAATCACTGCTGCATCACAAAAGGCTACCGTAATAGGATTGAATTATTTCAGAACCCAAAGCATGATGAAACTGTGCTCCATCTCCTTATGAACTCCCTGCCATGTCCCTTTACTCTCATTACCTGGGAGTTGCAGAGTATTACCTTAAAAAGGGAGAGCCTCTTTCATCACTGTTGACTCTATCTAGTCTTCCACCTTTCACCTTCACATCACGGCGACTGAGCTACTCTCTGCTTAATATACAACATTATCACAGCAGGGGTTCTGCACATCACTGAACCAATCTCTAAAACTCATCCCTCTCACTTGAGCAACCCTTCCTCCAACACAATCACCATTTCATCTTCCATCATCCTCCAAGATGATGGAGGATCTGACCCCATAGACTCCAAAAGTTTCTTTGTCGGAGGGCGTCACGATCGATGACTTGACCATCACCTTCAGGCCCACAATCCGCGTCCCTGACAACAAAAACACCAGCGGACTCCCACCGGATGAGGGCATCTTTCCACTATTCAAGATCGAAGACTATGCTAGAAAGCTTCCCCTATCGATGGCACAGAAAGGCGGCATGTTTATCCCCATGTATCGTGAGCACACCTGGCCTCTTCTCATTGACCAATACTTACATTTCATGTAACAGAACGCGAGGCTTTATGGATCGACTTTGAGAGTAGAAAGAACTACGCCATCAGAATCCACGTCGGTAACGTCAACATCGTCTCGGGTGAGCCCAGAGTCCCAACCTTTGCGACCGAACTTCCTCGTCGACAGCTCTTGAAGCAAGAGAAGAGTATCCAGGATTACATTGTTGTTCCCGACCAGAAGTGGATAGACGGTGTCGCTACTGAGCCCGGCCAAGTTCGTCAGTTTGTAGCCATGCCTATTGCAACCAACTGTTCCGTCGAGGCCCAAATGAACGGTGAAGAGTCCACCGCCGGCATTCAGTTTGACATCACGCGCCTTGATCCTCTCCTCTCTGGTCCCAAAGGACAACATCAACATAATGGTCAAAGATCTCAACGGCGAAACATCCAACTACTTTCTTTCGCGTTTCAGCAGAGTCGAAACACTAAAGTTGCTCGTCAAAGCAAAGGCTGGAGTCGATGTTGCCTATCAAAGCTTGGTATCCTCATCGCAAAAGCTTCAAAGTATGGACTACACGCCTCATCAATGCCAGGCTCCCAGTAAGCTAACTATCTCGCAGACAAGCTGAGGCTGTGCGACTAGAATCTTAAGAACGTATGTTTGGATCGTCGCCATACCAGATCAAGTAGTCTTTTAAATACTAACCAGAATTGTGAACTTTAGGGAGCACTTCTTCATCTTTTTGTTCGTCTTCGTGGTGGTAGTTCAATGACTGAAGAGCCAGAGATGAACATCGCTTCTGGCGGTCTCATCCGTCAAAACATCGTGGAACAACCCAAGGGCGAATACAAAAAGACGTCCACAGTCACATTCAATGTGCAGATCCTCAACAGTACAAGCTTCAAGCGAGTTACGGGCCAGGACCCCCCAAAAAGCCCCATCTCAGCCGCTACTTACGCCAAAGCTGGTCATCCATTCTTTTCGCTCGACGAAGGACCAGCTACTATCTCTGGCAACTTCTCTGATTTACAATCGCTGGCTCAGCTCAAAGGGCGGCATGAGCGTAACGTTGGTGGCATTCCCATTCATGATGTTGAAACTAAAGAGATCCTCCGCGCGTGGGTTTGCAAGGCCTGCAAGGCCAAGAACACTGCTGTAATGCGGTCCTGCAAGTCGTGCAAGGGGCGCCGTCCTCCGTTGAAGAAGCGCAACAAGATCGGAATTCTGAATCCTGAAGGATCCAAGGCTCCTTTCCGACTCTCTTGGGAGATTGCTGAAGAACTCGAGAAGAAGCTTACACTGTTTTAAGAACGATGTATCATAAATACAATGGTGTAAATGATGGAAACTTGAGGGGCGGATTGTGAGATGGCAGTTACGTTGCTACCTCCATTTTTAGAAATGAATACAAAAGACCAAGGTAGTAGCCCAGGTGGGTAGGAGGCAAAATGGCGTTGTATTCATGGTGTCTTAGCTAAATTGACTCGCTTCCTAGACTATTTCAAATCTCTTTCGAGACAACCACTTTCTTCTGTGAAGTCTCAAACTGCCTTATTCTGATCCATTGTGGAATAGTTTACTTCCGTCACTACCAAAGACGAGGCATTTGTATGCTCACCAGCAGGATACTTTTCTGCGGTGTAACGATCAAGCTAGACATTTTCAGACCATGCATCATAGTAATGGGGACAAACTTACCCAACGAACAACAAATAGCCAGCCAACCATTGCAGCACTAACACATAGCATACCGATGTACCCATTCCGCCAGTAAGGTGCATGATCAGCAGGGAACATGACTATGCCCCAGAATGTCCACAGTAGTCCATCACTTGCAGCCATTGAGGCTAGAGTCACACTTCGAGCGGCATCATCTGCTGTCCGGGCCAAAATGTTGCTTGACCAGCCATAAAGCAGAGGATTGATGCCGTATGCTGAAGCTGAGAGGTACAAGGCTGTGAGATTTCCTGCAACTGACATTCCAGGGATTAGCAACACAATGCTGCAGATTATTTGGATCGAGCAGAGCAAGAAACCAAGTGACATTCTTCGGTTGTACCGATCCATGAAGAATGAGACGGAAAGCTCAGCAACAATGCCGACTGCGTGGGTAGGAATCGGGAGGGTGTTGACTTCGGACTGTGTGAAGCCGTCAATGTCCTTGCGAAACTTGAGATAGAGAAGCATGAGTCCCTGTACAACATAAGACTGGAGCGCCGACCCAAGAACTGAAAAGACGCAGCAGACATAACTGTCCACCTCCATTAGTACCGAAGCTAGATAAAAGAGTGAAGTTTACTCACAGCAACGGATGTCCCATCACCCTTTTTACAAGACGCCACGCCTGTATATCATGGCCGTCTTCCTTCTTAGGCGGTAGTCGATCAAGCGCAAGTTGTCGTTCCTTATCACTCAGATAGGAGGCATCTGTGTACTCAGGTACATCCGGAAAGAAGAAGAAGCCAAAGATAGCAACAGGCAAAGTGATGATGCCGTCTATCAAAAACACCCACTGCCAACCCTCGAGTCCGGCATGACCTTCCATTGACTCATGGATAGCAGCCATCATAGCTCCCGCGAACATTTTTCCGACTTGGCCAGCCACAGTGAACATGGCGGTGCGTTTGGCGATTTCGTTGGATTTGCTGTCAGATCGTCAGCTTTGCTAGTGGAATGGGGAGGTGTGAGACTTACTACCAAGAGCCCATAATGTATATAGATCCCGCATAAGTACTTGCTTCAGCGAGACCCATCAGGAAGCGAACGGCACAGAGTTGAGCATATGTCTTGCAGGCTGCGCTGGCCATGGTGAGGCCTGCCCACACGACGACCATGGAAGACATCCATATTCGAGGGCGGATCTTGTGGATGATTATACTGCTGGGTATCTGACCGACCAGCATGCTTAACAATATGTCAGTTGGTCCTGGTTAGGGGTTTGGGCGAGTTCATACCCTGCTGAGGCCATAGAGAGAAGGACATTGTACTGGTTGCCACTCAGCTCGAGGGCTTCTTTGAGGCCTGCTACCTAATACACCGTCAGCCAAAACACCCTCTTGCGTGCTCTTTTATCTTACTCACATATGCATTGGCAAAGGCCTGTCTGTCTGTGACTTCGGCGTCAGAAGAGCGTCATCGATGCTACAATGATGAGACTTACCAAGATGATTGAAAAAGAAGCTAAAGCAACAGAAAGTCTTGTTCCGTTAGTTTCAGGCCCGAGGACAAGTGAGAAGTAACCTACAAGAATAAAGAAATCTGCTCAGTTTTAGTTGTTGTTTTCGTCGAAAGGTTGGAGTAACATACCGAGTTTTCGTATCAACCTCTTCTCCTCTTTACTCGTATCACGCCAGAGATAGTCAAGCACTGGAAGCACACATAAGTCAAAGAAAACCACCCGTCAAAGTGAGCGAAACTTACTTCTTTCCTCGAATCGACCTCGTTTCGGCGTGTCAAGGATAGTTTGAAAAAAGTACAAAATGTGTAGCGGGAGTTGATGTGAAGTTAATAATGCCACTGGTTCTATTGGACCAATTCTTTTTTTTGGTGGAGGATCCATCAAGGTTCACAACCGATCAGCCATTAACTGTGTTTAGACAATGCCAAGATCCAGTCTAGAGATGCTTATCTGATAAGATCCATAGGCTTCAAAAATGAATAAGACATATTATTACCATCTAACATGACTTAACCATATAGTGGGAATCTGAAATCTCGGTTAAGTTGTAGCAGTACACCTCACCCGAATAAAAAGGGAACGCGTGAACAGCCAACAACGCGCCAGAACCTCCTATCAACGACCTAAAAATACAGCCTTGAAAACACCATAAATCCATCACGAGAAACATCTAACTCCTCCTAATCCTCCCCCTAAACTTCCTCCCACCCCCGCGTCCTCCCCTCGTAAAACATGCAAAACACCTCGAATCATAATAAACAACCTCTCCACCCCTCGGCATCTCCACAATCTCATTATCCGGATAAAGCGTACAACTTCCCTGCTCCGTCGGCGAAGCCGGTTCTTCAAAGCTAATAAGCTCACAGTTGAAAAGATCAAGCTCTTTACACTTTTGCGCGCAATCCTCAAGGTATAGACTCTCCAAAACCTGACTATCTCCCTCCTTGGGTGCGCCGCGTACGTTGCAGTTTATATCTTCGGCTGGTTCTGAGATGAGCGTGTAGGCGGGGCATGATGATGTTGTAGTGGGTGCTTCGGTGATGGTGGTGGTGGTGGGTCTTGGTGTTGGCTTGCAGTTGTTTGCGGTGACGCCTGCTGCGAGGGTCGCGACGACGGCGATGGACTTTGTTGAAGGCATCTTGACAATTCCCCAGAAAATAAAGAAGATTGAGAAACAAAAGAAACGGGGATAAATCAGGGGAGATTCAGATTTAAGAACGTTAATGCCCTGAGCTAGAGTCAATAGTCTGGAGCTAAGACGACGCCACTGTCGATAGTTTCATGGCGGTTAATTAAACTATAGCATGGATCTGCATCTGAGATCTACTGTGCTTTGGGGACAAGAAAACTCAAGATATCTATCTAAATAATAAAGTGAATCATGTATATCTGAAGTTGGATGTTTACTTTCTCTCTGATGTCTTGGGCTATGAACTCCATCGGCGATGTCCCGATACTGCAACCTCCTGGGCCCCTGTCATCATCACTAGACCTCATTCTCCTTCGACACCTTCACGTCCACCAGATCTCAACCTCAACCCCATCGCCATCTTCAATCCTCTCCACAGCCCTGCATATAGCAGAGAAGCAGTGAGAAAAAGTGTTGTCCAAAAAACAACGAGTTTTTCAACAGCTATAAACCGAAGAAAGGACGTCGAATGCATCCGCACTCTTTCAAAAAGCAAATCTGCAAGTATCGTCAGCGTAGTGGTGTGTCATGTCACTGCATCGGTTAGTAGATCAAGTTCGAGTCGTGTGAATAAATCGTCGTCCAATTCTAGGCCACTAGGCCGATGCGTGAGCGCCTTTCAGTGGAAATGTAATCTGCGCCAGTCCCAAAAACAACATTCAATGCCCCCCTTCATCACGGCGTTACTATACACATGAGTAGCAAACAAAAATGAGAAAACAAAAGACAGTAGTCTTTCATGCCAGGAACCTCCCGTCTAAATTTCCATGCTTTTCATAAGCGGCAAAAAAACTCCAGCATCAAATAACATGCACAACCGATGGGGGTATCAATATGGGCTTTGATCGTTCAGGGAAAGTAGGATCAGGAAGAACAAGGTCCGATATGTTTCTCATGAACGTGGCGAAGGAAATCTCGCTGCATTCTGAAAGAGGAGTAGTCGCCTCTGAGAATCACTTCAAGAATGTTGCCCTGGTTGGGATCACGGGCAATCTCGTCCATTCTGTCACGTAACAGATGGAAGGCGCCTTTGAAACGGTCGAGGATTGCTACGGTGTTGGACGAGCCGCCGGAGATGTCGTTGCCCGAGTTGTTGGGGTCGATGATGGAGAGACGATCGTAGTTCTTGTACGTGAGGCTTCGGACCTCGGACTGGGACAGTTAGCAAGGAAAGGAACAGCAGAGTGTGGCACGACATACCTTTCTAATGTACCCAATTGGTCTGGTCAGGGAGATGGCGTTGGTGTCGTGGCGGAATTCGCGCCCGTAAAGGTGGAAGAACTCGAGAAGCATCTCGCCGAGATGATGTTCGGGAATAAGGTTTCGACTTTGTACCTGTGGCATAAGCTGCAACATGCTGACAACCAAGCAAATCACTGTGAAACCACCAATTCCTCCATTTACAGGTTCATTCAGACCACGCATGAGTAGGAAGTGTTTGATCACAGTCACGAGGATAGGCATGGCAGGATATTGGGCCTTCCACTCAAGGAAAGTGTCGACAGCGTTCACACCACCCAAGTTCTCAAACGAAACATCAACCTTGAGACCAGTCTGCTTGTCAACGTATTTGACCAACGGAACTCTAGCGTGGGCAATAACCTCGATGGAGTGTTGGTCAGCTACATGTTGGCTGGTGAGGAACTTCTGGAACTTGTACAGCCAGCTCTTTGCCGACAGGTATGTTGGGGGACCGCCTCGCATGAAGCTTGCTGAGCAGACAACCAGGTCCATGTCTGCGGTAGGGAGGTAGAGACCGGACATGAAGGAACCAAAGGGGTGGACTGAGGCGCTCGCAAAGTTCCTTCCGTCGCGTCGCATGGCCTTTCGCAGGTTCTCGACGAGGTTGTCACGGATTCGCTGTTCAAAATCGCGGGGTCGGACGTATTCGTAGAAGTCGATGATTTCCTTGTGTAATCTATATAAGTTAGTATGAGTACAGAAAGCTTGGCCGGCAATGCGGATCCATGATGACCGAGAGGCGATAGAAAGGGTGGTGTAAACTTACCGGAATGGCATGTTCATGGTAGCAGAGTGATCGACAGTATCCCAAGGACATGGGTCCTCGGTTGCCTTCGGTTGCCAACTGGGCAGAAGCGCACCTTTCGAAGGCTTGGTCGTAGCCTTCTTCAATTGTCCGTAATCGGGAGGCTTGATCTCATCGTCGGCAGTTCGCTTGCGAGATCCAAGGGGATCATTTTTTCGCGACGTATCCAAAGTCCCATTAGCAGATGCCCGCGGCTTCTCGGGGAGACGCGCCGTCTCAGCTTTAGGTCCAGAGGGCGCGTTAGGGGGCGGTGGCGGGGGTGGTTCACGCGGGGGAGGCGGCGGTGCTTCCTCTTCCTCTTCACTGCTCTCTTCATCTTCTGTCAGGTCAAACGAGATAAAGTCTTCGGCTTCGGTTGAAGCAGCCAGTTTCTCCGACTGGTCTTCCACGCGGGCTTTTCGGATCAGCTTGACCATATCCCGCTTCTTGCGGGTGCTCTCATCGGGACATGGGAGAGCAGTATAGGGATCGGGATTTGACCACTTAGGTGCAGCATCGCCAGATTCATCGTCTCCGATTTTGGCTCGTTTCTTGGAAGGTCCTTCGGTTTCGGAAGATGAAGAAATGTCCATTTCGAGCTCATCGTCGTCCGATAGCTCATCAACGTCGCGGAACTTGGCAGCGCCTTCTTCACCAAGTCGTTCTTCGGGCATATTCGCAGTCGCTCCAGACACCAAAGCGCGTTCAGACGGATGAGGCGGTGGTTGCCATTTTCTTCCTCCTCTGCCCCGACCTCGGCCGCCACCACGACCACCATCGCGACGCGGCCCTCTTCTATCAGACGGCCCACGATAATCAGTCGGAAAATCAGGCATACCAGCCGGCTTATCTACACGGAAGGTAAAGTCGCCCTGCGGCACGCGCGGGCGGTATGAATCGGACTGGCCATAATTATCGCGGGGCGGTCGAGGAGGCAAGTCGTACCTGTCGCCAGGTCGATAGCTGTCGGTATCGGGACGGGGAGGACGGTCATTTCGTGGGCGCGAGTCGGGACGCGAGTTGCGCGGCCTATTGTTGCGCGGAGGCATTTTGTATATTCGTGAATGCAGATGTTCTTTGTGCGGTGGATGAAGCGATGATGTCGCGAAAGAAAAAAAGATCCTTCTTTCGCGAATGGTTGACCCGCACTAAACCTAAACGAGACAGAGGCGATCTCGGGGTTGTTAGTCAGCATACTGCGTCACTGGTTTTTGTGTTACCCTAGAGAAACATGAAATAAGGCGACGGCAGGAGAGCGCGTGATTCCGTTGATCAGGAATTAACATAATTTGACCGAATGGCCCATCAATATTGCATAACTCGATGAATTTGTTTTCTCATGCAGTCTATGTATCTTGGCCTGTGTTTGTCCGTGTTTGCAGCTCATTCCTTGTTTGCCCCCTCCGGGTCGTAAGCTGACACTTCAATCTCACAGTGCATCGTCGGAACACCAAGTTGCTTGACTCCAATCTGCGTCCAAATCACCCTATGATTAGGCATCCACTTCTTGTAATTCTCCGCCATTCTCTGTCCAACTTCAGGTGTGATTTCCGTGTGGTACGAGTTGACTCTGAAGACCTGCTCCCAGCCTTTTCCACCAGCCGCCTTCAGCGCCTTGTCCACATTCTCAAAAGCCAGGTCAATTTGCTCAAGTTGAGTCTCTGCAAAGACGAGGTCGCCATCTTTAATAAAGCAGCCGCCTGAAGTTATTTGTCAGTATTTGTTGGTGGGAAATTAGAGGGGCGTGGGGACATACCCTGACCACTGAGCTCGATTCGATCGCCAACACGGACAGCTTGGGCGTAGTTGAGGAAGTTGCTGAGAAACTCCCCAACACCTTCGTAAGTGTAGTTCTTGAGTTGGGACATGTTTGCAGATTGCCTTGGGACACAGGCAAATGTTTGATGTTTGTTGTACGCTAGAATTGGTTGAATGAGATGCTCAATTGATCATGGCTTACTCTGTCATTTATACTCATGCTTCACCCTCAGTCGCATCATGCAGAGTAAGGCGTGCAGGATGATCTGCGACCATAACATCGAGTATAACGTTGGCATAACGTTTTCCGGTTTAATCTCGTTCCATATCTGAGTAAGATACGACCATGACAGCCCGAACCGGCTCAACGAGGACCTCCAACGGACAGTTTGCGTATTGGATTTCCACAGCTTTGTGCCAAGACGGTCTAACATAGAGGTGGGCATGACAAAAGCAGCAGAAACGGAACCATTCAGCGCCCGGTTCGGATCATAACCAAGGCCAACGGACATTGAGCGATCTCCATGATTATGCTTAAATTATCTCGTCAGATCTTAGCTTCTTGGCTTCCGCTCCACCATATTCGTCAAGCTTCTACTGCAACCCGCTCAACTCTATCCATCACTGTAATGTCTGTCTACTCACTCTTCTTGTTCTTATTCTTCACCTTTGCAGCCGCCAACTTAGCATTGACCCTCTCAATCGCCTCCCTCGCCCCATCCCACTTCTTCCTCTTGCCCTCCCCATCAAACACCCTCCACACAAACGGCGTAAAAATCCCATCCATCAACATCCTATACAAAGCACGATCATTCCACCACAACCTCCACCCTTTCAATCCCCACCCGAGATGCTCATAGACTTGTGCCCCAGCTGCCTTGTCAGCCCATGCAAGCCAGTCAGCTTGTCGCAACCAACCAGGCGACACGCTGCCTTCGTTAGCGAGCTTACAGATTAACTCGTGCTGTTTGTCCGTGGCGCGGTTCATTTCATCAATTGAGGGAAGAGGGGAATTGCCCCTCCAGATTTGAGCGATTGCCATGGTGCAGAGATCGCTGATGGGGAATGCGCTTGTTGCGACGAGGAGATTGCCCATGAAGGCGAGTGAGTCTGGGTAATCGAGCGAAAACACGTTTTGGTAGAGACGCGGAAGGGGTTTCCCACGAGAACCAATTGCTTCTGCCCATTTTGGCGTTGTGTTGCGCGTGGGATCAACGCTGGGGTCTACGAGACTGAAATCTCCCTTGTATCCGGTGCACCAGATGATCGTGTCAACATCCAGACGCGTATCATCCGTGAGCTCAATCTCTCTGGGCCCTGTGACGCGCTTTATCTTAGGGACTGAGGTGATATCGCCCGACTCCAGCAGAGGGATGAGATTATCCGACACGACGGGCAGAGTGTGCAGGACAGAATCCGCAGGAGACAGACCCCATTCAGGTCTTATCTTGAATGCATTGTCCTGCATCTTCTTGCAGATCGAATTGAAGATGATCTCGTACAGATGAGGAAATGTGTTCTCAAACATTCCCATAAGGGCCATTGTGCGCGCTGTGATGGTGTGATCGAATGGAATGCCATCGCGCTTTCGTGGGATCTGCGACAATGAGCATCGCGACTCGGTCAATTGACCATGGGCAACTCACAACTATAACACCATGACTGCGAGATAACCAGACTTTTTCGGCATGCCCATAAAGAGCTGCTGCGGTATCAGCGCCTGTATTAGAGACGCCGACAACTACAACGCGTTTGCCCTTGAAGAGCTCTGGTCTATCATCAACGTTAGTCAACTTGCGAGCCAACAGAGACCATAGTGACACACCGTTTGAAGGCCCGTGAATGTAGAACCTCGCCTTCAAATTGCTCCATGCCCTCGACCTTGGGAATATGAGGACGATTGTTTCCGCCCGTCGCCATGATGACCTTGTCGAAATATTCGGGCTCAGAGCCCTGGATGTCTACAACCCACCGATTACGCTCGTCATCGCGTCGCACTTTCTCTACCGATACGCCTAAACGAAGCTTATCACGAAAGTTGAAGTGGTCTACGTAAGACTCAATGTACTCTTCCACTTTGGCGGACGGACAATGGCTTGGTGTGGAGTCTGGGTATGGAAAGTCTGTAAATGCGGCCTACAATAGTCAGCATGTCTGCCAGAACATAAGGTGAATGAGATTTGGTTAGTACCCTTTCTTTGGAGATGTTGATGATGGTACCTCAAGCATGTCAGCGACGCATTCTGTACGGCGGCTTCGAGTTGTGTGCTTACTCGGTAAGACTGATGTCTTGTCTTGCTCGGTGTAATGCCAAAGACCTCCGACATACTCACTACGCTCAAATCCAGTTACGTCGAAGCCGACTTCGAGCATATTCTTGACGGCGACAAGACCGGCGACGCCTGAGTTGTGTCAGTGCCATCTTCAATTGAGATACCCGTAATACCCACCAAGGCCGATGACAGCCACCTTTTGAGGCTGCTTATCCATGTTTACTTGGACTCCAGCACTACATCCTAAACGTAGACTGACAGTAGTGCCTCAGCTTATATACATTTTCATTTTCATGGAAGACCCGGCATCATCTCAGCTGACAGCACAGACCCCATCAAGGTCAGCAGTCAGCCCAACGGAGCATTCCGGCCTAGAGTACTAGCCTAGTAACCTTTGTACCTGGTGGTCACAATTAACCTTAACAGCCGGACATCCGTTGGTGTTTTTGAGAAGCGCCCGCCAGGTCTATATGAGCAAGGATGTGAGTTAATTGAAGCATCTTCCCGATTTCCCAGTATTGTGAAGCATCTCATATCTCAATTGAATAGAAGCGCGGTAAGGTACTTTGAGCTACGGTAGACATCATGTAAGGCGGAATTGGTCCCGCAAACACGCCACCAATAGCTTGATGGCTTGGATCTAATGCGCGATGCTGGAGAGAGATTAGATCGATTAGATAACATGCAATGTTCTTACTGGTGCAGATGCCGAGCTGAACGGCATGCTGTGCGCCATGACCCATGAGCCGGCGTAAAGTCGACCCGACGACCGACTTCGGATCACTAATGAGGCCTGCATTGCATCGAGTTGCGAAAAGGTATATCTCTGTCCATTTCTGTTACTAAATATTACTCAACCGCAACCATTCTCTTCTTCCCATGTATAAACGCATCGCCCTTGATACTCCATCTATTACATTTTGTGAATCTTATATGATACATATTCATGGCAAAAAGCTTCTAAATCCTTGCCCTTAAAGTGGTAAAGCTGCTTAGAAGCAGTCCACGAGCTACTGTAATCGACACCCCCGCAAGAACGACAATGCCAAGATAGAAGAATGCCAGAGGCTTCGCGCCTACTTTCTCCAACATGATACCGCTCACCGGGTTGGCGATAAGCAGCGATAATCCTACACCAAAGTTGGTAGAGCCTGAGCAATTGTTAGTCTTATCCTCAGATGCTGCTGATGGGATACATACCATAATATCTTGCATAGTCCTTTGGTTCGCATGTATTGCCCACGATGACTGGCGACTGCGCGTAGAAAGATCCTGCCATGAGACCCCAAAGTGCTGAGAACACGTATAGCAGGGCGGCAGATGTCGTGCTGAAAGGGATGAGAACGGCAGACATCAAGATGACGATCAGAACTAGCGTGCCGACCATTGAGTTGATTCCACCGAGGCGATCGCTCAAAAGACCCATGACCAAGCGGCTAATGCATGAGCAACCGCCCATGATTGCAAAAAGAGTATAGCCATCTTGGGCAGTGAATCCAGCACCAGTTGATATAGCTAGGAGCAGACTGCCTATGCCACAGTTCACAAACTCCATCAAGCAGATCCCGCAGGACACAGAAGCGAAGCTGGGGTTCTTCCAAGCCGAGAGATAAAATGCCGGCCCTGACTTCTCAACCTTATCCTGCTTGTTGGTAATGAAGAAAGCAAGCCGTTTGAAGGGTAGGAAACAGACGAATCCTACAATTGTCAAGCAGCTAACCACTATGGCCACAATCCTCATGGACCAAGCCCAACCAAGATTCTCAAACGTTGAGCGAAGAACAAGCGGAAATATGATAGCTCCAAGGGAAGATCCCATAACGGCAGTGCCAATAGCCAAACCTCTTCGTCGAACAAACAACTTTCCCACTACTCCAACAGCAACAGTGCTCTTAATGCCGGTGCCAATACTGCCAAAGACCCCGAGGCATAACATGAACTGCCAGTACGTCTTACACTCTGCCATCAAGGCAAAAGTGGCGGCTGAGCAAATACCACCGACTGCACTTAAAACTCGAGGCCCGTAACGATCGAGCAGAGACCCGTAGAGGAAACTGGGGGCCATGGAGAGAAATAGATAAATACCGGGAATCCAGCCGATTTCACTGACAGAATTGTCTTTTAGTTGATGAAGACTGAAATACGACTGGACTATGCCGATGGAAGCGTTGAAACCTGGGGTTTAGGTGTTAGTTAACTCTGTTAGGGGGAGGGGGTGTTAGAAAGCATCTGATAAAACAGTCCATGTTGAGACAGTTCAACCAGATGTTTCTTGACACCGCTGGGGGGCGTGAGACGAACCAGTGGAGGTTATTAGAAAGAGTAGTGAGCCCAAGACACAGATCCATGCACCCCAGTCTGACTCGTTGTCTTTGACGATTGGCTTAGAAAGCTCGGATGAGGAGCTATTGGAGTCCTCAATCTCGTCTTGTAAAGAAATAGTAACATACGGGGGAGCGCTCTCAACGTCGACGTCGGGGGTCTTTTCCCGACCTTGCGAGTCGGCTTCCTGTTGAGTGACCATTTCCATGAATGCTATGCTGCAGCAAGTATAAAATGGGTTTCATGTGTGCAAGTAGACAAGCCCAAAAACTGATCTTGCAGCTGATATATATATACTCCCTTCGTCTTTAGTTTGGGAAGTAGGAAGTTTGATCAATTCATCATGAAAGCTTATGATTTCTGAGCGAGAGATATGAAAGCTAATACATATTCTCCTCATCTTGAGTGAGTACCCGATGTTATTGAGTTTCAAGAAGCCCCATCTGACAATAATTCTCAGCGAGTAAATTTGATGGAAAAAGAAAGCTTTTGTAGCTAATGCATCAAAAGTTCAAGGATACTGCGGCATTATCTGCCACTATTCTTGTTATAATGTGTGTAAAGTCGATGCACTTATTCCCCAGGTCTGAAGTTTATCCCGCTGACTCGTTGAGGCCTTTCACTTAAGATCTACGGTTGCTATGCTGAGAACACGTGGAAAATAGCGTAGTAAGAAAAGCATTTGGAGATGACCATTTGTAGATATTTTCTCAATTTTCAGGTGCCATTATTTCTAGCACGGAGGCCTATGGTGAGAGCAAGGAAGCTTTTACTTGCTTGGCGAGAATAAATATCCTAAGCAATTTATGTATAACTCATACACCAGGCAGTCAAATTAGAGCGTGTTAATCGGTAATCAATAGCCAATTTAGAAAGTTAGTTTATCCTAATAGCATGTTATTATTTTGCTCAATAACATTATCAGATTGAGTCAAACATGATTGAGCCGCATGCCGAAGCTAAAACGAATCTGACGTTTTCAGAACCAACCAACCACCCAAATCTCACCATCTGACCAATCACATGACCCCATCAAACCACCCAGCCCGGAAACTACGGCATCATACTTTTATCGTCATCAACATCAACATCAACATCAACATCAACATCATGACAAACCCATAGTCACCGCCTCACGTCGCAAAAAGACATGCCACCTCTAAGCGAGACCATCCGAAATGGCATCTCCGACTCGTTGGCGCGTACCCAGCTGTGGCTCAACACGCCTAATGGCCGTGGCGTGCTAAAGTGCACCGTTGCCTACACCATCGCCAGCCTTGCGACTTTTGTACCTTTCTTGGCGAATTTTCTGGGCAAGCCGGAGGGCAAACATGTCGTTGCTACTATTACGGTGTATTTCCACCCTGCGAGGTCGGTGGGGTCGATGATTGAGGCTATTCTTATTGCCGTCGTGGCGGTTGCTTACGCGGAGACGGTTTCGCTGCTTTCTATGGTGACTTCTGTGTTTTTCGGATCGACGATGCATTTGGTAACGCTATCGCATGTCTTGGTTGTTGTGGTGTTTATCGGTGGTGGGTTTGGCTTCATGGGTTGGGTGAAACAAAGGATGCTGAATCCGCTCGTCAACGTCGGCAGTACCCTCGCAGCTCTTGCGATAATCGGTGTCGTGACCAAAGAGAGCCACGTAATGTCGAACGTGTTCTCAAATGAGAAGGTACTTCAGGTATTCAAGATGCTGGTTATGGGCATCACGACGACAACGGCGGTGAACTTGCTTCTTTGGCGAACGAGCGCTCGCACATCACTTCGCGAGACGATGAATCGAGTTTCGATACCGCTAGGAGATATGCTGTACATGATAACGAACAGTTTTCTCAGCGGATCTGAAGAGGGACTTGTGTCGGATGGATTTACGGCGGCATCGACACATTATGCGAAGTCCTATGCTCAGATGATGAAGGATATGAGAGAAGCCAAATTTGAGCACTACTTCCTTGGGCATGAAGAGATTTACGAGCATGAGAGGACTGTTGCCAGATCTATGGAGACCTTGGCACAGGCTTTGGGTGGTTTGAGAAACGCGACGAATACTCAGCTTGAACAGCTCAAGCACCCAAAGCAACTCAGTCCAAAAGCATCAGGAACGGCTTCGCCAAATACCGCACGTCAGCTGTTTGAGCAGTTCAACGAGTCGATCACCATGTCTATGACAGGTGTCCGACAGAACCTCTGCAGAATTCTTCATGAGCCTCAGTTCGGTCAACCTCCCAGCTACGAAATCAACGTCGACGAAGATCTACGGCGCAACTTGATGGACTCGTTGAGTACCTTCGACACAGCCAGATCAGATGCCTTGCAGGGACTCTACGATCGAATTGAACAGATGGCTTCATCCCACGAATCAACGCGCGCTAATCTTGAAGAAGTCGCCGCTGCTTGCGGTCACTTCACCTTCAGTCTTCAATCTTTCGGCGAAGATGTTCTTCAGTACCTCGACGTTCTGGATGATCTCGAGTATGTGATTATACGCAAGAGTCGAAGTTGGAGATGGCTGCTCTGGTGGAAGACTGGTGCTGAAGAAGATCGGAATAAAGCTATCAGATTATTCGAATCTGCAGAGGCTGATACGCTGATGCGAACGAGGCAGAGGTCTGTTAATGTAGCCGATGGCTCAGCTGCTGTTCCTGCGCCAGTGGATTTAAGGACTTGGTATAATGCGCCTGATTTAAACAAGATATTAGGTTGGTTCTGGAGAAATCTGTCTGCGCTTTTTAAGAAGATGGCGCGAGACGATAGTAAGTTTGGTCTTCTCTTTGCTTTCCTCACTCGCTGACTTCAACTAGTTCAATTCGGCCTCAAAGTCGGTATAGGAGCCGCTCTATGGGCCATGCTAGCCTTTCTCGAAGAAACAAGAGAACTTTACACCGAGTGGCGCGGTGAATGGGGTCTTCTGTCCTTCATAATCGTGTGCAGTTTCACAGTTGGAGCTGCAAACACAGTTAGTCTGGCTCGTTTCATCGGTACGCTATTTGGAGCTTTGTTCTCCGTGATCAACTGGAAGATAAGCCATGGTTACGCCTTGGCACTGATCCCTCTTGGCTGGTTGACGAGTTTCATCAACTTCTACCTTGTTATTCAGCATGGCAAGGCTTCTCTTGGACGCATCAGTCTTCTTGCTTATAATGTTTCTACACTGTACGCGTACAGAGTAAAGAGAAAAGCAGATGGGAACGATGCAACGGAAGATGGACAATTCAGTCAACCTGATATCATGGAGATTGCCAAACGCCGAGCCATCGCCGTCACGGCAGGTATTATCTGGGGTCTGGTGGTTTGCCGAGTCATATGGCCTATCTCAGCCCGCCGGAAGTTCAAAGAGAGTCTCTCAGTTCTTCATCTGCAGATGGGTCTTATCTGGAAGCGAGGTCCTCTCACAGTGCTGTTCCGCAGCGAAGGTTCCCAGAGCTATCTCAAGTCTGGTGAACAAGCTGCTCTGCAGAGATATGCTGCGAACCTAGATAGCTTGAGAGTATCAGCTGCGTCAGAGTTTGAGTTGCGAGGCCCTTTCCCAATGGAAGTCTACGGCCGTGTTCTGAAAAGTACCATGCGTATCCTCGATGGCTTCTACAACATGAGTCTCGTTGCATGTCGAAAGGGTCACCTCACAGAAGGTGAGAAGGCATTACTTGAGTATACGGCTCGTGAGCGCGCTATTCTTTGCGATCATATCTGCCAAGCCTTCCAGGTAGTTGCCAGTTCCACAATGCTAGAGTATCCTTTCGCCGATGCTACCCCTAGCATCGTGTCGGCACGCGAGAATCTGCTGAGCAGGATCTTTGAGTTCAGAAAGGAACACCCGAGGAGATTAATTAACGAGGGTGGTGAGAGTAGTGATTCAAGTCATTTGCTTGTGGAGGAGAAAGATTATGCGTTGTTATATGCGTATGCGCTTGTCACGGGGCAGGTTGCTGATGAGTTGAGGATGGTTGGAAAGGAGATAGGAAGTTTGTTTGGTGTTTTGGACGAGGATACCCGGCTCTTGCAGTAATATAGATAGACATTTACGAGATTATATAAGGATGCCATCATTTCGTTCGCATATCTTGCCGAATTTCACAAATACTGCACGTCGCAAGAGCGATTTATTCACATACAGATACTCCCATTCTGCAGTATATCTGTCACAACGCTAACATGGGAACCTAAGCAAACTTAATACCAAAACACAGACCTAGAAGTATTAACAAATTAGTTATAAATGGCATGTGTGGCTTAGTTTGTGGGGGTTTAGGAATTCTGCTATCTAGCCACCATTACTACTATAATGTATATAGACATATATAGCATTACTACCAGTCGATACAGTGGCGTAGCTGAAATACCAATAAAGCTTATCTAGGCTAGTATGCGGAGAAAATGAGATTAGAATTAATCTTTTTAACTTAAAACTATAGCAGTGGCGTAGCTGAAATGCCAGTGAAGTTTGTTTAGGCTAGTATGCGGAGAAAATGAGATTAGAATTAACCTTTCTAACTTAAAACTATAGCAGTGGCGTAGCTGAAATACCAATAAAGCACATATACAAAATAAGGTTAAATCTCTAAACTCATTAATAGCATATTGTAATGCCTACTTATATATTATAACTATATCCATAGTCTTAAACATCTAATAAAAACAGGCTAGTAAGGTTTAATCATGCTCTTAGTGCTTTAGCTGGCTGTATATACTCCCCTATGTCCTACTTGTATTGCAACTAAAACCCTGGCTTAGATTAAATCCTCGCAACAGGGTTATTACAAGCTGACAAGCCCTGATCCGCCTAATTACAAATGTGAGGCACTCTTTGTTCCTATAAATACATTATCTTCCCTCTATTTCTCTAAAGTTGAATGTACACACACTGACACTGTCCTTTGCATATTTCCTTAGTCCCTATATGGACTGTCTACTCCGAGTTATCTCTCTTAAAGTGGCTTCCCTTTAGCCTTATATAAATTATTTTTTTAAAAAGTTGAAATCCATCCTTCTTTGATTATAATCATGAAGCCTCATGAAATTTTCACCACCAAAGACTACGACATCGTCGTTGCTGTCACTTTCGATGCTATTAATAAAGGGCTAAGGAAGTTGGCTGAGGCTGATGAGAAGTTCCACACGTAAGTAGAATCGTGTTGAAGTCATAAATAAACGCTGACTAATTAATAAGCATGATCATTGAAATGGCGTTCGACGAGGAGGGCGACCGAATCGGAAAGCTGTATGATGACTGGGAAAAAGTTCCAAAGAACCCCTCCAATAACATTCCGGTTAATACCACAATTCGTGGAACATACATCCCGGCCTTCACTGTTACTGAAAGCGGATGGGCTGTTCAGCTGGGAGTAGAGTTTACTTCCGGAAGTGCATGGTTCCGAGATATCTTTTCTGGCAACATACGACCAGCTCAAGACATCACGGGATGGAAATGGAGCATTCCGATCAGAGTTGGCTTTGCTGAGATTCGAAATGAGAGCGAGGCCGGCCTGGTGCCCGACGTTGTACGAAACCAATTGGAGCATTTCACTTCTCAAGGGTTTCTTATATCACGTATCTTCTGTGATCTACAGAACATTGATCTTCTCGGCACCGCCGTGGCACCAGTCGCAACTACTGACCCTAAAGTCAAGGATGTATACAAGACTATGTTCTCAACACTTTTGGCAGACTGGCTTCAGGATGTTAAGAAAAACTCAGCCAGGAACCCATACATCCTGGGCTACGTTCCCAGCTATCCACCTTCTGGTGATCCAGACGCTGATGTTCCGGATTCTCTCAAACCGATTGGAAACACGTTCAATGTTTTCTTTGATCCGGCATCACAACCAAGAAGTACCCTCAACTTCATCCTCAACACTAAGTCTTCTGCTCTTAAACCAGGTAGTCAACCTCCCACCGACATATTCGATTCTAGCTGGTTGTCTCCAACAGATATTTGTGATGGCAAAATGTCCTTTTCCTTTCGATCCTTGGTGGAGAGTTTAGTTCTCAGAACCTTCTATGATACATATGCCACGAGTATCCACGAACAGATTTCTGGAGGTGGTATTGAACTTGGAGTCTTTAGGCTATACAACGAAGCAAAGAGCTCCACTGGCAAAGGGTACCATTTTGACATCTACGATATGCAAAGCGACCCACTCAATAAATGCAAGACTTACTTCGACGTTTCTTTCTCCACAACATCTCAGGGAATATCTATCGATATTACAGGCTTCATCTCTTGGTACAAAGAGAAAAAGAAGCATGTTACGATTCTCGGGAAATCGGAAACTGCACGTGCTTGGGCTAAGGGCGACATGACCTGGAACGCCAGTATTCTCATCAATCTTCACGAAAATCATAGTGGCTCACCAACACTGGAGGTCCTGAATACTAGCCTTGAACCGAAAAATATCAGAACAGAGCAGGATTCAAATGGCGTGGCGAAAAGTCTTGATAAGCTATCAGATTTGCTTGGCAACATCATTGAAGTCGGAGGCTTGCTCACGCTATTTAAGCAAAGCGATTGGCTGTTATTAGGAGTGTTTGGTTTAAACTTTTTAAAGTTTCCGAACTTGCCAACAGTTACAGGCATCCCGTTGAACTTGGCTCTGCAATCATGGAGTAAGTCATTAACTACAACAATTATTCTGCCAGCTGGACAAGTATACTCCTTTAAGCAAATGACAGTTGACCCATTATTAGGGGTTGTTAGTATGTTAGTAGACTATAAGTAATAGAATCTAGAAATCTTTATTAATATTTACTAAAATTATTAAATTAATCTTTAAAGTAAAATATTATCAATTAAGCTTAACCTCCTAGTTCTTATTTAAATTAATTTCCAAACCTCAAAGTCACAAGGGCTCAACTCGCCAAATGACCCATGAACAACACCTATTAACAAAAAGTGTTTAAGAGCCAAAAAGCTTGAGATGGCGTGAGCTATAAAAATACTCAGCGAAGCTCATGACATTTACCCCGTTCTTTTCGAAATCCTCCAGCATAGAACGAAGTCGGGCATCTTGATTCCGAACTCTTTTCTCAGGCACAACCACAATATCAATATCGGGGCAGCCTCCATGATCCGAACTCTGCATGAAAGTCATGTTAGATGAACCGAGCTTGTCCCCGAATTGACTAAGAACCTCAGGCAATTCATGCCACGGGTTGAAAAGTACAACACCATTGGGAGGAAAAAGAAGTTTCCCCACAGGAATACTGCAGTTCGCCATTGTGAGAGCGACTAGGAATTCGTCCAGCAGTGTAAGTTTGATAAGACAATTTCGCTAAAGTCGTTTATATTCACCAGACACGGAATCTTCCCAAGCCCAGACATGCACGGTATAGCCGCACTGCACAGCATATATCACCGCTGGTAACATGTCGTTGTCCCCAGAAACAAGGAAAAAAGCAGCAGTCTCCTTGGATTCCTGAAGATGGACAGCATCTAGTGCCATGTCTCTGATGATAGTGGTATCGACCTGCTTCTCGACTCGATTCCTTTTCCAAGGGAAGTTCCAGAAACGGGAACAATAAAGTCTAAGATCTTGGTATACATGGCCTTGATTAAGGTTAGATCCATAAACATTGAAGGTTACCCTTTCGTCCACTTTCATCCCGATGACTTTGCGGATGATGCCCTTGAGAGCGCGGATATCGTAATGCCAGTCTAAGCGTGCCTTGGGGCGAACGGAGAGGCGCTTCTTGTTGGCTGTGTCACCACTGATTCTGAAGTTGGTATCATCCATGTAGACTTGTGCAACCCGACCGCTTCCGTCAGGCGGGGACTTAGGATGCCCGGACAGGTGGAGAACATGACATCGGCGTCAGGTAGAGAGAGCTGTGCTTATAGAAGGAAGATGAGTCGATGTCACAAGAGAGAAGCTCAATACCAATGATAGAATCACGATAAGGGATGATAATATGTTTAAAGGATAAACATCAACAAGACTGATATAAGAGTACACTTCTTATAGTGGTAAATCCATTACTTCAATGCCCCTAGTGATCACAATGCAAAGCGTTCAGCTTCCTTTAAGATGAGTGATCGATAAGCTCTCATAAGTTCATGCAAGACCCTTTTGATGAGTTCTGCCAGAGTCTACATTATATGCGGTTGCGACAAAGAATGCTGAATCTTAAACAGAGCTGCATATTATAGCATGCTTCTTAGATCTCTTACATTCAAACAGCCAGTACTAAGCCTTTTATCGCTTCACTATTTTTGGATAGCGACGGAACTCTTACTTGCTGGAGTTCCGGCACAAAGACTGAGCAGCAGAGCGATAATTCTTGAGTGGTGAATGTTGAATTCTGAAAGGCATCCCATCGTCTTGAGCCCGTCTCTTTGTTTATATTCTGCATTCATGTCATGAGGCGCATATGTGCCCCCAAAAAGAGCTCTAAAGCTGATAGGTGCCAGGAACCATTCTTTCGGAGAACTGTATGATCATCCTGGCTGAGTAAGAAAAATAAATTCCAATGACGGTCATTTCAGTCACTCCTCCAGCTCCAGGTCTGTTTTGGCTCCGTGGCGTGAGTGCCAATAAAATAGTTACTAACAAAGTAAAACATAGAGATTTCGCTCTTTTGAGATGTCCATCCATGTCCAATGCCGCTGCATCTCATCACCACCCATCACAAAACGGTCCTGTCTCTCCCACACCTGATACATGCATTTCCTCGCTGTCACCAACCGGGTGAACCCTGTTTGATCGAAGGCTCGCTTGAACCAATTTTCGAAATAATCCCGTTTTTCCTTTGTCATTGCTTCGCAGCCAGCCATAAACGCTGGCCACGGTTCCCCTGGCCCTCCTTGCTTCTCTCTGTCGCAGCGCCGCTCAAACTCCTGCAGGGCATGCATGACGTTGTTAATGTAGTCCTGGAGGATATGAGGATGGACGTTGTATACTCGACGGTAGAAGAAAACAACAAGAGCGAAGTTCGGTGCTCGGACTAAATGAGGGCGTGCGGTGCGCTGGCTTTCTCGTGATGGTGCATTTGATAGGTGGTCGAGATCGATGGGAAGATCAGTAGTGGGCTTGGTGGAAGCAAAAGAAAAAAATTCTGTGTTATAGTGACTCTTTGCGTCTCTCGATATGCTCATGCAATGTCAGCGTTTTCTCTTTGCTGCCATGATTCAACGCTCGTATTAGGTTGGCAAGTCGAGTGGTCTGAGACAAAAGGCTTAACCAGGTTTCGGATACCCCATACAGCATCATGAAAGCCGATTCTTACATGCCTCGTCCCTGTTTGAGATGAATGTCGTGATTCATCTCCCTCCCACTTTCCCTTGAAGAGTCATCAGTCTCCTGGTGGTATGATTCAAGATGGAGGAAATCATCCAAGCTGACACATGGTACCGCCGGCGCTCTATATTATTACCCCCTGTTCCTCTCTCAGCAAGGTCCTTACCATCTGGCAGAGCATATGGTTCTGTGGCCATAGGTATATTGGCACTACCGGAATCCCTTAACACGTAGGTACTTTCACTGATGACCCTGTTCCAAGTGTATGTATGATGCAGAAGTTAAATCTTTCTGGAGATATGTGGCTTGGGTAGACCTTGATTCAGTAGAAGCCTTTCAGCATCAATGAGATACTTTCTGGAATCAGACTGTCTATCGTAGAGTATCTGTAGAGTTTGGTTTAATAATGATTTAGAATGAGAGCATTTCCACGTGGCTCGTACCGAGAAGGATACTATAGTTGAGACTGCCATGATAAGATCTTTATACTTTGCTACTTTTGGAGAGACCTCGGTGCTCAATGAATAATCGAGATGTTGCTTTGCCTTTTGGTACGCGCTCTCACCATATTGGTTCCAATGCTCGCTCTTGTCCGAGTCTTCGTTACGTATCTGTGCTGCCAAATGCTTTGAAGATATCGCAAGAAGGGCAAGTACGTTCGTGAATGAGGCATGCGATATCTGACGCGGTGCGAGGTATGTCATGCTGGCAAATGTCAAAACGGCTGCGGTAAGATGAGTTTCCAGTGGCGATTTCTTCCCAAGCGGCGATGACCACAGTTGTGGGAAACAGTGGTCCTTGGTATGCTTAAGAAGCATCTGGGTGTCATCTTGACTCAACTCCAATTTCATAGGCCCCTGAGGCTCGAGGCAAGGGAGACCAATGTTTGAGACATCTTGTCGACTAGACCTACTTGCAGCATCCTGACTGTGCCATAAAGGTCTCGTATGATCTGAGTATGGCGCTGTTAAGGGAGGAACAATTGACGAGCGAGCATTCTGGGGTTCTGGGACATCGTGGTGCGTGTTGCCAAAGCTGGGAGAGAGTAGATCCGAAAGGGAGTAGTCCACGCTGAATAAATCTGGCCAGTCCAACACACTTTCCGTGTTTCCGAGGAAGTCCGGCGTATATGCAGGGTGTTGAAACATCGATAAATGACCCTGCTCACTACCATTGATACCATTGATGGTGTCGCCAGTCATGCCAAGGGCATCGCTCTCAAGACTTGGCGGCTGAGTCTCGGAAACACTGGTCGGGCGTGTAGCGGTAACATGCTCGTGGTGCCCTTCGAAATGTGTAAGTTGACTATCGACATTTGCAATGGTATCCTCGATATCCGGGGCTGTGATTCTAGGTAGGGAAATGCTTGTAGAGGTGTTTTCTTGACCTGTCGGAGTATTGAGTGATTGTTAACCGTATGAGGGACGCAGCTAGTTACTATTGTCTTCGTGGTTCCTCAGGCACTTTGGCGTTGGCTTGCGCCCGTCACGCAACGACCTTTGTGTGGTCGTCACCCAGCTAAGATCAGCGTTGAAGCCACTGCACTCCAGGCCTGCAGCCCTGCATCGGAGACATTTTGGGGTTGTTTTGTCACACTTCCGGTGTTTTCGGCGACAGTTCTCACATCCCCCAACTGAATATTTGCCTCGAGTCCTCTTTTGATTCATGGCGCAGGTTGTTATTCAACAGTCAGTCAACATTGATAATGGATGGCGGAAATTCCAAGTTTGGAAAAGGCTTTGCTCTACGGATAAGAGAGTTTGGAACTTGACAGTGGGGGTAGACAGATGGGCCGGACTTGACGGAACGGGAAGGTTATAGTGATGAGAAGTTAAACTCGAAGAAGAGTTGTATATTTTAACTAATAAGAGAGAATAAAGCCCCTGCTTTGCCTGCTGCAAATTATAAAACATCACCAACCCAAACCCGTTCGACCCTTTTGTTTCGTATCCTAACGGCCTGAGGAGCCAATCTGGCACGAGGCCTCCAACGTCACCGGCAGCAGTGGTTCCTGAGGTTGCAACGGTCGAGCAGGAACGGCAGTACCTGGGCCGCGAGACTGAATAGTTGGAATTCTTGCGATAGGAAGAAGCTCCGAGGTAGCCTAGTGTTCTGTTAGGTTGCACAACAATCCGGTGAGAAGTGTGAACTTAACTATTGGTCTACGGCTCAGCATTCGACGAGGTGCTGCGGGTAGATTGGATGCAGGTATATGGACAAGAGCGTCTGCAACATTTGCACGACTACAGAAGTAAGTTCTAGCTGGTAAATAATGAATTATAACCAGAACATACCAAACTGGGCAAGTTATAGATCGCTCCAGAAGCCATGGGTCAATACATCTGGGATGGAAGCGATGACCGCATGGTAGAGAGCGAGTCTGGGTACCTTGTTTAAACTCATTAATACAGATAAGGCAGCTTGGCGCGCTCGCTTGTCCTGGACAGTTTGCGACTTGCTTCGAAGCATCAATTTCAACCGCTGCTGCCTCTCGATAGCAAGTTATTGGTATCAAGTTCAAAGCCTCCGGAATGAGGCATATGTTTCTCGCCCGCTGTGGCACTGGGACATCAAGTTGATAGGGTTCTGGCCCATGACATCCCCTTTTGCTGAGGATAAATGGTGTAAGTAGCACAAGGCCAAATGCGATAATGCCTAGAATAATGAAAATGACCGAAGGTTTACGATGCTCGCCATTGCTTTCTCTGGCAATTAAATCTGGCGTTAGAATCATACCCGAAAAAGCAGGAAAATGAAGGCGATGAGGGAGTTGCTTGTGTTGGGTGGTGAGATGAGCAGGATAGCGTGGAGGGCCCAGGTGTCAAGATAAGCCAAGGGGCCATCCATAAAGGCCTACTGGGATGAATATTCCCTCATACATATTGAATCTGCACGGCCAGTAGAGTCATCCGTGGTTATTCAGAGCCGCAGGCAAAGGGTCTGGACAAATCAGTGATTATCCTATCCTTATCCTTGATTGGTCTGTCACGGTCTCAAGAGGGGGAAAATCCCGCGTCTACATCTGCCTCGCCAAAGAGCCAAGGGTCAGCTCAAATGAAAAGCCAAGCTTTCAGCTGCTAAGAAAACCGTTTGATACATTCTTGGCAATAATTAATTGTCAGAGAAATTTGACAATGCATGTGATTTGTCTTACCCGAGTTAAATACCTGGTCAACATGGCTGGCCATGTTACGATATCTTGAGTCATCGATGCGCCCGCAACAACCCCGTTGCGGGCGCTTCTTCTTATGCAGATGCGAGATTGAGGTGGTGCCAAATTCCGGTGATGACAACCGTGTTGGTCATAGGCTGAAAAGTATTTCTGCTAAATATTACGTTTCTTATCAAGACTGCAGTTTGTGTTAACCGAGAAAATCCAAAGTAGCTTAGTCTTCTCTACTATGGAATATAACAAGAATATATTGCATCGAACCTTGGACCTCCCAGCTCGACCCCAAAACTCTACTGCAACATTTCTACGATCTTCCAAAGTTCTCCGTCTTCTCAATCCCAAAATGGCTCAAGCTGAGTCTGATGTGCATGCCGGCGAAGCATTCGTCGGTATTGACGATGATGAAGAAAAAGCCCGGGCCATTGCAGAAAATGATCTGCAAGGCTCACGCAAGCAAGCAAGTAACTTTGATCACAGAAGGGTGGAGGCGCCGCTGATTTTGATTGCAATAGACATATGGAGGCATGGTACTGCTGTGGCTCAGTTTCCAAGCTACAGGCGTCATCTATGGTGATATTGGTACCTCGCCTCTTTACGTCTACTCGTCCACTTTCTCGGCTCAACCTTCTTGGCAAGACCTTGTCGGCGCTCTCTCGATTATTATATGGTCTCTGACTCTCATCGTCACCGTCAAGTACTGCTTCATAGTTCTCAGTGCCGATGACGATGGGCAGGGGGGGACATTTGCTCTTTATAGTCTCTTGGCGAGATATACGAATATTTCGAGACGAGATCTGAGGGAGATACCTGGTATTCGATTGCAGCGGTTCGAAACCGGTGATCTCAAGACTGGCGGCAAGAGTCTTCGTGGGCTTCTTGAGAAGTCTAGGACGATCCAATTTTTCTTGCAATTTATCGGCGTCTTGGGTGTCTCTATGGTCATGGCTGATGGCGTGCTGACACCAGCTCAGTCTGTCCTAGGAGCTATTCAAGGAATAAAGGTCGCCAATCCTAACCTGGGAACCTCTGCCATCGTCGGCATCTCGTGTGGCATACTTGTTGCACTTTTTCTCATCCAGCCATTTGGCACATCAAAGATCGGTACTATGTTTGCACCGGTTGTCGCCATCTGGTTGCTGTTCAACCTATGCGCTGGTATTTATAACCTCGCTGTTCACGATTACACTGTCCTCAAGGCATTCAGTCCACACTTTGCTTTCTCATACCTTGTGCGCAACGGACACGAGGGCTGGAAATCCTTAGGCGGTCTGCTCTTAGCTTTTACAGGCGTCGAGGCCTTATTTGCGGACCTGGGAGCATTCAGTAAACGTGCAGTGCAACTATCGTGGATATGCTTGGCTTATCCTTGCCTGCTCATCGCATACATAGGACAGGCCGCGTATATATCTCACGACGAGACGAAACAAGCTTTCACTAACCCCTTCTTTAATACAGTGCCTCCAGGAACTCTGTATTTTAGCTTGGTAATCGCGATTCTTGCAGCCATTGTCGCTTCTCAAGCCATGATAACTTCAACCTTTCAGCTTCTGACTCAGATCATGAGGCTCTCATACTTTCCTCATATCAAAGTTATTCATACTAGTCAGACTTTCCACGAGCAGGTCTACATGCCAATGGCAAATTGGCTGCTTATGATTGGTACGGTTATTATTACAGCAGTATACAACAATGTACGTATTCAATGACTTTATGGTTTGGGTAACTACTTACAACTCTATAGACCACCTCCCTAGGCAACGCATATGGTGTCTGCGTTATCACTGTCACTTTTAGTAAGTTGATACTCCAGCAGCGTTACAAATTCCAGCTAAGTTCACGTAGTTACGACGTGCATGGTTTCCCTTGTCGCAATCCTCGTTTGGAGACTTCCTGCATACATAGTTGTGCCTCTCTGGCTGGTCTTTGCCAGTCTAGATGCAGCCTTTTTATCGTCAGTCTATGAAAAGGTTCCAGACGGCGCATGGTTCACCCTTCTTCTAGCTTTCATCCTCTCCTGTCTCTTTACCCTGTGGCGTTTCGGAAAAGAGTGCCAGTGGGAAGCAGAATCTCAAGATCAACTTTCACCCCAGGCGCTCTTGTTTCCTACCACTGCCACGAAAGGCCCTGTGGCTTTAACGTCAACATTTGGTGGAACGCCTATCTCTACTGTTCCAGGCCTGGGGATATTCTTTGACAAGTCTGGCATCACCAATACCCTTCCTCCTTCTTTCTTCCAATTTGTCATCAAGTTCGCCGCGCGACCTGCAGTCGTTGTTCTCTTCAACATGCGCCCCCTTCCGGTACCTACAGTCCCATTGACCGATCGATATATTATCAGACGCGTCTCTGAGATTGATTCGTGTTATGCCGTTACACTGCGCCATGGCTACACAGACAACATTTTATATCCGGGTCTCGCTCAGGATGTTGTTCAACAGATTGCGATTTCAATCGCAAAGGGTCGACGCAACGATATGACAGCTGCCGAGCTAGACATGATGCAATCTTCACGGAACTCTCCAACTGTGTACATTCTTGGTAAAGAGACGATTAAAATTGGTTGGCCAAGTGTCCTATCCCCCAAGGCTTATCTCCGATCCTGGCTGCTGTGGACTTTTCTTTGGCTTCGAGAAAACTCTCGAACTAAGCTTGCTGATCTTGATATTGACGCCGACAAAGTAGTCGAGGTTGGGTTCATCAAAGAACTGTAGAAGCTTACTGATACAAGGATACACCCTAACCATCTTACAGATCATCTGTAGTAGGCTACTGCAAGTGTGGATGTATTTTTCTTCGATTAACTCCTGTATTTAGCTGGTCCTGATAATACTTAGTACAAGGGCTTATAATACTTCAAGAATAGCTATTAGGAGTAGGGTTATTAGTTAGGAAGAATGATTATAGTGGAGTCTTATTATAAAGACTATCTGTTAGCTAGGCTGCAGAGAAACAATTCTTACATAGTAATGACATGTTTTGAAGGAATTCTTTTCCGAATTCAGCCCATCCCTTTATTCGTGCCCTGCCTCCACGAGATGGGTCACATATGTGCCTAAGATACCCATATAAATCATTGGTTATTGGGTTATAAATAGCATTCCCCTTCAATCACGAAATAAATTCAATGAAGTCGTTTCAATCACCCATTTATCGTCAGGCCCGTTGCGGTTCTATAGCATGAATGTATGCCTAATAGAACTATGAGTGCACGAATGTACATCAATGTAAACAATAATGATGGCCTGTCGGCGAAGATGCCAAAATAAAGATCGTCTTGTTTGAGGTTGGCCGACTGCGGAGAAATACCCCAGATTTCTCCATCAGTCCAAGCCCACGTTCTATCGGGCCGTTTATATCAGACCACGGTAGACCGGGGATGCTTCATTGCGGCATTGAAGGAACCTCGGAACATGCCCTGTTGGAGAAATAGTCTCGGCTTGACTCTTTTAGATGGCCAACCCGACAAAGATTATAGAGAACCATTCTTCCGGTCCGCCAATGGACGAAATTTTCGACAACAGTACCGAAATATTAGCATAGCAAAGTACGCGACATGACGAAGATCCATAGGTGAACCTCGCCAGAACTAGCAATTTTAAACACATCTGCGACTTCATCTACCGGTCAACGGTTTTCTCCCCCGCATTTTCTCCCAGAAAAATTCCCTCGACTGTCCCAAATTAGCGGTTCTTCAACCGGTCCATTGAAGGTGGAGTCAAGCCATGTCATGACGTTTAGTCTGGGGATGCGCCAGGATAGTGCTTAAAGTTGAAGAATCAAGCCAGTTCTTAGCGCACAATCTTAACGAAGTTACCCCATTCAGCAACTCTAACCACCCGCCCCCGAGAAGTAAATGCCATGATTTATCACCAGTTGCTGATCGGCAGTCTATAAAGACAACACTTTCCTCACAATGGACCTCAATGCTTCAGCAGCGTTGAACTACACCATGCCCAACATGTTCTCCCAACTTGTCGGCGCTTTCGCCCTCTTCACCACGCTCCCCTTCGTGCAAGCTGCACCAAGCCATGACAAGCAATGCTCGACTTCGCGCACTGAGCACAAGCGCAGATTGTTTGTGCTCACGGATATCAGCAATGAGCCTGATGATCAGATGAGTCTTGTTCGGCTGTTGACTTACGCCAATGAGATTGACATTCAGGGCATTTCTGTGACGACTTCGACGTGGATGCCTGACAAGATTGACTATGAGTCTGTCGTTGGCGTTTTAGATGGTTATAAGAAGGTTGTGAATAACCTCAACGCTAATGTTCCATCTCACGCGCCTTATCCTTCATACAAGTACCTTCTTGACAGAGTTCATAAAGGTCATCCTGTTTATGGACGGAAATCACTCAATATGAGCTTGAGCGACGGTGCGAAAGCGCTTGTCAAGGCTGCTGATAAGGCGAGCGTCGACGATCCTCTTACAGTTTCTGTCTGGGGAGGATCTGCGATTCTGGCTGAGGCCCTTCAGCATGTTTCTCGCACTCGAAGCGAAGACGCTGTTGACGCTTTCGTCGAGAAGCTTCGCGTTCTAGCCATATCCGATCAAGACGACACCGGTGTCTGGATCCGTCTCCGTTACCCTCAACTCTTTTATGTCGTCTCTCTGCACGGATTCAGCGAATACACTGTCGCGGCATGGAA
Organism: Fusarium oxysporum Fo47; assembly: GCF_013085055.1. Taxonomy (NCBI): domain Eukaryota; kingdom Fungi; phylum Ascomycota; class Sordariomycetes; order Hypocreales; family Nectriaceae; genus Fusarium; species Fusarium oxysporum. The sequence goes on from NC_072845.1 coordinate 3,743,362, forward strand.
CGGTATCTCAGGGGAAGAGTACCGTAACTTTGATCACGGCGGCCCAGACTCCAGCATTGTCTCTAATGACTGGCTCGAGAAGAATATCCGACTTGGTCCTCTGGGATCCCACTATCTTAACTGGTCTTTCATCATGGAGGGTGATACACCCGCTTTCTTGCCTCTTGTGCAGAATGGCCTGGGTGACGTGAACCATCCCGAGTGGGGTAGCTGGGGCGGTCGTTATACCCTCCTAGACCACACGAATCAGTCGCGCGTCTACGCTGATACAAGTGACTACGTCGTTGGCGCCAACGGAAAGGCATTCACAAGCAAGTTTGCAACTATCTGGCGCTGGCGTCAGGATTATCAGTTCGACTTTGCTGCTCGTATGAAGTGGACTGTCAACTCCAAGTACTCTGAGAACAACCATCAGCCCGTTGCCATCGTCAATGGCTCTTGTGGCACTGTTCCATTGAAGCTCAAGTACAAGCCTGGCAGCAACATTGTTCTGGATGCATCAAACAGTTGGGATCCCGATGGTGATGAGCTCAAGTACGATTGGTTCCACTACCGCGAGCCTGGTGGTGCATACGGACGAGGCTTGGAAGGCTTTGACCCTTCGCTCAAGATGAGGCCAATCTTGACGCCCAAGAGCCCGAATGTAAATATCACAAGTATCAAGGATGATGGCAGCGTGGTGAAGCTGGAGACTGCCAAGAGTCTGAATGATGTAAGTCGACTCTTTGACAACCATTCGAGTGGATACTGACTTTCTTTTAGACAATGCATATTATTCTTGCTCTCCGTGATGCGACAGAGAAGCCTCTTGCTACATACAGGAGAATCATTCTTGAAGCCATATAGTCTAGATAACTATGCTGAGTATCATATACTAGTATATATCAGTATTCCATTACATCTTACATTTTCCCGCAATGAATGTGATTTACAGCTATTTCCCAGCTCTTGTTACACTCAGCTGCTATTATCTTCATATATTCTCCTTTTTTGAGATTATCTATCGAGATACTCCATTGAGATCAGCGACACACGGATCGTTGGGTATATGCGAGAAATCCAAGTAAACCTTCCAAGCCAATCCTCCATTATCAGGCCACTCCGGTTCGAATGATATTCCCCACAACTTCAGACAGAGCCATTTGACTGGAAAAGGACAAGGTTGCCGAAGAAAACCCTGATCCAGGGATTCCCTAATAAACTAAGTACAACCCATGCAGTTTCCAATGATTTTAAACCTCTTGTCTCTTGTCATCTGCTATCGATGAAGAGAGTCTGCGCTAATGGTGGCGGAATGATCAAATAGAAAATCCAGCTGGCTTCCAGGGCAAAAGTTATGGTAGCAGCTTTACCAACCGCATTGAGATTTGACCATCCTAGACGTGCTTCCATAACGGTACGTATAATCGCACTACAGTGCTGTTACGGGCACGAATCATATCACTTACTTCCTAAGTTATAGCTATTAGCATTATATTATTATCTTCTAAAGGAATATAAACAGAAAGGGTTATAAAGCATATGGCTTATTACTTACTATTCCTAGACTCTACTTTACTGCTGGTGTTGGTGACAATACTGACTTTAATTCGATTGCCTACGCGGATTGTAAGCGATTTGCTCGAAAATCTATTGATTGTATTTTTAACGTTTCACTAGCAATTACTAGTGTCATCATCACCTCATGAGTAGGCCAATTCAAGATTGCCGCCATCAAGGACAAATTCACAAATGGAGGTATGATTTTCTATCCAGCCATGTACTCTCACCACTTTACTGATAGTATCTAAAGTCAGATTCAATATTTAGCCAATCCGACAGCTATCAAGTTCGGCGAGGTTTACACTCTCCCTCCCACTTGGTATAATGGTACGATTTCAACTGCAACAATCCCTTCCAATTCCTTCAAGTTCGTCAACGAAACTGGTAGCGAGGCCTCTGCAGTTCTCTTCAAGACCGTCATTAGCCAAGATATGCCTTTCTACATAAGCTCCCCACCCGTTGATCCATGGACTAACGAGCTCATGAGCCCCAGTTCTGTCGCTGCCCTCTGGTTCCAGAACTACGCCGAGGCCAGAACTATGGTATCAGTCATCAAAAGCGACCTCTCTATGTTTGGCTCATCTTCCCAGAGTAGCCTTCAGTTGAGATGGCAAGGAGCTTACTTTGTTGAAAATAACTACAGAACCCGGCACAGGTCTATCCACTACCTAGGAAAAGTCAATGATACATTCCATCTTGAAGCGGTAAGCTGTTTCAGATTCAGCCAGCCACCAGATTTGTCATCAGTAGGGAGATGATGTAGATAGCCCGATCCGGGTCCATTGTTTTCACACTTATGTTGAATTCACAGGCTTCAAGCCGACATGGCTGTCTTGGCGGGCAAAAAATCAATGTTATCACATATCATCACTGTCACACTGCAGGACAACTGTGACGATAAACCGCTAATAGCATAATGTTGATTCTTCAGCCGGCCACTATCAGGACTAGTATGCCCATTAATTGGTCTAAATAACATGAATTGGAACGCTGTTGCTTGATGTACCGCAGCCTATGATCGATGCACGTATCTTTCACCAATGTTCGCCAAGAGCAACCACTAATTCCTCGTTAACAACGGCCTTAGCCGCTGCGGCACTCACAATTTTGGGCTTGAACGCGCTAGTGATGTCTCAAACGAGCAGCTGAAGTGACAGAGCGGGTTAGCCTGGTAGTTCCCCGCGGCAACTAACGAACTTAGATCGCCTAGACTAGCCAGTGGCTAGCTGATGGCTATACAAGATGCAAATATGGTTTGATTGAAAGACACAGCTGAACGTTGCTGGCCTTGGCATCGCAAGAGAGGTTCAGTGCACCAGTCACGATCTGAAGCAATATCCGTCACATACCTTAGCCTCAGCCAGCGTCGGAGCGTACAGCTTCCAGCCGCAGACAGTTCACTTCTGCGAGTGAATTCAAGTCGTGTGCAAGCCAGGCATTGCATTCATCTCAGAGCTATAAATACCAGCGTTGTAACAACAAACGAATTGATCATCACTCACTGCAATCACCCCTTTCAACCAAGAATATTTCTTACATCATGGAACCCTTCACCGGCGAAACCTATCCCATTACGGGCATCCCCTCAAATGCTGAGCGAAGGACCGACAACATTCCCTACGCTCCGGGTCTTCCTTGCCGCCGTGAGATAACTTACTACTTCCCTTCTGATAATGCCTTCATACAGAAACAGTGGACTCTTATGGTTCTCGCCCTCAATCGCTTCAAGAGGCTCAAAGTGAATGAGAAGCTCTCTTACTTCCAAGTTGCGGGCATCCATGCCTACCCTCTGCAGCCATGGGATGGCGCTGCGCCTCCTAACAAAGATTCCGAAGATCCCAAGAAACTGCCTCCTGGTGCTAATCCCTACGGAGGATACTGCGAGCACAACACCATCACCTTTGCGACGTGGCATCGACCCTATATGCTGCTTTTTGAGGTACGTACAATAATTTCTCTTGCCCTTGTGACAATCTATTGCTGACTTGTAACTTGAGCAACTTGTGTGGACTCACATGAAGGACCAAATAAAGGCCTGGAAGCTTGATCCTACTGAGGCTGCTGAGTGGGAGAAAGCAGCTAATGATTGGAGACTCCCATACTGGGACTGGGCTGGTAAGAAGTATAGCAGGGAGCACGGGCAAGAATACGCACTCCCAGAGATCTTTCGCTTCGACGTAATAACCACCTATCCTCCCTACAACCCCAGAGGAGAGACAGGAGTCCAGAATCCATTTTACAATTTTGAGAATCCCATGAAAGACGACAAAGGTAACCCAAGAGCATTTGGAGACATGCCAGAAAACATGACTCAGTGGAATATCCCGGACCATGTTGAAAAGGGAGAACCGGGACAACCCGATGACAGACTGCCAGTAAGGCCCCCATCCATTTTTCTTTCCTCTGAATCATCTCAATAATATCTTTTAAGTGGAGCAAATGCTCAGCGACAAGTCGCTACGGTCTAAGAATCGAAGATGGCGTAAATTGGACAGGCCTTGCCGGTTTCAATAACTTCGACGAAGCCAATAAGACTTTGAGCAAGTTCCAGGAGGGCTGGTATCCTCCCTACTTGGAAGGAGACCCAAAGCGAGACAGTTTCAAGGGACCTGGCACACTGGCTGATGCTGTCAATCGTCTATTCTCCCCAGAGTATACGGACACCTGGGAAACCTTTTCCAGCACCAAATGGTGGAATGAGAGTGCTCGTGATATAAGTACCGGCTATCTTTCGCTGGAGTACATCCACAACAACGTCCATGTAAGTAGACTTCATATAGAACCGACGGATAAGGTATTAACTTGTTGAACAGAACCTTACCGGCGGTTCGAATGCCAAGCTTCGTAAAAAAGATCAGAAAGGAGGATGGGGTGTTGGTCATATGTCGGATGTTCCTGTGTCAGCATTTGACCCAATCTTCTGGCTCCATCATTGGTGAGTGTACTATCTCGGATGGAACTCACTCCAATACTAACACTCCTCAGTAACATCGATCGCTTGCTTGCCATGTGGCAGTGTTTGAACTGGGAGACCTGGTTTAACGGGGTCCGCACCCAGAAGGAGGTTGATAGAGTTAGAGACAAGACGAAGGAAGATCCTCTCCTTCCATTTCACCGCGAAAAAACCAGCAATCCGGCGACTGGGTACTGGACGTCAGATGATGCTAAAGACTGGACCAAATTAAACTACCAGTACGATGATCTGATCCCAGAGGCCAGCGCAGTCGATCCTGAAAAGGGTGTTTTAAAGGAGGAACAATTCAAGATTGACCTTAAAAAGCGTATCGAGTACCTCTACCCCAGCGCCCAGAAGTACTGGAGAGCAGTCTTTGAAAGCAAAAAGGAAAAGGACCAGATTAAGTTTTTCGGGCCCGGTAACACTGAGCATCAGACCTGGAACGACTACCTCATCAACGTGGTTTACGATCGGTATGCCCTGAATGGACGTTCCTATTCCATCCAGTTCTGGCTTGGAGGCAACGCCGATGAGCCTGACACGGCGTTCCAAGACGAAGAAAACTTCATCGGCCAGGTCTACTCATTCGCTGGCATGCCTCCCTCCACTGAGACCTGCTCCAATTGCGCTTCCCAGAAAGATAAAAAGGTACTCTCCCGAGCTCAAGTTCTTCTTACCATTCCCATCATATCCCAGGCCCTGGATGATGGCTTTAAACACATTAAGACAACCAGACTAGACGAAGTCACCGCCTATCTCAAGAATCACCTTCAATGGAAGTATGTGCAGATTGGAGGTTTGGAGAGGCCTGCCAAGGACTTCCCCAACACCACTATCTCTGTCCTTAAAGGTATTGGCAAACCTCAGACTGCTCCAGACCAGGACATGGACATCCCACCTATCTATGCTGAATATGAAATCTTGCACGAGGTCACGCAGAACAAGGCTGGCGGGTTGACCAAGGAAGACGATGTGCTTGGAGTGTCTCAGAAATTGAACTTTCGAAAGTTCAGAGATTAGTGGCTTTTCTGCTGTAGCTCGGAAGTCGGGAATTTTGCCAAGTTGGCCTCTGACGCTGTTAGAAGCATCATCAAGGCTATGGGGAGTTTGGACTGGCAGCGGAGGTTTTCATTTGTTAGCAAAGGTTTAAGTCCTTCTGAAAATCGATAGTTTGTAGATTGGCTGTCTGTTTTTTTTTTTTTTTTTTTTTTTTTTTTTTTTTTTTAATTTTACCTGCTTGAAACAAATTCATTAATGTTAAGAGAATCTTCCGGCACGGTTTGCTAAATATTTGCTGGATCGATCTCACCATGTAAGCACGCTATTGTACACCCCGGCCGTGGGCATAGGCCTTCAAGAATTCGATTCCAACTGCGACATAAATGCTTCCATGGCCTAAACTTATGTAAGCTTGACTGACTTAGAAATTGCATTTAAGGCGGCCATCCCTATTTATTAGATGCTACTAAGGTGAGCGAGGTTTCTTTCATGACAACACCATGATGCCTCCAAGTAACAATACCGTACCTCGTCGTAGCGACTCCGACGAAGAGCCCTAAGGCATAACTGCATTGGAGCAGGATCCGGGCTCAACTTGAGGGAGTTTTATCGTCGACCATCTCCTCCCAGTCGTTGACATAGGAGCGCCTTCACTGCCTAACCTAATCGTCATCCCTTAACGACGCCCAGGAAACAAGGAACGCGGGTTCGTCGAAGCATATGCTCCTAATCTTCAATCTTTCGGCATTGATGAAGAAACATTCTTAGCTTTCATTTATGCAACTAACAAGGCTGTCTAAGCGGCTAAGTGGCTCTATGTCATCTAGGATGCTGGCATGGGGACTGGGTTTGTTCCTAATCATATTGCGCTGCGTGCTTCTGCCGCATTATAAATCGTTATGTTCATTGTGGGTAAGACGGAGATACGGTTTAAGTGAGTTAATGATTGTTTCCTCTGCAGTTTGTGTTGCCTCGCTGATCGCTAGCCAGATTTAGGACCAATTTATTCATAGATCTCGCTAATGCTAACTTCTTCTAGCCACGAGGCCTATACTGTCTTACCATGCCTTACAAGCCTGTGGCCATAGGTGGAAAGGTAAAGTTTGATCCAGCGGCGGCTATGTTAAACCACGAACCTTCCACTGGGTCGGGGATTGCATCAAAGGCCAAGCGAAACTTGAGTAACCCCTGAGCCGGTGTATCTTATGGCTAAAAGTCTTCTGGACTCTGTCGCTACGTTGGTGTATCTAACCACCCCGAGTGCTATGCCAGAGATGGCCACGAAGAGAAAGGTTTTTGCTAGGCTGATTGACTACTTTGATAGGCGAGCTCAGGCACGCTATGTAGTCAAATGTGTCTAGGTTTACTTATTACTTTTATATATCTAGGCTGCTGAAATCAAAGGAGATGTGCTTTCGTCCACGCCTCAAAAGCTTTTCTCGAACCATTACCAGGGCCCAAATCATCCGGCCTCCAACGGCGGTGTTTTCGGACTCTTATTAGGAGGGAAGCTCACGCCAGACCATGAGAAACAGAAACAGAGGGAAAGTATGCGCTCTGTTATGGCCGAGCAAGAACAAGCTATTAGAGACCAGCAGGCTTTGCAAATGTCCAACCTAGGCTTAGTGTTGTAAGGCATGGGCCTCACCCCTGAGCAGCAGCGGAGCTACATCGAGCAATATGAGAGCGCTTATGAGTTGCAACTGCAACAGTATTAACAGCAGTCGGAACTGCTGGAACATGGCCAGCGTCGGATTAATCGCGTAAGTTACTGACCGTTTGATTTCAGATTGATAGTTTATTGACGATTAGAATCAGAACACTTTATACGTGATGATCGTTAACATGCCGTCGGAGGAGGAGCTTGAAGCAGCTCGAAGGCAGAGGTCGCAACAAGGCTCTGGACAGATTGGCAGCACTGTGGCAATTGAGATGGTAAATGTAGAGTAAGCGAGGTATAGGATAGCATTTTACTGTCAGTTACTGAGCTCGTGGTCTTGCTCGTGATGACTCGTGTCTCGCCGGTATTTAGCCAGGGCCATGTCTCCAAAAACGCCCGCAGCTGACTCCCCCGGTGCTGGTCTGAAACATCTTCTGTAGCAACTCCCTTAACTCTGTAGCACGGGGTTCTACCTGTCTTGCAATAAAGCTGACTACCATGCCCACCGGAAATCCTATATAGTCAATGAAAATGGCCCCTATATCGGGCTGCTGAAAGAATGGAACCATGAGGAAGATCTTATGATAGTACAGCCAGAGGTCGGTGTCGTCATCGGCAGTATGATGCATGATTTGGTATAATATGCTGTATGTGGCCCAGTAGATCATACTTAAATGAGCTATGGCGAAGTCCTCTGGTGAGGGGTTGGAAACTTGAGATGCGTTGGTCGGTATTAGTCGTTCTGCAAAGCTGATGCTAGCTTCACCGGACGAAGTAGACCAATGGCGTAGTTGTGCGTCGCATAAACAGCACCTTGCCTGCAATCGTTCACGTAGAGAACGATGTTCCGGTGTCTGATTGGTAAGACTGAGATCTTCCAAGATACCAGGAATTTCTAGAAGGATATCCACGAATTCATCCTTTAGGCTCTTGTTTATTCTAGATCACGGAATCAACTTCCACTCTAGAGAATTAAATAATGACTATATGCAATTATAGATCACGGGGTATATCTATTCATCTTAGCATTTAAAGCTCAAGTAATTAATTAATATTTCTTACCAGATAAAGGCAGCCATCGGCAAATAGTTGGTAAGCATGGCCCTCGATATAGTTCTCCGTCTGTTTCATCAAAAAGACAATTGTTTCAGCCATTTTGAGAAGCATTCCGCCAGGTTGCACAAGTCTGGAGCTTGCTTTGGGAACGTCGGATATGATTGATATCGATGGACCTGAACTTCATCTTTGTGAGGGTTTGCGCCCCCTCCTGCGCCGTATGCAGCATGTCCACATCGATATGAGCTCTCTGTGTGATGCAATGTTTGGCAGCTGGGACTCGGATGACTGCTTCCATCCCATTGTTCTGCCAAATCTTCAGAGTCTTCATGCTCCCTGCGTTGGCATGCAGAACAAGACATCATACCCAGAAAGACACCGGCAGGATCAGGGGTCACTCTGGAAATCGATCATCACGGTTTTACAGCTAGTAATTGAGCTACCAGATACCGCTGATGCATATATCACCGTCTTGGGATCCGTGGCGCCGTTGAGCTCCTACAAGCTGGACATTTACACGACACTGTTGCGCTGTCAGATAGGAAAAGGGCAGACTACGACTTGGGCATTTCCCACTACCAAATACGTAGTTAAGGGGGAGCTACAAGGTCGTAGTTGGAAGTTGCCGCTCGTCTACATACGTTTGAACCACGAGACGTACATGACGGGGGGGAAATGGATTTACACGCTAGCTGCCAGACGGCCGTGGAGAATACTGAACACAGACGCGAGGCTGCCTGCACCTTGGAGTAGCAGTGCAGAATGGATGCCAGACGAGAAGCTCAAGATCCGGGCCTGGGGGAAGTGTGCGAAGGGGAATCTAGGTGAAGTGCCTATGCTGCTGAAGAATGAGGAACTCGCGGGGATAAGGCTTATAGATGCGGAGGAGCGTGAGGGCTGTGAAGAGGTTTGTTTGGTGAAGACGCCGGCTGGGTTTGTCAGACCAAGCCGCTGGCACCGAGGCCAGCTTTTCAGGGCAAGTGGAGAATAAGTCATTGTGCATTGACAATTTTCGTAATGTGACTTTGCTAGCTTACAGAAGCTTCAGGGCCAAAATGAAAAGATATGGGATTTGTCCCAAGAACTGTCTATGAAACTAACTAGGAATTATAACGGAAATCAAGAAATAATATCTAACTAACCAATGTACCTGAAGCTTTCATCTAGGATGCTTTAGTTGCTGAGAACAGGGGAATTTCCATCCCACTCGCTGCTTTCAGCTGCATCAATAAGCCATTTCCCAACACTCCCCCTAGTAATCTTGGGCATCCAAGCACAACCCTTTCCATCTTCAGGCCAGACCTTGACAGGCTGGGCTTCACCCTCGGCAAGCATAACAGGCCGAGAAAGAACAAATGTCAAACCACTCTCGCGCACCAGACGGTCAACCTCGTTATGATCCCTAAGTCCAATACCCATGCTTCCGTGGCTAAAGATCATCTTGCCGGGAAGATTCATAGAGCGCCACGATGAGCCAGCACCTTGAGCTGAGTTCACAACAATCTTGGGGTGGATGTTGGCCTGGGAAATAGCAGCAAGGAGAGCGCGCATGCTCACCGCCATGAAGTCAGGTGTAGTATCAGGATGCAGAGCTGCGAAAGGCGACTCTGTGACTCTGACCTGCGCAAGAGCTGAGATGACTACTTGAGGAGGTTGAGGAGTTGTAAGAGCCTTGGCGATGTCGAACTCTGAAGTTGGTGTACCCTGAACGAGGGTGAGGTTGGAGTGAGTGGGGAGTTTGGCAGAGTTTATGTTGCGGACAAGGGCCGTGACTGTGTGGCCGCGGGATAGAGCCTCTTGAACGGCCAGAGAGCCGTTGCGGCCTGTTCCGCCAATGAAGAGGAAGTGCATTGTGAAGGGGTTTTTGGTGGAGAAACGGTAGTTGGTGTTGAGTGGGGTAGATCTGCGTAGATCACAGATGCCAAGCGAGAATAGTTGTAAGGAGTTGATGGAAGTTATGAGACTGAAGGCAGGGTCCAAGGTATTCGGGATGTTTGTAGAAGATGTTTGTGTGCGAATGCATTGATGAGGAGAATATCGTTCAGAGTTCTGTGTCCTTAGTCTTTATAGTACATCCCCCTTCCATTCCTCCCTCCCCACCCGGCCGAGTAATTCGGCCCCGACGTTTCGGCCGGGCGGTTGATGTGGCTATGCGAAAAACCGCGCCGCAGCTTAGAAATCAGCACTAACGAGTCCGAGCATTAAAACGGGCGCATGAATAAGCGAGCTAGCCTATCAAAAACAACCTAGAGAGTGTGTTAGAGGCTGTGCTGACCGTAAGCCGGCCGAGAAGGAATGGATATCGGCCGGATGGATCGACTCGGCCGGTAGAAGAGGGGTTTTGGTCAAGATGATTGGTTGAGACGGATGTGGGCGGCACGATTGTGTGAGAATGAAGGGCTTTTTGGCAAAAGACCGACGCCGAGGAAATTACCGCAGGATGAGGATGGCTTAATTTGAGGATGGTGAGAGGATTGGGGAGGAGGGCGGTTGAGGGGGTTGTGTATATATAGGAGGCCATGGGCGAGGTGGTGATGCATCCGAAACTCATCAATCCTACCAACCTTCACATCCCACTTATACCCACTCTCAGAACACCAAAATAACACTACGCTATATACATCTTCAACTCTAAGTCTACCTTCTTCCCTTATTCAAGATCAACATGTCATCCCCACAAGTCGCCATCATCGGAGCAGGCCTCTCAGGTCTCGCCCTAGCCCTCGCTCTGCACCAACAAGGCATACAGTCCACCGCCTACGAACAACAAAGCGCGCCCCTCGACATCGGCGGCGCAATCATGCTATCCCCCAACTCCCTCCGCGCCCTAGACAAGCTCGGCGTCTTTGAACGCATGCTCCCCAAGTCTTACAAATTCCAAGACTTATACTTTTACTCCCAAGACGATGAACTAGTTGATGTTTTTGAGTTCGGCAATCAAGAGAGATATGGATACTCTGGTATTCGTGTTTATCGCTTTGAGCTCATTAATGTTCTTCTTGATCTTGTCCGTGAGGCGGGTATCAAGGTTGAGTATGGGAGAAAATTTGAGAGTATTGTTAATGAGACGGAGGATAGCGTTACGTGGCGCTTTGTGGATGGGAGTGAAGAGACTGCTAGTCTTCTTGTTGGTGCAGATGGTATTCACTCTCGTGTGAGGAAATATCTTCATCCAGCCTTGGAACCAAAGTTCACCAACATGATCGGTGTCACAGCTGCTGTTCCAGCGAGGCAGCTCAAGTTGGAGAACAATGATTACAAGCTTCCAGCTACTTTCATGCATGACAAGCGCGGCGCTTTCGTTATTGCACCGCAGTTGGTTGATGGTTCGGAGGTTCTTATTGGAAAGCAGAAAACTTTCGTTGGTGAAGATCCAGGCCGTGATGCTTGGAAGGCTATGAACTCTGATAAGACGTGGTGTGTTGACTTTCTCCGCGAAGGCAACGAGGACTTCCCCGCCATCGTCGCAAACTCTACCTCGGAAATCTCGCCTGACAGAGTCAACCTCTGGCCGTTTTATCTTCTCCCCAAGCTTGAGACCTGGGCTTCCAGCGCCAAGCACGGCCGCGTCGCTATTCTCGGCGACGCAGCACATGCTATCCCACCCACCGCCGGTCAGGGTGTGAACCAGGCTTTTGAGGATGTATACACCTTCGCTGGTGTTCTTGGCCAGTTGAAGAAGAAGAACAGCGAAGGTCTAAGTGATGCTCTTGGACGGTGGCAGAAGGGAAGACAGGAGCGTGTTGATAAAATCATTGAGTTGAATAATGAGATTAATAAGAGGAGGATGCCTAAGCAGGCTGATGTCGAGACTAAGCCGTTTGATATTGACTGGCTGTATTCGGTTGATTTGGATGAGATGGTGCGAGACTTTGTTGGTGGTAATTAAAATGAGGTGATTTGGAGAGAAGATGCGAATATCGGGCCATGTATCAGTGTTATGGAAAGGTTGCTGCAGTGAACTGAAGTCAAGGCGAGCTATCAGGCTGGTAATTTAACTGTGAATATTATTACGCTCTGTTGCTATCTCTCGCTATCCCAGCACTATATCTTGTTTCCATCCTCCCAAAGACTTATAAACTAAGTAACCTTCTTTTAATTACCACTGACAAACTATCACACTATTCAATCCAAAATATCCAAGTAAAGCCAATCAATATCAAAAGGCTTAGTCTGAACATCAGCCTGCATACCGTATAGGCCGGCGACGCGCCAGCTCGTTGCTAACTTTAGGTGCCATGGCGGCTGGGCTGGATGGCCTGGCTGAGAGAGCTTATCAATCCCCTGGTGCGATATATGCCTCAGGCATTTTTATCCCTGACCCACAACTTTCTGTGGACATTCAGCGGAAGAAACGAAAGATAAGGTTTCAAGCTGGATTTAGTTGATCAAGCAGTGGTAACAATGTTAAAACCTCCGTAATAAGCTTGAAAGGTGAGGAGGAGTTGAGTTTATGCCTCAGGCAGCACCTCCACTAACCATCAGCAATGGAGGATTGCTTGGGACCTCAACCTTGGGTGCAAAATACCTGGGCCCAGCTCAAGATACTTTATAATACATCTTTTAAGATAAACTCATAAGCAAGCTCTTTGATTACTGACCCTTCGTATATCCCGAGATTCTCTTTGGTAACGCCATCAGACCCTTACAGAATTCGCCTAACAATCCCTTTACCCACAAGGCAAACTGCCTGATCCTAGCTCGTTTCTGACAGGGGTTCAAAAAGATCCACAGCCTATACGGTATTTCGTAGCATCAAATACTGCTTGACGCTCCCTTGAATTTCGGAATGGTTTCTATTTGTCGATATCAAAGTTTAGCAGATTGATTCAGTATATGTAATCCTTTCCACTGCAGGCAACAACATACTAACGTCGACGTTGGTAAAATTTAAGCTTGTCTCTCGCTTAACTTTAAGATTGCTCGCTCGCTTCTGGCAGTTTATACCCGCTAGTTCTAAACTATTGAACAGACTATCGATTCTCATTAAAGAAAATAATTATGAGCTGAGAAGTACGGGCGAGGGTATACCACTATTAAGATGCTTCTCGTTCCGTTTTTTGTTTTCTTTTACTTTTTCATTTGCTTTTAGGCTGGTGCTTCATACCTCTCCCCCTCGGTCTTTACAGGTGTCGCTCGTTTCAAGTCTTTCGTTAAACACCATGCATTCCAAGGGAATCTCCTTCCTAGCTTTGGGCTTGTTGGTGGCGCAGTCGGTCGTCGCAAGCCCGTGTAAACTGTTATCCTACAGCACGCGTAAGTTCAAGCCAATATTAAGTTTGGCTGAACTACTCAAGTAGTGCCAAGCCACTGGGAATAACTTAATTGTCAGGTGAAATTTTGTCTTACTAATTCTGTTTAGGCTCAAGGGTCTTGACTACTGCTTCAGAGTCTATAGTATATACCTTTGCATCGTCCTCTACAGACTCTGAAACAATTGTCTTGGAGACAATCTCGACTGAGAGCGGGGCTGCTACTACCACGGAGACAGATGTCGCAGGTACTGGTACAACCACCGCGATTACCATCGATACAGCCACTTCCAGCACGAAGTTGTCTACAGAGACCGAAACCTCTCCAAGTGTGATTGAAACAAGTACTCTCGCCACTCAGACTACAACTGTAGCTAAGGGTAGTACTTCTGTGGCTGATGATCCGACCACCACGACGATTGCTGTCTCCACAGCTGCTGAAAGTGCTACTGCCACCGAGATAAGTGAGGCTGAGACCGGTATTGAAACTTCAACTGCCATCGACAACACTGCAACGATCGCACAGACAACAACCGGAACCGAAACTACCAGTGAAGTTGGTGCAACTACTACCGAAACCGAAACCGCAATGGTGTCTCAAGGCAGCACAACAGTTACAACCGATGAGAGCACGGCATCAGCATCCCAGGATATTGCAACAACTACAGCCAAAGATAGCACTAAATCTGTCTCTATGGGCAGCACAACGGCCGAGGGAAGCTCTACGACTAGTGACAGTGCCAACTCATCTTCTGAGTCCATTACAACAACATCAGCAACAGATGATGGTGCTACATTAGTTCAAAGTAGCACTGTAACATCTGGTGACGGCACCACTACCATTGCAACTTCGTCCATAGCCATTACTACCACGACTTCATCGGAATACAGCACTACAACGACCGATGCTAGTACAACAACAGAAACTGATGGGGCTGCGCTCTCTACCACGGCTTCATCCGAGGACATCAGTACAACGGCCAAGGATAGCACAACCGCCATGACTACTTCATCAGAAGTTGGTACTGAGACATCTGGACTCAGCGCAACAACTTCTGGTGAAAGCACTACTACTGTCATAACTTCATCAGAAGACAGCAGTACCACTATCGTAGCTTCACAAGGAGAGAGTACTACGGCAACTGATGGAACAACTACTACCGCTGCTGCTGCTGAGTACAGCACTACGACTTCTGCAGAAAGTATTACAACAGCTAAAGACAGCACAACAGTCGCTGAACAGAGCACTACAACAACTGATGAGCTTACTACCACGGCCGCTGAGAGCACCACTACCGCAGCGGCCACCACCACCGGCTGCATTCCAAATACTGTTCTTGCAAGCCCTATACCTTTATTCACCTCAGGAGACGTTCACATTGATGAATATGACACCGTGCAACTTCCTTTCCAAGTTGGTATTTACGGCTCCCTCTCAAATACAGTCTATGTCGGTGTGACCGGAATGTTATCAATCCTCGAAGCACCAAAGTTTGAGTACTCCGGCAGCTACTATCTTCCCTTCCCTTACTTCCCGCCGGTGTCCATCTTCCCATACTGGGGTGACCAGTTCACTTCTACCGAGACTTGTGGCTCAGGCATTGCGTACGCTGTCCACGAGACTTCTAGGGGGCAGACGTTCACTGTTGAGTACAACACTATCGCTGTAGGAGGCAGTGGTGTGGACCTTGATCACTTCACGGTTAGTCTGTACAAGGATCATCCGGGGTTGGTGAGATTTGTGTACTATCACACTGAAAATAATGGACGAGGTGCGACTGTCGGTATTCAAGCGGGTAACTCATATTCGCAGTACTCTTATGACATGAGATCTATACTGGATAATTCATACGTTGAGATTGATACCAGTAGTGGAGATGCTCTCACCACTAGTGGTCAGCTGTGATGGGAGTTTAGGGGGTTTGCGTATATATAGAGAGGCGGCATTAATGGAAGAATCTGTTCTTAGTACAAAATAGTTTAATCTATCTCATAGATCTCAAGATACGGCAACGATGCATATCACAACATATCTGAGATGCGCTATTCTTTTTTGTGATTTAGCATCAGGTACCATGCTATATCTCTCGAAGATTTCTCGCGTATATCAATTAAGCTCAGTTAATCAAGAAAATCCGCAGGTAGGAAAAGCCACCTCGATACTACAAAGTATCATTTGCCTCGCATCAACAAAACTGCCTTCCTGTTTCGTGATACAACTGTCGAACTTCAACATAGCATGAGGGTCATCTGATCTGAAGATATCGGCATTGCTCAGTATAGCAGCGGCCGACTACAAGGTATCATAGATATAAGCCCTGTCTCTCAATCTGCAGGATCATCAGTATTATTTAGCCCGAGGGCCCGTTCTGTCTCGCTAGTTAACCAATTGACAGCCATCGCCACTGCGAACCCTGTCACTCAGCGAGAACTGTTGTGCGTTTCCGAATCGACCCTTTTCCGTATTTGGTATGGCAGGTTGTATTACGATGTGGATCGTGCGCGTAGATAGAGATGCGTATCAAGCTTGTTTTTAGTTGTATACCATTTAAGCATCATTCAACGTTAATTCATACCTCTGAAAGCAGTTTTGTCTATAGATTTAAAAGTACTGTTATGTTCATTGCTAATCACGCCTCGAGCATTATGTTATCTGAATTGACCCATGAGTTGCCCTGGGAGTATTTAACTTCATGTCCCGAACTTATTTGCCGCTGATGATCAAATCGGCCCCGTAGCTGATATCCAGACAGCCCAATTGTGTCAGATGCGAATACTACCTTCTCAATTGATTCAAACAAAGGTCTTGGTCAGCAGAAGAACTTCTGTAGTTTTCGTTGAGTCCCCATTCTCTTCCCGCCGAAGGATTCCTTGGCAACATAAATCCCATCAGCCTAGAATCAACCCGCCACTGAAAACCATCGTGAATAACCTCACATTCGGCCCCCAACTTAGTCTCGATCAGTCGATACTTATCAAATACGACGCTGAGCATCTCCAATACCATGGTAACAACAACTGCAGAGCGAATGCTATGGTAACAGCGAATGCAGAGGCGGGTTGACATTGCTTCACCTTCCATTTTGGGTATAGACGCTAGGCAAAAGGAGCACGGAGAGCAAAAGTGCCAGACTTATCACTGGACCGACTTCCGAAAATGTTTGAAGAGCTTATTTTGGGTACATCTTTCTAGGATCTTTTGATCGGGCTATCGCGGTGACTGTGGAGGTTGGAATATCGTGTTGTTGATCGTGAAGATTCAAGTATAAAGGAGCAACACTCTCGTCATTAGATATCAGTTCCTCTCAGCAGTTAGACTCAAACAAATAAACCAAACGAATAAAGAAAATCTTCGAATAACTCACCAACCGCCAAAATGAAGTTCCTCCCTCTCGCAGTCGCCCTCTTCGCAACTCTCACCGTCGCCGCGCCCTCCTCCCCAAGCGACATCCAAGCCCGCTCATGTGTCTGCAAGAAAGTCGGCGACGACTGGATCTGCACCGGCACCAAGTGCTACGACAAAGTGAAGCGCGACCTCGTCCCTCGCCAGTGCTCATGCCACAAGATCGGCGACGAGTGGCTCTGCGGCGGCCCCAAGTGTCCCCGCGACCTTCCCGAGGAGAACAAGCTTGCGAAGAGACAGTGTTCGTGCCACAAGGTTGGCGACGAGTGGTTGTGCGGTGGTCCCAAGTGCCCGAGAAGTTTGCCCGCTGAGGAGAGTGGACTAGAGAAGAGGCAGTGTTCTTGTAAGAAGGTTGCTGGGGAGTGGATTTGCAGTGGACGAAAGTGTCCTCGGGACTTGTCGCACCTTATGGGTGAGGAGTAAACCCTTGTCGAGTAAGTGGTCTGTTCTCTGGATGAGTATTGCTCTGAATCTGACACATTCCTAGACCCATTCATTATCGCCAAGCGGGAAGCATCCGGTCGATCATCAGTTAAATCCACCTATGCGAGATTGGTGTCTTGGCAGGAACTGGTTGAGAGGGTAATCACGGATAGCGCCGTATGAATTTATATGACTTACAAACCAAACCCTATTCACTTATGTTCGTATTAGTAGTAAAGTGAAAGACGCCCCCTAGCTCGTGAGACGAGCATCCCAATTACCAGTTCAAAATTGAGTAGCCATTTCAATCGTGTATTCTTTATTTATGTTTCTATGTATGAATGATATCGAGATCATGCTCTCTCTCGCCTCGTTTGACCTTCCAAGCCGCACTATGACTTAATCGCACAAGCTCCATGACAAATTCACTGATTTCCTGAATATGCTCAATCTCTTCCATCGGAAGTCTGTCAGACGGGACCTTGCGCGTGATTTTGCTTATCGACGATAAGATATGCAAATCATTATCTGCCGAAGAACCAAGCGGGTGGATGAGAATGTTCATGAAGAGTGGCATCGCAGCCATAGGTGCATAGTGGGAGACTATCCACAATGAATCTTCTTTCCAGAGGTCCACTATCGTGTCCAATATTCGAAAAATGGAACGGCTTGCTTCGATGGAGAGATCAGCGCTGGAGTGGACTACGCTGTGGAGATCATCTGGGAGATTCTCCTCCAAGTCGCCGCATTTTCGGACCAGTGTATGGATGTTGATAATGGTAAACAGGTAATCTAGCTGCAGGTTTATGAGATATGTCCGATCTTGCAGATTCATAGCAGCAGGTAGTGAGAACGATAGGTCTGATAAGATCGATAAACGTGGTCGATATCGCGGATCAACTGATAAGCGCCATTCCTCAAGCTCATCATCAAGCTGCCGAACGTGCGCAAGAAGTTCGCCTTCCGTGTACTTGAACGCCCGTGGAGAACATAGAATGTTGCTTGCGTTTTCCTTGATTCTCGCAAGGTTTGTATCTCGTGGATGACTGTACCATAGCGTCTGATCTTCAGCATCACTTATATCACAGTGATCCGAAGTGAGTAGTGGCGGCTTGTCTGTTCGTAGAGACATATCCTTGTCATAACAATAGCAGATCCAGAATAATCTCCGGAGGTGAAGTCTTGTTTGGTCGTCGAATGTTGGAATGTGCTGAGGAAAGATTGCTGGTCGTGATAGGGGGAAATGGCCGCCGAGATCGCATACCATGCGACATGCGCTTGCGAAGCTAACAGCTGCTTCGCGACATTGTCCTCTGGTCTTTTGACTTGCCCACTGAATTTTGTAAGCTTCGATCTCGATCCTTAGAAAGGTTGAGTCAACTCACCAGAAGCAGAGTTCCCTGAAAACTGTCCAAGCTAGTAATGCCACTCACAACACCCAACAGCCGTGAAGCCTCATTAACACAATCCCTCGGCTCAAAAGAAAACCCCAACTGTTGAGCATCAATATTCCTAACAATAAGAGCAATCATAGCCCAAAGACAAGCCTCAGCAGGCGCCCTCCTCCCCAAATCAACAACACCCTCATCAAACGCCCTACCCAGCGTCCCCTCAAAGAGGCCTCTCTCCAAAAACGGAAAGATAACAGCTGTTTTGGACTTGAAAAATAACTCAACGACATGCGCGCAGATGGCCCTCGGCGGCAGAACCCTCGGTGTTTCAGAAAATGAAACAGAGCCAAGTGGCGGCGCAGGATTACCGAAAATGTCAAAGTTTTCGAGAAATACACGCTCCCCTGCACCGTCTGAAATCCACTGCCAGCCGCGATTTGAGAGAATGCCAATTCCCTTGAAATACCAATTTGTGCCGATGTGGCAGCGACATAATTTGTAAACTGGTTTGGAGCGTGTTGTAGGCGATACTCCAATCGGACTTATCACCGGCTGACGAGTGATTGGAGAAGAAGCGAAGCGAAGACTTGTTGGTTCAGACCATGGTGAGGGGCCTCCAACGGACATGTTTGTGCTATTCGTCAACGCTGTTTGAAGCGCCTCCTCGAGTGTTTCCACGCGGCGTGACAGTTCCTGGACGACATCGGAAGTAGTTCTGAAAAGGTCAGTCTGAAGCACCCAATGGAACGGTTCAGCCTTGGCAATCAAGCTTAATGAGCTTACCTTTTGTTTGGGTCCTTCTGGATTACTCTATCAAAGGTGCATGTGAGCCCCTGGCTGTCGCACCAGTCACATGGATCACCTTGAGTTTTGATCAGGCATTGAATCTATAGCAAGGGTTATTATAATTGTTGATGCCAAATGATGTCACACTGGAGGAAGGAAGGGAAACAAAACAAGTTTTTATTACCTTTCGCTTATAGCATGTGTCGCAGGCTCGTCGGGGAGGCATTGCGAGGGGGACACAGAACCTTGGAATGTAATCGGAGAGACGGAAGTGAGACGTGGGAGAGGTTGACGGAGAGGCGGGTTTCCGTGGGGCAGAAAATGTAATGTGTTGGTGCTAGACCTAGTGTGAGCGGTATAGTTGGCACGTGGATCTGCTGAATTAGAGTGTTAGCGAGACAGGGATCAAGATCAAATCATTAATGATTGTCTCGCGCATTTACCGCTGAGGCCTGAGAGGGGAACCTTTCCTCCGCGTCTCTTTCAATTGAGAATGCAAAAGTAGTTGAAAAGGACAGAGTAAGCTTGGAGTGTCCAAACGAGTCGACGTTTCATCTTGATCCCAAATCTCGATCTGTCAAAACAGGCCTCCCAAGCTACAGGGTAGCATAAAGTGCTGTAACCTAACGTAAACCTTGGACCTGGGTACGATCGGATCAGCACTTGAATTCCTTAACGTAATGCTAAACAACAAGCGAGATTCTGATATTGCGGGGAGGATCTGATAATTACAACACATACCCGTCACTAAATAAGCTTGATTGGGCGGTATCATCGAGGGAGGCTGTGCAGATGCAGCAGAAACAAGATCAAGCTATGGTCAGAGCTCCCATCTTCATTTCCGTCTCCGATTACATAACTAATCATCCTCAATCACTACCGTATTTCATTGGCTGTTGAAAAGAGCTACCCCTGCTCACCGGCGCAGATCTTAGCTCCATTGAGATCTCGGACTTCCGACGTCCTATGATATAAGCCATTGTTTCGTTTATCAGATCTTTTAGAGTTAATCCATTGGTGGGACTGTACACCTCCTTTGTTGGTACCAACAACAGCTCCCCTGTAGCTCTCAAACTAAGCTTTTAAACGTGGACGTGGAAAATGATGTTAGCTGAGTGATAGACATTAGATATAAAGTGAAAAACCCCACGTACTCAACCGCCATGACTCACCCATCGCAGCTCACTGGTTTGGAGCTCACTCATTCCTCTATTATACTTCTTTCGCCAAGGGCCTAGGACTAAGCTACCATGTCTGGCCATCTTGACCCAAAAGCCCTGCTGGATCCTCGCCAGCGATCCATCAGCGAAGCAGGCACCATCTCTTCAGCCGGAGACACCACTGTTGTTCCTAGCATCAACACCGCTGAAATTCCCCAATATCTCGATGCTGGCAACGAGAAGCGCTTTCCCCACGATCCCAACAACCCTTTCAACCACAGCCCTGAGGTTCTGAACCAATTACTCGACCCTAAATCCCTCGATGTCCTCAAAGGTCTCGGCGGGCTGCCGGGCTTGGCTCGCAGTCTCAACGTCGATCTGAAAGCCGGTCTTAGCGTTGATGAGCTTAATACCCAGAACTGTCCTCGCATCAAAGTCTTTGGTCGCAATCAACTTCCACCCAAGAAACCAAAGTCAATCTGGAGATTGGCATGGATTACGTTCCAAGAAGCGGTCCTCATCATGTTGACTGTCGCGGGTACTATTTCTCTTGCGCTTGGTTTGTATGAGACTTTTGGTGTTTCGCATCAACCGGGTGATCCTACGCCTGTTGATTGGGTTGAAGGAGTTGCGATTCTCGGCGCTGTTCTCATCGTTGTAGTTGTTGCTTCGCATAACGATTGGCAGAAGGAGAAGGCGTTTGTGAAGCTCAACACTAAGAAGGATGACCGAGAGGTCAAGGTTATCAGATCAGGAAAGTCGATGCTTGTTAATGTCGCTGATGTCGTCGTTGGCGATGTCTTGAACCTTGAGCCGGGTGATTTGATCCCCGCTGATGGTATCTTCATCGATGGCCATAACGTCAAGTGCGACGAGTCCACTGTCACTGGCGAGTCTGACGCGCTGAAGAAGACGCCTGGTGCGAAATGCTTTGTCGACGACCCTATGCGCACCAAGGAGCCTGATCCGTTCATTATCTCCGGATCTCGTGTCCTCGAGGGCATGGGGACCTTTGTTGTTACCTCCGTCGGTGTGAAC
Organism: Fusarium oxysporum Fo47; assembly: GCF_013085055.1. Classification (NCBI taxonomy): domain Eukaryota; kingdom Fungi; phylum Ascomycota; class Sordariomycetes; order Hypocreales; family Nectriaceae; genus Fusarium; species Fusarium oxysporum. The sequence continues at coordinate 3,765,028 of NC_072845.1, forward strand.
AGCAGTTTCGGCAAGATCATGATGTCTGTCCGTACAGACATTGAGTCTACGCCTCTCCAGAAGAAACTCGAAGGTCTTGCCGTTGCTATTGCTAAGCTTGGTGGTGGTGCTTCACTTCTCATGTTCTTCATCCTTCTCTTCCGCTTTTGTGCTTCTCTTCCTGGTGATGATAGACCAGCTGAAGAGAAGGCCTCCACGTTCGTTGATCTTCTTGTTGTGGCTATTGCCATCATTGCTGTCGCTGTACCTGAGGGTTTACCTCTTGCTGTTACGCTCGCATTGGCTTTTGCGACAACGCGCCTCTTGAAGGAGAATAACCTTGTTCGTGTCCTCAGAGCGTGTGAGACTATGGGTAACGCCACTTGCATCTGCTCCGACAAAACAGGAACTTTGGTACGTCACATTCTCCCAGCACAATACCGTCTTCTAACGTCCTAGACCACGAATAAAATGACAGTTACAGCCGGCCGTTTCGGTTCCTCCAGCTTCACCTCCGATATCCCCACCTGGGCATCCAACCTCTCCCCCGAAACCCGCAAACTCATCACCCAATCCGTCGCCATCAACTCCACCGCCTTCGAAGGCACAAACGAAGGCGACGCAGCCTTCATCGGCTCCAAGACCGAAACCGCACTGCTCCAACTTGCCAAAGACCATCTCGGCATGCAATCCCTCTCCGAAGCACGAGCGAACGAACAAATCGTCCTCATCGAACCCTTCAACTCTGTCAAGAAGTACATGCTCGCTGTGATCAAGGTTCAGGCTGGATATAGGGTACTCATCAAGGGTGCTTCAGAGATCATGGTTAGCTTCTGCTCTACTGAAGCTAACCCCACTACTGGTGCTGTTGAGCCGTTGGATCGCAAGGCTGCTGATGATGCGATCATGGCTTTTGCGAGGAAATCGCTTCGTACTATTGGGTTGGTATACAAGGATTTCGAGGAGATGCCTGACCTTGAGAACCTGGGTGACTTGACGCTTCTTGGTATCGTTGGTATTCAAGATCCTGTTCGAGAAGGTGTCCCGCAAGCTGTGCAGAATGCCAGACGCGCTGGTGTTGTTACACGCATGGTCACGGGTGATAACCTCGTCACAGCTCGGGCTATCGCCACAGAATGCGGTATCTTCACCGACGGAATCGTCATGGAGGGTCCAGATTTCCGAAAACTCTCTGAGGAAGAGCTTGACAAGATTATCCCTCGTCTTCAAGTCCTAGCTCGTTCTTCCCCCGACGACAAGCGTATTCTTGTCACGCGCCTCAAGGTCTTGGGCGAAACAGTCGCTGTTACTGGTGATGGTACTAATGATGCGCCTGCTCTCAAGGCAGCGGATATCGGATTCTCGATGGGTATTTCGGGTACGGAGGTTGCGAAGGAGGCTTCTGAGATTATCCTTATGGATGATAACTTTGCTTCGATCATTACTGCGCTGAAGTGGGGACGTGCTGTCAACGATGCCGTGCAGAAGTTCTTACAGGTATGTTTTATGTATTTGAGGTTTGATGCGTACTGACTTGTCAAGTTCCAAATCACCGTCAACATCACCGCTGTCTTGCTCTCGTTCGTTACGTCCATGTATGACGATAAGATGGAGCCTATTCTCAAGGCCGTTCAGCTTCTCTGGGTAAGTTAATCCATCTTGAGATGTCTTTGGTGGTACTGACCTCTGTAGATCAACCTTATCATGGACACCATGGCTGCTCTCGCCTTGGCCACCGATCCTCCCACTGACTCCATCCTCGACCGACCTCCTCAACCCAAGTCCGCACCTCTCATCACCATGAACGTAAGTCAACTCTCACCTCCCCTCCACGTCAACCACTAACAATACCAGATGTGGAAGATGATCATCGGCCAATCCATCTTCCAAGTCGTCGTCGTCCTGGTTCTCTACTTCGCTGGTGACTCCATCCTCGGCTACAACACCTCCATCGCCGCGGAGAAGCTCCAGCTCGATACCATAATCTTCAACATGTTCGTCTGGATGCAGATCTTCAACGAGCTCAACTGCCGTCGTCTCGACAACAAATTCAACGTCTTCGTCGGCATCCACCGCAACTTGTTCTTCATCCTCATCAACGCCATCATGATCGGCCTCCAGATCGGAATCGTCTTCATTGGAGGCCGTGTCTTTGACATTGACACTGATGGTCTAAATGGTGTGCAGTGGGCTATTTCTATTCTCATCGCTGCGTTTAGTCTGCCGTGGGGTGTGCTGGTCAGGATCTTCCCTGATGAGTGGTTTGCAAAGGTTGTTTACTTCTTTGCGCCGCCTTTTGTGGCGGTTTATAACTGGATGGCGAGGGGCTGGGCGAGGTTCATGAGGCTGTTTAGGAAGAGCAAGAAGGCGGATGATGAGGAGGATGTTAGTTCTTTGGAGGAGAGGGAGAGTAAGGAGAAGTCCTCTGGTGTTGGGCCCATGATTGTTGAGCCTGGAACTAAGTCATGAGATAGTTGGAAAGACTATGCGGGAAAGGCTTGGGAAAATTGGATAACCAGGAGGATCAAAAGCAAAGGATGAGACTGATGCAATATTTTATGGTAATGGCCTGGCGTTGATTAGAGGAACAAATAGCGATAGCACTTTCACTGAATGACTTTCAAACTTCAATTGCATCATGACTTCATCAATCTCGATTGGCCACTGAGATATAGACACTGTATGCCTATCCTATGGAGTAGTGGATCGAGACAAGGTCTCGCCCTCATAACGATGAATAGCCTAATACAAAACCAGATAACTAGCAAACATAAACCGGGTCTACCTCGCACGATAAACACCTCAAAAAACAAGCTTAAACACAATAAACTCACGGAATCCTCGGACTATTAAAAAAGTTCCTCAACCCCGCATCATCATGATACGACGCTACGCGGTGATCGAGCCCCAACACGGAAGGTCAACCAGAGCCAAGCAAATCCTCGTCGTATGACGCAACATCTTATCGTGCACCTAATAGAAATTCTGTGCTCTCGTGAACTCGACATTCCTCTTTCAGAGATGCGGTGTAAGCGCTAGCTTATCGTTACTGGGTGTAAGTGAATCCCCCGCACAAGATGTGCCAAGGATGCTTTGGAGGGGTAGTATAAATATGATGTAGTTCTCTGTTGTGTGCTCTGAAGTGGCTCGTTACGATCGTTGAAATAATCTCAGGAATCATGGCGAGGAATTTGGCTACCTGTCTTGTTGCTGCGGCGTGTGTATACGCCTGTCTCCCCGACAAAGACGAACTCTCCGCTCTTCGAGCCCGTCGATCAGCACGCACCTCTCAAAGTCGTCATCTCAAACGCGATGTTGTAGAATATCCTCCCGTCCTCACCGATGTCGAAACTCTCCTTGTCAATTCCTTCGACAACAATTCTATCTCAGACTGGTCCCTCTACTACACCTCTGGTTATCGTCTTGCAGGCCATAACAGATCTCAGGCAGAGTGGACGCAGAAGAAGTGGATCGACGCAGGTTGGGAATCGTGGATTGACGAGTATTGGATCACGTATACGGAGCCAATTGAGAGTACGCTTAGCTTGAAGAGGCCTGATGGGAGTGTACATGATGTACAGAGGTTGGAGGATAAGTTGGATGTTGATGAGCAGACGAGGAATCCTAATGAGCAAGTTGCGTATCATGCGCTCTCTGGCAGTGGGAGGGTCAATGCTGAATACGTTTACGTTGGGTAAGAACATTTCTGGAGTGGTATTGGCATTGCTAATGGGATGATAGACGTGGTTCGAGGGAGGACTATCAGAAGCTTAAGGATCTTGGTGTTGAGCTGAAGGGAAAAATTGCCCTGGCTCAGTATGGCGGTGCGAACCGTGGAGTCAAGATCAAGAACGCCGAGGTAAGTTTCCACCAACAGATGATGAAGAGTCAGATACTCATCCATAATAGGCTCATGGCATGATTGGTACTATTCTTTACACAGACCCTCTCGAGGACGGCGAGATTACAGAAGCCAACGGCTATCTTCCTTATCCAGGTCAGCATGAAGCATCCCCAGACATCAGCATATACTAACAGCTCTAGACGGCCCTGCTCGCCATCCCTCCTCCATCCAACGAGGCAGCACCCGCTGGGGCTCCCTCTCCTTCGGCGACCCCTCAACAATCGGCTACGCCTCTCTCAAAGACTCTCCCCGCGCCGACATAACCCCCTACGGGCCCTCCATCCCCTCCATCCCCATCTCTCCCCGTGACGGCCTTCAACTCCTGCACGCCCTCGATAACCACGGCCTCTCCGCTGAAACAGTGAACAGAACAAACTATAAGGGTGCTTTTTCAAACGTAACGTATCATAGTGGTCCTGCACCGGGAGCTACGCTGAATCTTGTGAATATTATGGATACGAGACTTGAGCCTGCGTGGGATGTTATTGCTTCGATTAATGGCACGAATGAAGATGAGTATGTCATTATTGGTAACCATAGGGATGGGTGGACGGCTGGTGGTGCGGCGGATGCTGTGTCGGGTGGTGCGTTGCTTATTGAGATGGCCAAGGCTTTTGGGAAGCTCGTCGAGAACGGATGGAAGCCTCGTCGAACGATGTGAGTTCACCAACCCCGACCCATAATGAAAACTAACGAGTGCAGCATTCTAGCTTCGTGGGACGCTGAAGAGTTCGGTCTCATGGGCAGCACAGAATGGGTTGAGGACCATCTTCCTGAACTTATCGAAAAGACAGTTGCGTATATTAACCTCGATACTGCTGTTTCTGGTCCGAGAGCAGAGATTGTTGGATCAGGTGAGATTCAGACCATTGCTATTGAGACGATGAAAAAGATCATCTTCCCTGAGGGTTATGGCGCTGGACCGACGCTGTATGATGCTTGGTTCAATGCTACTGAGGGTGTTTTGCCTGCTATGGGCAGTGGTAGTGACTATGCTGCTTTCTACCACAACGGTATCACTTCTGCAAGTGTGACATGAGATATGATTGAGGGCATGACTGACTTTCGATAGCTTGATATTGCTGGAGGTCCTGGCCCCAAAGATACCGTTTACGCATACCATACGTAAGTATTCCATTGGGATTACCATGACGCCAACTGACATAACTCAGTCTCTACGACACCCACCGCTGGATGACTGAATACGCAGACCCAGGCTTCCATCTCCACACAGCAATGGGCCAATTCGTCACTCTCCTAACCTACCACATCGCCGATGATCCCCTCATCCCCTTCGATCTCACCCACGCCGGCAGCGCCCTCCGCGACATCTTTGAAGATCTCGAAGAAAAGCTCACCGATCGCTTCCCCTCCTACGATCTCGATCTCACGCCCCTCTCCTCAGCAGTATCTTCCTTTGAAGAAGCAGGAAAGCGCATTTCTACGTTAGCCAAGCAAGCGTTAGCCTTGAACGATACGGTTCTGCTTAGTGCTGTCAACGCGAGGTACAAGGCGTTTAGCAGAGGCTTTGCGAGTGAGGGATTGCTGCCGGGTAGGTTCTCGTTCTATAATGTTGTTAGTGCGCCGGGGCTAGATAGTGGATATGGTGCGGATGTTTTTCCGGCGGTGCAGGATAGTTTGGATCAGGGAAATTTGACACAGGCTGAGGAGTGGGTTGAGAGGAGTGCCAAGGCTGTGTTGAGGGCTGCTGAGATCCTCAAGCTGGGAGAGTGAGTCGCGGTTTGAAGCTGCTCACATGATGTATGGGTCTCACTGGGAGAAGCCAGCTCATTCCCTAAACGGGCGTCACATTTAAGAGCCTATTCAATCCAGTAAATTGCTTGCATTATGCTGTGCGTCGTTACTGTTGCTCGCAGATTTAAGCGATGATGCCACATCGTCTGCATTCAATGTCGATAAGCGACAGCACGTTAGCCTGGGGATGTGAATTGAACACGATGGCATCAGCCAGCCCCCAAGACCGTTACAAGCGCTGACCCGAGAGCGAACCACTGGAACCGTAGGGCTGATCAGTTCATCAGTTCCATTTTCTGGTGCCTGGAAAACAAGCAACACAGCCCATGCAACAACGGCCATCATGAGCGAATCAGAGCTTGTCTCTGTCAAGGATCATCTCCAGTCTTACCCCATTCATACCAGCGTAGTGGACCAGAATAAAACGGCCTTGCCAATTAGATCAACAGTCTAGGACTTTTGGATGCAGGCTTCAGGCGAGGCAACCTGTGCGAGAGGGAGGGAGTGAGATGAGATGAAACGGATGTCCGACTTGCCTCTCTCCCTTATTTAATTCTGTTTCCATTATAACACTGCTTACGCCCTCTCTTTCTTCGGTTTCAGAGATCATTGATCATAATTACTGTCAAACCTGCCGGGTTAATTCACTCCTTCAATCGTCTTTTTTCCCTCTCAACGCTCCTTTGACCTTGTTTCATCTGTATTACAAGTTCGCATTAAATAACCCTTTAATCTCACCCTGTAAGTTTAACACACTCGAAACATGCCATCCTCAATGGCGTCAGCCTTTATGCACACCTAAACTAACAACGCCTCCAGAATTTCTCCATTTCTTTTTAAAACGCATCGCGACAATGGGAGATAATAACCACATTGGCGAAGCTGGTCTTCACCATCTTCCTCTGCGAATGAGAGATGCACCACTCTCCAAATTCCCCTCTTTAAACCAACGAAATGGCAAAAAAGTACCTGAGAGTTTACACTTCACCCCTGGGGCTTTTCGTCTCAGATCACCGACGGAGTCGTCGATGAGTAGTAGTATTTCTTCAGCGAATGTGCCTGATTCTGCGACGACGCATTCGCTTTCTACGCTGGCGAGTCCGATTAGTACCACGTATGCGAGCTCGATCCAGGAGCAGTTTGCTGCTGCGACGCTGGATGGGTCACGGCCTGCGAGTCGCATCTGTCATCGGCATAATCCGTCGAGTGGAACTTGCTCGACGTTTGTTAATGAGGATGATGATGCGATTATTACGGGATATCCTGAGTTTGATATCAAGATTAGGAATTTGAACGAGGCGCATAGGAGACCTGTTGTTCAAGAGGTTAAACCTGAGAGGTGAGTCTTCCGATGCTTCCGTGCGATCGTGTCGCTTACGGTTACAGCCCCGGTACAGAGTCGTTTGTTAAAGAGGAGAGGGTTCTTACGCCAACGACAGAATCGCATCACACGGATGATGTTTTTAATGATGATGAAGATGACTCTGAAGATGTGTCGCAAGAGGATGCAAACTCAGTGCTCAATTACGCACTTCAGGTCATCTATGGCGTCGACCTCAACGACGTCTCAATTCCTCAAGACAAGGTCCAAAGCCTCGTATCCAACTTCACGCAAGACATAGGTCAGCATATTTGGCAATCTGCTTCAGATGGCCAATTATCGCACACAATGTCCACATCGAGCTCTTCCTCTACACCCTCCCAAGACGCTAACGGCGATCGTCGGGGCGGAAAGAGGAAGAAGCAAGGGAGACGTGAAGACGATGGCGATGAGTTCAGCGATGGTGAAGGGTCAGGATATCTGCCGACCAAGCGCTCACGACCGAATCCCAAGGAAGATGAGAATCTTCGATTGAGTTGTCCATTCCGAAAGCGGAATCCTCATCGGTTCAATGTGAGGGATCATCATAGCTGCGCAATGACTTATTTTCCCAAATTCGCTGAGCTGAGGTTGGTCGAATTCTCCGCCTCTACAAGAGCCCTGCTGACATTCTGAAGGCAACACATTGTTAAGCAGCATAAGCGCGACGATCCATCTGCTTTCGTCTGCGATCGCTGTAGTCGTGATTTTCCCACGCGAAAAGAACTACGTGATCATCAGCGTTTGCCGAAGGAGTACATGTGCGACATTGCTGATGCTGATGCCGAAAGCGGCATTGATCCTCAGACTGCCACAAAGCTGTTGAGTAGGAAGAGGGCGAGTGGTACATCGCCTGAAGTTCAGTGGAAGGAGATCTGGAATATTGTGTTTCCCGATGATGATGATAGTGATGTTCGACCATACGGTAAGTAGTTGTCACTCGTAATCTTAGAGAATTGGGCTGATTTCAGCAGAATACACACCTGTGATCGAGCACTTCGAAGTCGAAGCCAAGTACCGCGAAGCATTCGACCAGCTCAAATACTCCCTCCTCGACAAAATCTCCAACCCCGCAACTCTCGAAACCCTCTCTACGAAATTCTACCAATGCTTCATCGAGACTCTAGACCAATGCATCGCCAACGCACAAAGCATGCCCTACACGAACCGCAGCAACAAAAAGAACGACATAATCCGCTCTCAAGTAACACAAAGCATCCGCAAACCCCGCGGCATAATGCCCCGTCCTGATTCCGGCGTTGTAATGGATGATGGGTCCGAGGAAAGCGGTAGTGTGATGCTCGGTCATAGAGATAGTGTGCGGACTGTTAGGACTTCTCTACGGGGAAGTCAGGTTCCTGAGACGGTTAATGAGGTAATTCCTGCAGCTGGGTTTGAGGAGTTGATGCAGCCGATGTTGGGGATGGATGGGACGGATGTGCAGGCTTGGAACAATGGGGTTATGTATCCGCAGATGATGCCCGATCAACTTATTCCCACGGGAGGTATGACACCGCAGACGGAGTATGTTAATTGGGGGCAGATATATCCCGGTTTTGATACGCTGGGGAATGGTGTTAATGGGTTTACGGGGTTTAATGGACAGCAGTAATGAGGCTGGGCTGGGCCTGGTGGGCTAACACTTCTTGTATATGATTTTGTTTAGATGAGGAGACTATGATCTCGGTAATCAACATGACTTACTTCTCACCTAATGGAACCATTATTATCTTCTCAGTCCTGGTTGTAAATACACGTGGTGCTATTAGGCCAGCTTTAGAAGAGGACATCCAGAAATTTGACCATGTGACTTTACTTAGGTCGCTTCTCTTGTTCTATTAGGTTTTTAGAGTAGGCAACTTGGAGGTGCGTGAGCCTGAGACTGGATTCTGATGTGGCGAGCTGAAACATTCAGCCGTTCCAAATCAGGCCAACGGCAGCCACACAGTAACAAATAAAACACCACTTTGGAAGCTGAATCCCTTCAAGAAGCTAGCCCTAGAATTGGCCTATGATCAGAGGGCTTCGAATGTGATAACTTTGCATTGACTTTCAGCTCCTCAAACTCTCGGACATGCAGCTGATCCATATAATGGTCTAGCCAGCTATAGATTCTGCAGTCCTTCATTTTCAGAAGTGCCGAGTCGCTAGTTCGGCTGTGGCTTGCGTAGTCGCCGTATATCCATCCAATAAGGAAATGTAAATTCAGCCAATATGTCTCAGTCGACCTCCTCACATTCTTTGGGAAAAGCCCAAGAGAAAGCCATGAAACTGCTATAAGGCGACAATATTGGCTCTTCTTCCCTCATGCGAATATAGTTTCTCCTTATGAAATAATACCTTTGACCATAGTACATTATGGATCTCCAGAATCTGTCCGCAGCAGAGCTCGTTCAAAAGTTCGACCATGATCGAACAAACACTGCTCTCGCTGAGGAAGCGCACCGTCGCACAATCGACCCTTCCCTGAACGGAGATTTATTCCAAGAGATAAAGAATCTCAAAGATTCCATTGAGGGGGTTTCCAAGCCTGGCAAAGAACTCTTCAGACCTCGCCCTCCCCCCAAGGGCTCGTGGGCCAATTGCATCGGCCAGCAACTATGCACACCCAAGTCCTTACGCTATCCAAAGGGTCTATCGGACCTCGTCCAAGCTGTCAAAGATGGACGGGAGCAGAAACTTAATGTCAGGGCTGTTGGCTCGGGACATTCGTTCTCGGATATTTGTCCTACTGATGGGATTTTGCTTGATCCACATGGCATGAATAAGTTCTTAAAGTTGAACTCTGAGATCTTGAAAGAACCTTCTAAAGCTTCAGACCACGTGTTGGTTGAGACTGGTATAACGATCAAGGATTTGAACTCCCAGCTTGATAAGATGGGGAAAGCTCTTGCGACGATGGGAGCGTATGATGGACAGACTCTTGTCGGAGCTATAACGACTGGCACTCATGGCAGTGGTAAAGACTCTGGAAATCTTGCCAGCCTCGTTCGAGCTATTATCTTTGTCTCTGAGACCGGAAAGGTTTATCAGATTGAGCCAAAGGATGGCGTCACGGATCCTGCCAAGTTTATCCCGGGCGATGCTCAGGAGCTCAAGCAGGATGATGATTGGTTCCAAGCTGCACTTATCGCAATGGGCTGTCTAGGTCTTGTCTACTCTTACATCATTGAAGTGGTACCCACGTTCTTCCTTAGCGAAGTCCGGTCATTGACGACTTGGCAAGACTATAAGACCCAACTTGCAGGTGGCCTTGCTTCTGCTCCTTTGCAGAATCACTACTTCGAGATCGACTTGAACCCTTATGAAACACTTGGCCGCAACATCGCCGTTACCACCATCCGCACATGCTCAAAGGCTACAAAGCGCGAAGGCGGTCGTGGCTTCGATAACTGGCTCGCAGGCCTCCTCGCCCAACACCACTGGGTCGAAGACATCCTCGTCTGGATCCTCAACCGCTGGCCGCTCCACAGCCCAGGCATCATAACCACCGCCATGAAAAGCCTCCCCGTAAAACACTACATCGACAAGAGTTTCAAAGTTCTCAACATCGGCGCCGTCGACGACGTAAAAGCCTACGCCATGGAGCTATCCTTCGACGCCAACCAAGACATAGTCTCCATCGTCGATCGCATCCTCGCACTATTCCAAAAAGCAGCTAGTGAGAAACAGTGGTTTCTTGCTGGGCCGTTTGCTTTGAGGTTTGTTAAAGAGTCTATTGCGTTTTTGGCTCCGCAGCAGGGGAGGACGACGATGATGGTTGAGATGGATATGTTGTTTGGGGTTAAGACGGGGGAGGGGTTGTTGAAGTTTATGAGGGAGGAGTTGTGTAGTGGGGAGGAGGGTAGGGGCGTTAGGGTTCACTGGGGGTTGGATTTGGATACTGTTAAGAAGGGGGACTTGGAAAATATGTATCCTGAGTCGGAGAAGTGGTTGGCTGTTTATAGGGAGTTGAACTCGACGGGAATTTGGAATAGTCCTTTCACGGAGCGTCTGGGGATTTCTATGCCTACGTAATTAGCACATCTTTTGTATTTCAAATTTTCATATCTGCTTTCTTTAACTCTGAACGATTGTCAAAGGGTAAGGAGCGTGTTCTCAGATCCTATGTTGTTTGTAGGACATTGAGAATACGGGATATCTAATAATGCTGCTCCAAGCTCATTAAAGCAGAAACCAAGAAACGAGATGTGGATAATATTTGTCTGGAAGGTTTGTTTACACTTTCCTATCTAACAACGCAACATTTATGGTTACAGCCACTTCTCATTTGCGATATGAAGTATCAGAGCCCCCATCACTATCCTCATCCTCTTCAGAGTCTGTGAATTCCTTTTCAGATTCGGGGGCTTCTTCAACTACAACATCCTTCTGCTTCAGAGCATCTTGTACCCACTCATCAACAGCAGCAAGGGCACCATCGGGGTCTTCCTGATGCGTGAGTAAGAACCCCTGAATAGCTGCGGGACTAAGAGAAAGATTTGGAATCTTTGCCTTAAACTCCCTCGCCTGCTCCTGCAGAGACTTCACTGCCTTCTTTTCCGACTCATGGTCCACGTCTGGGGCGTCGAACATTTGAGTGAAGAGCGCTTCGGCTGCTTCTGATGTAGCGAGCTGGAAGTTGATGGTAAAATCGATTCTGCCTGGTCGGATAAGAGCTGGATCAATGTTTTCGGTGTGATTTGAAGTCATGACGAGAACGCGTCCTTCTTGAGCAGCTGCACCGTCGATTATGTTTAGTAGACCGGAAAGTGAGAGACGTTCTGCACTCTTCTTCTTTCGTCCTCGCGACCCCATAGTCGCTGTATCTGCACCACGTCTCTGAGCTAATCCTGTAGCGTCAATGTCCTCCAGTAAGACCATGCAGGTATATGGCAGCTTTTGGAAGAGAGATGCAAGACTATCCTCGTTTATACGCGGGGAATTCAGGTTGACCATGTAGATATCCAGACCCATAAGACCAGCTGCCGCGAGGGTCAGACTCGTTTTACCAGTACCGGGAGGACCAGAAAAGAGATAGCCACGACGATACGGGATGCCTCTAGTTGCATACCAATGCTTAGTCTGGCGATCTAGATATCTTCGGAGGTCTTTGATGAGTTTATTCTTGAGATGTTCATCCAGGGCGATTGTAGACATAGGTCTTGTTGCTTTCGACATGCATCGAGTCCAAGACATCTCATCTTCACTGTAGAGCTTGGTCGCGCGGAAAATACCAGTCTTTCCTTTTTGCTTCTCAGAAAAGTCGACACGAGCGTTATACAGCAGCCGTTTGAGAACAGTGGCGTCCCGGCCAAGGCAGGATATAGCCAGTTTCTCAGGCTGCCGCGGTGTAGACGTATAGTTTGTACCCTCAAGCGATCTGGTAAACGCCAACATGCGGCCCTCATACCTAAAGAAATGAGTACCAAAAGCAGGCGTCCAGTACAGTGGTTTAGCATTATTCAGTGATGTCGATGATTTGGACCTCATCTCATTGATCTGTCTGCCCACAGGATCATTTTCCTCGTCATCATCGACATCAGGCTTGTCATCCTGCTCATCTGACCAGGTGAAAGAGGAGTTATTCAGTGCAGCGGAAGCTTGGAGGCGATAGTTATCCTGGGATATGTTGTTTCGGGAGACCCAGTTCATAAGATAGTTGTACGTTTCATCCTGGGCGTGAATTTCGACGGTGGAGATGAAGCGCGCGGTGATGGATTCGGACCAAGATTCGAGAGCATATTTGATTAGGAAGGCGAAGGCGGCGAAATAGGGGAGATATGTCATGCCAGGAAATATCATCTCCAGGAGGCCGATGAAGAGGCCTTGGCTCATGATGCTGTCTTGTTGGTCTTCCATCTTGGGTGATGCTTTGCTGAATGCAGTGAGATGAACGGTTCAAATGAATCAAAAACTCTGAGAAGACAGTCATTTGATTCTCTGGGAACCCTTTTAATTATTTTGCAACTATCTAGAGCCTTGCTGCCTGGTTTCGTGAATGACATGCGCCGAGTTCACAGACCTGCCATGTTAAGACAGGTATACGGGAGAGCCAATCACGTAACAGGAAACCAGAGTCGATCCAACATTTTGAGATCCGGTTTGACCATGTCGCGGGGTTTGGGCAGAGGGACGCAGCTTTTTAATGGTTTCAAGCCACTCCGTATGAGTCAGAGGGCGATGAAACTAAGTAGGCACCTATGATGCTTGCGTAGCACCGGTAGCATCTTTTGATGTAACATTCCCCCACTGGGTCACCAGAGGACACTTGCACGTGAGATTCACTCAAGGCTAGGCCAAGTACCTAGTGGATTGAGCAGCGCGTTGCAATCTATAAGGTTGAGTCTCATTGGTGAATGCTAAAGGCTGATATTTATACATAATATTAAAGTCTCATGTATTCCACATTAATCACCAACGCGTTCGTTAATATCTAGAACCGGACTGAACCTGCAAACTAATAGAATAAGCTCATAAACGTTGCCACAGCCACAAGTGTAAGACCAAGTCCTCCAACGTGCATCTCACTAGCAGCATTCCTATCATCCGCTGCCTTCTTCTCCGCGGGTTGTCGTACCTTTGTCAAAGTAACATTGAAAGCAGGACTCCTCACTGCCTCACTAACACCCTCCTCACCCTCAACAAAAACAAACAGATCAAGCGGTAGATAATCGTACACCATACGATCTTGCTGAAACCAGGTCTGGCATGTTCCATCTTTGAAGAACAAAGCGCTGTCGTATTCGGCGTCGGCGGTAGAGTTTGTACGGTCGAATACGGCGCGCCATGCTGTTTGACTCTTCTTGTTGAGGTTGCTGGGATATACGCGGGCGTCGACGTAGGGAGTCTTTGTGGAGGCGTTCGACTCGAGGGCGTTGAAGTTGTAGTTTCCGATGTTGTTGAGGACATCGAAGCCGCGGATCTGCCAGCTCTTGATCTTGAGACCGGGACCGCTGTCCATTGCGAAAGAAAGGGTTGAGTTGGTCTCCTTGTCCTCGTAATCGCCTGCAAAGGCCTCCTTTGTATCATCACGGCCGACCTTTTCGATAGCGGGAAGGAGGTTTTGGAGAACAGCGCTGAGGATGGTGCCGGTGACGTAGGGGTTTGCAGTAGCTTCGAGACCGCCGGACATAATGGAGATGACAATGTCGTAGTCGGGAATAAGGACGGTTTGGGAGTGGTAGAGACCGAGATCACCGCTCTTGGTGTAGATGTCGATAAGACGGCCATCGGAGGTGATGTTGTCGCCGCGAAGGATCTCCCAAGGACCACCGACTTGGTAGCCCCATGAAGCGGTGTTGGCCTCGGGCTTCATCCACTTGCGGGTTTGAACGGGGGTGAGGAACTTGTTGCTGAGGATACCATCGGCGAGGAGAAGCATGTCAGATACGGAAGAGAACATGCCACCAGCGCTAGAAACAGTCAGTGAGAACAGAAGGGGAAGTACATGTGACGTACGAATCAAAGACAGCGAGAGTAGCATTCCAGGTAGGCTCCTTTTCAGGAATGAAGAGATCATCCGTGGGAGGAGTCTTGTCGACATAGGTATGCTTCATACCAACAACATCAAGGATATCGCGCTTGATAACATCCTCAAAAGGCATGTCCTCAGCAGCTTCAATGACAAGCCCAAGAAGAGCATGGCCAATGTTGGAGTAGATAGGGTTGGTAAAAGGGGCATAAACCGGAGGTCGAAGGTTGACCTGCTCAAGAAGATCCTTTCTAGTACAAGGAGTAGTCTTAGGAAGACCAGAGCAGTTAGGTTTCTCGCCTTTCGGGACCTCAGGAAGACCGAAGGGCTGCCATGGGTCGGAACCGAAGATTGCAAGATCCTGGGCCACTTTTCACAGTTAGACGTGGAAGTTGAGGGTGAGAAGGCGACTTACTATCAACGCCAACACCTGAAAGATGACTCGCGAGTGATCCAACAGTGATATCCTCCCACTTCAACGAAAAGATATCATCATCCCCAGCCGTCTTATTCAGCTCGGGCAAATACTTCAACACCGAAGCCTGCAAATCAATCTTATCACTAATATGCGCCGCCAAAGCCGTGAAAAGCTTTGAACCACTAGCAATGCGAAAGACAGTATCTTCATCTACTTTATCAGTGCCCTCGCCGGGGTTTGGCGGTGTCCACTGATACGTAAATAAAGGTTCATCCTCATGAAGGGACTTGACACCAATGGAGAGGGCTGAAGTGTTGAATTGAGCGCCAATTTGAGCATCGAGACCTGCTTTGAGAAGGGATCCTGCTTTCTTAACGAGGGTGCTTTGGGAGGGGGATTGTGGTGCTGCGAAGACGGCGCCGAGGGGTGGACAGGCTTTTGCGTCGATGAGGGTGAAGGATGCAGCAGCTACAGCTGCGATTTTTGAAAGAGAGGGCATTATGAAAAGAATGAGATGTCAACGAAGGATGAGTAGAGATATCATTGATACTTCGGACGTCGTCACTTATATACACCTCACATCAGCTTGAAGATCTTGAGCTTATTTCAATCTCGGATTCCAATACGTAAATCCTCTCAGCCTCAAGGCTGAAAAATCTCACTACATTTCGTGTATAGCATCACTACGAATCTTGGCTTTAATCTCGGACAGTGAATGCGAGCCAGAGACACGTCCGAATGAGGAAATAGAACTGTTTTGGAAGGATTTAGCGTCTGACTGCGCCTACGATTTGAGTCCGAGGTTTGAGTCCGAGCGGGCCAATTAGGGAAGAGGGGGAGTTGCGTGGAAGGATTGGAGATAGTTATGGTGGGGTCTGTTGTAAGGCTGAGGCGCTGGGGGCTGATCTGAGGGGAGTGGTTATCGTGGATATTGACAGCCGTTGGGTTTCGTTTCTTCTTTTTTAGTTCTAGGTTTGGCGGTTCCATATGACGTCTAAGTTTATGCGTATTGACTCTCCATAGCATGTGGTCTGACAGACATCCAATCTATCCCCATCTTATCAATGCTGACACCCACTGTACTAACCGCCATCTTGCTGTCCAGGTCATTAGCCAAGTTAACACTAGAAGCAATATAACAATTTATTATCCGTGTCAATAAATGGAACAGCGAAGCTCCATCATGAATCACTACAGTATCATCATAGCTGTCCGGCTATACCCTTAATCAGCTCCGCCTCATCCTCATAGCTGCTGCGCCCCAATCCATTTAGAATCCCGATCCCAGCGCCTCTCCAGCAAATAAGCTCCATACACTGCCGAGGGGCTCTGTAAGCACCGCGTCAAGATCAAGCAAGGATCATCAACACTGCGGGGAGAAGGATTCAGCCTAGGCCCCTACAATTACAGCGGGCACCCAAGCAAATAAAGGCACCGCGTTCACCCACGAAGCTCCTTTCATTTCTTTGGCTCGGACTCTTGATCTCGGACTCTTCCTCAACAACTGAAGCTGAACATCAGCCCTAAGACAGATTATCTTACTAGTGGACCTCATGTATTCAATCCCGTCGCAAACACCGCCCAAGGCTTCAGGCCGTAAGGGTAGTAAGAAGGTCCGCACTGGCTGCATCACCTGCAAGTTCGTATAACTCATTCGCTCACGTAAATCATTCACTAACAAGTCCGCAGAATTCGCAAAGTAAAATGTGATGGTAAACGAACACTATTCCTCTATCCAATCTTCTTCTAACAACCCACAGAAGCCAAGCCTTATTGTCTGCGATGTATCAAAACAGGCCGTCAATGCGACGGCTACCGTCCCTCCCCCAACTCCTCCCCAGAACCTACATCACTCTCCCCAGCACCAGGCTTCGACTCACCCCAAGAAGTACGCGCCTTTGATCATTACCGCCTGCGCACTGCAAAAGTGCTCTCCGGTCCCATCGATGCTAGTTTCTGGGGCGGCGTGGTTCTCAAGATGAGTTCCACCGAACCAGCTGTTCGACATGCCATCCTCGCTATTAGCAGTTTACATGAGGCTGTTGGGGTCAAGAGTAAGAGTCTGAGGGAGATTGATACGCGGTTTGCGTTTAGAGAGTACGGAAATGCTATTGCGTCGCTGCGGAATTGGGGGCAGAGAAGTGAGCCGTCTGTTGTGCCGCTGCTTGTTTGTGTGTTGTTCATTTGTGTTGAGTTCTTGATCGATCGCGATACAGCGGCGCAGATGCATATTTGTCAAGGACGGCATATTCTCTCTACGCTTGGGGACGGAAGATCACCGGCTATGGAGATGATTAAGCATTCTCTTGTACCTATCTATGCTCGACTCAGTCTCTCGAGCTTTCTCTTCGGCAGTCGACCAGCGCCTATTCCTGCGCACCTACGCAGCTGGAGCGACATGCCCGCTGTCTTTGCCACCATCGAAGAAGCTCGATATGCGCTTTATCTTCTTCTAGATGATGCCTTACAGTTTAGCACAAGCGCTCGAGCTCCGATTTACAATCCGAATGCCGAACCAGAAGAGATCCGAAAGCTTCAGAATGAACAACAACGTCTTCTCTCGCAATTGAGTCGATGGCACGCCGCCTTCACCGTGACAACATCAATGAGTCCTCAATCTCCTTCTCTCGAAAACTCACTGAACATCCTCCGCATATATCACCAGTCAACTCTCATCTGGGTTTCCACTGCCTTGGACACAGGCGAGACAAAGCTCGATCAGTTCGTACCCAACTTTGCGAACATCATCACTCTCGCATCAACCATTATCAGCTCTGTCCCCTCCAACGCGAAACTCGAGCCTTTTAGCTTCGAAACGGAGATCATACCGCCTGTGTACTGGACAGCTATAAAATGTCGCCATCCTCTCCTGAGACGCGCAGCGCTTAAGCTCTTGACACGAAACCAAATGCGCAATCGCAGGGAGAATCTCTGGCATGCACGCGAAACAGCTGTCATCGCCGCGCGAAGCATCGAGATTGAGGAGTCAGAGTTCGACTACCCTCTTGATCTTGACTTCACAATGGATCCCTTCGTTGCTCCAAGCCCAAGCGGTTTAAGCGAAGTATCCGCCGAAGCAAACGCGGCATTCGACCTCTTCACATGTGATCCCAAGAAGATCAAAGTCGACGTCTCAAAACCTCCTAGTTTACCTCCCCCGCCCCCATCATTCAGCGATCCAACACCTGAGGAAATCCTCTCTGGCTCGCCGTGCAGTTTGGCGTCGAGTCGCTCATCTCCTACTCCTACGCCCGAACCTGTGTCGCCAATATCAGCGGCGCTTGAAGGTATTCAGCATCTGGATTCTGCGGCGCTCAAATCAGCGAATCTTGAGTCTCCGTATGATGTGTCGGAGAGTAGAAGGATTAAGAATGCGCTTATTGGACCGGCGGATGATGGTGGTATTTGGGTTACGTTCTTTAGAGATCCTGAGCCGGGGGAGACGTCATGGAAGGTTACGAGGGAGTTTTTGAGATGTTGAAGTATTTGATGAGTGGTATGACTGAGGCGGAGTTTGTTGGATGTGCTGTTATGCATTATATACCCATGATTTGTTTGTTTATAGACTACTTTGTTTTATGTGCTAGACGATTATTGTCTTTGAGCTTTGACTTCTCCGCAAAATGCATCATTTCAACTTCGCCGTGCATCTTGGTTACATTCTTCATAATTAATTCCTAAGTTATACACTACTAAAATGATCATTCTGTACAGTCAGGTGTAGATTTCTTTCTTGGTAATGACATATCTTCTGTGTCTGGTCAAGCTTCATGTTGGAGTGAAGCAGCTACCCTAAATGAACAGTCAGTACAGGAAGTTCGTGCGACAATTCACGAGACTCCGATGAAGAAACTCTCATTGCATGCTTCATTATCATTAATGTCTATTTGAACTCGAATCTTACTGTGAACGGTTCGTTTGCCTTTGCATTGTAAGATACAGTCGTCAATACTTGTAGTCTCTCCATTCAATTGGATTCAATTTGGTTAGCGAGAGAGGCGACACCGACGTTGAACAACGAATCTTGAGCGAGTACAATCAAAGTCACATCGTTTCGTTTGTTGCAAATATTCATTGATTTTGGGTATCATTATGTGCTGTAATCCTATTCTCAACCTCTAGCAGTCTCCCGTCTCGCAGACTCTGCCACCAACTTTCTTCTCTTATTCCTCTCATCCTGCTCAGCCAATACTCTTGCCGTTAACGATGCCGCAAATTCATTGTTGATACCACTTATCCTGGCATCTTCAGACTTCTTATCCTTCGCAGCCTTGTCCTCTTTCTCCACATCCTCGCCCTTGCGCTTCTTCTTCTTTTCCGACTTGTCTTTCTTGAGGCTATGTGTAAGCCCTTGGCTCTTGAGATTCTCGATTCTCTTCTCCAATCGCTCGATATCCGCCTCGGAGTTTGCAAGAAGTGGAACGATGTTGTCTTGCTCGAATTCAGTACCGCACTCTGGACATGCCTTTTCTTGGATCTCCTTCATAGCTACATCGGCAAAGACATGGCCGCAGGGTACCAAGTAGACAGACTTCACAGCAGGGCCAAGCTCCTTCATGGAGATGGGGCACACCCACTTGTCGCCATTCTTGGATACCTTCAGCTTGGTCACGTCTCGTAGTGACTTGATACCCAGGCTCGCAGGAGTGACGTCAACTGGTTCATCAGAGGGCATAAGACCTTTGATAATCGCTTCGTAATTGTACAGACGGCCGCGCCAGTCGGAGACAAGAGTATCGACGTCGAGGAATTCGCCGCTGAGAGCACAGTGAGCCCAGGCGTGAGAGAGCGATTCAAGGGCCGTCGCTTTTAGCTCGGATGTTGTAGGAGCGCGCGCCGCATTCTTGACGAGCTCGCGACGCTTGGGGATGGAGCCGCCGTCGTTACCCATGATTGATGAGATAAGGATGCCGCGTAATCGTGGAAAGTGATGGGTCCGGGAGGTGATATCAGCGCAGTGATTCGGTATCCGCAATGACAAGGATTGACAGCGCGAGAGATATAGACGGTTGTGGGAGTGGTGTATGTGGATGAATAAGTTGAGCGTTCTGGAAGACTGAGGCGATTCCTAGAATTGAGTCGAGATGGCGCTTATCGATAAGCGTGATAAGGACGATGCAAGCTTGAAGTAGCGGGACAGTGTGATAATTGATTTGTACCGTACAGTTTGCAACGTGGACCTCAGCGTTGTCCTTCATACAATCTTTAATAGGCTCAATAACAGGAATTAAAATTTACCTATGCCTGCTAGTCTTCAGGTCTCTTTTTTTAATAGTTCCTGTAATGAATTTGCATTCTCAAAGAAGCTGCTTGAATATTACTGATGTCTATTAACACTGTGATGACACCGCGGTAGCGCTCCACCGCTGGCCCGCCATTTCCAAACTTGAACTAATGACCTCCGCCCGACCCAAGCTCATCAACCTCCAACTTCAACCTCCCCGGTGCTATGCACCTCTCTTAATACCACCCCGGTCGTTACCCTCGAAGGCGCTCAACTGAACTGAGCGTCTCCTTTCAGTATTTGTATTTTGGAAACGTCTCGGCCGCCTTCACAACGAACAACACGTGCACGCGCTGCCTCGCTCGAAGCTTAATTACGATCTCCCCCTCCACCTCATACGCTCCTCCACGAAAACGCCCGACCCCGATCGAGCGCTCGATATTCAAGTACATGCGACGTTGATCGCTCTCACACCAGTGCCGCGACGGCATCATGGCGCAAGCACAGCAGGTCGCCCTGGACCGGCTGGACAACATCTCCCGCGCTCTAAAATCAAGGTCGGTTTCACTATGTGATGGTTGGTAGGTCAAAGGGGTCTAATATTCCCATAGAACAAGCGATGATTTGCGAAAACGATCCGCCGTGCAGCTTCGCGAGCTTGTAGCTGTCTGCCATCGAGACCTTAGCCCCGAGCAATTCCAGGTTTTCTACAACGCAGTCAACAACAGGATCACACAGCTCATTACACATGGCAACGACTCGTCCGAGCGGCTCGGAGGCATCTATGCCCTCGATGCGCTCATCGATTTCGATGGCGTCGACGTCGGCGTCAAATACACGCGTTTCACACAGAACCTCAAGACCATTCTTCGAGGCAAAGACATCAACCCTATGCAACCGGCAGCGATCGCGCTCGGAAAGTTATGTCGACCTGGTGGCGCGATGATATCAGAAGTGGTGGACTCAGAGGTTAACACCGCTCTTGAGTGGCTGCAGAACGACCGCATCGAGGAGCGGAGATATAGCGCTGTGCTTGTCCTTCGCGAACTGGCCCGTAGTGCCCCGACACTTATGTATCAATACATCCCGACAATCTTCGACTGGATCTGGGTAGGACTCCGAGACCCTCGACAGCTTATTCGGGCGACATCAGCAGAAACAGTTAGCGCCTGCTTCCGTATCCTTCGTGAACGAGACCAGGAGATGAAGCAAATATGGATGGATAAGATTTACAACGAGGCGAGATCCGGTCTCAAGGTGAACACTGTCGAATCGATCCATGGCTCGTTACTGGTGTTGAAGGAACTGCTTGAGCAAGGAGCTATGTACATGCAGGAACATTACCAAGAAGCATGTGAAATTGTCTTCAAACACAAGGACCACAGAGATCCGACTATTCGAAAGACTGTGGTTCTTTTGATCCCAGACCTTGCCAGCTACTCGCCAGCTGACTTTGCGCACACTTGGCTGCACAAATTCATGGTATACCTGTCCGGCATGTTGAAGAAGGACAAGGAGCGTAACGATGCTTTCCTTGCTATTGGTAACATAGCCAATTCGGTGAAAAGCGCTATTGCTCCGTACCTCGATGGCGTCTTGATCTACGTGCGCGAAGGTCTCAGCCTCCAGTCTCGCAAGAGAGGTTCAGTCGACCCTGTCTTTGACTGCATTAGTCGCCTTGCTGTCGCTGTTGGTCAGACGCTCAGCAAATACATGGAGGCACTCTTAGATCCCATCTTTGCGTGCGATCTTACCCCCAAGCTCACACAGGCTCTCGTCGATATGGCCTTCTACATCCCCCCGGTTAAGCCAACGATCCAGGAGAGACTACTTGATATGCTCAGTGTAGTTCTCTGCGGTGAACCATTTAAACCCCTTGGCGCTCCACAACCAAATACTCTCAGCTCAGTCCCGATTATTCCCAAAGACGCAAAAGACCCCCACGCTTATGAGCACCGAAGGGCTGAGGTCAAGTTGGCGCTCAACACTCTCGGTAGTTTCGATTTCTCAGGACATGTTCTGAACGAGTTTGTTCGAGACGTAGCAATCAAGTACGTTGAAGACGAGGATCCAGAAATCCGTGAGGCAGCGGCCTTGACATGCTGCCAATTATACGTTCGCGATCCGATCGTCAATCAGACCAGTTACCATGCGCTTCAGGTTGTGGGTGATGTGATTGAGAAACTTCTCACAGTCGGAGTCTCAGACCCTGAACCGAATATCAGGCGGACAGTTCTGGCGGCTCTCGACGAACGATTTGACAGACACTTGGCCAAGGCCGAAAACATTCGTATCCTGTTCTTTGCGCTCAACGACGAGGTCTTCTCTATCAGAGAAGTCGCCATCTCTATTATCGGTCGCTTGGCTAGGTACAACCCAGCATATGTCATTCCTTCACTACGAAAGACTCTCATCCAAATGCTTACTGAGCTCGAGTTTTCCGATGTCGCCAGGAACAAGGAGGAGAGCGCAAAGCTGTTGAGCCTCTTGGTTCAAAACGCGCAATCCCTCATCAAGCCCTATGTTGAGCCCATGATTTCAGTACTTCTCCCCAAAGCCAAGGACAGCAACCCTTCTGTTGCTGCTACCATTCTCAAGGCCATTGGTGAGCTTGCGACTGTGGGCGGTGAGGATATGATGCCGTACAAGGATCGACTGATGCCAATCATTCTTGATGCGCTACAGGATCAGAGCTCGAACGCAAAACGAGGTGCCGCTCTACATGCTCTGGGACAGCTTGCGAGCAATTCAGGATACGTCATTCAACCATACATCGAATACCCACAGCTGCTCGAAATTTTACAGAGCATCATCCGAACCGAAGGACAACAAGTACCCCTGCGACAGGAGACAATCAAACTGATGGGTATTCTTGGCGCTCTGGATCCTTACAAACACCAGGTAAATCTGGCGAAATGGCGAAAATTGATGCAACTATTGACACCAGATCAGGCCGAGGAACGAACCCCCGATTCCCGACGTGGCGAGGCCAACCAACTAACAGACATTTCTCTCATGATGACCGGATTGACACCCTCTAACAAAGAGTACTTCCCGACTGTTGTGATTAATGCTCTTCTCCAGATCCTGAAGGACTCTTCGTTGGTCCAGCACCACGCCGCCGTGATTGAAGCGATCATGAACATTTTCCGCACCCTTGGCTTGGAGTGTGTGTCGTTCCTTGATAGAATCATACCGGCATTCCTGCAGGTGATACGATCGGCGACCTCTACGAGACTCGAGTCTTACTTCAATCAACTGGCCACCCTCGTTAGCATTGTGCGACAACATATAAGAAATTACCTGCCGTCAATTGTCGAGATCCTGCAGGAATACTGGCATACCTCACCTTCACTACAGACTACGATTTTGTCCCTGGTTGAGGCCATTTCGAGGTCGCTTGAGGGCGAATTCAAGATTTACCTGGCTGGGCTGCTACCACTGATGCTCGGTGTTCTCGACAAGGATACTTCCGCCAAGCGCACACCATCAGAGAGGGTAATGCACGCCTTCTTGGTGTTTGGCGCAAGCGCTGAGGAGTACATGCATCTCATCATTCCCGTCATCGTCAGGACATTCGAGAAGCAGGGTCAGCCTACATTCATCAGAAAGCAGGCCATCGATACGATCGGCAAGATCTCTCGCCAAGTGAACCTTAACGACTTCGCTGCGAAGATCATCCACCCTCTTACACGCGTCTTGGACATGGGTGAGCCTGTCCTCCGTACCGCTGCTCTAGATACGCTCTGTGCGCTCATCCAACAGCTGGGCAAAGACTATCTACACTTCATGGGTACTGTCAACAAGACCATCAATCAGCACCAGATCCAGCACTCCAATTACGAGCTGCTTGTGAGCAAACTTCAAAAGGGAGAGGTTCTGCCCCAGGACTTGAGCTCTGGAGCTGGCTTTGCTGATGGCGCAGACGAGACTCCTTTTGCGGATCAAGGCACTAAGAAGCTGGAGATGAATGCTATTCATTTGAAGGCTGCTTGGGACACTAAGGGCAAATCCACAAAGGAGGATTGGCAAGAGTGGCTACGACGTTTCAGTACAACTTTGCTTACCGAGTCACCAAACCATGCTCTCCGAGCTTGCGCCAGCCTCGCCAGCGTGTATCTACCTCTGGCTCGAGAGCTCTTTAACTCAGCGTTCGTATCTTGCTGGAGCGAGCTTTATGAACAGTTCCAAGACGAGCTCATCCAGAACATTGAGAGCGCTATAAAATCCGAGAACGTCCCACCCGATCTGCTTGGCCTCCTACTCAACCTCGCCGAGTTTATGGAGCATGACGACAAGGCTTTGCCGATCGACATTCGAGTTCTCGGTAGGGAGGCAGCTCGCTGTCACGCGTACGCAAAGGCCTTGCACTACAAGGAACTCGAGTTCCTGCAAGACCAGAGCAGCGGTGCAGTCGAGGCCCTGATCGTTATCAACAATCAGCTCCAACAGTCCGATGCCGCCATTGGTATTCTCCGCAAAGCTCAGCTGTATAAGGAAGGCATCCAGCTGCGGGAGACCTGGTTTGAGAAGCTGGAGCGTTGGGAAGAGGCGCTGGCGTTTTATGAAAAGCGTGAGGAAGAGGTGCCTGAGGATCAGGCGATACCCGTTGATATTGTCATGGGTAAGATGCGCTGTTTGCATGCTTTGGGAGAGTGGGAGGCTTTGGCATCTTTGACTGGCAGCACTTGGGCCAACTCTACGCCTGAAGTCCAGAGAATGATTGCCCCTCTTGCCACGGCTGCTGCATGGGGTTTGAATAAGTGGGACTCCATGGACAACTATCTTTCATCGCTCAAGAGATACTCACCCGATCGATCTTTCTTCGGTGCCATTCTGGCACTCCACCGCAATCAGTTCCGCGAGGCGATTGCCTGCGTTCAGCAAGCCCGTGAAGGCCTGGATACCGAGTTGAGTGCGTTGGTTAGTGAGTCTTACAACCGGGCGTACCAAGTCGTCGTTCGAGTACAGATGCTTGCAGAGCTTGAGGAGCTCATCGTCTACAAGCAATGTGACGAGAAGAAGCAGGCCATAATGCGACGAACCTGGGAGACTCGACTAAAGGGTTGTCAGAGGAACGTTGAGGTTTGGCAGCGCATGCTCAGGCTACGTGCCATAGTGATTGCACCTACCGAGAACATGCACATGTGGATCAAGTTTGCCAACCTTTGCCGCAAGTCTGGACGAATGGGACTGGCTGAGAAGTCGCTTAAGCAGCTCATCGGAACTGACGCTCCTCTGATATCAGCAATTCCTTATTGGAATGAGCAGCGACAGCCAGCACCCAACTCCAGAGCTGCACCGGCCGCACAGGTCATATATGCCGTGCTCAAGTACCAGTGGGAGCTTGGACAGCAGCTGCCCGTCAATAAGAAGGGTAACATTCCGGAGAAGACGCTGTATTGCCTGCGCAAGTTCACGAACGATGCTGCGCATCGTCTCGAAGTTGCTAGGGCCCACCTCGCTGCCCAAGCTGGTAACGATGTCAACATCACTGGCGACTATGGATTCCAGAACCCGATGGATCCTTCTCTCATAAGCCCACATACCTCGCGAGCGCTGTATGACCAAACAGTCCTCTTGGCCAAGTGCTATCTGCGCCAGGGAGAGTGGCTGATTGCGCTGAACAAGGATGATTGGCAGTACACCCAAGTTCAAGATATTCTTCTGTCTTACTCTCAGGCGACCAAGTACAATCCTCGATGGTACAAGGCCTGGCATGCCTGGGCGTTGGCCAATTTCGAGATTGTGCAGACACTCACAGCCGGAAATGAGGGACATTTGTCGAGGACAGACCACAATATGGTGATTGATCACGTCGTTCCCGCTGTCAAGGGCTTCTTCAAATCCATCGCACTTTCACAAGGAAGCTCGCTTCAGGATACTCTTCGACTATTGACACTCTGGTTCACCCATGGCGGAAGCTCAGATGTCAACGTAGCCGTTACCGAAGGCTTTGCCAATGTCAGCGTCGACACATGGCTCGAAGTCATTCCTCAACTGATCGCCCGCATCAACCAACCTAACAAGCGAGTTCAGCAATCGGTGCACAACCTTCTTGCAGATGTCGGGCGAGCTCATCCTCAGGCTCTGGTCTACCCTCTCACTGTCGCCATGAAATCTTGGCAGAACACGCGTAGATCTCGTTCTGCAGCTCAAATTATGGATAGCATGAGGCAGCACAGCGCAAACCTGGTCGCTCAAGCCGACATAGTCAGTCATGAACTGATTCGCGTCGCTGTCTTGTGGCATGAGCTCTGGCACGAGGGATTGGAGGAAGCTTCGCGGTTGTACTTTGGTGATAGCAACATTGAAGGGATGTTTGCAACACTTGCGCCTCTACACGAACTTCTGGAGCGTGGACCCGAAACTCTGCGCGAGATCTCTTTCGCACAGGCTTTCGGACGAGATCTTAAGGAGGCACAAGATTGGTGCCGACAGTACGAGACAAGTCAAGACGTCAACGACCTGAACCAGGCGTGGGATCTGTATTATCAGGTATTCCGCAGAATAAGTAGGCAGCTACCTCAGGTCACCACCCTGGAGTTGACGTACTGCTCGCCCAAGCTTCTCAACGCCAAGAACCTGGACCTGGCAGTTCCAGGAACATACAAGAGCGGACAGCCCATCGTGAGGATAATGTCCTTTGACACAACTTTTAGTGTTATCAACTCTAAGCAACGTCCACGAAAGCTCAACGTCAACGGCAGCGACGGAAAGTCGTACGCGTTCCTGCTAAAGGGCCACGAGGATATCCGCCAGGACGAACGAGTTATGCAGCTGTTCGGCCTCTGTAACACCCTCCTCGCCCACGACTCGGAGTGCTTCAAGCGCCACCTCAACATCCAGCGCTACCCTGCCATCCCGCTCTCGCAGAATAGCGGTTTGCTCGGGTGGGTTCCTAACAGCGACACCCTCCACGTTCTTATTAGGGAGTATCGTGAGAGTCGCAAGATCCTGCTCAACATTGAACACCGCATCATGCTCCAGATGGCGCCTGACTACGATAACCTCACCTTGATGCAGAAAGTCGAGGTGTTCGGTTATGCGCTCGACAACACCACCGGACAGGACCTGTACCGTGTTCTCTGGCTCAAGTCAAAGTCTTCTGAGGCTTGGCTTGAGAGACGAACCAACTACACTCGTTCTCTCGGTGTCATGTCCATGGTGGGATATATTCTGGGACTGGGTGATCGACATCCTTCCAACTTGATGCTTGACCGCGTCACTGGAAAGATCATCCACATTGATTTCGGTGATTGTTTCGAGGTGGCGATGAAGAGAGAGAAATACCCGGAGAGGGTTCCTTTCCGACTCACTCGCATGCTGACCTATGCTATGGAGGTTAGCAACATCGAGGGTAGCTTTAGAATCACATGCGAGAACGTGATGAGGGTTCTACGAGATAACAAAGAGAGCGTCATGGCTGTTCTCGAAGCGGTAGGTCACCCCCCTCTCCAGATTGATACATCTCATACTGACATTCACAGTTCATCCATGATCCTCTCCTTACATGGCGTCTCACAAACGCCGCATCCCCAACAGGCCCCAACTTCAACTCTGATCGCGACACAGCCATGCCCGTCCCAGGCGGAGTCCGCGCGCGTCGCCAATCCATCCTCGACAGCGACGTCGCGCCAAGTGAACTCCTCAACGCCCCTGAACCATCAATTCAGACCCGCGCACGCGCCCGAACAAACAGTTCAGCGGGCGAGGCCATGACAAATGGCGGCGCACCAGAGGTAGAGAGCCAGAACGCGAGGGCGGTGGAGGTGTTGGACCGTGTGCAGCAGAAGCTTACGGGTCGTGACTTTAAGAACAACGAGGAGCTGGATGTCATTGCGCAGGTCAACAAGTTGATCATGGAGGCTACGAAGCTGGAGAATCTGTGCCAGCACTACATAGGATGGTGCAGCTTCTGGTAGATTCTGCAGAAGAAGAGAGTTGCTGAGGGGTTGGTATTTGCTTCAAGGTGCGGGAGTTGGGGGGTTGTTGATATCAGGAACGATTCTTGGACGTTACAAATATTTCATGCATGTATAATACGAGTATTGAACCGAGTCGTGTTGTATTCTATCTTAACCAGCATTGTATGTTCCCAACATTCTAGCCCTCTCCCCTCTCTGCTCCTGTCTATAGCTCATCTCGAGATCTGGGCTTCTTGGGCTGGCTTCCAACATCCCATCTCGAAAAGTCACAAGCAGCAGGCGTACCAATCTCCATCCTGTAAACGCACTTCTCGCTCTCGCTAACCCTCCACAACTCCTCCGTCTCCGCACATCCCAGCCAAACATCCGTTCGCCTCTGCGGGCCATTCCAGCACTGCTGACCATCTTCATACCTCAACACCATCCTCTCTCCGCGTCCAAGACTCTTTCCGTCGATCCTGTCTTCTTCGTCTGCCATTTCGCGGTCGATGCGCTTGAAATTTCCCATGTTGCTTTGGCCGTGGCCCTTCTTGGATTTCTGCTTGGTGCTGCCGAGCCAGCATTGTTCGTAGGTGTACTCGCCGGCTTCGAGGGTTACACATTTGTCTTTGAGGGCGCGGAAGATATCGTCTGGGCCGTAGTCGAAATCGAGATCGGCTTGTTCGACGTCAAGAGTGGACTTTTTGTCGGAGAGATCACGTTTGGCAGCGTCAACGGCTTCGCGGGCTGCGCGGACGAGGGTGGATTCTTTGCCGGGGGATGAGTTGTCGGCGAGGATGCCGTTGGTGATGGCCCAGACACGGAGGTTGTCGAGAGAGTTGTGGATGAAAGCTCGAACGGGAGGAGGGAGGTAGGCCTCAAAGTTGTAGACTAAGTCGTTAGCAAAGAACACACCATCTTGTGGGAGAGTTGACTTACGAATATCAGTATCGCTTCCCTCACCCTCCTCAAACTCACTCCAGTTAACACCGCCATTCTCCCCATCCTCCTTGAGAACACTCAAAACATCCTCGTCACTAACGACCTCCTCCTTACTCTCCGCCCGACGAGCCGAATAATCCTCAAAAGACCGAATCGCCGCCTTGACACCCTCGTCATTGAAGTTGGGGTTATAGTCAGTCTTGAACTTTGTCAAAAGCTCCTCAAGCTCCCCGACTCGCTCCTTCAGAGCGTCACGCTGGGTAACGACCTTGTCCAATGTATCCCTAAGCTCGTTGACGCGTGTCTTTGCAAGACCAACAAGAACACCAAGCTTACCACCGCCGGGCCCCTCGCGGACAACTTTTCCCTTATCTTGCTGTTCAGCATCGCGGTGCTTCTGGGCGAGTTCTTCTTTCTTGACTTCCAGCGCCGCAATCTCCTTTTTCAAGTCCTCCACCTTCTTCTCAACCTTTTGTCTCAGATCCTTAGCCTCGCTAACCATAGCGCCCCTCTTCATCGCAGCCTTTTGCAAAGCCTTCTTCTTCTCATCCTCCAATCGTCTATACTCCTTTCCGATCTCGGCACATTTGTTCTCGCACTTGACACCGCCTACACCACCGTACTCCTCTGACCCATCGCAGCAGAGCTCGTAATCGCACACGCCGTCGTTGACGTAGAGGAACGGAACATACATTCCAATGTGTCCCTTGTTCTCGCACCAGAAGCCGGGCAGTGCATTGGTGGTGTTTGTCGTGCCGGAGATGGAGCCGACGAGAGGTTGTTCGGGGGAGAGAGGATCGAGGTTGGCGCAGGCAGCGGTGCCTGGTTCGTCTGAGCCATCGGGGCAATCGCACGTGTTATCGTTGACCCGGTCAAGGCTCAATTTGATCGCTGCGTTGGTGATGCAAGAGAATTCATCGCCCTGATAGTGAGAAGCAACTACAACACCTGTTAGCTCCCCATAGCTTCACTTCATGATCACGAAGTACTCTTACATTCTGGGCCAACACCTCTAGGCACGCTGCCAGCAGCAGCCAGAGTAAAAGCGTAAATAGCGCCCAGAAGCGCCAGAGAATTCGGGTGTTGCATTGTTTCTGGTGTTTTTGTGTAATGACTCCAGCAAAGGAATCGGAGGTTGGAGTTGGCCAGGTCAGCTATAACTACTTTAGGGGACAGGGGAGCATTCCAGAGGGAGGTCTCCACTGTAAAAGCTCCCCTGGGCGGTAAATGTTCGGGAGCATCTGAGACGCGGAAGTAAATCCGTGCCTGGGGGGAGAAGGGCACTAAAGGTGGGGGACGAGAAAAAAGAAGAAGTCAACCCCTCCAACACCAGCAAAACTGTGACGCATCATCACCATCTACACATATACTATCTAATACTCTGGTCAATCAATATGGCGCCGAACGATGAAGAGTCTCGCAAGGCTCTCGCTACACTCATAGCGACGGCTACAACACTCCTCGAACAGCTCCAATCAACACTCACCACCATCCAACGAAACCCACTAACCCCAGCAACACCCTCCTCCTCCTCCCCCGAAACAACTTCCATAAACGCCCTATCCCTCGCCCGCGACACATCCCTCCTCATCCGCGCCCACTCAACCAAAATCTCCCTTCTCATAATAAACGAGCCCTTCACCCCTAGCGCCATCAGCACCGTGATCCGCGAGCTCATAAAGGGCCCCATCCCCGGCCTCGCCACCGCCGCGCAGGCCTGCACCCCCGATCTCTACACGAGCGTCGTGCGGAAAGAACTAGCATACCGCTGCCAAAAGGTCCTCGTTGAGCTGTGGGGTTTGTTGAAGCGTGTTCCTGATGATGGGAAGGTTATACCTGCTCTGGGGAGGGATGGGAGCAAGGGAAGTCTTGTTTTGACGGGCAAGCTTTGGAGTGCGTGTGATGAGGTTGTTAAGCTTGCGGATCTGGGGGTTGGGGGCTTTTATGTCAGAAAGGCGGAGGAGTGGAGGGATACGCTGAAGGATGTTATGGAGGAGTTGAAGGAGTGGGGAGAGGAGGAGGATGATGAAGATGATGTTGACGGTCTGGCCGATGATATGAACAATGCGTCGCTCACGGAGCAAGAAATGGTCGACGACTTGATGAACTCCTCCTCCACCATCCCAAAATCCGACCCCGATAAGATCCGACCCCGTCTTGACTCAACTCTCAAGCGTTTACGAATGATCGTTCTTCTATACCAAGCCATTTCCAAGAGGCGCTTCAAGAAACTTCCCAAGGATACCACCACGGGCGACATTCCCTCCAAGCTGGACAAAGCAGCGAGTGTTCTCGAGACGTTGCCGGATAAATTTGGGGATTTGGCTGGTGCGTTTTACGAGCTTGATGCGGAAGAGATCGATAGACTCATGGAGGAGTGTTTTGAGAGTGCGGTTGGTGTTAGCGAGGTTTTGAAGCTTGGGTGGGAGGGCGAGAGTGATGAGTTTAGTGAGTGGATGGAGAAGTTCAAGGCTGAAGTCAAGAAGACATAGACAGACCACGAACTAAAGAATAAACATTTGATACCAGTCGAGCGATTGAGCATTGTGATGATCCTCGTGGCATAGATATTACATGCCCACTATTTGTATACGTTACTACACATGATGCTCCCTCATACAAAGTACATTCCCCGACAACGCTTCTCGTATCTTTAAAAACCTATGCATCCCAAAATCCCCCTCTTTCCTGACAAAAAGCCCATTTAAATGTGTCTCTGTTCTGTAGCAGGTCGACCCGTCACCGTTGTAATTTCAGAATGTCCGAGTTGCTTAGCTTCATGTTCTGCTTCATCCACAGGCGCGGGAGTTTCCGGTGTGATCATAACAGCCGGGGCAGCAAGAGAACTAGAGACAACTTCTGTCTTAGCAGTTGTCACACCCTCAACGTGCTCTGCCTCTGCGTCCTCCTTCTCATCCTCCTTCACTTGTGAGAGTGGTCGACCATGTGTATCGTGAGACTCTCCCTCATCGTTGCGGTGCATTTGTCCGTTTTCGAGATCGGCACCAACCATCTGAGCGAGACTGCTAAAGTTGAACATGGGCTCAGACCCGGCGCTTCCGCCGTCGCGTTCTCCATCGTCGCTGTAAGCACCAAGACTCAGCCCACTAGACCGAGGACCTAAGTCGGCGCCCAGGTAGTCGGGTCCCGTGTATGTGCCAACCGGGCTATCGTTGACTGATGACCCAACTGAGGAGGCATTGCTCATCTGCCTAAGATGTGATCCTCCACGCGAAGGCCCAGCCGGTAGTGGCAGAGAACTTGATGATGATGTTGGTCCAGCCTGGTTATCAGACGTGCCTCGATCCACTCCCTTGCCTTTTCCAGCGGGCCCATCGTCCTTAGCCTTTGGCTCTGCTGGCGAATCCGGTGCGCTCGAAGCTTGTGATGCCCTAGACATGGTAGCTTCTACACGGAGATTGCTGGCAGTACTGTTGCCTCGTCGTCGACCCAATCCTCCGAGTGACAAGCTACTAGCGCTCGCACCACTTGCACTTCCACTGTATGGATGTCCACCCTTCTTGGCGGCTTTACGTTCCTCCTTCTCTCGTCTCTTAGTCTCCTTTCGAATAGCCTTTTCCTCCTTACGTTTGCGCTCTTCTTCAGAAGCTAGAGAAAGACGAACAGCCTCCATAAACATCATCTCCTCAAGTTCGTCCATGCGACTCCTTCGTCCTGTACCGTTCCGTGAAGATCCTCTAGCTCCAGGTTCCGGTCCCTCGCTTGCGTCGTCCTGTGCACCGTCTGCTTGGCCCTGTCCGCTGGGGCTGGGACTAGCATTTGAATCGTTGTTTCCAGTGTTCCTTCGGCCAAATCGACCCGGGCGAAGAATCGATCTCTGTTCGTTTCCGCCCATGAGAAATGCAGCTGTATGAAGGGCAGTGGCCGCTGCAGCTCTTCGTGCTTGGTGGTTCCTCGCTGATGCAAGTTTCGCCGCCCAATCGGGACGCACGCGATCGGTGGTGATGACATTCGGCGCGTTCGCAGACAAACTATGTGCGCGTCGACGGCCGGGTGTGGGTGGGGTATGTAATGTGCTGTTTAGTGAAGTCTGCGAAGACATGGCTGTGCCGTGTGATGGGCCGCTCGAGTACGCAAGACCCCGGCGGAAGGGGGGAGGGTCGTATGTGACGCCAAATTCAGGCTGTTGGCAGTAGGGGCATGCCGAGGGCTCCGAGATAAGCATCTCGGGCGGGTCGTCCGGGTTGAGACCTTCATTAGGATCCCGAGCTTCACCGTTGGGATGATGCTCAGGAAGGTGAGGATCAGCGCGCTTGATCTGAACGAAACATTCGCTGCAGATATTTTGGTCACAGCATCTGGTGCGGTTCAAGTAAGGCGGATATGTCAGGAAGCAGATAGGGCACTCCTCAGCGTCTTTGTAAAGGAAAACCTCCATGGGTTGGCCGTTCACAAAGGGATCATGAGGGAGAGCGATCTCCTTTGGCGACAAATCGGTTGACGAGGCATTTCGAGAACCACCACTGAGGGCAGCGGCAAGAGCTTTGGCTCGTGGCTTGAAAGGCGACTTGCTTGCTCCAGGTGTCGACGGCGAAGGGAGAGCGGAACCTGTGTTTGATCCGCTGCGATCCGATGCGGCAGAAAGTGTCCTAGGTCCCATAGGCACCGTCAAATTCTGGAGGTTCTGGCTCGAAGACGATGGGTTCTCTGCGGGAGGAGGTTGCGGGATGAGTTCTGGGTCGGGAGGCGCATCGGCGGGGGGGATAGGAAGGCCACGGGCTGCAGCGACGAGTTGATGCTCGGCCCAGCTCGAAGACCAATCATTAAGGCCTCGCCAGAATGGCGCAAGCTTTCTCTCTATCTGGGTGATGTCAGCTTACCGATAAGATCAAACGAAACAAAGAACGCACCTGTAGCTGCCTCACGACAGGCTTGCTAAAGTCCTCAGTACCGGTGTAGGTGCCCAATGTTACCAGATAACCTCCATCAACGTGCTCTTCGCGCATACTCCTCTCCCGTTCCTTTGCTCGAGCCACGCGCTCCCTTTCTAACCTCCTCGCCTCACGCTCCTGCTTTGTTTCGCGACGCTCAAAGGGAGCATCTGGTTGTTCACGATTGCGGGAGGAACTGGGACCGATACCAAAGATGTTTATCTCGGCTCTGCTCATTCGTCGGTTCGACCTCGAGCTGGTGTTTTGTAAATGCTCGCGTACTGAAGGATCGCCGGGACCTGCATATTGACGAGGATCGCCCTCGGGACGAGACTCTTTTGTGTTGGAATTACCCATGGTGAAGATGTGAAAGAGAAGACGACAGCGGCTGGGTTATGTGGCGCGATCGCGCACTTGGGCTGGTCTTATCTGGCGTGGACCAGGGCAGGGGTGTTGTCGTCAACGATGATCGTGAGGAAAAAGAGAGAGCACCTTAGTGGATGAGGAGAAGAAGTTTGAGGTTTGAGTTGTGTTGTGTTGAGCGATATCGAGTGAGACAAGAGCAAGGAGCTTGTCTCGATAGGAAGAGTTACCGAATGTCCCGCGATGGGTTGGGATGGGGATTGGAGCTGATGCAAATGGGGACACGATAGAATGGGGGAGGGGCCGGGCGTCAGACGACGGGGGTCACCACAGAGGGCATCTCGCTTGGGCTGATAGTGTATGGAGAAGGTGGTATTGACAGCCTGGGGGGTCTTTGCCAGCAATACTGTAGCTCAGTCGTTGATGAGTATGTATCGTGATCAAAGAAAGTTGGAGTTTTGAAAGGATGATGATAATGGATGGGAGTGGAGCGATAACGGACGTTGTTGGTTGTTGATTGAATCAAATCAATTGAGATGAGGTTGGGGGGAGGAGGCAGCCTGTAACAACGGCCGTAGGGTGCTGAAGCTAAAGCCTAGAACAGCTGGTGGTCCCTGCTGGGTAGCAAGTTCTGGACCTGGTTTAGTTGAGATCGGATACTGGAGCCCGCGAGCCAGGCGGGTGGGTAAATGGTGAGAAAAGGGTACCTTAGTCCGCGGGGTAGCGCGAAGCTATTCAATAAAAAGAGAGAAGTAAAAAGAAGAGCAAGATACAGATTTGTTGGTGTTGAAGGGGAGAGCAAGGTATGTCTCAAGTTGATGACTGAGGAATCGAATTGACATTGACGTTGACAACTCACTCGCTCAAGTTGGAGAACCTTCCAACCCTACAAGCGTCGTAAGCTATCCTGGCAGAGCTATCTCTTGGTGTAAACCTTGAACATGGTGATATTCCATGCCAACCAGTATCTCCTCACCTGTATCTCTTGCGGATTGAGGCCCGCATCATCATCAGCTCAGTAATTAACAGCTTTACCCTGGACTTGTGCTCTGTATTTTCTTTTTTTCTTTTTTGTCTCGACATTTCTCACAGATCTGCAGTCCTGACTCGGCATCGCCCGTCAACGTCATGGGCCGTCACTAAAGGTGAAGATCCTTGAACCCAGAATGTCAAAAATCAAGAAACAAGCATTTCTGTTTCACATGGATCTTTTTCAAGATGACTGATGAGTGTTTCGAATTATGCATATGATTATGGACAGAGTAATTGTGATCTCAGGAATTACAGTTATGCTGGTGAGAATCAGACCATCGTCTGACCTCCTCCGAATGATCCGGATGGTGATGTGAATGTAACTATGCGTCGTCTTCAAATCCGTATTCGGCATCTTAGAAGCTAAGCTTTGCGATTTGATCCATATTTATCATATTGTCAAAGTGGCTGCAGTTGTAGCGTGCTCTATACCGTCTATCTCTATCCTCATCGCCCCAACACCACATCATCATAATCATCAAATTATACACAACCCTACTTCGTAGGCGCCCAAGCCTGCAACCAGTCCCTCATCCTCTCCAAACTCCCCTTCTCAGCCTCCGCCGCAGCAATACACCACTCAACATCCCAAACCCCCTCCTCCGCCATCATCTCCGCCAGCTTCCTCCCCCTCTGACTCACCTCATCCGTGCAAAACCACAGCGGCGCATCCATATTCGTCACATCGCCCAGCAGCGGCTTCACCAGCGGTAGAACCTCCCTCGCACTGGACGGTTTCGCCTCAAGACCTGCGTTTGCGCGTCCCGTTTTACACCATGGATTCGCGCAGTGGGATTTTCCGCAGCCTGTCATGAGTTGTCCGAGATAGCGTCGCTCGATGCGTCGTTTGAGGGCTTTGCCTTCAGGGTCGTGCATGCTGACGTATAAGGGCCCGAAGCAGATTGAACAGAGACCGATGTCGTTGGAGGCTTGATCAGTGGAGGCTGTTTGACGGACTTGGCCTCTTGATCCGACACCGAACATTGTTCTTCCGCAGTTGGCGTTGCGGCAGATTGGTGGTTTGAGACGAGATACTTTGTCGAGTTCGTGGTGTTTGAGATGTGTCTCCATATCTTTCAGACGAACGATCTTGTCGCAAAGATGGCACTCTGTTGTCCGTGTTCCATCTGCAAGTTCGTGAGCTGTTAATCCAGACAGAACGACCTCTGGACTTGGATTGAAGGGATCCCCTTCTTGAGGAACCTCAAGATGGCAGAACCGACAGAGGATCAACTTCCCAGGACACACGCTCGTCTGATGTCGCGCCAAATCAGCCATTGAATTCGTCGAAAACTCGCAGTTTGGGCATTGTCGCCCCGTGTGAAAGATATCGTCATGCTTCGCCTTGCTCTGCGTCGAGTTCCCAAAAGCACTGTCCTTTTCACAATGCCAATGTGCTTCCCACTCCGGAGAGCCCTTCTTGAACACGGATTTGCACTTGGGGCAAACAACATTGTTTCGCCGACAGAAGTTTTCGTGTAGCACCATCGTCCGCTTGGGGACGAATTGTAAACAGTTACTACACTGCTCCTCATCGGGAGAGTGTTCTTGTTCGCCGGCCCCATTGGATAGCCCATTCGTTCCGTCCTTGGCGTCTTGTAAGTCCACCTTGGCTCGTAGCGAGTACTGCAATGTCTTCGGAGATTCCGTAGCGTCTGGATGTCTGTATCCATGAACTGATATTGTGATCTGCTCCGCTCCCTCCAGTTCCACATTCGTAGGACTTATCACAATCCTCTTGACCCCATCAACCGCCGGTGAAAAATCACCAAAGACATGAACACTTTCTCGTGGCAGCGCTCGTTGTCGTGAAGATTTCGGTGTAACAAATAAATCGAGCGCATCTTCGTCTTCGCCGGTAGTAAGCTCAATGGCAAGAGGTTGTGATTTGTTCCACGAGGGAAGCACGTAATCGACGTATTCACCCTCAAGAACCTGCCCCTCAACAGCCTTCCAGATGTCAATCTCTCCACCAGTAGAACTTCCATCCGTAGATCCTCTTTGCGCAGACATGATTCGTCGTAATGTTTCTCGCGCTTGTTCCTCGTCCAGAGCTTCGATATCGACTTCGAGATCCGTGTCCACGACACAGATGCCATCTCCCTCGGGAGCCACCTTATCCACGAGCAGCTTGAACTCCTCCCCGCGCGCACCCTTTACTGCCAATATTGAGCCTTTGCTTAGTGTTGTGAAGTTCTCTCGTAATTGTCGCTCGAGTAGTGGTTTCCAGTCATCAGGGTTGTAGCCTGCTTCTAAGGGTCTGAGTCGAACGTATGTGCCCTTGGGAAGTTGTCGCGCCTCGACTTTGATCTGAATGCCATCCACGTCCATTCGTTCGCTGTTCTGCGCTGTGTCTTGTTCCAGATCTATCACCTCCTTCGGCGACACGCATTCATCTTCCTGAATACCCAAAGCTTCTGTCAACCACGGACTTAACCCCAACGTTCCCTCCGACGCTGAAAACTCTCTGATACCCGCAAAGACAGCATTCTTATTTTTAGGATTCACAAGTCGGAATATTAAAGGATTCGGTAGTTGTTGTGCGGTATCGGCGTCGCTCGAGGAATATGACCATGGATCTGATCGGGCAGTCGTTGTCGAAGGTCGAGATCGCGCCGCAGCTAAAAGTTGTTCAAGAGCAGATTGTGGAAGAAGAATCTTGTCGCCGCGAAGATTCTTGGTCGCTATCGCAGAGGGAGTTATCACGGGTAATGCGCTTGACCAGCGCAAGGGTGCAGTCTCTTCCATGATTGGGCTCTAATGTGTAGAAGTTATGATGTGAGGGCCTGGAACGATTTGGTGGGGGTTGATACGATGCAATTACGTAGTAGTAGAATCAAGCACGAAAATGATAGTCGTAAAGCGAGAAACAGAGATAGAAATGACAAGATCAATTAAAACTATTTTTTGCGTGATATCCAAAATGTCGTTAATACCGACTGAATCACGAGAAACAGACTCTCAGCGGCGATGCTCAGTCAGCCATTTCGGTGACGTTCTTCCAGCATCGTCCAGAAGACAGACAGATCTGATCTGAGCTGCCTACGGGCCTTACATAATCGGAAATCCGTTCTCCGACGGACTAACAAAACACCGACACCACGAGCACTCATCGATTTGACAGGCTGTCCACCTCGTACACA
This sequence comes from Fusarium oxysporum Fo47, assembly GCF_013085055.1. Taxonomy (NCBI): domain Eukaryota; kingdom Fungi; phylum Ascomycota; class Sordariomycetes; order Hypocreales; family Nectriaceae; genus Fusarium; species Fusarium oxysporum. The sequence continues at coordinate 3,803,400 of NC_072845.1, forward strand.
TTCGGTATCAGAGCTGTCATTAGATCTCGCAGATCCGTATCATGAGTTGACTCAAAGCACAGACAATGCCCAACTCTTAATATCATGGTTAAAATTAGACTACAGACTATAGCCTCATACCCTGTTTAAAACATCGACCAAGTTTCCGTGCAGCCCGGGGAGAATCCCGCCTCACTTTACACGTAGCAAGACAACCCAGCAATGCACCGCCAGTAATGTTGTTGTTCAGTGATCATCAGCGTCGCAACGTGGCTTAAGCAACTACGCGTAATTCCAGTATAATGAGGGCGCGGCACAGAGCATAATCACCCAGCAGATCCGTCTTGGCAGTCTGCATGGCCATAACGTCGATCGAAACAAAGACCCCAAACATCTCTTTTTTTTATTCACCGCTCTTACAAGTCCGCGACTCTGAGTGAAACAGAGTTGGTGTTTGTGTGTTTTGACCCCCACAGAATGGCTAAATGCAGCGCAACCCATCCATGATGGTTGAATTCAGGCGGTCATGATGAGACCCGGCAATGCATCCCCGGACCGACGAGATATACAGAGCTTGGTTAGATTGACACTACCAGTTCCAAGCTTTCTTTGCGACTGAGCCAACTAATTTGAAAGACTGTATGCCCTGAAAAGATGCTCATTTCATCATTTCCCTGCACCAGAGCTTATCTTGGCAATTTCGGACGCCGAAATGTAGGATCTGCAAAAGACCTGGTATGTTGATCAGGGTAGCTGTACACCTTCTCTCTCAAATGTGACACAGCTCATTTTACCCGCCAAAGGGGGCTCTTTTGATCTACGGAGTTGAAAGGACCCCTACACGAACCTACCCATGCTCGTTAGCTCCCGCCGCAAAGCTCAGCTATTGAATGGTGCGCCTCGAGAGATAAGATCCCCCAACCTTAGTCTTTTTGGTGATGCCATCTTGTCAAGATATCATCAGTCTGGCCGATTCTCTCACCTTGGAAGATGCATCCAATCCCCACATCGACTGCTCACACGGGCCGATCTCCAAGACCCCCCCTCTCACATTCACATCCTCCTACCGTTGTACTATGCATGCCGTTATTCTGTATCCGGTTCAGCCGGAACGTTTTTTTTCTTTTTATGTATCTTCTTTTGGTGTTGTTGAGTTGAGTCCCCCACTTGATCATCCAAGCTTTTAACTAACAAGCTTGTGTAATGTAATTGCGCTCCGTACCTCTGTAGCTTGACTCACAACGTGCAGCATGTCAAACCCTCCGAGCCACCTGAACTTGGCTCGCCAATCCAATCTCATCTCAGACCATCTTTGTATTATCCCGGGCATGTCCCCATCCCACCCTAACGGCGCATATCTCCCCCAGACCAAATCTGTTCCTAGTAAATCATTGCCGCTTTGGCCGCTGGCATGACACGGCCCATCCCTCATGTCTTGTCTCAACATGTGTACTCCGTGTATAGCTATATATCCTTCACCACCAACCCTCATGACTCCTCCTCTTTTTCTCTATCATATCCCCCCTTATAACCCTCATTAGCCCTCCTTGCCAGTTGGGCTGCTCCATCATTGAATACCCAATCTCTTGTAATACTCATGCCAGCCTGACATGAGCCAAGTTATCGTCGACCACCAAACGCGCGCAGAGATCACTCAGATCCAAACAAAGGGCTTGACCCTCTTTGACACTCTATACAATTCTCTCGTCCTTCGTCATACCCTTCCCTACCTCCCCGTATCAGGCCTTTTAAACCTCGCCGCAACCTGTCGCGATATTCGTTACCTCCTCCACGAAACACCTGGTGTCTTTCGTCACATCGATCTTACACGGGTCAAGACAGCGCATTGCGAAGGCGCGCATAAAGAAACAGAGCGCAATCTTGCAGTTTGGCATAATGTCACTCTTTCTGATTACCTGACTGAAGATGAGTGAGTCCATCCATACTCCATTGCTCATGTCCACTGTACCCTTGTCCTTTGCGCTGCGACCACTTTAAAACGGCTGTTAGCTTACAGGATCCATAGCTTCTACGCCGGGCCCTTGAGGGGCATATTCTCTACCCTACGACAACGCGATATTCTTCGTGATGTTCAATCTCTAATCCTCGACGGACTCTCTGTCACAGCTGAGCTGTGCCATGAGATCATCAACGATCCGTCATACAGCGTGCGCATGCTCTCGATCCGCGGCGTCAATAACCTGAACCACGGCAAGCTTCGCGCAGCGCTAGCATACGCCTGTCGTAGCTCACGCCCAGAGAACACCCCGCGACTCAAAGCAATCTACGTCTTTGGCCCCATGCCCTGCGATGAAAATGCGCAGGCCAACGATTCCGATGCCTGGTGGTCCAAAAAGGGCCGTGTCCTCAACAGCACCAGCGACATGGACGACTGGGCGCAATGCATGCTCGCCTGCCAGAGCCTAATCTCCTTCGACGCAGTGCTCTGCCAAGGTCCTCGCCACGCCAGCTCACCAGCCTTTGGGTCCTGCAGCGTCTCCTCGCCGTGCAGCCCAGCGGTCGCTACGTTCTCCGTGGGCGGCTGCGCAGGCTGTGGCAAAGCGCCTGAGGGTGTCATGACGGCTGAGACGCACTGCTCTTCGCTACCGCTGCTAGCTCCGCCGCCGATCCTCTCGTCATCCGTGCAGGCTGCCACAACGCCGCGCCCGGGACATGAGGATTTCGTGCCGAGGTGTGCTGATTGTTTGAGGGATAGGTTCTGTGTTGCGTGTAATAAGTGGTGGTGTGAGACGTGTTATCATCCTTTTGGTGGTGATGATGTGAAGAGACATGTTTCGCGAAGCTGCTGGGAATGCGGCATCAATGTGCGCCACCTTTTACTGTCACTGAATATGGAAGCTAATTGGTATCTAGTGCAATGATTGTATTGAACGCACGCAAAAGTTTTGCAAAAAGTGCGGCGGCGGATACTGTCTCATTCACAACGAAGGATCATCAAGCGCCTTTGTAAGTTTCCCCAATCTTCCACACAACAGAATTCTTACTGACTGTTCCTAGTGCGACTGTATGTTATTCTGATCATTATTCGTTTGCATCATCTAACTTGCTTTACAGGGTGTTTCTGTCGAGGTCGTGGTCTCAGACGAGTCTGATGCACCACGTATTTGACATGTGTCAACCAAGGACCAATGCAACTTCACATCTGATCATGGTACAGTAAATGACTTGGCGCATCTACAAGGTCCCTGGAATATGAAATGGAGTCCCCTTGGAAAGGTGGACTGAGCGAGGCGTCATGATGAAGCGTATTCGGATTTTCCACTCTTCTTGTTTTCTTTGCTGGTTGGTTTTGGAGTCGGGGCGTAAAATATGGATTGGATGAAACTCGACTCTCTTCAGATACTCACCACTTTTGCTTCAATAATTGATAAGGACTGGCTCCTGGAATCATACCACTTTTCCCGCTCCAATCTTGGATAAGTCGACTCAGATGAGATATGGCACGATACTATCTCGAACCACTGCACCCCAGTCCTCCCCGCTCGGAGACAAAGTAGATCCGATAGAACAGGTAATGGAACGGAAATAGAACAAGTTAGTGAATCCACTCATTTTGGGGGTTTCATTTGGGGGTCACGATCTAATCTATTTTATTCTTCCATTGCTGATCGCTCACCTTAAAACAATCCCATTCCCCTCTCTTCACTGTTCTCCTCACGATTTACAACAACGTGCACGTTTGACAGGTCAGGTCCTCAAATGGCGCAACCGAATGCGCAAATTACGTACTCGGTCCAATACTTCTCTTTCAGGTTTGGTCTTGTCGGTCCGTCGGGCGGGAAATTCCATCTCTGTTGATAATGATTCATCAGAGTGACACAGATACGCTCGCGATCGCGCTTGATGGCCATGGATCGCTCGATTAGAGGCGACCCTTGAAATTACTAACGGACCCTTGTTTTCTTTTCTTCCTTTCGTGATAGATATCTTGACCTCACAGAGATTTTCCATCTCTTCAGTGATTTTGTTTCGTGAATTCTGCGTTTTTAATCAGATCCCGATATCGCCGAGCCCCTCCACTACCCGAAAACTCCAACGCCGCAAAAAAATAACGGACCCAAGACTCCCAGATCCAATTCTCAAGCGCATTCTCTTCTCTCTCAATCTTAACCATGGCCGACGAAAGAAAACCTCTCTCGGAGGTCATTCCTCCCCTCATCCTCGGAACAGCAACGTTCAACCACCAGTACCATCCCGATCCAACTCATATGCCCTACACCGACATCGTAGGCCGCGCCCTCGCCCACAACATCCTCGGCTTCGATACATCTCCCTACTACGGCCCCTCCGAGATCCTCCTCGGCGATGCGCTACGAAAATTAACGCCTCCCCCGCCTAGGGAGAACTACTTCCTCATCACGAAAGCTGGGCGTATTGCGGGCGATGAGTTTGATTACTCACCCGCTTGGATCCGATATAGTGTTTATCGCAGTCTTGAACGGCTGGGCACTTCGTATCTTGATCTTGTGTACACGCATGATGTAGAGTTTGTTTCGCCGGAGGAGGTCCTCGCTGCTGTTACGGAGCTTCGACACTTGAGGGATCAAGGTCTTGTTCGATATGTCGGAATCAGTGGATATCCAGTTGATACGCTTGCGTCGCTGGCGGAGATGATCTTGCGCGAGACTGGAGAGCCGTTGGACGCTGTTATGTCGTACAGCAACTTCTGCGTGCAGAACAGCCAGCTGGGAAACAAGGCATTGCTAGATCGCTTCCAAGCAGCAGGCGTAGACTGCGTACCGAACGCCAGCATGCTCGGTATGGGACTATTAACCACCCGCGGTATCGACAACAGCCCCATGCGCGCATGGCATCCTGCCCCAGAAGAACTCCGCGACCTATGCGCCAGACTCTCCAGCATCGCCCAAGACTCCGGCGAGCATCTCGAGGAAGTGGCCATCCGCTGGGCGCTCGAGAACTGGGCGCGCGTAGGCTCACGGTTCGGAACAAAGATAAATCCTAGCGACACAGGCCGTCTTGGCGTAAGCGTCATGGGTGTTTCCAGCGTAGACGAACTCGAAGAAACATGGGCCCTGTGGACGAGCGTAGTAGGCCTCGTAGGTGATGAAGAAGCGACGCAGCGCAAGGTAAAAATTGAGAGTCTCGTGAGAGAAAAGATGTGGCCTGCGCTTGGGAAGTGGAAGGATTATGCGTGGGGGAGCGGCGGTCCTGATTTTGTTAATGCGAGACGGGTTGAGGATATGGGGGTTGTGCCGAGGGATGAGACGGCGGTGCGGTGGAGGTTGATACCCAGTGCCATGGACACACCTAAGATTTAACTTGAGGGTTATGAATAGATAATTTATTTCTTATGATGAGGAGAAGTGAGTGCCGGAGTTGTTCATGTGGTTGTGCAGGGCCAAGAGAATAATATGGGGATGTGCATCGTATCTCGCATTCAACCTTGCTTTAGCGCGACGCCGTCTTAAAACTGCCGTGTCGATCATCTAGATCTTCACTCCGAGATCTCAGTATCGGATGACGATGGATCTGATGATGCGTTTGTTTCGTATTTCGTATTTTGGACGCGAATGGTTGTTGATTGGTTTCATGATGGGTGAAATGGAATGTATAAGAGCTTTGCTTTCGTCGGAATGATGAATGATAACAAGAGTTACTTACAAGACGGTTTCTATCCACGAGATCTCAATCATGAAGCTCTCACAATCAATCGCTTCAATCCTGTCTTTGACAGCTCAGTTCGCTACGGCGGAGCTCAAATGTCGCCCCGAAAGTCCTGTTCTCCCAAGACCAACAGCCCTCGCCAAGTCACCAATCTTCCAAGCAGCCGCGGCCAACTTGACTGAAACTCTCAACGCAGCTCTCTCAGGCTCAATCGCTGCAGGATGGCCCATAGAGAATGTCTCGTTCTCACTTGCAGCCGTAGGCGCGGGTCAAGACGACCCTGGTGTGCCGATATGGGAGTACCATCATCTTGCAGCTGCCAACACAAAGGGTACCAAGAAGCTCGATAGAGCTTCTCAGTATCTCATCGGATCTATAACAAAGGTGTTTACGGATTATGTGCTCCTAAAGAGCGGTATGGATCTTGATGCGCCGGTTACAGAGTATCTTCCGGAGCTTGATGGGAAGTCCAAGATTCAGTGGAGGGATGTGAGTTTAAGGATGCTGGCTTCGTACTTGGGTGGTACGCCAGCAAACTGTAAGTAAAATTCTCTGCCTATTTCTGTGTAGAACTAACTCGCTTGCCTCAGATGGGTTCTCAGACTTTTACCTCCTAAAAGAAGTCTTCCTTGCATATGGTCTTCCGCCCATTGAGGACGGCGACTATCCACCATGTGGTGTTGTAGGTCTCAACAAGGGTTGTACAGGACAAGGTACGAAGAACCCCAAGGCATGGAGATCTATGCTAATGCTTTTCAGAGATTTTGTCAGGAATGAAAGAGTCTTACCCCCAGACTGCTCCCAACGAGAGGCCAGCGTACTCAAACATGGCCTTTGTCATCCTTGGTATGGCTCTTAAGGTGTATACCGGTAAGACCTATGCACAGTTACTTGAAGGAATTGTTTCAGGTCCCCTGGATATGAACAATACTTTTCCTTCGCCTGGCCATGATGATAAGGCGGTAATTCCGTCTGGGGATAGCAGCTGGGGCTCGGACTACAAATTGAACACTCCGTAAGTTCACCATGTAAAAGCTGCTCTTCGAGTACTGACTGTTATTAGTGCAGGGGGGTTGGTCTCCTCTCTTGCTGATCTCTCAAAGTTCTCACATGCCTCGCTATCAAGAACCTTGAACATGACTTCAACGGAGATCAACGGCTGGCTCAAGCCCAGTGCCTTTGCAGGTAATGCATACACCTTGACTGGCATGCCTTGGGAAATACTGCGTCTATCAAGCCTCACGCCAGACCATCCTCATGCTGTTACTGTCTATGGTAAGAGTGGCGGTGCGCAGAACTACAGAAGTCAACTCAGCTTTGTTGATGACTACGGTCTGGCGATCATCATCTTGACTGCTGGTCCGATGAAGGCAGCGCCTATTCTTACAAATGCTATGCTTTCGACTTTTGTTGCCGCTGCGGATGAAGTATCGCGTGAGCAGTCAAAGAGATTTGAGCAGAGGTACATGAGCGGCCAAGCCCACAGTGTTCTCATTGAGGCAGCACTGGAGCAGGACGAGGACTCATTAGTCCTCGCGTCGCTTCATCGCAACAACACAGATATTCTCTCTAGTCTTACGGATATCTGGGGACTTACACTAGGCGATTTTCTTCCAGAAGTTGGACCCAAGATCCGAGTGTTTCCCAGTCAACTTCGTGAGAATGCGACATTGGATGGGAAGCCTGTTGTGAAGGAGGTATGGCATTTGTGGCCTGACCTCAACTCGGGGTTTGAAACGGATGTTCCTGGGAATAAGATTGAAGAGATGAATTGTGTCGGCTGGTCGATTCAGGATTGGGTTCATTATGGTGGTGAGTCTCTGGACAGAGTGTTGCTGTATGTTGGTGACGATGGAGGCGTGAGAGGGTTTGAGGTGCCATTTTTGCGATCGGGAATTCTACATCCAGCCGATTAAGACAGAGAATACACAATCTCTCATCAATTGTTTGAGTACACAACAGGTTACTAAACTAAATCACGGAGGAGCATTGAGCTCCCTCATGCCAAGAGTAAGATGACTGCATATCATGAATTCAACTCATGATGGCTTACGTAACACCCCTCCCATCAAATCCATCGCGTCCAATTCCAAAAACCCATCATCACCTCTCTCATCCTCCAACTCCCACCATGGCCGGGCCACGCAAACCCAAACCCGCGCCCCCAAAAGGCCCATCAACAACCCTCGTCCTCGACAACGGCGCCTCCACCATAAAAGCCGGCCTCATCCACTCCTCCACGATCCCCTCCGAACCCCGGATCATCCCCAACGTGATCGCCCGCGACCGCACGCGCAAGATCTACGTCGCATCCGAGCTAGAAAAATGTCGCGATTTCGGCGAGATACAGTTCAGACGGCCTGTTGAGAAGGGGTTTATTGTCAATTGGGAGGCGCAGAAGGAGATTTGGGATAGGGAGATTTTCGAGAGGGAGGAGTTTGAGCCTAAGGATGCGAGGTTGATACTCGCTGAGCCGCCGAATGGGCTGCCGATTTTGCAGACGAATTGTGATCAGATTGTTTTCGAGGAGTATGGCTTTGCGAGTTACTATCGGGGGATAGGTAAGCTATGCGATGTGCTGATGGGGTTGGGATGCTGATTGCGACAGGCTCGACGTTCAATGCGTATCATGATGTGCAGAATATCTTTCGAACGCCGCAAGAGGCTCCTACGGTCGCTAACACTCCCGCCGAAGCCGTCATGGTCATCGATTCCGGATATTCGCATACAACCATTACACCAGTCCTTCGCGGCCAACCATTACAATCTGCGATCAAACGACTAGATGTCGGCGGCAAGGTTTTGACAAACTACCTCACACGATTGATCTCTCTGCGACACTTCGATATGCGTAACGACACATACATCGTCAACGAGATGAAAGAAATATCATGCTACGTCTCCGCCGATTTCAAAGCCGATCTCGAAAAGTCATGGAAGGGAACGAGAGGCGAACGTCGACCAGATTATTTGTCCGGCGGCGGTATTGCCAAGGACTACATTCTTCCTGATTTCCACACCCGCTTTAAAGGAACTCTCGTCGACTACGACCCCGCGCGACACTCCAAATCCCGAAAACTAGCAGCCCAGTCCGAAGAAGACGCTCTCACGCTACGCAACGAGCGTTTCACCGTCCCCGAAATCCTCTTCAACCCTTCAGACGCTGGGATCCGACAACCCGGTCTCGCAGACCTCGTGTACGAATCCCTACAAGAACTGCCCATTGGTCTCTGGCCTGCTCTACTAGCCAACATTATCGTTGTTGGTGGAAACACGCATTTTGATGGGTTTATTCAGCGGCTGCAGAAGGAGGTTGTGCAGAGGGTGCCGGATGATTGTATCGTTAGGGTTGCGAGGCCTGCGGATCCGGTTACGCATACTTGGTTTGGGGGTGCGAATCTGGCGTGTCATACGAATATTGAGAGGTTGGCTGTTACGAAGGCGGAGTATGAGGAGCATGGTGCTTCGTGGGTTGCGAAGAAGTTTGCTGCTGGGTTGGGGACTTGAGAGGGGAGGGAGATTCGGATCTTCTATCAAGGTTGAGGAATGGCCCTACTTGAAGGCGCTTTCGTGGCCCATCACGAGACACTTGCGCAGTTCTCTCACATCTTTATTGGGGGGTTGAACTAGGCGACAGTCCTGCAGACTGAGACTGGGCTTAACATCTGGTCATAGATAGGCAGACCGTGCTCAAACAATCCGCCCCGATTGTCAGCAGCCGCTCCCATATCTCCATCTCCTGCAAAGTCCAGGCTCAACTGGGTATGCGATGACGATTGGGACCGGCCAACTCTACACATCTCGCATGCATCACTCTATGGAGTCTCGTTAAAGAGTCCTGGTGGGTGTCTCTGCATCAATATGGCATTGATAACATGTATCAGGGTTGTCGCTAGACGGCTTGTACTTCACAAACGTGATCAACGACAGTCGCAAGCAAACAAGTACATTACTGTAACATAGTCTACATCTAATAACAAAACGCCACCCATGGTATCACAATTCCCACCCTTATTCAACATGAATCATAACCTTACCACCACTAGACCCCTTCTTCAAATGCTCAAAAGCCTTGTCCGCCTCCTTAAACCCAAACGTCGAATCAATCACAGTCTTGACTTTGCCCTCCACCAACCAATCCCTCAACTGGTCCAGATCCTTCTTCTTGTTCGCAGTAGCATACGTAACAAACTTTGCCTTGACACCGCCTAGAAATGAGGGTCGTACCAGGTTTGTCGTTAAGCTGAGTACACTCTTGGCTGAGACGTGCCCGCCTACAAAGACGAAGCTGCTGCCAGGGAGGAGGAAGTCGTTTGATGAAGCGTAAAGGTTGGGTGGTGCATCGCCGACGTTGTCAACGCAGTGGCTAAAGACTTGACCGCGCTTCTTGAGCTCGGCGATAACATCGCTGGTCTTGTAGTCGATGATATCGTCCGCGCCTAAGCTTCTGCACAGATCTGCTTTGCCCGTTGAGCACGACACTGTAACAGAGCATCCCAGCGCCTTGGCAATCTGAATACCCCAGAGTCCAACACCACCCGAGCCACCATTCAAAAACACCTTATCACCACTCTTGACATACGGCGCAATAGTCTGATACGCTGTCAACCCCGCGGTTCCCACACCAGCAGCCTGATCAAGATCCAAGCTCTCCGGAATAACAGTGTACCCCTCCCTGTCGCAAACCGTATACTCCGCCAGCGACCCCCAAGCCTTTGTCGGCGACGCTCTAGCGAGTACGAAATCTCCTTCTTTCGCATCGGTCACGTCTTCTGCGACGGAGACTACGTGGCCGCTGAGGTCCATGCCTGGAATCTTGGGGAAGGAGGTTATGAGGCGCGATGCGACGCCGAGCTCGCAGACTTTGTAGTCGGCGGGGTTGAGGGCTGCGCGGGAGACTTTGACGAGGATCTGGCCGGACTTGAGGGTTGTTGGTTTGGGGATTGTGGTGAGGTGGAAGACTTTTTCCATTGGGCCTGGATGGGCGACTTGCCATGCTTGCATTTCGGCCATTGTGAGGAGCTGTTGATGTTGCGTTATGGTGTTGGGAGGTTCGTCGTGTTAGGATACGTTGAAGACAATTGAGGACAAAGCTGATAATGGAGTAATATACAATTATGAATGATGAAATCACATGAAACAAAAGTCAATGGCATGCAACGTACGCATCATGATATAAGTATCAATGACGTCTTTTACAAAGCGGCGAAAAAATAAAAAATTGTTAAGAGTCTAGTGGAGATGCCTCGGCTCATGAGTCGGAAGAAAGACCAGAAAGGTTCTAGAAGCCGTTTATTTATGGAGGTATTTCTATATACGGCGTAACATTCAAAGTTTGTTATTAAACGCTGGGATGTTATTATTCAGCTCGTTACATTCATGCCATTCGATTATGTTCTATTGTTTTACGTCCTGCGGGCAGAAGTTTTCGTATTAGGTTGTATGGAGGGGTTGCATTGACGGAGATTGAAGCTTCGAGGGGGTTCGTGGGTGGTAAATTGGCGGAGTTTTGTGTCTGCGGAGTTCGAAGAGATTCATTTTGAGGTTGGACTTCCAATTCTCTCTCTAGACGGATTGTCTTTAATATGTTGGCTTCTTGAGGTATGGTCAGATTGTGCGACTCAGACCACTTGGTGACAACCTTTGGTCAATGCATCTTTTAAATATCCGCAAGGCTTCAATTGCGAATCTCGAAGCAGCCTCATCGCGCGAGTCAACTGCATCGCGATCGTATTTAAACATGACACTCGTCAACAATAACCGTTGACACGGCCCAGCCCGAGGTCGGTCTGCTCGCACTACGTATGCCTCCCAGTCTGCTGGTCAATGGCTTCAGAACCCAGCATAACGGTACACACCCAGCCTGACACTTGTTCATGGAGAAGGCGCCTCGTAGCCACGGGGTGAGCGCTGCTTCAGCAACGGCGTGGGGTGGCCATGATCGGGATCTCACAACCTTGATGAGGAGATAAGATCGTGATACTTGGATGGTCGTGGCTTTTCGGCATCGTGAATGGCGCCGCTTTCGAGGGGTCCAGCAAGGTCGGTGATGTAGGGAGTTGGCGACATGCTCAGAGAGCTCCCAAGTCAGGACGCCGAAGCATTTAAAAGAAATGCGCGCTCATTGCCCAAGATCGCATCCACTGCTGCGCGCAATTTTGTCTGTAGAAAGTCAGTTCTTGTATGATGAAAGGCGATTGATCATGAGACCCGCTCAACGCGACAGAAGCTGCCCAGTGTCTGCAGAGGTTGCTGGCGCGAGAGCTTCATGGAGAGAGCTTATCGAGTCGCGATACGGGAGCTATTGAACAAATCGAATCCGTGAGCACGGACGAGCTCGATACCGATCAATTGATCGTCATTGCGGGTGACTTTGCAAATGATGGAGTCCGATCGGTGATGCTTACTCACAACCCCAGAAATTCACATCCCCGCGAAAACCAACCCTGCAGATCTAGGGTAACTTATAGCAATCACATTTCAGCAACGACAATCGCTAAACCGTTGCATTGTCACTGATCATCGCTTTTTTCGTATGTTACCCTATAAGATCTGATTTCAACAACCGAGATCTTCATCATGCCATGTCAAAGCGGCGGTCGCCATTGATGATATGATGGGATTTTCGCATGCACACTTGACCGTTGGGAAACACACGATACATGCAGCTTGTAGCAAGCTCGAATTATCGTTCAGACCAAGCCGGAAAGAGCACGGAGCTCATCATCACGAGACCTTATTACCATTATAAAACAGGAAATAGATATACAATGCATCTGTGTAGAGCTGGCGATCTTGGCGCGCCCAGGGAGAAGTCAATTCTATGGCTGAAGCATAATTGTAACTCTACTGCTACCCTTTCTTTTTTTACTCTACTGATTGCTACCCTATGGACATGGATCTCGCATACAGTAGCAAGTGAGTCAGTGGCGGGTGTCTTGGCCGTCTGAACCGAACCGGATTCAACGTTGCGTTTGGCATTTAAAGCAAGTGGACGAATCATGAAGAGAAGATGGAATGAATGGCTATTGTTGCATATTGTGGGGAAGAAAGAATGAGATAGATGGTGTGGATGGGATGGCAGCGTCGATCAGCAGGCGTGCCAGCATTGGACGGGGCACATCTGAGACAAGTGATGGTTGTCCTGGGTAATCATTACAATGAGACAGGTTCAAAAATCTAGAACGAATCATCCCATTTTGCCATGGACTACAGAGAGGCAAAGAAGGATCAGTGCCGTCAGAGGCTTCACTAAAAAGTTAGCTGAAAATGTCTGATGACTTGCTGGAATCCAACGCCACTACATAAGACTTTCGATCTGATGAGTGACCAGCAGAGCAAAACGGACGATGCGGAAGAATACTGCATTCGGAATGCACATCCGCGTGTTCGGAAAGACGGCTATTCATAATTCTCGGCCGAGTTTGCAAAATAACCATAGTTTTATAAGAAAATTCTTCTTCTCCAGTCACGAGGAACCCCGGAGTTAGGCGTATTTTAATGAGCTGGGGGAATCTGACACGATGGCTTCAGAGTGAGTCCGGCCGAGGACCCACTTGGATCAGAATCGCCAATGCCAATTGATGTGAGCCCAGGGGTAGGTTTTCGGCAAAGCTCAGGAAGAACTTCGAGACTCCAGTTTATGGAGTGGTATTTGATGGAGTATTTGCTTGGTCATGGTTGACATTACTCTATCTCAACAATCTGGTCTGTTCTCGTGACCCCACGGGAATATGAGGGTCGAGTTAATACAATGGATCGATTCCGAGGCCTTGGTTCAGATCATGTGGTTTCAAGCATCGCATCTCCTTCTGCACAGTCAGTTTTGGGTGAATTACCAGTATCTCGGTGCAATATCAAGTGTAACTTCACTCTGCCGCTGACATGCTTTATCTCGAACTTGTAGACCACCAATGGTAAATGACCCAATACAAGGTCGGTAATTAATTTACAACCAACATGGCAATTGCGGCTATTCAGCTTCCAATCCAGTATGTAATGTTTCCATAATGCAATAGAACTAGACCCATTCGCGGCAACCATTTACGGCTCGTGTGAGCGTTCCTTTGAGTCTCTTACGGAAGAAAACGCTGTGTGTATTACCAAACCCGCACCCCTGCTGCTTTTTGAGTGGTGTGGTGCAGCACAGCAAAGCTCCTGTTCTTGGCCAGGCCCTTGACGTTTCGGCCCGGAAATTATGCATGACAGGACGATTCGCGGTTCTCGTGACGATGGTGGCTTGTTCTCTACTCTCCAACATCACCAACATTGTCATTTCACGACTGACTATTAGCCATGAAGTTCTGAAGGAATCGTTCTCGGTGAAACGGCGATTCTCCCCGCAGCGTCGCTTGGCTGAAAATCCGGAGATTCTGGGGTCAGATGCATGCCACTATAAGGCATCTCGGTCGCCGACTCGGAGGCACTCTTTGACACTTTTCTCTGGGGGAGGAGTTGCAGTATCTTTTCCCCAGACCAACTGTGTGAAAGTGAGGTCTCATGAGTGGGAAGGTGGAAGCTATTACCCCAAAGTATTGGGTTGGCTTGCGGTGGTGAGCTCGGTCAATTACAACCCATCCATGCAGTCGGAGCGCAGGGGCGTAGCGTCTCGAGTACCACCGAGAGTCGCCCGTGGGACCCCTTTTTGTATGTGTTTTTTTCTTCTTCGTCTGCTGGGTACTGCGTTTTACTGGGTAGAGTGAGCTGTAGAGTGTGGTGAATTTCCCCGCGTCGGGCTTTGGGCTGCTGGAGACTGCCGATTACTGGCTGAAGCTTGAAAGAGTGTGGTGTATGCTTACGGAAAGGTTAGCATGGCATTTTGCAGATATGGTTACAGTGATCAGCATCAAGATAGGCTTCACTTCGCAATTCAAATCTACCTTGAGCTAATCTCTAAATTTTTCGTAATGGTCAATGCCACGATGATATTGTTCATGGGTTATACCGCCAGCTTGGTTCCCTCTTCCCATTAAAGTCCGTTCCCGTCTGACTCGATACTCTAGAACCTTTAGATCTTTAGAAGGTCCAAGGTCCCGTGATGGAAGAACAAGCGCAAGGAAATAAACGGCCGGGCGATACTCGGCGCTTCTCATGTTGGCCCTGTACAGTAGACCCAGGCCCGTTAACGTTATGGGTCTCAACCGCCGTCGGCTCCCCCCTCCACTAGAAATACGGGCAAGTTAATTGTCGGGTCCTTTTTTGTTCGGCCTTACTTCGTAGCACGCCCTCAGCGAAGCCCCACGAGATTCCCCAGACCAGCCCAGATCAAGATATTGGAGCGCGTCAAGTTTTTTCATTTTCGTGATGATTTTTTAATTAAGAAAAATGAGATCGAAATGAACGTGTTCTTGTGAGACAGTGACATGTTCACCACATGATTAATTGTGGTACAGAAATCTTGGGCTGGTGAGGCGGCGATGAGGGTATGTGATTGATTAACACTGATTTGTTTATTGTTGATGCTATTCAGTGTCATTCTTGATTATATGGAATGCATATTCACTTAGACGCCCGAGAATCTTCAAAGTTTCTCCGTATTTTTGCCATGTTTTTCCTACCCGCACCCCACTACCCGAACCTCATGGCATTCTTGCGGCCGCCTCCGCACTTTTCTAAGCTCAGGGGGCGTGCATACAGCGATGCCCCCCCCTGTTCCCCCATTTACCGTGCCCCATGGGCCCCCGGGACCATTTTTAGTCTGCCCCTAACAACAGGCTATGCTTCGCAAAGCTCCGAGGTCATGGGCACTTTCTCTCTGCGCGTCTGTTTTTGGCGCGACAGCACTGGTAGGATCAGAAGAATCTGGATGCTCGTGAACGGCCGATGGTTGCCAAGTTTACCTTAGTTACCCGAGTAGGCAACTTGTAACCTTGCCTGGGCTTGTACCACTTGTGAGTCCTTGACCTTGTTTGGATTAGCTGCGATGGGCAGCTTACACCAGTGTCAAGCTGCATTGGCATGGCATGGTAGTAGATCACACTCTCAGCTGTTTGGTAACAGAAAGACACACGAACTACCTATCCATCCAGGCAATTCTTCAGTTTCCGTCTGAGATTAAATAGACCCTGCTCCCCCCTCCTTCGTACAAACTTCCTCCTCCTCATCACAGCTCAACACTTCAACAACAGACCTTGTTTCACATCCTCTCTCCTCCTGTGATTGACTTCACACAAATAAATACTCCCCCCTTCTCCCCCCTCAATCTTCTTCTTCTGCCTGGTATACAAAAACCCAACCACCATGGGCGTTGAAGATCACAACGAGGAGCGTCGCGGCTCCGTCGCCCTCCAGACTGCCGACAATGTCGAGCAGATCGAGGCCCCCGTCACCTGGAAGGCCTACCTGATGTGCGCTTTCGCGTCCTTCGGTGGTATCTTCTTCGGCTACGATTCCGGTTACATCAACGGTGTCAACGGCTCAAAGTACTTCATCCACCAGGTCGAGGGCGCTGGTGCCGACAAGCTCAGCGAGAGCCACCAGTCTCTGATCGTCTCTATCCTCTCCTGCGGTACCTTCTTTGGTGCCCTCATCGCTGGTGATCTTGCTGACCGCATTGGTCGCAAGTGGACTGTCATTGCTGGTTGCTTTATCTACGCCATTGGTGTTGTTATTCAGATGATTACTGGTCATGGTGATGCTCTTGCTTGCATCGTTGTCGGTCGTCTTATTGCCGGTATCGGTGTCGGTTTCGAGTCTGCCATTGTCATCCTGTACATGTCTGAGATTGTAAGTCCTAACTCCTCTTCACACTGCCCTCGCAACACCATGCTAACAGCTCCATCAGTGCCCCAAGAAGGTTCGCGGTGCCCTCGTTGCCGGTTACCAATTCTGCATCACTATCGGTCTCCTCCTCGCTGCCTGCGTCGTCTACGGAACCGAGAACTTCGACAACATGAAGTCCTACCAGATCCCCATCGGTCTCCAGTTCCCTTGGGCCGTCATCCTCGGCGGTGGTCTCTTCTTCCTCCCCGACTCTCCTCGATACTTCGTCAAGCGTGGCCGCATCGAAGACGCCATTGACGCCCTCGCCAGGGTCCGAGGCCAGCCCAAGGACTCTAAGTACGTCCAGTCTGAGATCGCCGAGATCGTCGCCAACGAGGAGTACGAGCGCCAGATCATTCCCTCTACTTCTTGGTTCGGCAGCTGGGCCAACTGCTTCAAGGGCAGCCTCTGGGATGGCAAGTCTAACCTTCGCCGAACTATCCTCGGTACTTCTATGCAGATGATGCAGCAATGGTAAGCTTCTTCCTCAACGCCAGAACAAGATCACCACTAACAATAACCAGGACCGGTGTCAACTTCATCTTCTACTACTCTACTCCCTTCCTCCAGTCCACTGGTGCTATCGACAACGTCTTCCTCATCTCCCTCGTCTTCACCCTCGTCAACGTCTGCTCTACTCCCCTCTCCTTCTGGACTGTTGAGCGATTCGGTCGCCGAAGCATCCTCCTCATCGGTGCCTTCGGTATGCTTATCTGCCAGTTCCTCGTCGCCATCATCGGTGTCACCGTCGGCTTCAACCACACTCACTCCTCTCCCACCGCTGACGAGCCCGACCGCATGATCGCCAACAACATCAGCGCCGTCAACGCCCAGATCGCCTTCATCGCCATCTTCATCTTCTGGTTCGCCTCCACCTGGGGCCCTGGTGCCTGGATCGTCATCGGCGAGATCTTCCCCATCCCCATCCGATCTCGTGGTGTCGGTCTGTCCACCGCCTCCAACTGGCTCTGGAACACCATCATCGCCGTCATCACCCCCTACATGGTCGGCGAGAACCGTGGCAACCTCAAGTCCTCCGTCTTCTTCATCTGGGGCGGTCTCTGCACCTGCGCCTTCGTCTACACCTACTTCCTCGTCCCCGAGACCAAGGGTCTGTCTCTCGAGCAGGTTGATAAGATGATGGAGGAGACCACTCCCCGAACCTCTGCCAAGTGGCGACCTCACACCACCTTCGCCCAGACCATGGGTGCTGGTGATGTCAAGGTTGTCCCCAAGACTGAGCACGACGACCACGTCTAAGATTATGAATCTTGTTAACAATTGCTGCTATTGATGAGGAGGTTATCTCTTTTTTTAATTATACCTGAAAGTTGGGGGGTCACGGTGGTGACCTGGGGAGGAGAAAGTACATGAGCATAATGTGTAGATATCAGAAACAGACTGAATATCGATTCAACTTTATCAATTATCTTTGCCTCTGTGATGTTCATTGCTTTGCATTTCAAAACTTCCGTATTTTCTTATTAATCAATGTTGCAATTGATCCTCGACTCTCGTTCCACTGTTCTCGACTTACATTTAGGTCATGGTTCAATACAAGATGGCGCCCCGATATCGCAATAGCAACAACAGCAACCAAGGATGCTGGCTCGTTCCTCCAACAACACTCAATCGGCCCAACAGACGCCATCAATAAGAACTTGCATAAGCCTTCCGATATTGAAATTATAATACCGCGATAACACAGATGCTACTCCTCAACAGCTCATCACTCCAGGGAGTCAAACCGCAGTAATAACACCCCCATTAGCAAAGATTTATTGGATTGCAGATCAAGAAATTAATTTCAACAGTATATACAGTGTAGAATTTACTATTTTGACGTTTAAATAAACTCAGCTGGGTGTGTGGGATCCATCTTGTGGCGCGTCCGGATGACCCGGGTAGATCCAGCCAAACGGATGCTTCGGGGGCAAGATTGGATCAAGATATGCCCAAGGAACGAAAGTCTATTAAACACGAGATGCGACGGGTTTTAATCGGTCTTGATCAGTTGATCTGTGCTTGCTGGTGCTGGAGGATTACGAGGTTGAATAGTGTTTTGGGGTGAGAGGTTTGCTTCAGGGTCGGTAATGATGGAGTCATGTCATGGAGACCCATGCGGGAACTGGAAAGAAGACCTACAGCAGATTCTTTGGGATGGGCATACGTTGGAAAAAGGTGTATCAAGATCGTGTCACAGATCGGGACTGCGTAGCTAGCTGATGGCCCGTGGATAATTACTGCTGGCCTCGTGGAGAAGAGCAACACAAACATCTGTAACTACTGGCTTGTATCCGAAGGATTAGGAACATGAAGATGCTGATAGTTCGGGATCTTATAGAGGAAAAAGAAGGGAAGCAAGAATGCTCAGGCCTCGACCCAAAGCGACGAAAAGACTTAGGTAAGTTTAGTATGTCTTTAGGAGGCTCTTTATCTACTGTATTTGGCACACTGGTCTAAAGTCTGAATATCTCTTACCGAGGGAAAAGAAGAATATTCATTGCTCTGGAAATGGTGGACTATATCTCGTATCTTAACTGAAATCAACAAGTTTACATGTAGAATCACGGCTTCACAACTATTTACAATAAACTTCAAGTATTTGGCAACAACACATATCATATCTCATGGAAACTTTGCCAACAAAGCCTCAAAAGCCTGCATCAAATCCCCTTTTAGATCCTCCAAGTCTTCCACTCCAGTACTAATTCTCAACATCCTCTGATCCTCCCCACGGCTCGACATAGCACGCCACTCGCACAAACTCTCAACACCACCTAAGCTCGTAGCATGCTGAAAAATAAACAGCTTGCTCGGTAAACACTTCGCATGCTCTGGCCTCTTCAGCCATAGACTGAAAACGGGGCTGTGACCACCTGGCATTTGTCCCTTCAGCCACTCGGCGTCTTGTTGGATGGATGAGTGTGCGATCTTGTGGACTATACGGCCGATAACAGAGGATGAGTCTGAAAGACCGGCGTTGAGCCATGATACCAAAGCTTCGGCAGTTTGGGACTGACGCATCACTCGTAGGTGAAGAGTTCGCAGTGATCGGATACCCAACCAACCTTCCAAACTCCCCATCACATTTCCCAATACCATTCTTTCATCTCTCAACGTCTTCTCCAAGCCAGATTTAACCCGCTCCGGAGAAACAATGACAAAACCACAGAGCATATCAGAGTGTCCACCGATATACTTCGTCCCACTATGCATAACCAAATCCGCACCGAACTGAATCGGATCTTGCAGCGGCGGCGGCGCAAGCGTAGCATCAACAGTAAGCAACGCCCCAGTCTCTTTAGCCTTCTTACTAAAGAGCGCAAGATTCCGAGCTTCACCTGTTGGGTTAAGCGGTGTTTCGATATGGATCATATCCCCTGGCCCCGCTTGGTCAAGATCATCGAGCGAAAGCTTCTTTAGACCGTTGAGTTTGGTCATGATTTCTATTACAGCATGAACGCCGTGATAACCATCAGAAATAAAAATTTTCTTGGGGTTAATAGCAATTAACATTGCGTGAAAAGCTGCGACGCCAGAGGAGTAAGATACAACCGGGTTCTTAAAGAGGGTCTTGAGGACGATTTCTAGTCTGTTGTAGTTGGGGGCTGTGTAGCGAGAGTAAACGTGTGAATCGAATGGAGCATTTGGCTATGAATGTTAGCAGTGTTTGAGATTGATGTGGGCTGTGGAAGTACATCGTCGTTTTCCATCTCAACGAGATCATCAGGGTTGCGGGCATAGCGATAGTTCACAGCGGAGTGAAGAGCCGGGGCGATGGCCCGGTGAGGACTGACAAAGTCATCTGCGTGGACGGCTTGAGTTGAGAAATGGAATTTGGGTAAGGCTTCGGAGTGAGCTTCTGCTGTGAGGATGAAGTTGTTGGACACCATATTGATGTTCCGTTAGTGCTACTAGGAATCTTCGTTACGTGCGGAGATATCTGCTTCTCTTATAATGTTTCTTACGACCGGATCTCGGTCGGATCGTCGGCCGGTATATAGTTATCTACTATGTTATCTTGTCAAGATGGCTGCGAGCTAATGCCATGACATTGAAAAGGGCGTACAAGTATCTCGGTCCGACACCGGAGTTCGGTATCGTGATGTTTTTCCCACCGTAACACTCGCAACTTGATAAGACAAAAAGATAGTAAACTCTGCCCAGTGGATCAGGAGACCTTGTTACATAACCATTCAATTACTCAGTGAATCAATTTCGACCCAGGGATACCAGAAGTCTAGTGGATACCTCAAGCTAACTTAGATTTTAGACTTAAGGACATCCGATTCTTTCTTTGCTTTGCCATAGAACTCCTTGAAAACCAAATCATCCAAAATAGCCTCAGCGCGATGATAGAAAGGCCGACGGAAAGGAAAGAAAGGTACAGAACAACTCATATCGTCGATCTAAAGATACGAGAGTGAAAATAAGCTTGTAGATCGTACTGGATCGAATACACAATGAAAGGAAAGTCATGCGCAAGTATGAGCATTTCCTGCCTGATTCCGTCGTTTGTCTCAGTCTTGGGTTTGGAGTCGAGATATCGTTTTGCGCCAAGAGGGTTCTCTCTCACGAGTTCCAGTTCCTGCTTTGTGAACGTGATATCAACAGTCGAGAAGTGTTTCGACTCTGTGACCATGTCCCAAAGAATAGGTTTGGAAAAGTCATTGCAGCATATATCGAGGCTACCAATGATGCCTTTTCCGGTGCCAGCGAGCTCTTTCTCGGCCAGGAAGAACCTTTGCCATGCTGTTTCGTATCTATACTCTCTGTTAGCACAGTATCCTGGTGAAGCCACTTTGACTAGCCAACCTAGTCATGAGAGAGTTAGTCTCCGATGTTCCGAATACTAGATTCTCGAAGTTCTGGCTGGTGGTAAAACCTTCTGGATCCTCGTCACCGGCTATGCCTCCCCAGGAAAAGGCTGAGAGGTGAAGCCACTGCAGCGAAAGGTCAACATCAACGTTGCATCACTCAAGACCTGGATCGGAGTGAAGGACTCACCTCTGCAGGGAAAACGCCGGACCTTAGGCGCTTGCTGCCCCAGCCCATGGCATTACCAATCTAGACCTATGTTAGCGTCTGGAGAAGGAACAGCTGTGTCAACTCACCTCTGTGGCTGAAACTCCTCCCATGATTTCCTTCTGACCAGCCTCATCGGGACGCTTGCCAGCAGCTCGCTGAATCTTATCGACATCCAGATCATTTGATAAGTATGCAGTTCCACGTCCTAGCTCATACACCTTGGTCAAAGCATCGAGGCCTCTCTCCCTCTTCTCCATTTTCAATTCTTCCAGTTCTTTGGCCTTTGCAGTGAGCTTCTTGCGAGGCACGTAGATTGGATGGCTCTTTTTGAAGCTTTCCAAGTCCTCTTTTTCTGCGCTGTCACTTCTCCCGAGCTTCTTGTTGATAGAGGCCTGAACAGCGATGTCGCTGCGGCCAACTTTGACTAAGATCTTGTCCGAGAGAACGAAAAGTGCCTCAGTTATGCGTGGAAATGGGCGGATAGATGGCCCATTATTCTGCAACGAGCTCATGTAATTGTTCCAATCACTTTGATAGATGTAAGTCTCATAGAGATTAAAAGGATCATGAGAAGTCTGCAATCGACACATAATGTTAGTCGCTGCTTGCAAGAGTTGTATTCAGACTCGCCTTGATGTAGTCTTGAGCCTTGTCAACCGAATATATTTCAAGTTTCCACAGATAACGAGCTTTGAGTTTCGAAGTTGAGGCATCTGGGTCAGAGGCTTCGTGAATAGTGTCGATGAGGCCCTGGTAGAATTCATTGGGGGATTTAGAAAACCTCTCAATTATGATATTATTAGCAGGGCTCTTGATTGGCCTGATAAGTATCGGTTTCTGAAGTGAAATGTTGAGATGGCGCACGGGTTTCCCTCCATGTTTCGCTGCAGTGTCGAGGATGCCCATTTGAGGAAGGATATCCTGCCAGCCCTCCCACTTGTTTGACAGCTGAACACTGACGAGGGAACCATTCTCTTCTCTCGCGAGGATTTTCGGTGGCTCCCCTGAGAACATGGGTTTCCAATCGTTTGCACGGCTTAAGAACTTAGTTTCCAATTCCTGCCACAGGGCCTCTTTGGGCCTAATAGTCACAAGAAGTCAGTTCCGCGCCCCCAAAAATGCTGAAGAATACAGATCGTGAACTTACACTTCCATTGGCTTCTGCGTAAATACGGGGTTCTCTTCGTGCCCCATGGCGATGAGAGCAAACAGTGGGACATAAAAGGAATTCGGAATGGAGCCTTTGAAAAGACTGCGATGGTCCTCATTTTTGCTCTCAATTCTGAGGTAGACGGGCAGTGACTTTGCGTTTGGAGTGAGGGGAGAAGGGGCAAAGAAGTTGTAAGACTTTTCGACCCCTGAAGGATTGTATTGCCACACAATGGTTTTGAAGTTTGGCGTGTAGAATTTGCGCCATAAATCTTTGTAAGAACGGGTTTTGCGACCAACAAAGTCTTTAGGCTCGTGTTCATCGGCCACGTAATCGTGGTCCAGATGATTGAAGGAATAAGATTCTAGATCCATCTCCTTCTCCATATTGGCAGTAGTCAAGTTGTTTCCAGAAAGAATCGAGTGCGGTTTCCATGTGGAATGAGGATATAGTGAGAGCCAGACTTGGTCGCTGTGCGGATATTATATTTACTGGTGAGCTACTTCATGCCTGTCGATGCTAAAAATGCTAGAGGCCACTGAATAGTCTATTCACTACCCTTGTGAGTTAATTCCAGCATTCGAAGGGAACCGAAGCTCAAGTGGTAAGTAAGCCATGACTTGTGTAAGCTACTGCAGCATTGTATCGACGGTTGCGGTCGTCTTCTGACGTCAACGAAGCAATACTCGGCTCACACAGCGTAAGAAATCAAAATATCAGGAATGTGATATCGACCAGCTGAAAAGAGCTACGAAGGAAAGAAGATGAGGAGTCGCCGTCCGGGGGACACCGGGACACCAATGGTTGGAGAGAGTCAAGGTCATCTTCCAGGCCTACCTAGAGTCATATTTTCACGTCTTGGGCCATAAGGTTCGACCAGAACTCATCAATAAAGCAAGAGTAGATGAGAAAGTATAATAAAGGGCCCTAGAGAGATGTCAAGCTTACAAGGAGTCTGAGCTATGCGGGACGGACCGATTAAGGGTAGGTTGCTCGAGAAGGCATGCCAGTGACTGCGGAACTAGGCGTTGTACTTGGTATCAACGTCGGCATCGCTACGTAAGCCCGTACCTAGCAATACGAATAACTTGCCGAGAAGGGAATATAGAGGCATGCTGAGCCCCTGACGTATGTGACACTGTAGTTTGTGAAGTTAACGATTCCAAAGTTCTGTGGGCTAGATTGTGATACTATGCGCCAGTTTACAACAACAACTCAGAATCGAGTTTGTGGAGAGAGCACAGTCTATGTGGCTGATAAAGCGTCGTGATCATTCGTTGGGCCCTGCATTTTAGTTGAGGTTGATGAAGACGTGGCTTGCCGAGGCCGGATTCGGCATTCACCTGGAGTGATTCAAGCCATGGTTGCCGTTTTGCCGTCTTTATATCAAAACTTCCGAATGAAATTATAAATTCCAACGTTCTTGCGGGGTGCCAGACTTTTCGACCTGATCTCTTCTATGAAAGTCAAACGTGTTGACCAGACTTGGCGAGAAACATCACATACCGTGTGGCTTTTGAGTTTCATGCCCAAAAGTGACGGAATGCATTAGGGATTATGTTCCATAGCTACAAGAAAAGAAGTCAATTATTTGGATCAACTTGAAAAAAAAAACTAGCAAACAAATCTTAACTAACAGCCTAGAGTTTTGCCTTGGGGTCCTCCTCAGCAGGACCCCCATTCTCGCTATCGTCATACTTGATAGACATGAACTCACCTGGATAATACTTAGCAGCCCACATTTGCGCCAGCATCTTCTGATCAATATCCTTCAGATAGTAGTTAATGGGAATACCAGCCGTTCCCTGTGCAGCCTTCTTCAGATAATCATCCAGAGCTGTCATCATGGAGTTAACATCAAGAATCTTGTTCTTTTCTCCGTCGATAGTTGCCAGAGCACTCAAGGAGGACTCAATCTTCTTGCCCTGCATCTCGGATGCTTGGCCAGTGGTTCGTGAAGCCTCGGCCATCGACTGGACGGAAGCTTGATCCGACGATACTGCGTTCTGCATAGCGGCGACAGCCGCCATATTGGACTTGGGGTCAAAATCGTTGAATTTGCTGACGGCAGTTGCGACTTCGTTTGCTACCATTGAGGGGATAACACCCATGGTCAGGACTGTGACATGAGATTGGATGTTCTGCTGACTGAGGAGATTCTTCACGTTGCTGGCGAAGTTGGAGTCGACGCCGACTTTGCCTTCTGCCTTGGCGAACCAAGCGCCGACATTCATTGTCGACTGCATCTGCGAGGCAGCAGCCTCCATGGAATCTGAAGCAGACGAGGACGTCGTGTTAAGCACATGGACCATGCCAACGAAGCTTGATCCATAAGTGACGCCTGAAATGATAGAGAACTTTTCCTTGTCTTCCTGACTCTCGTTCATCGCGCATTTCATCATGCTTGGCCCACTGGTGGGATCCAGCTTGCTTCCAGGAAAGAGATGGTTCCAGACTTTGATTGCTTTATCGACATGTAGCACGAAAGGCGCTACGATCGAAGCGTTCTTGTGGGTACAACTGACAGACAGGACGAGAGTGCCTTCGATACTGTGTGAGCTGACCTGACGACTGACCTGCCGAGAAGCCGCGTTTCCAATCTTCATCGACTGCTTCGCCCCAAAAACACTACTAACAGCCCCAGAAACATACGACGCAATCTGAGCGCTATACGTAGCAGAATTCTGCGAATTCGAATCAAAAGAAAAGTACTGAACATCCATGTTCATCATATCATTCGCCAGCGCGATATCTCTAATCTCACTGCGCATATAATCGACCGGACTCTCAATCTGCTTATGAACAGAGTGGATGTTCTTTCTTATAGCGGTGATCTGAGGCTCAGCTGCCATTTTGGCAGTGGCGTAAGCACCAGCTGAAGCTTCGACTGCAACGTTGAGCTTCTTGAGCTCTTCGTCGAGAGCGTCGGTGCCGACACCGAGGTTTTTGAGCTCAGTCTTTGTCATGGTGAGACTGCGCTTTGAGGAGATGAGGGAGTTGAGAGCGTCTTGGGCGGCGTCGACGGGGGCTTGGAGTTCAGCGATTGCTTCGACGCCTTTGAGGGCGTCTTGGTTTACGACGCTCATGAGAGTGAGACTTGAGTCGTAGGGTATGGATGTAGGCATGGTGACTGGATGTATGAGTTGAAGTGTAGTGAATCGAGTATGTTTGGTGTTTCACGAAGCCTGATAAGTTTGGAAAGATCTGAGGGACAAAGGAATGGGGGACGTATGTTGATCCTGGTAAGAGCTTTGTATGATTCCAAATCTCATGAGTGCAGCATCTTTGCAGGTGCTTTGTCTGGACGATTAGTGGAAAGCTAGATAGCTGCCATGTGCCAAACGTCCCGCGATAGCTTGACGAAGGCCCAAGCTCCCAGCCCACAAAAGCTAGTAGAACTGGGACCACGTAATGGAACCGACTAAAGACCGTCAATGAATGCGGCGGCTGATGGCATTGGTATGCATTTTCAGCCCTTGGCCGCCAGGAATGTCCTCCAGCGTTTAACTGAACTTGTAATGTCTTTGTAAGTTCTGCCAAGAGCTTGGGACTCGAGGCTGGTTGACATTCGTAAGCTTGGGGTCCTCAAACTCAATTCACGTAGCTTGCATACCCTGCCCCAAGCTTGAGAGCTTTAGCTTAGAGCTTTGAAAATCTTCATCCAATTAATGTGGATGATGGTTGTCCAGGAGTGCTGTCACATTCGTCGTTGGTGAAGGGAAGGATAGGGAGAATGCAACAAAAGCTTCATCTTCACAGAAGCAACTTCGCAGAACGACAAACTTCCTCTTCCGGACTTCAAGGAGCCTTAGGGGCGTGTAATGAACTGCTGCTTTTGTTCTAATCCGTGACTTCGCGGCTATACGGTTCTCCAGCTTTCACCAACTCCGGCAAAGCCTCTCCAGCTGGAAGACGGCAAACGTGGAACTAACTCCATACCCAAGAGACTCAGACGGCGCTAGTTGAATCATGGTATATATGATAATGAGCACGCTTGGGCTGTGACAGCTGACAGCCATAAGTAGAAAGTTCCATCACATCGTTATGTCTTACCAGGAAGCAGTTGACGAACTTGAATATTCTCACATTCAAGAGCTAACTATCCCACAATACGAGCAACAGATAACTCCTACTGAAAGTCCAACTGTACAAACTCCCAAAGTTATTCCAATGCCTGTCCAGTCGAAAGTTGCGCTCAACGCGCCAGACCGTTTGCTCTTTAGATTGAACGAGTAAGGCAGCAATCAATGACTAAACCTAAGTACCATCTGACTTTCCTTTAGACTTATGAAACCAACCAAAGATCTTGGTTCTGTCCTTACAACCTTCAACTATGGCCTCTACCTCTTGGCTTACTTCGACTCCAAAGCCTACAATCTCAAGTCCAAAGCCCTTTCGTTCGTCAGACCAGAAACTGCTTTCACCGCCCTTCCTGGAGCCGCTGAAGCAGAGTCCTCTCCTTTTGCCAGATTGGGCTCTGTCGTTGCAAATGCCAGGTTGACCTTGAGACTCTTCGGCCTGCTCCCTATTTACGTACGGGTCAGGAAGCTGATTAGAGAGGGTAAGAGTATGGACCCTGTACTCTACATCATCTCCTTTATTCAATGCTCCCTCTTTGCGACGTTCCAGCTCCTTGAGAATATCGCATTTCTCATGGAGAAGGGTGTCTTGATGAAATGCGGTCTGGGATGGCTCTTCAACGGCACAGGAGGACGTGTTGCAAACATGTATAGGGTCGCTCACCGTGCTTGGTTCTTGGGCATCATCTGTGACTTTGCCCGTCTCATGCGTGAGGCTCAGATATTCTTTACCAAGAACCATCTTGAGAAGGGTGAGATCACGCGAGAAGAAGCTGAGAAGGCAGTGCAGTGGTACTATGATTGGATTCGTCCTCTGGCTTGGCTACCCATCGGTTGGCATCTCTCAGGATGGATGGGAGATAAGGCGCCGGGTTTTAACTTGGGAGTTCAGGGGGCGGCGGGTGTTTTGGCAGATCTTAGAAGGACGACTATGCTCTGGCGTGCAACTCAGGAAGCCTGAAATATCTGCATCATCCAGGATCCAAATGGCGTAAAGATACGCCAGGCGGATAGAGTTCTTAGTACAGAGATTGAAACGCATTTAACAGTGTTGGTCAGCGGCTTCAGGTGATGGGGAGAGGTTGTTAGTAGAGATGATTACAAGTAAATGCTCATAAATTCTCTTTCTTACAGCGATACCGGAGATTTGAGAAACAGCTCGTCTCCGTCAGGCAGGAGTCTACTTAATACTGCTCAGTTATTACAATGTCCTGGTTTTCCCTTCACGTAATAGTTTCTGATTAGTAACAGTATATTCAACTATACCATGTCTCACAAAAGGCTTCCTTCACTAGAGGTCAGGAGGTATCTACTATATGAATGAGGTCGAGGCGTTGAAAAAGCTCTAAGCTCCGGCCGGGAGGTAAAAGTAGTGCCTGATCCAAAGGAAACACGGCCAAGATTGACAATCTCTCTTTGCCACTCCATATTCCCTATTTCCCCAGGTCTTGGTTGCTATCTTATTCAAGTTAACATCACACAAAACCCGCATGCTAAGGAAGACTTGACCAACCTCAACTCGTCGCCGGTAGTTTACTTGGCAAGGGCAGTCTTGATCTCGACGTGCTTAACAGCTCTCATTTCCTGACCCAGGGCAGCGGCACGACCAGGGAAGTCACAGTCCGAGCCTTGACCCTTGCAGCACCTGTCGAACCCACTGAGATGCTCAGATATGGAGCTAGCTTTGCAGTCATTACCGGAGTAAACACCATGGTAATCGTTACAGCACTTGTGAGTTGCGCCGTTGTTGAGGTTGCCCTTAGTTCCGTAGCACTTGCATGCTTCTCCAGTGGCGGAGAGCAAGGCGGTGACGCTAAGAACAACGAACTTGGAGAGTTGCATGTTGGTTGAGGAGAAGAGGAGGAGAGTAAAAGATTTGATCAAAAGGTCCTGAGGCGAGAAGACGATTGTTGGTTGATCTTGAGAGCGCTGAAACGAAGGCTCAAAGGGGGCTTTTATACACTCGTCTGCACCGCTTCTTGTTTGCCGTCTTGGTCATAGTCTTGTCTGCTGGCCTGGGTACAGCAAGTTGGCTTTGTTGGTATCGATAGACCGACACAACATTGTTGGTTCAGTGACTGTATTGTCTGTTGGTTGTGACCATGATCGTGGAGATTTACTGCAAGGGTCTCATGGGTCGTCGGGACTAGTGAACCGAGGAATCCGGATTTATATCCTGTTATGTTTTATGTTCTGCGAAAGTCCGTGAGCTCTTTAATGAGGTCCAACATCCATCAGACTCATGGTTCCTCCCCCTTCAGTAATGCCGCGCCCTGTTCTTTCAAAAACAGTCGCAGAAAGAAACGGTTTGCTTGCAGGAAGACGGCCTCTTGACGTTGCGACGTTCCGTAGTTCTCAAAGGGCAACCACTGGACTGATTGCTGACCGCAAGGTTAACCTTAAGCCTTAAGGCCAGGCTTCGCAAACTAAACCTCCAAAGCCTTGTAAATTTGGTCCAATGGAAGCCCTGATGTCCCATAATGCAAGTTCCAGTCCGGCTATTTCGGCAATGGACAAATGTGATGTGCAAGGATGCAGTTGAGAAGCAAAAAAAAGCTTGACTGGGATCTTGAGGTAATACTCCAATCGGACCAGCGCGGGCTGATGGCTTCAGTGAAAGCCCCTGTACAACAAGCGGATCTGATTGGATATTCCAAGGCGGCCCGTACCGTAGAGGAAGCTTTGATCAGACCATGTCTTAATGCATGGTACAACCGACACAGTTTAATTCTAATCCAGTCCACATTAGAGAGATCCCTAGTCTTCTATTGGCGTTTCTAACTTGCTATGACTTTAAAGTGGAGGCTAATAAGAACCGAGTGAAGCACTCAACCAACACAATTCAGTACTTTTGAGGACTAGAAGTTTCAGACATTTGACAGAACCAACAGCGTCTGTAATACGAGTTTTCTACCACCGTAATTGGATGCTCACGGCAACGAAATGCCGTGAGCGGAATGCACATCCAATATGACACCTCTTTACTGTTCAGTCTGTTCTAAAGCCAAGGTTGGTTCTTTCAGCTATTTTGTGAACTCTACGATACAAATTTCCAATGCCAGTTGGCTCATCTGTGTATGTACGAGCACAATTGGTCAGATTCCATCCAGAATCCCTCGTCAACGATGATCAGCTCACGAGACCTCCACGGTACCCCACAAGCTTCAATTGCGTTGGCTTTGCTGCTCACAGTAGCAACAAGCTACCTCTTCCGCCGAGAGGACGAACTTTTGTCAGAGATTATCTGTTGGGCATGTTTACCGATGATATGTGGAACCAATACCTTTATAGAACAAGCCCGAAGCTGATGGTAACAGAAATTTGTAGCCTGTCTTGACCCCCTTACTTCTTTTGGCAGAGGGAGGCCCGAAACCTAACACTCAGGGGCGCGATACGACGGGCACGTCAAAGCTCGCCCCCCTGTCCAGTAAGCTCTGGATAGCAGCACTCGTTGCAACTCTTTTGACATTGGTTCTGATTGACCGGAATTACTCTGGACTTGTACCTTCTGGTGTTGCGACTGGTGCCTCTTTCATCGCCTACGTTTCGTTTTATTCAAGACTAAAGAGTGGTCGTTTCTTACCTCACCTGACTCCCTTCGAAGAGCATGTTTACTCTCTTGCACCAAGAGTGGCTGGACTCCTTTTAGTTGGTAGTCTTGCCAGAGTATCCGTCTTTGGCCTTCCACGATCTAGTCCCTTATACGCGTTGTTCCTGGGGCTGGTAAAAGCACTTTCCTGGCGATTTGCTTCCCGAGCTGTACGTTATCCATTTCCCCCATTTTATCTCAGGTCTTCTAACTTCCAAGTCAAGGCTCATCACACGTCATGGACTCTTCCGACTATGATGGCCACATTTGGTCTGCTATCAACGCGCGATCCGGTCGATATCACATTTGAGAGTCAAGCCTTGCTAAATGTTGCCTGCGCCTTGCTTTGCCTCGGCCAAATTACTGGTTTCATGCCTAGACAGATACGCTCAACCCGATTCTTGTATGCTTGCATTATGCTTCCGGTGATCCCATATCTAGCCAATGTTGTGGCCATTTATCACGCACGAAACGATGCTCCTACCTTCACCGCGGAGACACCACATCCAGTTGTGGCCTTTTACAATAAAGCACAGCAAGAGTTCGAGAACCAATCCAGCAGGCAATCCACAACCTTCGAAGCCGCGTCGCATAACTATCAGACCAAATACGGTATGGAGCCACCACCAGGCTTTGGGGAATGGTACGACGCTGCGCGCTCCAATGATTCACCGTTGATCGATGAATTCGACTCGTTGTATCAGACAATATCGCCGTTCTGGAGGCTAAGCGGCAGTCAGGTTCTTGATGCTATGCATCAAGCGAAAAGCCTTCCTGTAAGCGATTTGTGGCTTTGCACGTTCTCAAGCACATCGTCGACAACTAAATGCAGCCACTCCTATCGTACCTTTGACAGACATATCTCTCGAATGTTCAACAACATCTTGGTCAATTTCACTAAACTTCCTGATGTGACGTTTCTGGTTAACCACATCGATGAACCTCGTGTTCTCTATCAGTCTTCCTCCGAAGCATCTTCACCCCACGATCGAAGGATAACTGTTGAAGATCGTGGCCGACAACCTATATGGGACTTGTTGACCAAGAACTGTGGCCTTGAAAAGAGAGAAACAGAAGGCCAAGATAGCACCAATGCCTTTGGCCTGCCATTTGTGACCAACATCTCCTCAGCCCAAGACCTCTGTCAACACCCAGAATACAGCGCCTCACATGGTTTCATGATGAGGCCTGTGTCATTTCGCCCAATACATGGCCTAGTTCCTATATTCTCAACCGGCAAACTATCCTCCATGGGCGACATTCTTATTCCGAGCCCAGCGTATACCGAGCTCGAATTTCTGTACGACGAGTCAAGAGATGTTGATTGGGGCCGAAAAAGAGACAGCCTCTACTGGGCAGGCTCAACTACTGGAGGTTTCGCGCTTGATACCCACTGGCAGCTCTTCCATCGACAACGATTTGTCGAACTCACACAGAATTTGAGAACGAACAAAAGTTATCACTACCTGAGAACGAAAAGTGGTGTCGTGCAGAAAGTTAAATCTTCTTTTCTAGATGGCAGACTGTTTGATGTCGTCTTCACCCGCATTTTCCAATGCCAGAGAAAGGCCTGTAGGGACCAAGATGCCTATTTCAACACTAAATCCTGGGTAGATAAAGATGAAGCCCTCAAGTCAAAGCTAGCCTTCGATATCGACGGTAACGGTATCAGTGGCCGTTATTATAAGCTACTTGCTTCCATGTCTGTGCCAATAAAGCAGACGCTATTTCAAGAATGGCACGACGATCGACTTATTCCTTGGCTGCACTATATACCTATTAGTCAAAGCATGGAAGAGCTCCCGGAGCTAGTCTTTTATCTCACCTCGACAGCATCTGGAAAAGAGGTCGCGAGGCAAATAGCAAAGCGAGGTCGACAATGGCATACCAGAGCCTTCCGTGAAGTCGACATGGGTCTCTATGTTTACCGGCTGTTGTTGGAGATGGCAAGGCTTCAAGACCCTCAACGTAAAGCAAACGTTCCTCGGGAATAATGAATATGGGGTGAATCTGATTCGTGAAGTAATTTGGGCAAATTCTGTCAAATCAAGTATATTTCTCCTCTCCGCATAGCGTTCTTGTATCCCGCGACTTACAATGAAGCCACATGAACGAAAAAGAAAGAAGAAAAGAGACATTTGACTACACGCTGAACGATAAATTGCACAAGGCCTTTAACTATGATTGTACGTGGAACTCCAACTCAAGAAGCGCGAAAAACCTCGGGTCTCTGGTACTATGGATAACTAAGTGACTTGGGGAATCAGGATTGTCAGGCTAACCGTTGGTATTTTTGACCAAATGTTCAATATGTACCACCATTTGTATCACCGCTTCTATCCAAGTTTTATGTTCTTGAAAGTGGGATCTGACTATGCTCTTGATTCCTCAATTCTTCTGTTGATGATCATGATTATTTGAGCTGCGAAATTGAGGCGTGAGGACAAAGAGTATATTGCCCATATGTGTTAGTTTGTGTTCTTTACCCTTTTGTTGGGGCTGAAGCCTCTTTTTACCCCTCAACCTTGACACCTTGTCACAGTTGTACAACGCCAGCACAGAATTGAATCACCGATGGTGGGACCTGTCCTTTTTGAGGCCATGCACATATTGGCTTCAACAATACTACAAAGATTCCTAAACAAGGATCGGCTATAGAAAAATGGTCTGAAGGCACTTGCATGCGTTACGTGCATTTAAGTCCTTGGCTATACTGTCTCCATCTCTCTTCACTCGACTCAAGCCAGGAAGGTTAACAGATAAGCTTATACTCTCGGATCATCTACTTGATTGATTGATGGCCATAAGGTTAAACTTTAGGCTGCCGACACAGATAATAAATGAGGATCCGATAACTCTCGGATCATGATTCATCACAAAGCTCTCAAGTGTGAATAAGTCTTGGATCACCGGACCGACTTCAAGTTCGAAAGCTCATGTGCCCTTAAGATTCCAAGTATTAAAGGGCCCCATTTACACTTCAGCCAGAGTTCATCAACCAAAGCATCACACATCCATCCACACACCTTATCCCCAAACCCCAATCCTCCTTGCTTCGAACCAAAAATGCAGCTCTCCAAGCTCACCATCTTGATCTTCACTGTTCTCCTCTCTTCAGGAGAAGCATGCAAATGCCTCGGCACCGACGGGAAACCCAACAATGGCATAACTCGCAAATGCTGCAAGAAGTCTAAAGGCGACTTCCTATTTTCCGACAGCACATGCTACCATCACCTCAAAGAAACTAGCGCGGAACTGGCAGGCAAAATCCACAAAAAACTTGACAAATTTGATAAATGCTGCGAGGGCCGAGGTTCTGACTGTGCTCGTCCTGGTAGCGTGGGTTCATAGTACTGCGACCAAGAATATTACTGCCAATTAAATCGTGAGTCTTGTTGAGGTCGAGGTTACAGTAGTCGTTATTTTATTATTCTGTGCTCTGCTTACTGGTATTTTCAACAGTGTTCGTGTCCGACGTGTAGATGCAATGAGTGGGAAACATGAAGGAATGGAATCTGGAGTGTCATGAATTATTAGGAAAGGGAGCCACGGTGACGGGTCGAGGCTAAAGCCGAGATATATCTATGACAGCGGGAAGTCTTTCTAGCTATAGAGTCAAATGATAAAATTCTCCTTTATGAGATTCAATGATGATACAATGTCCAAGTTGTGAGCTAGATGTGTTACTGGCAGTTGAGGCCTGTGGCTGAGAGCTTATATTCACCACGGAGAACTTGGAGACTCAATGACCATGAGGCTGCTTTGTAATTTGTGGCTGGCCATGAGAACCCTAAACAACAACACCCGCTGAGTTTGCGGCCAGCTTGACCTTGACATCGCCTTGCCTGTCAAGATTAACTACTTCTTTCCCTATAAATTACAATGAAACTACACCATGAAAAAAGATTTTTTTTTTTTTATTTTTCTTTTTTTTTTCTTTTTCGTTTTTGACACTAATCAAGTCCTTCAAAGATGTCTATCTCCATGTCTTCCCTCATGGCTACGCCGGGAATCGAACCCAGAATCTTCCGATCCACTCTCGGACGCCTTGCCATTGGGCCACGCAACCTGCATCTCACCTCTGGCGAGCGAAAATTCGACTCGACTGCTCCGGAGTGGCGAGACAGCCAATCAGTGCCGATCCTTCCGAAGGATTCAAAATCCTGTGCCTTTCCAGTTGAGATCTTGGGGATGATATTGGGTGATTCGTTTGACAAGGAGGGTAAGCAGCGGGGTTGCATGCGTAGTGCTTATTCTTGTGACTTTTCGCATCAACCAAGTCCGAGTCCGAAGGTATTGGACTAAGTATATAAATCGACAATATCTCGTCTTTTATTCTGCAAGGCTCGCATCAGGTAATATCAGTGTTGATATTGCGATTTTAGTATGGCTTCAAATCAGAACCCTGTCCGCATTGCTATGCGCGATAAGCACTACAATGAACGCTCCGAGATTCAGAATGCGGCTATGAAAGCTGGTCTTGACTTGATCCCCAACTTTTCAGACAGTAAGCAAGATCCTAATGGTCTTTTCATACTGGCTAAACCGATGGTGACTTCTGGTAGGAGACAATTTGGTAGTCGTTGATTATGGAACCGCCCAGGGTGCCAACTCGTGAGCCTCAAACCCCAACTTTACAATTACTCACTCACTGACGCCCCCAAGCATCGAACCTGTGAAGAAAGCCATCTCAACCTTGCCGGATGGCGCCATTGCTTCTCTCATCTTCGAAGATACCCCATTCAACGACTTTGGAACCTTGGCAAAGACTGTCTTGGACAACTTTAGCAACGAAGACAGCAAAATTCAGATCGTTCCAAGTCTTGTTCCACTGGGATTCTATCAGCAGGTCGTCCCAACCAACCAAGCCGACATTGGTTTCTCCTGGTCTTCTTTCAATTACCTCGAAAATATTCCTTCCGTTAGTCTTGATGCAACAGCATCGCCAGCTGAATTCGCAGTTGCTCGTCACAAGGCACTCGCTGCAGCAGGGCACAGAGACCTCATCAAGCTACTGAAGCTTAGGGCCAAGGAGACTCGAAGTGGAGGATATCTTATTGCAGCGATAGGAGGCCAGGCACCTGAAGGGGAGAGTACGCCTTCGAAGCCAGGTTCTCAAGTCCTTCAAGCTGGGTTGATGCGCATGGTTGGAGAGGGCAAGCTCTCGCTGCCTGAACTGATGCAGATGGCTATTTTTCCAAGTCACGAGCGTACTCCCAAAGAGGTTCAGGCCGCTTTGGAGGATGAGGCTGTCGCACCGCTATGGGAGGTGGAGTCTCTGGAGCCGAAGCTGATTGTCCAGCCAGCCTGGCAGGTTTACCAAGACAAGGCCAAGGCCAATGAGAGTGAGAAAGACGAAGCTCTAAAGGAATATGCTCGAGTCGCCATTAATAACGTGGTCTCAGCTTCAGGCTGGTTCTGGGTCGACGTCCTGAAGAGGTCACGAGGCCAAGATTGGGATGGAGGTGAAGCATTTCTGGAAGAGTTCATCAACATCACCGTTGAGGAATTTATTACAAAGTTTGCGGACTTTAAGTTGGAGATATGGTACAACTACATCAAGCTCAAGAGAACCGATAAGAAGGCCTAGAACTGTTCGGGTAATAGGGTAGCATTCGATAGGAAACTCCATGGAGTTCTCGGAGTGGATGGCGTCACGTCATGTTGAGCGTGTCGATTAGTCAGATTCAACTCCACGGATTTCCATGATATCTAAATAAAATATGACATATAACTCCTCACTTCAATACAATATTGCAATCATTCCACCACTATCAATTCACTCCATCGTCATCAGGATAAAATACGAGGTTCAGCATGACGCAGATCGGAATCTTCCCCGCTTCTGGAGCCCTCGGCACCAGCACATACACTCATCTTCTCTCTCAAGTCCCGAACAACAAAGTCACGCTCATCAACCGATACCCCGAAAAAGTGCCCAAGAAATACGTGGAGAATGGAACTACCGTTCGTCAGGCTTCTTACGAGTCTAGCGCTGAAGAGCTGGAGGCTACCTTTGCAGGGATCGATGTCCTATTCTTGATCTCGTATCCTAGCCATGTTCACGAATATAGAACTAAGGTGCACACTAAAGCACTTGATGCAGCGGTCAAAGCTGGAGTAAAGCATATTTTCTACTCGTCACTTGGGTTTGCGTCGATTAATGAGAGCACTACCAAGGCTGAGGTCATGGGTGCTCATCTCGACAGTGAGGCGCATCTGCGAAAGCTCGCGAGCGCCAACAACGAAATTACGTGGACGAGTATTCGCGAGGGTCTATACAGCGAGTCATTCCCTATT
Organism: Fusarium oxysporum Fo47; assembly: GCF_013085055.1. NCBI lineage: Eukaryota > Fungi > Ascomycota > Sordariomycetes > Hypocreales > Nectriaceae > Fusarium > Fusarium oxysporum. Next base: position 3,839,935 of record NC_072845.1, read on the forward strand.
TACACATCATTCCTCGACCTGAAGAGCCCTCCATCCCAGATTCTCATCCCCCACGATGGAAGTGGACCTGGCGTTAGCTGGGTCAAGAGAGATGAACTCGGCGAAGCGACTGCACGTCTCATCGCTTCATACGCGAAATCACCTTCATCATTCAAATACACCAACCAGATCGTCACTTTGACCGGTCCCAAATCCTGGAAATTGGCAGAGACCGTTGAAGTCCTATCGCGCGCTGCAGGAAAAGACTTTAAGATCCAAGAAATCAGCGTAGACGAGTATATCAACCTCCCTCAAATCAAAGAATACTTCGGAACAGAGGAGAAAGCGAGGACGTGGGCTACAGCATGGGACGCCATCCGCGCTGGAGAAACAGCTGGTGTAACAAACACGATGAAAGAGCTTTTAGGAAGAGAACCTGAAGATTTTGAAAAGACTATTGAGGAATTGGCCAAGAATCAGCGGTCAGATTAGAATTTCGGTGTTTGTTGAGGCTGAACGGTGAGGAAATACGAAGGCTGAACTTTTTGTGCAACGATAGATACAATGCATGATGGTTCTATTTTTAGCTGTGGATAGTCTCTGTGTGACGTGGTCAACAAATAGATCAGCGCCTCATTTGGATTAGAGTTTAGCAATGAAATGAATTCATGCGACGCTGTTATACCACCCACGAAATGCGTTCTAGAAAAGTGTCAAAAATTGAACAAATATCTCAGCTGAATTACATAGCAATGCAATGAGGTAAATGATCCTTCATGTTCCGTTCCGTTAGCCGTAGTTAGTGGATCTTGCATAGATCTCGGCCTACGTCAGTGGGTATTAATAGCCCATCACAGCATCTGGTTTGTTCTGTTGTTCAATGCAGGGATATTCTACTGGCACGTTACTGGCGATCCTCGGCACATATGCCGTTCTTTACGAGATGGAAACCCATCATGTGTTCTCGATCTCGTATCGGGGAGGCAGTGAAGTGGCGAGGTTTTTTTTTTCAGCTAGCCTCAGAAGCCTCTGGCTCTGAATTAGGGCGACAAAAACAAGTTGGGTCTAAGGATACACTAAGTTTACCTAAGGCTTTTTGTCATTTAGACTAGAGATCCTACGTTTGCCTGCTTCCCCTGGCGGAATAATTTCTATGTGAAACGCTCCGAAAGACCCGACAGTTTGTAATTGGATGTAACGGTACGGTGACATTAAAGGGAGAAGTTCCCTACCGGGGTTATCCCCCTCCATTGAAATGATGTCAGTAACTGCCGTTGCACTCCTCATTCGTCCAAAGATCAACTGAAGATCCCTTGGGACCTCGTATTCACATTTATATAAGTCCTTCACCACCACCCACCTTTCCCACTGCAATCCAATCCAATCCAACCCAAACAACAAACATCAATCAAAATGCAGTTCAAGACTCTCTTCGCCGCCTCTCTCCTCGGCCTCGCTGCCGCCGCCCCTGCAGAGGAGTGCACCAAGACCGGCCCCGCCAAGTCCGGCAACTCTCCCGCCCCCAAGACCTTTGGCCTCGTCGCTCTGCGATCCGCCAGCCCTATCCACTTCACGCACTTCAGCGCCTCGGAGAACGGCTTCCTGCTCGGTCTTCCCAAGGATAAGCAGAATGCCACCTGCACTGGCAAGTCTGATGGATCAGCTGTCTTCCGTCTGAGCGAGGGTGAACTGTTCCTCTACAACACTGGAAAGAAGCAGCAGCGCGCTTACACCGATCGCTCCGGAATGGGTAAGTTATCACCTCACGCTTATCAATTGAATTGTTATTAACATCATATAGGCCAAGGTGTTCTTCAGTATGCCACCGTCACCAAGAACCCACTTCCCGAGGCGTTCGAGACAAAGGGCTGGAAGATCGATAAGTCTGGCAACCTTAACTTTGACAATGCTAGCGGTTTCACTGCCTGCCCCAACGGCCCTGATGGTTCTTGGACCGTTTGGGTTGCCACTGGTAACTCCCGCCCTGGAAACAGCGACAAGGAGTGTCTTGGATTCAACGCCCGCGTTGCTGAGATTGAGCACCCTACTAGCTGCTTTTACTCCGAGTACTCTGGTTAAACCAAGGCTTGGATGATTCATGTATATAGTTCTAGAGCGTATGTCTTCTTGTTAAACTGAGAATATGTTTATTACTTACCCTACATCGGAAAATTATAAAACTTAAGTATACTTAAATCCATTTCTATTTCTAGACCTGCTTTAAGCTAAGCTGCAGCTAAGTAAGTACTAAACTGGTTATTATATATTTATATATAATTAAGCCCTATTATATAATACCGCTGGTTTAATAGATATTGCCCTTGTAGGCCAAGTAATACTTATTGCAATTATTAACAATGCCTGGCTATTAAGGTTCTGGGGCTTTAGTGGCTACATTTTGTGTTTGCTCTGTTCATTACTGTCTTCCTCTGGCACATACTACTAGGAGATTTGGCTGCATGACTATTAGTAGTATAGAAATGCAGCCAGCCTTTAGCTATCTAGTCAGATCTATATAAAGGAGGGGAATGAGCCGTTTTATTCCTTAAAGAATAGATTTATTTAGAGTTAAATCGCCTTGTTAAGACATAATAAGACCATATGATCGAAAAGCTCATATTTGCTTGGTCAGGTATAAATTGCGTTGTCGTTGCCCGCGCATGAGATGGTAAAAAAACAACGGGATTTACAAGGGCTTAAATACATAAGAATAAACCTGTCATCGTAATGGACTCGTGCTTTGTTCTATAACATGGGCAGGGGCCGCCAGGAAGTGCCACTAAGCATACTCCGAGCGAGTCAATTTAGTAAGTGGAATAAAGATGGATCCCAGAGTCTCGTAGCCGCGCGGCAAGGTGTGAGGCTGTACAGACCATAGCAGTTAGCCTCTAACTCAGTGTTCGCCCCACATTGAGGTCGTTGCGGCGCAAACTCTCAAGCAACTAGAATCATCCAACCCCTCGCGCTCTCTAGCAACATTTCACGCAACGAGGATCCCGATGAACCACTCTATATTGCATATTAATCTATCTCTCTATATGCAGAATGATCAGGAGTTGGCCACTGATGGCTTTCTATCGACGGCCATGGCCAATATCATCAGCTGTTGCGCCACAGCTTGATCCTTCAATCCCCGTTGAGGAAGAAAAGACACCAAACTACCATGCTGATCGGTTCTTCCCATTCATCCTGGCCAAGTTCTAGACGGGAGATATCAAGTCGCTACAAAGTTAGGCTACGGTGCCAACTCGACTGTATGGGTGGCTAGAGATCTTAACCGGTTAGCTGCATCTCCGTGAAATGCAGGTACAACATAATCTAACATGATGCAGATGGCGCTGGTTACATGAGAAATATGTTGCTATTAAGGTTAATGCGATCAAACAGCCTTCACGGCGAGCCCCTCTTGAGAATGAACTCGACATGATGACGCACATTTCTCAAGTGAATCCTCAACAAAAAGGTGGCATTCCATCAGAAAGCTCTCCAACTCGTTTACATTAGAATTCATATCTGGAATCCACATCTACCTCGTCTTCGAGGCTTTACGCGAACCTCTGTGGCTCTACCGCAGGAGGTACATAGGTGGTGTTATACCTCCAGATATCTTGAAGATCTTGGTGCTTCGATTCTTGAACGAGACGTTCAGGACGAGTTCGAAAATCCGCTTCCACAAAAGCACCTTGATGCAAGTACCATTTATCTCTCTCGAAATAACTATGGACCGCCTTCTATTCCAACAGGTATCATTCAAATTGCAGACCTGGATCTGTCTGTTCGGACAAAGCCCGGTTAAATACATATCGGTGCCATTCAGGGAGAGATGTGCCGGGCCCCAGAAGTGATACTCAACGCGGGCTATACATATTCTGCTGATATATGGAGCCTCGGAGTCATGGTAGTACCAACTCTTTCAAGATCTTCCGACATAAGCGTGGCTAACCACACAACTTTGGCAGTTATGGGACTTGCTCGAGGGAAAGGGTCTTTTCGATCCTACAACCTCTGGCAAGGCTGATAAATATGATGACCAGTCACACCTTGGCCAGATCACAGCTTTGATCGGACCCCCGCCCGTGAGCCTTCTATCTAGAGGCCAAAGAACTCCTATTTTCTACAAGCCCGACGGTATGAGAGACAGTTTCTAAAACAGTTCCATATCGCTAATTAATGCGCCCAGGTGAACTCAAGGATCCTGACCGTATCCCTTGTGATTTTAGCTTTGAGAACACCATCAATTGTATGAGTGGGGAGGAGAAGCTGAGATTCATCCAATTTATCAGGAGGATGGTGAAATGGAGTCCAGAGGAAAGAAGTACTGCAAGAGAACTCCTTGAAGACCCGTGGCTGCATGAAGATTTCTCGCAAGATTAGAAAGATAGGATGTTAGTTATTAGGAACTACCGAGATTCACCATTTGACTAATAACTGGCCATTCTGACCCATCGGCAGCTGGGGGTTAATGTCATTCTCACATCGCTTGAAGGAGCCTGGTAAACAGAAACGGCGACGCTATTCAGCACATCTAGTATCTTGAGAGCCTTTTGTCGTCGCATGGTAAAACATTCAGTGCGTGTTCTCATATACAATTATGACAATTTTCCCCACAGGTATGTCATATACGCCCCAAGATCATTGAGGAAATCATCGTATAGGGAGTTTTCGTTTTCACACAGAACCTGCCATGAATATGGTTATACCAGAACGCAACTAGCTAGTAAATATTCTTTACTATTAGCTAGATGGTCTAACAGAGGATCAAGTTCTTAAGCAAAGTATCAAAGTAATCTAACTTATGGTAGCTTTGTGTAATAGACGTAAGACAATTAAGCGCTATTATATCTAGCAAGATGTCAAGGCTCGGCCAACGTCACCAAGTCTCTTACCGCCTCGAAGCTCATTGTTGCTGCTGCTGTGACTGTCAGGGCTTGATAAAGGCAAGTCAAGGATAACCACCCCTCAGGAGGTAAGAAAACTTCTGACATTAAGTAAGGGTGCTAAAATAATCTAGTCTAAGGTCCTCTAAATTTATATTAAATTATACTCAGTCTACTATGGGCCTTTTATTACTTAGGATAGAGGTCCCAAATCTTATCATCCCCCTTGTCAAAATGAACATTACAGGAGCAGAGCTTAACTACTAGCAGGCTGCCGCAATGTACAAGTTGTGCACTACTTATCATATCATTAGAGATCAAGCGATCACAATGAGCCTAGTCAAGAGTCATTTAATTCAAACTTCTCTACTGAGTGACGTTTGCAAACGTTCCTTACATGCAGTCAGCAAAAAGACTGCCTCATCTTGTCGAGTAACATAGCCTTCCTCTTGTATACAAAGAAATAGCATCTGGGATTCAGCGGCCCATGCTTGTTTGACTCAAGCAAATCTTAACAATGCACTTTATTAGAAAGCTTCACATGCTACATCCTGCAAACGAATTATCTGCTCGGTACAGAAACTCTAGTACGCTTAGGTTTTTGTATAAGGTTTATATGCACAATATAGTTTACACCACGGGTCTCAACTGCGAGTAACACATCTAGCTCACTATCTAGATATTATACTAAAATGTCCGACTAATTACTACAGCATAAATGCTAAAAGAAAACCTAAAACATGGACTCATTCGACTTTTCACAATCAGTATTTACATAAAAAAGTTTATTACACAAAGCCCGCCCAGTGGCTCTATAAATAATGCTAGTTGCAACATCTCACTCATGCTTTTTTTCACCTTATCTTATATGCCTAGCTAAAAATCACCAAAATGGATACCGAGGACACAGAGAGATGCTTCAGGCTACAGCATAATTACTCGTTGCCATGGGCTCTACGACAGTTAAATCGCTTCCGGCGAAAGGCTGACACGTCCCAGGTTCCTTTTTTTGACGATAAGGAATCCGGAACTTGTCTACTAGCTACGTCCGGACAAGAGCGTGGAGAGATATCGATGTCTCTTGAACCCCTGGAGCCTCAAAACTCCCTGATGCAGATCTCATTCCTTCTGCGCCTCCCACAAGAATTGCTACTTCAAATCATGATAATTTTGCCGTACAGTTCTCTTTACATGGTCCACCAAACCTGTGGCATCCTTCGTCATCTGTTGGGCGGTTTTGAATTCAAATCGTTTCGGCTGGAAATGCTGCGAAGCAACGAAGAACAATACTGCATAACGAAAACCCGATTCGAACAGCTTCGTATGGTTAAAACGATATTCCGCCGCAGATCTCTATGCAGTCCTTGCGGCAAACTTTTCGACTCGGGCAAGCTCGAAGAAAGACTTAGAGCTCTCTGGAAGCCAGTTAGATGTACTGGATGCGACAAATCACACCCGGAGCTTTTATTCCCTCAAGATCGACGAATGGAAAATCGCTGTGTCGGGCTACTGGGTCACTTTGCTGCTTGCGAGCACCTCAAAACCTCGAGCAAGATTCCAGTAATACCCATCAAAAAGGCACTGGAAGAACAGGATGAAGATATCACGTGCGACCATCCTGATCATATTATTTCAGTCTACGACAAGTATCGCTATTCACCAAGCCTCCACAGATTTCATCCACGTATCAGATATTGGTCTAATGCCATAGGTATACGCAGCCAATACTCCAGAACTTTTCCCATGATGAAGATTCATCGTCGACAAGATCCAGAAGATATCGACATGAGGAAAATAAAGTCGTTTTTATTAAAACAACTACAAGAATTGAACGGCGATGGACTATGCCAACACGCCTCTGGCCAACTGGAATCTATCGCATCTTTTATAATCCTAGAAAAATATTGTTATTTTTCAGATCGGTACCAAGCGTACTATAGGCATCGATGCCCTGACCGCAGCTACGTTTGTCATGAGTGTGGAGCACGATACATCTGGGTTTATGAGGACAATTGTGTCACACTTCGCGTTCGGATGAACGTGTCTTATGGTAGCCCAGATTCCATAAACTGGCTCTCAAACCTCAGTTTCGAAACTGATGAGCACCCTATCCTCAATAGCAGTACCGAACATGTATTGTGGTGCTCCAATCCTGTTTGTGGTACAGGCTGTGGAGAACGATGGTTGCTGATGGTGGAAATTTTCAAGAGACACACGATGCACTATTACCTTCAAGACATAGAGCTTGAGTTCCGTTGCATGACTTCCATAGATAGGCTGCCTTTAACACTGGAATATCAGACTTTTCATGATGTAGCAGATTGGACTCCAGGGGGCGGACCATAGTGGCATTGATTCTTTTATATGATCCTGAAGGTAGCAGATAATAACAAGAACCTTTCCTGAAATATCAAGGTCTGTTAGCCCTGATGTACTATCAAGTAATTCAAAGTTATCGTCTGTGTATTCCCTTTTCCCATTGACTGCTAGTTCCAACTTCAAACGTCTGAACTGAACTGAAAAGGTGAGATAGAACGGTGTCGAAACGTAATCATACCTATGCAAGGCTGTAGGGGCCGAAGAGGAGAATGGCTATAGAGAGTCGTTCCAACAGCCTGGTCCATCCATCGTTAGAAGACAAGAGATCAATTTCTGCCTTGCAGACCTTGAATGCAGTGTCGGACTTGGCGAGGCTCATTGTGATCACTTGATCACCTATGATTCAATAAGGAGTACAGAAATTGTGTCTTACGATAGCCGTACTGGCGTTCGAGACTTGCGAGCAGTACAACGTATAAGCGAGCACGACGAGCTGATAAAAACTTATGATCAGATCATCCAGATCAACCAGTATAATGATTTATAACTTTTAGTAGAACTGATATCAAGCGTACAAAAATGCCCAAGACTTTTAATAAAGCGTTGATGATCCTTTGGTCTCAGAGTCGTTGGTCATCGATCACCTCAGAGACCGCAGTGACCTCACTCCTTCCTTTTCAAGGCCTCCTGCCCAAGGGAGATCACCATGGTAGCCACGTCTCCTTCCTATGCTCAAGCAATGGGTAAAACTTGGTCTGACGAATTCCCTCAGGGAACTGGGAGTTCCGAGGAACATTGGTATGATGCAAGGAAAGTAATCGCTGCTCTCTATGGAGATATCCAGGGCCAGAAGAGTTTAGAAGACGGGTTTAGAAATAGTGATAGTGGTAAAGCATAGAGTAAACGAAGCTATTCCCAATGGGTGTAGCGTAGTCTGACTAGTCATCAAAACGAGCAATTAGGCAGGAATTCGACTATTAAGACTACCACATATTCGGATCAATAAACTAGCCCCATTTAGCCTAGTGCTGCCTCCATATACAGAGGATACGTAAGGTACCAAGTCATCTGAGGGTAAAACTGGATCCTGGAACTTTTGAAAGCTCCACTATTACACGTGACGTCTTGCTCTTATCTGATCATGATTTTAGATCTGATAAACCGCTCAACTTAAACCCCTGCCTGTCTTCATCTTTGATCAGCCCAGCGGCGGCGCCATGAAATTCGCACCTTCTCTGGGCGCGCTGCTCATCAATCTCTCACTATGGACGCTTTCCCTTGCAGCCGAGGACAGATCTCCTGAGCGGGTATGTTACGACGCGTGTTTCGCCTGCCTAAAGCCCGTGCATTTCGACGACGTGCTGCGGAACCAAACGGGTTTTACCAAAACCTGCTACAGCCCCAAAGCAATATTATCACTGTATTTGTGTGTTGATGTATATTGCACGCCTGGAGCGAGAGAGGTAGGGCTGGGGCCGTACAATGAGACGTGTCGGGAGCAGGCGCATATTGTTTTACCGCCGTTTGACGTGATTTCGAATTATACAGCCGAAGATGTCAAGGGAGTGAGAAGATTTGAGCAGAATGAGACGGATGAGGGTGTTCTGTTTAGAGAGGTTGTCGTGCCTTCTGAGCATTGGTTTGGGATCTGGTGGGATACTTTGGTAGGTAATCTGAGATTGAAGGTTGAGCGAAACTGATTGTGATGCAGGACTCTGTGGCGTATACGTATACTTACCATGATGTCTACGGGTAGGAAAATCCTCGGGTATGTCAGCCAGAGTGCTAAATATTAATAGGCGCGCCATGATCACCTTCTGGATCATCGTAGTAGCTATCGGCTTCTTGAACCACGCAATCCTTCATATCGCTAATCTGCAAATGCTTCGCAACTATTCTCCAAAGTCCGGCGGCCGACTCTGGAACTTTTACAATTGGGCACTTAACCGCATCACTGTCCCAGCTTTTATTGGAGATCGATGCGCGCAGAAAGTCGGCTGGGGAACTGTCCCTCCCCAGATACAGTCTTGGACCTTGTTTGCTTTCCTCCTTCTCAACATCGCGTTGAGCATCCTTGGATACAGAATCGTGCCAGTCAATATGTAGTAAGTACCAATCGTCCTTGGGTAATAATGGCTCGAGACTCACATTGCTGCAGCTTTCCATCGACGGCGAAACAGCTTCTTCGTTATGTCTCTGATCGCACGGGTATCATCTCGTGGGCCAACTTCCCAGTGATTTGGCTCTTTGGTATGAGGAATAATCTCCTCATGTGGCTAACTGGTTGGGACTTTGGAACGTACAATAACTTTCATCGATGGGTTGCGCGAATTGCAACTCTTCAAGCAATTGTTCACTCTATCGGGTATACCTGGTTGATTGTCTTGGGTTCGTTATACCTCTTGTTGTGGACTATTTTCATGCTAACTATGTATTAGAGGGAGGCTGGGAGTATTATCTATTCTGGTGGAACTATATGTTCTGGTGGGTTGGCGAAGTGGTATGTTTTCTCCCATTGTTGGCTGGCAATTTTATCTGACATGCCCAGGCAACCATTGTCATGTCTCTTCTCGTAGGGGCATCTTTTTACTGGATCCGACGTCAGCAGTACGAGTTATTCTTGGTCGTACATATTATAATGTCAATCATCCTCCTCATCACAATGCTTGCGTAAGTCCAACCATCCCATTCGTATCAGTCTTCACTGACAGAGCAGTCACGTCTCCATTTTTCAAGGCGAATACGACGTCTTCTTCTGGGTACCCTGCTTCATCTGGGTTGGCGACCGCGTCATTCGAGCTCTTCGCATCGCAGCTTTCAACCCCAAACTCTGGGATACCCGAGCCACTTCTATTTACCATCCATCCTCCAACATTGTCAGACTTGTCGTTCCCTGGTCAAGCAGTCTGTACAAACCAGCCCCAGGGACATTCTACTACATTCACGTTCTCAACGGACCTCGATGCTGGGAAAGTCACCCCTTCACCGTGGCAATGGTCACCGATGAAGGACAACGTGCTTCAAAGCTCCTTGGCGAACAAGCTCCTCTGCTCGACGGCACTGTTGCCGAACAAAGCTCCGATCCCGTCGACTCACAGGACATACTCAGCGACTCTCGCACGATGACATTTCTAATCCGTCCCTACGACGGCTTCACCTCCAGACTTCGCGACACCGCATCAGCAGTCTGGCCTAAAAATGTCCCTCAACGAGTCCTCATCGACGGTCCCTACGGGCATACTCGTCCCCTCCATCTCTTCGATAACGTAACCTTTATAGTCGGCGGAAGCGGCATCGTCGTTCCCCTGTCATACCTCCAACTCCTCACCGGCCCAACAGCCCCTCGCTCCGTCAAAATCCACTGGGCCGTTCGCGAACCCGCTTTGGCGCTCGATGTTTTACAAACAGACATCGCTGATGCTTTGGGGAGCACGAATCTCAGCGTTGAAATACATCTCACGACACATACACCGCAAGATGAGTTGAGTGAGTGGCCGTCGCAGGTCACCTTGCGAAGAGGAAGGATAGATGCTTCGGATGTGGTGAGGAGGCGAAGTGAAGAGGTGATGGGAGAGAGTCTTGCGATTGTTGCCTGTGGACCGGCGCAGATGGCGGACGATGCGAGAAAGACAGTTGCTGATTTGTTAAGAAATGGAGTTATGAGGGTAGAGTACTTCGAGGAGAGTTTTCAGTGGTGATAGAATACATTCAGGCGTTAGACTTCATATAGATATGTTCATGATACTCATTATGCTACTGGTCGTTAATAAATCGTGATATCTACAAGTTCATCCTCCTTGGCTGTTACTTCGCCGTACATAACGCCATGAGTATAACGCTCCCCGATGAGCTTCCAGCCTCCGTTGAATTCTCGGAGGATAAGTGGCGTATTGCAACCTCTCAAGAGAACAATTTTATCGTTGATCTCGGCTGCACATGTCCCCAATCCCATTCTGCCATTCTGCGTCCCAAACAATCGTCTCCACGCCATCGCATTAATCGCCCATGACAAAGAATCTCGCTGCATCTCAGTAGGATTATACAGACTTTCTCCAACAAGTCCCGCTTTTAGTCGTGTAAGCCAATTTCTGGGTCTGAATATGATCTCTTCCAGAGTATATCCGCAAAGTTGAAGCTGCCGGTTCCGTTTCACAAAGATATAGAGTCCAAAGCCATGAGTGTAAATGCCAGCAACACCGCTCTGCCACAACTTGGGATCAAGAAGCCAGGCATAAGACTCTGGGGCCATTTCGCCGCCTTGGGAGGTCGTGTCTGCTACTATAGTTCTCCAAAACGCGTTTCTGGTTGCTTCGAGATCTCCGTAGATACTCTGAGAAGAAGCTGAGTTGCGTGGGTAGCGAGTGTCAACCTCACTTGCATTGCATGCACTCAACGATATAATTGTGTCTAAAATGACACCCTTGGTAGTGAGACTGGCACACGCTGGAGAGAACATTGGTATCGATTGACCCAAACCTGCGTCTGATTGGTATGCACCACCAAGTTGAGCCGCCGGAGCAGGAGTGCATGTCCAGCACACAGCCCAGGAAGGAATATCGTGATTGCAAAAGGTACCAACTGGAGTTGTTCCCTGACCTTTGGTGACGCTATTCAAGATCGCTAGTAAGAAGGGCGCGATAGACTGATTTCGTAAGAATGCGGGTAGTTTGTCGACTGTCCAATTTGTTGGTATGTGGCCTCCAGGACCTGAAACCAGACGGAGCATGTTGAGATCGCCCTTTGCCATGAGCTCCGACGCAAAGTTGGCGAAGATTGTTGATTTTGATAAGTTGTAGTTAGGCTTGATGTGAATTCTGTCCGCGATGGCCTTTATGCCCAAGATGCCGTAGACCCTATCCTTCTCTTCTGTCACAAGTGAATCTCGCGCGAGATTCAGTGCCCGCACGAGCTCTTGCCATGCCGTTGATGGAGCTTCAATCTTTTGATGTTCTTGGATTCGCATCATAGTCTGCTGAACCTTCCACATCCTCTCTGGTGCCCAGTCTCTCTCCTTGATCAGCCTATCACGCGCAAACTCAAACGACCATGTTGTCAATATCAGCGGCCGAACGCTCTCAAGAATGGCGTGACCGAATCTTGAATCATCCCCAGCGATAAGATTGACAGCCTGATGAACATCATACCAAGAAATACATTTATCGCCACAGATAACAGGAGTGTTGGGGTTTCCCACAGCTACTTCTTGAACTACCCACATTCTGCGCCAGTATGGCCTGGTGAAGAAATAGAATAATGCTTTGTAGACTTCTTTTTCTATGGGGCTTTCATAAGTCGGCCACATGATGATAATTGGACGCAAGTCAATGGAGAAGCTTTCGATATAGAAATCCTCCATTGGACTAGGTCGCTTCGACTCGCGTGCTAGCCAATAGAGGGCGGATAGAGCCAGTTGACTGTTTTGATCTGCTGGCCCTAGCCATATAGCGACCTGCCAAGCAGACTGGTATATATCGCGCATTCTCGCAACCTGCTGACCGCGCTCGTCGTTGTCATTTTGGTTGATACAGATGGCGTCTACCCAGAGTTTGAAGCCCTGTCGTATTCTATAGCTTTGGCTGAGCTGCACTAGGGCGTGATATAAGTTTGGAGTTACTTCAAAATGACAACCGTTGACTGTGATGGAGTAAGGTGTTTCTCCTTCTGATAGTTTTGGATGGCCCCAGACATAGGATAAGGCGATGAAATCACCCCATTCGTGTCGCCACGCTAAACTTGTTTCATCCGAAATGGGTTGCTCTGTCGAGTCTCCTTCGTCGCGGTGTGGATCACGGCCATTCTTGAAGAGCGCATCAGTGTCGTGGCCCTCAGAAAGCTCTGGCCACGTTCCACCGTTTCCTTTGAACTGTTGATTGAAGGCTCCTTTTGACGCAGGTGGCAGGCAAACATGCTCGAGTGAGCATGCTATGGAAGGGCGCTTCGCATTGTTGGCTGCAGCTTCAACGTCGTCGGCTGTCTCGATCTTGAGAAGGCGGATCTCATCACCGATCAACGGCCGGTACTGCAGCAAGGGTCCCATCAAGGGAGATGGTAAAGATTTTAGGTAGTATCATGAAGTCGAATGATCTCCCCTGTCTGTTTCGAATTGTTGGGCCGCGACATGCTCGGCGCTTAGGACGGAGTCACGCCGCCAGCGAATCGGAAACTGTCTCATCCCTGTCACATCATGTTACAACTCGCGTATCTCGTTGACCGCCCCCGGATGCTATATCATAATTTACCTTTGCGATGTAAACACAGGGATGTCAATTCAATTATTTCTCATTATATATCCTAATCTCGAGACTTCTTTATAGATAGAAACTTCGCAACAGCCCACCTCTGTCCCAGAGTTAAGAAAATAGCCTAAATGGATTCTCTAATACCCGTTCTGCCTTCCAACTGGGCCCCGATAAGTATAAACAAGACTAATTACAAGGGAATGACACAGCAGTTGATAGGTATAGGACATGGAATGATGAAGCAGAAGCGGCCACGACAATGACCGTCGCAATCCTTGCCTCCTCTAAGATTGAGCTCCGGTTCAGCTCGCTCAATATTGTCCTGAGGCTTCCGGGGATCTATGGACAACATGTTAGATATTTGACCTCCTACAATCTGCCAAATACGTACCCATAGGTTGATGCGCTCTTGGCTGAACCATTTCCATGGAGTCGGGAGCATATTCTTGTTGGTTAATGCCCGCAGGCTGAGCAGTTGGCTGAGGTGTTGAGACTGGAGCCATATTAGAAGAGATTTAATACAGAGATTGTAATTATAAATGGCTAGGATGTGAAGAATACCAAGACTCTTGTTATGGCAGAAAGAAGAATGACCCAGCGCCTTGGCTTCGGGTCCATGACCCATACTTACCAACAGACTGGGCCCATCGCTTATCTGCCCGAAAACTTGGAAGTGAGATCATGGCGTCACCATATGACCGCTATCATAGACTAGCTTGACCTCATAAAATGCTCACACTGAGACAATAAACTTATCTAACCTAACTAATCGACCTTGCAGGGCACTAAAAGCGCCTGAGGAGCCCTAACCTTGATCTGCGTCGTCACCCAATCCTGCATTCTCTTAACCTGCGAAATAGCATACGATACCGCCTGAAAGAACTCCTCATCCCAAATTGCTTGACTAACAGGGTTCAGCGCCTCCAGCCCAACACGTAGATGAGCCAAATACACCTGCAGACTTCGCAGCGCTTCCAACACTTGTAGTTGACTTGGTGTATCATCGCTCTTGGGGAATAATGAGTCGCGCAGCGTATGAGCGGCGTGTCTACCACGGGCTTGATTCTCACCGAATTTATCAACCTGTGGTTTGAGGCGTTTGGTTGTGTCTTTGGTGATTTGGATGAGAATTCGGACGCCGGAGTGAGCTTCTGAGTCGGCTACTAGATGATCTAGCAGCTGTTCTGCTTTTGCCAAAGCTTCCGATTGCCGTTCCTTTGCCGTTGGGCGATCATCTGGGACCTTTTCGATGGATATTGCACCAGATTTGAAGGTCGGCTGCTTCGATATAGGGTCCCATTCGGCTACAAAACTGTCAGCTATAACGTCGGTGTACTGCTGGATAACATACTGATCGTGAGCTCATTTGCGGCTCGTGCCCTTCCATCCTTTGTGTCCCAGTATCCAAAATGGAACGGGATGAAAGCTTGTCCTTGAGAAATCTTGCCGACTTTCACCTTCATCTCAACCTCGCCCCGCCTGGACTTGATTACCACCATGTCTCCTGTTTTGACATCATGAGTCTCAGCATCCTTCTCAGATATTCGGACCTCAGGCTCGGGACACGCTTTCTGCAATGCAGTTCTCCCTGTTTTGGTCCTGGTATGGAAATGATACACATTCCGTCCTGTCGAAAGCCTCAAAGGGTACTCATGATCCGGATCTTCATATGGGGGTATATAGTCGCACGTCTTGAGAATTGCACGACCAGCTGGCCTGAGTTCTTTGTAGTACTCTTCGGAATATGGCACACCAGTCTGTAGATCATGACCATAACTTTCGCAGTAGTCAATATCTGTAAAGAAGACACCGTCGTCGAAGAGTCGCTCTTTGCCAACGGGATACTG
Source organism: Fusarium oxysporum Fo47 (assembly GCF_013085055.1). Taxonomy (NCBI): domain Eukaryota; kingdom Fungi; phylum Ascomycota; class Sordariomycetes; order Hypocreales; family Nectriaceae; genus Fusarium; species Fusarium oxysporum. The sequence goes on from NC_072845.1 coordinate 3,855,196, forward strand.
GCCGTTGCAGGGCCACTGGATACCAGAACCACCTGTTAGCTTCGCATAAGACATGCCTGTGTAATCGCAAGGTCTGCCTGCAGATAGACGTTTCCACGCCTCAAAGACTTCCTCTGGTTCCGTCCACGGAGTGAGGGGCTCGTCTTCTTTATTCTTGAACTCCATGCGACAACTATAGTCTAGAAAGATTTCAAGATCTGGCTTCGCCTCTCCAGGCGGTTCAACGGCTTTGTGAGACAAATGCACCGTTCGGTCAACGTTTGTGAAGCATCCTGTCTTCTCGCCCCACTGAGCAGCTGGGAGGACAACATCAGCGATAGAAGCTGTCTCAGTCATGTAGATATCCTGGCAGATGACAAAGAGCTCCGGTTGAGTAAATACATCTCGGACTTTGGGAAGGTTGGGCAAGCTGACGAGGGGATTCGTCCCAGAAACCCAAACCATTCGAATAGAGCCCTTCTCCATGAATGTCAACATGTTATGGATATGCGTAGGCTCATTCCAGTGCGGCACTTGGATGTTGTTGATATTCCACAAGTCTGCAAGTTCTTGCATATGCTTAGCGTTCTGGTGGTTTCTGAACCCAGGGAACTCGCCATCACAGCCGGTCTCGCGGTTATTCTGAGCAGTTGGTTGACCATTCATCTGGAAGATACCAGTTCCTGCCTTACCAATGAGACCGCGAAGGAGGTGAATATTGTTGATTTGACACGCGCTAGCTGTCGCTTGATTGGACTGATAGACACCTTGAAGAGCTGAAGAGAGAAGACTTGGCGTTTGGCCGAGGATACTAGCAGCCTCTTCAATCTTGCTTGCTGGAACACCGGTGATTTCTGCAACTCTCTCCGGATTGTAGCCTTCAACTGTGCTTCTTAGAGCTTCAAGACCGACGACATGCTTTGAGACATAAGCTTCGTTGATCCAGCCGTTCCTGAACATGAGATGCTGAATACCGTTCAGCAGCGCGAGATTGGTACCGATCTTTGGGGCCAAGTGCAGTGTAGCTTTGGAAGCACTCTCACTGTATCTCGGATCCACGACGATCAACTTTGGGGGAGTTGGGCCAGCCAGTCGATCGAGAACTCTTGACCAAAGCACAGTCTGGGTAGCTGCCATGTTATGCCCTACCATGAAGAGGCAATCCGTGTAGTCGATATCAGTGTAAGAACCAGGCTGTCCATCGGACCCAAATGACTCTCTCATTGAAGCTGCCGCTGTTGCAGTGCAGAGTCTGGTGTTACCATCCCTATAAAACTGCATTAGTCTACCTTCTTCCTCTGGTGAACAATGAGATGCTCACATGTGAAGCGTGTTCAGTCCAGCTTTTCCAATTAAGGCAAGAACATAGTATTCCTCAAGAAACAGCTGCCCACTGGTGTAGAAAGCGATACTATGGGCTGTGAGTTTCTCAGCGAGTTGTTTTGACTTTTTGACAATGAGATCCATGGCTTCATCCCAAGTTGCGCGCTCTAGCTTGCCGTTTCGGCGGATCAGGGGATGAGTGAGCCGTTCTTTGTTGTTGATTGCCTTCCACCTGAATGACAAACATTAACAACTGAAGTGTGAGTAAGTCTCTAGTCCTGGCTCACCCATTGAGACCTTTGGGGCCCAGTCTCCCTTTGTTGACACGGTCAGTGGCACGGCCTCTCACACCTACGACCTTGCCATCTTTTACACCAATGTCAAGCCCACAGCCATTACTAGATATCTACTGTTAGAACAATTCTCAAATATGACTGTAGCCAGTTGCTTACCTGCACAGCACACATGCACTCTGCACCCATTTCTCCGGCTCCTCATCACAAGCATGATCAACCCTCGTAGGCCACTGATGAACATACGGTGTTCTCGGCCCCCAAATATCTTCAATCGAGTCTCGCGAGCATATCGAGGGAGCTTCACTGCACGTATCCATCTTAACGTCGTCCATCAACTCAGGGTGCTCGTCCGAGATTTGCCAAGTTACTAGAGGCAGATGGACAGCAAGATAAATCGGTAAGAATTTCTAGGCGGTGACAGCTCCCCCAGAAAATTCGTAATGCGACGCAAATGACTGGGCCTTACCGACTAAGTGGTACCGAGGATAATTCGTCAAGAGCGCATCGACGATTGTCATGTTGACAGGATGATGCTAGCCTGACGTTGTCAGTGACGTAAATGACTGTTTCCGTGATAAATAGCAATTCCACTGACGAGTCAAATGTCAAGGATTCATTAGCGTATTTGGTTTGGCTATCATGATCCGCATCGAGACAATGCATCTCCGGCGCGCAGGAATCATGAATATCTAGCACTGCCGACCGGGCTGGCTGACTATTGAGAAAACATCACTATAAAAATGACCACAACATTCTTATTCGCATGCTCAAAATTGGAGTCGACAGCCAAGGAAGTTCAAAAAAGTCGAAGAACAAAAGATTATTATGAAGTCGTGCCAATTGAAGAAGCTGTCGGTCGCGTCTCGGCATGCGATCACTTCAGTCCCATCTCAACACCAGAGTTCGACACATCCGCAATGGATGGCTACGCAATTTGCTCAGAGAGTACAAGATTAGCTTCTGCAGAGCACCCGACTTTCTTTTGCGTCAAAGGCACAATCGCTGCTGGCGATGACTCCGTCACTCTCCCTTCGCGTCATACGCGCGATGGACCCGAGCCTTCCTTCGAGATCATGACTGGGGGACGATTTCCGCAAGGTGAACTTGGAGAGGTATTTGACGCATGCGTCAAGGTCGAAGACACTATCAGGATTGCGGCAAAAGAACCAGGGCTCGGGACGTGTATCGCCATCAGCAAGCCAATACCAAGATACGCCAATCGTCGGTTCGCTGGTGAAGACATTCAGAAGGGAGATCTAGTGATGAAGAAAGGAGTCACTATCCGGACATCACACATCATGCCCCTCGCATCTGTAGGAATTGAAACGACCCAGGTGTGCAAGAAGCCTAGAGTCTGTATCTGGTCGACCGGCAACGAATTGACCTCTCTAAAGTCTCATATCAGAGACGTCAATGGAGTATACCTGACGGCGGCGTCGAAAGACGCCGGGGCCGATGCAACCTTTGGCGGCTCAATTCCAGATGAAGTGGATGCTCTTGTTCAGACCATAAAAGACCGATTGGGATCATCGGCGGTGGATGTCATGATTACAAGTGGAGGCGTATCCGTTGGAAAGTTCGATCACGTCCGTCAGGCACTGGAAACCCTTGGTGCAACCATCGTGTTCCACGGCGTAGCTGTCCGTCCGGGCCATCCGGTTCTCTTCGCACTACTCTCTTCTGCCTGGGGTGAGGTAGCTTTCTTTGGGTTACCCGGTAACCCCGGCGCAGCAGCAGCCTGCTTCAAATTCTTGACTGTCCCGTATATAAGCCATCTTCTGGGTCAAGAGCCGGAGAAGCCTGTACTTGCGCGCTTGGAGAACCTCCAACTAGGTAGTTCATCACGGAAGAGCATTATGGATGCGCCCAACAGAGGACTCAACTGTGACAGGTTCAGACCTGGAGTTCTGCAAATGACAGGTGGCGAGGGACTTACAGTCCACGAAGCTGCTGGGGTATTGGGGCCATCTAAGATGGCGCCTTTCGTGCAGGCAAATTGTTGGATTCACATCAAGGCAAACGAGGCCATCGAGACGGGACAGATGGTATATTGCTATCCCATGAATGACTCTCTGGTATCCTGAAATACATCACTTTACAGCGCCTCCAAAGGCTCTTCCATGAAATTGTCTGTCGGCTCATCTCTCAGTGATCTCAGCGCATCTTCCCATTCCGATTTGATGTTTACGTTTCGTAGTAATGCTTCCGAGTCTTCAGGAAGATACGTGTGACCGTCAAGTTCCCGAACAGCCTTGCTGGGACTGAGTTTTCCTGCTTTGCAGTTCTCCTTGAGATGGCTGATAGCTTGTGGACTCCATATTCCCAAGAGAGGCTCGCAGAAGCCTTCGTGGTTTTTAAAGCATGTAACAGGAGGTTTGTAGCGTGATTGTAATTCTTGAAGGGCAGATGGAGTGATGCAAGGATAGTCACAGGCCACAACCAACCAAGTCGCCTCAGGATCTGAATCATAGGCAGAAAGTATTCCCGTTGCTGGCCCCTTCGACTCATCCCCTTGACTCGATTCCAGGTCCAGAATAATCTCGATGCTATTTTCTCCTGGAGTGGCTTCGTACGAAACCTTGCTGGCGTTCTGTAGAAGCTCATCCATCTCCGAATCTTGAGCAAGAGAAATGTAGACAGTCTCTGCCTCAGGGCATGCTTTGCGTAAAACCTCGATTTGGTGTTGATATAAAGGGCGGCCATCAGGCATGGTCAGGAGATGTTTCGGAAATCCCATTCGAGTGGATTTTCCACCCGCTAAGATGAGTGGCTTCATAGCTGTAGATTTCATGTTCAGTTAAACACTTGCTTTAACATCGACGGAATACTCCAATTGAGTCGGAGCCGGGAATATAGATATACACAAATAATAACCGAGGGCCGATCTCGTTGGACGATAGGCCCACCAAATGAAACTCTCATGGGAAGCTCATAATGACGTGATAATGAGTAGGAAAGTCACCAAAAAAAGCCCACGAAATCAGATCATGGAATGGGTTAATTTAGATACAGATTGCACAATACATTATAATGTCAGCTAGATTTCTTATTGTTATCCCAGGGTAATTGAGTCTCGAAAACTACCTCAATAGAATGCTCAATCGTTAACAGTGTGAATTCCACTAGAACTGCTTCACCACGAGCTAATGAAGAGCAAACACCCTGAACCCAGATCTCGGAAGACCCCGTTTCCAAGGAACATATTCATCAATGTAGCACTGACCTACAAGTAAACAATGCTGAATCGGAAAAGATTGAGCAGCTCTCTCCCAAACCAACATCCATTCATCATAGTCATCATCATTCACGGCTTTAAACCGTGCCCTCATTGGTCCTTGTGGACAATCCGAAATGTTCGCTTGCTCAAAGGCGCTCGTAATTAAGTTATCGAGGTGATCAAAATTATTCACTTCTTTCGGCCGCAGCACCGCGTGCTTGTAGCAGTCAACAAGTATAGCCACTATGTCGCCTTCTTGGGACTCCTCTGGGACGAGTGCACAGTGGTGGCTTGAGGTGATGGCAAGTCTCTTGCCAGATAACGGACTTGTTTCGGGCTTCTTGACGTGATGGATGAGAGCATCGGTGATACGTTGGACATCGCGTGGTCCAGCCGTAGGATACTCTTGAGCATTGGCCGCATCAACCCAGGTCTTGAAGGACTTTCTGAACAGCTTTTGCCCCTGTTCGTCATATTTGGTCCCTGCTCTTTTGCACAAGTCCAAGATTGCTGCTTCATCTTTGGTTAGGGATCTGTGACGACAGACAGGTCAGTCCACAAACGTCATCTATTCCCAAGATAGAGCCGTGTTTACCTTATGTCTTGGAGCAGCTCGAGGGTCACAGCCTTGGACTCCTCTTGAGCCCTAGCTTCAACATCACAGCTTGAAAATGCATGACTTGACGCCTTGACCCTGGTCACCTCAAATCCGCTGGTGGCTAGGACTGGTGGCGCGGATAGCAATATGTGATGAGTACCTCCAAAGGAGACGTAGGAGCTATCATCACCACCACCGAACTTCCTATCCCTTGTGTATAGTATCCCAAGAGAGCTGCGACCTAGACCAACGAGGACACCAAGACGGGATTCCGGGGGCGGTAATGGGAGAAGGGTTCATAGCATGCGAGAGGAGACTCTCGATACCTGTGGCATCCAAGAAATACCGAGCAGTATCAACCGACACCCGCGCAAGATCTCTATCGTAATCGACCTTGATAAACCTATCACACCTATCTCGATCCGAAACAACACCCAAGTGACCAAATACGATATCTCGAGGATCAGTTGCCCCGATTCCTCTCCGACAGGAAAGAAGCGAAGATAGTGGTGCTTCAAACGCACCGTATCGTCTACTGTTCATGTCCTCCAAGGGAGTTGCGTTTCGAGGCTGGCCCTGCTGAGCGATGCTATCAGAGAGCGTGTCAAGTAACATGGCCGCGACGACAGTCTTGGTGTCGACAACCTTGCAAAAGTGGTGCCACCGGATTCGCAGGTTATCGCATTGGACCCAGACATCTGTGGAAAGCACGAGCTCCTGAAAAACCCAGACTCTACGGAACCATGACTTTGATAGTAGGTCGCGCCTCACACCGTCGATCTCATCCGCTGCCAATGAAAGTTGCCCAAGGTCTGACGTGTTCCCATGCATCGTGGTCTGATTTTAAACCTTGAGATCTATGAACAATTTCTCAAATCCCGGAGGCGACTTGCCGAGATGAATTACAGTATGATGCGCAGTAGAATATATCCTACCCATGAGCGTGACTTGCACACCCTTTTCAGCATTATTTGACTGATCGATGCACAAAGCATCTGCCCATATCCGACAAACTCGGCTCTTGTCGCGCATGTCCCGGAGAGCAGCGTCCAGGCTGGCAGTGATCTCCTTGGCGCTACCACCTAGGTGTATCACGCCCCTCTGGCTTGCATCACCCCAGACGTAGGACAAAGCAGTGTAAGGTTCGATCAGGTCATAGTCACAATCCGAGAGTGTAGCGTGATGTAACGAGCCCTTGAGATCTGCGCTGTGGTTGAGACTAGGCTCCAGATGAAGGAGTCGGAAAGAATCTAGGTGCTCGAGAGGTCTGTACTGAAACATGTTGGGAGGCATATGGAAAGATTACGGGCGTAGTCGAACAGCCCTGCCAGGGTAACAGGAAAGTTTCAACGGCGACGTCGCGGAATTGTAAAAGCTGCAGATTCAGATGCTGATGTTGTCAGCCTCTTTCGGCCTAATCAGTCGGTGCCTAATCAGCGAGCCATGTCCGAGTTCCATCTGGATTCGATCTATAATTGCAATGCAACTTCAGCTGAGGGTCACTTGCTCAAGCCACCACTCCATTCTTTTGTCTAGCCCACCAAGCATAAAGTCGTGGTATTTCCCCCCATAAGCCGTTTATTTAGGTGTAAAATCCACCACCGATCAGGCATCACGATTGCATCTCATTTTAACAAATTACTTAATTAAGATAGACGGGAGATCCGACGGGAAAAGATCCCTGAAGGTTATTTTTTTATTACGCTAACATGCAATTTATGCTTCATCCGAATGAAAAGGAGATTCTGTTGCTAAGTGAGACGTGCGCGCATGTCATACAGGCGGAGAGTTGATGCAGATTGATAAGGATGGCAAGACATTTCATTTGTGCCAGAGCCCAGGAACCGTAAAAGATGACGGATGCTCTTGAGGATGGTCTGAGAGATTAACAATTCTTTAAAACGTTCTATATAGACTTCGTTGTTTCACCAAATTAGACCAGAAAGTGTGTACAGTAGTGCTAGGCCTCTCCTATCCAAATATCCATAAGGATTGTCCATCAGCGACATTTTCCCTGCGCGTATCTATCATTGCGTACTCGCGCCATAAATGGAAAAGTAAGCGCAGAGTAGAGCTGCTAATTAACAAGCAATTTTTGATGTGATTAGAGGGTGTAATGCAGTCAGCTGGCGAGCGTGTAATGGGAGGGCGCATGCTGAGTGGACGTGGAACCTACAGAGCCAAACTTCCACCAAAGTACTATTTATTGAAGTATGTGGTGGCGCCCTGTGTATCTCTGGTATATCTTGGCATACAGGAAGGCCTTGTGCACCGTTAAATCATCCATAATGACTCGCCAAGACTTGACGCGAGTGGAAGTCTCTCTTCATAAACACACCAATGATGCCTGGATAATTATTAATGGAGATGTCTGGGACGTTACCGGCTTTGCCGAAACACATCCCGGAGGTGAAGATGTCGTTGAAGAGCACCACGGAAAAGACGCTTCCGAAGTCTACAATTCCGTCCACGGCCCAAAACTGGCAATGAGCTATTTTGGAGAGACAAAACTTATTGGAAGAGTCCCAGAATTGTTCCGAGCTCAGGATCAGCAGGCTTTGGAAAACCCCAAGCTCATCAAAAGTCCTCCGCCGCTTGACTCCATCATAAACCTGCAAGACTTTGAAGATGCTGCAAGATCTTGTCTCAACGAACGATCCTGGGTATACGTTTCCGGTGCCTCAAATGACTGCTACACAGCGTCCAAGAACGCCGAGATATATCAGTCAGTCTTTCTGAGACCTCGAGTCTGTAGACCTATTAGTCAGGTGGATACAAGCACAACGGTATTGGGTCACCGTTTCGACGTCCCTATCTTCAACGCTCCCGCGTCCTTGGCTATGCTGACGCACCCGTCCGCCGAGGTTGGGTTGGCAAAGGGACTGTCTGCGTCCGGAAGCACCATCATAATGCCTACACTTGCCTCATATTCACTAGGCGAGGTTGTTGAGGCTCTGCCCCAGAACCATCCTTTCTTTTTCCAACTGTACATTCCCCGAGATTCCCTAGCATTGGCCAAGCTCTTGGATGAGATTCGTCGTGCTTTACCAAAGGCTGTCATGGTAACTGTGGATCTGCCGGTCTTTAGTAAACGAGAGGCCAACGAGCGTTACGAAATGAGAATGGCGAAAGAAAAGAGTGAGTCAAAGAACAAGAAACAGACCAAGCAGTCCCGCGCCGCCAGCGCAGCAATCAACCCGGACGTCACATGGGCCCAGATCCAAACCATCAAGGAAAAGTTGGGAATACCCATCTTTGTAAAGGGGATACAGTGTGCTGAAGACGCCATCAAAGCCTTGGAAAGCGGCTGCGAAGGAATTTACATATCGAATCACGGCGGGCGTGGTGTCGACACCTCGCAGCCAGCGCTCCTGACTCTGGCTGAGATCAACATGAAGTGTCCACAGCTCTTGCCCCGAATGAGTGTTTTCATCGATGGGGGTATTCGTCGAGGCACAGATGTTTTCAAAGCCATCTGTCTCGGTGCGCACGGTGTCTGTCTTGGCCGACCTTTCTTCTATGCTCTGATGTACGGAGAAGATGGTGTACGGCATCTGATGAACAGTGAGTAGTGACAATGAAGCCATAACTGACTGAAGCTAACCAATTCTCACCAGTCTTGCGAGATGAGCTGGAAAACGCCATGCAGCTGTGTGGAATCCAACGTTTAAGTGAGGCTCACCCGGGATTACTGAATACCAAGGCCCTCGTGACCATGGTTGATACGGGCGAGCTGCTCAAAATGGGGAGCAAACTGTAAGGTGATCAGGTATAGTGCGTTTGTATATACCCGGCGCAAGTAGTTCATATTTCTCTATGCATATAAAACAAGTGTGAAAGCCTCTGAATGACCGTCACCTGTGTTCGCAAGAACTATATCCAAGTGAGCTGTATTCATATCGACACACCTGAGAAGAGACACACTCCGTCTTCTCCGCACATCAGGACATAGAAGAAAGGTCAGTTAGCTTCCTTAGCTCCGAGCATGCTTCTTCGACAGCTTGGGCGTTGCGAGAGGATACAGAGACTTGAGGGGCACCCGCCATGAGAAATCTGTTCATTTTTATGACAAGCATCAATCATCCAGGCAGAACAAAGTCATCCATTCTCATAGCTATCATCATCCACGGCTTTCAACCGAGCCCTCATTGGTCCTTGGGGATAACCCGAAAAGTTTGCTTGCTCAAAGGCGCTCGCAATCAAGTTATTGAGACGGTCAGCATTCTTGACTTCCCAATATCCCAGCATCTTGTTGGACTGTAGGCCCATCTAGACAGTCTCCATTAGTAGAGGACTTGGACACGAAAATGACTCTGTCTCACCCCTTGTCCCGATCCCGTTGCTCAAGCTCGTCCTTTCGGTGCAAATTCTGTTGATCCAAGTCGCCAGGCATCACCATTGCATCTCATTTTGAAAATTTAATTGATCAACTTAGACGGGACAAGATATCATTCTAAATGTCAACATTTAATTCTTTATGGAGACATTTAAACCCTTTGATGTATGCCTCAAGTAAGCTATGGCTATCATCGTATGAGACAGCAGTTAGACAACACTACTTGCCATGGCGCAGAGAGCAAAACACAAGCCCCAGATGCAACCAAAGCAGAATGCATGCCAAAATGCTGCCATGCCTCAAAGCACACTGAAGCACAAGATATCCTCAAAACCAAGGCTCCTTTCAGTCTTCGAGAACCTTTCCCACTGCACTCTCAAAAAAGGCAGTCTCAAATTCCAGGGCCTGGCGGAAGAGCCCATTGGCAACGGCAAATGTCTCAGTGTTGTTGTTGGCGCTCAGCACTTCCTGCAACTCAACTACTCCCAGTTAGTTAGGCAATTACCAGAGCGAGCCACTCGCATCTACCAGACAGCTTAGCTCCATAGCTCCAGTCAAGGTTCGGATAAATCCACTCGTCGAAGAATTTTGTCCCTTGACAATATCAGTTCATGTTTTCCTGAAATGAGCTCCTGTACGGACCTCTCACTGTGCTAGACGACTGATTTAACTGATACGCAATCTCAGCCCATCCCTGAAATGCGTCAGCATAAGTTTACACCGCTGCCATGGGCTTCTCACATAGATGCAGGGGACTCTTGATACGCTGAAGAGGTACCAGCCGAGTTTTGTATTCTCTCCCAGCCAATCGACATATTGTCGTAGAACGGGCTCGAGCTTCGCATTTTTGACGACAGTGCTGCTCACGTTGAGATGGTCAGGACTTGTAAGGTCCTGACGAAAATGACTTGCGTATTCTAGGTCCGAAGTCATATCCAGAACTGTTTCGTTGATGGCAGATGTCTGGTCAGCGGCAGATTCGTCTGGATCCAAGGATTTCAAGAGATACGCCTTGTGAGGGACTGTCAAGGTGAGATAGTAATAATCTTGCTGCAACAGATTTAAGCAAATGCAGCAAGTCAATCAGGATCGTAAATGGTTAAATACGGACTATGAAATAGTATTGCAGCGACTCTAGAGTCCCTTTGGAGGTTTGTGCCGCTTGGGCAGCAGTGAATGCATTGTTGAGAAACTTTGTCACGAGGTCACAGTTCTGTCTCCAGAGCTGGGCGACGAGAGTTCTTGTGGGCAAATAAGTATTCTGAATAGCCAACTAAAGTAGAAATACCGAATATACTGACCCATCCTGGACTTCAGGGTTATGGTGAGGACACTCGGCAGGAGTAATAATCGGCTCAGCAGTGGCTGGGACCTCTCGACGTTCATGTGGCAGTGCTACGGCCGAGATTGCAAGAGCGGGGAGGACGAGAAACATCCAGGTCCAGCTGAGCGACATCGTGATCAACGGTCCAGTAGACAAATCTGAAATCGCTCACTTCTTTCACGGGTAAGAAGACGCAAGGAAGCACGATGGCGCTGGAAGGTCTTTATATAGGTAGGTAGTTAATAGGGAGTCCCTTGGTTCTCGCAAATTATTGTTCCATTCGTGATATTAAAATGTCTCAAAAACCTGCAGGTGTGTTACACAACATTTCAGCTCCGGATTAACTTGTGCTCAGGCGTTAATTTCTTTACCACCCTCGTTTGTTTTGTTTTCTTTTATCTCATTTATCATCCTGGTAATCAATTTCACTTAAGTGTCCGTATCTTGCCCATATCCTCCTCAAACTAAAAAGAAGCCACCACTCGCCGAGTCCCTTATAGTGAGGCTGTAGGTAGGTAATACGGGAATGTCACTAAAGCTTACATGGAGGTTTTAATTGCTTCCCTCTATCAAATGTACGTGAAATGATTCAAATGAACTGTATATAAAAATGATCGAGAGTAGCTGATTGCGCCCCGTTGCCGTCGACTCTAGATAGCTGTAATGGAAAGCCTCGCTCCCTATTACCAGGTCCTGCCGAGGTCGCCACGAGGGTGAATGACCTTTCCACTTCTAACAACACTCCAATCTCCTGTTTCCTCGTAGATTCCCGGTAATCCTAGAATCAAGTATCTTCTCAATCAACCATTTACTTCTTCCCGTGTTGTCTCGTTCCAGTCTCACAGGTGGCTAATTCCCTTGCTTTTGGTTCGGGAAGGGGTCCGTTGCCGCTGCATTCAGCAGGCTCGAATGAAAGACATTGCGAATTATCATTGACGTCGGCAGTTCTAGACGAAGGTGAGATGACCGAAAGTAAGATGACCGAAAGTGTCTGCGATTGTGAATGGGAACGTGCAGTTCGGATAATTTCTTGCTTGGCCGGTTGATCTTCAAGTCTCTAGTAAATAACAACAAGAATTTGCCGCCCTTGGCAGAGTCATGGCCCTCACTACTGACGGATGGATTGACGTTCATAAGCTCATCGAAAACAGCTGGACGATTCTTTTCTTTTGCCTGTGGACTTCGCCCCAGTCTGCACCAGAGCCTTTGCAAAGCTGAAGCCGGAGTTCGATAAGAGGAGGTGTGAAGATGATTGGACTGCTAAGTGTTCTCGTTATCATTCTCATGCAGAGGTAAAAGTATTAATGGTCATGATTAGAGCGCCAATGATCTCAGCTCTCACGACAAGTGTGTAGACGACATCGACGAAGTCTCAAACACCAACCTCCAATTCCCCATCATCGCCGACGCAGACCGTAAAGTCGCCTTCCTCTAGGATATGTTCAGCCAAGAAGACCTCGAAAACATCGCAGTGAAAGGCATCGCTTTCACCATCCGCTCAGTCTTAGTCAGTCGAATCTTCTTGGAAGGGTTGATGACAATGATGTATCCTGCTTCAACCGGTCGGAACTCAACTGATGTTCTGCGTGTGATTGATTCTCTTCAGAGTGGTGATAAGGAGGGCGTTGTTACGCCGATTGATTGGCAGGTTGGCGAAGATGTTATTGTTCCGCCTTCTGTTTCGACGGAGGATGCGAAGAAGAAGTTTGGTGATGTTAGGGAGGTTAAGCCGTACTTGAGATTTACCAAGGCTTAGTATTTTTCATAGCATAGTGGCATATTCATAATTAATGAATAGAGCCATATGACTTTTGAAACTAACGGCGCCGTTATGAACACGCAGTTTGTGGAGATGCAGTGTCAACTATGAGCGTGTAACGTTTACGACGGTGCACAAAATTCCAATAACGGTTTCATCTCGATACACGTGATTCATGAGTAAAATGACCTATGTTGAACAAAGTCTTCGTGCCTCACTTGGTGGCTGGCCTCGTTCCTCAGTGCGGGGGATCTTTCCCGGTAGATGTCCATTGCGTCATGGACCTAGCTCTACTGGAGTCGGCATTGAACTGCTCCCTCTTTAATGAGACCCAACGTTTCATAAAGCAATTAGATTTTTGGATATACAATTTGTGTCATTTCTTCCAGTTAAGCCATGGAGGACCAAACTAATACGCTCGTTTTACAGACTCATCGACGTGTTACACGCTCCATGGTCAAGAACGATGTGAGTGACACAAAAGTCATCAAAGTTGAGAAACGCAAGACAGCGCCACGAAAAGTACCCACTGGAGTAGTACTCTCGGCATCTCGAATCCCTCCAATCTCCAAGGAGCGTTTCGGTCTGATCCAAGAAACCGTCGGAAGAGATCTGTACAAACTTCTCGTTGCAGCCGTTCTCTGGAACAGGACTCGAGGATCCCAAGCCCACCCTGTTTTCCAAAAGCTCATATCTCAGTACCCAACACCAACTCACCTCGCAGAAGCATGTTTCTCCGACCTTGCAGACCTCATCCGTCCAATTGGACTCCACAACTCCCGCGCCGCCCGGTTCATCGCCTTCGCTAAGACATGGCTTGAGAAACCGCCCAATAAATCAAGGCGGTACAGAAAGCTGCATTATCCCCTGCAGGGCGATGGTTTAGACATTGGAAAGGATGAAGTCTTGGATGAAGATGATGTGAGACAGGGCTGGGAAGTGGCACAGTTGCCGTCACTTGGTCCGTACGCCATTGATAGCTATCGGATCTTTCATCGAGACATGTTGAGGGGTTCAGCCGACGATTGGAATGGCTTGAATGCAGTGCGGGGTTTTGAGCCTGAGTGGAAAAGGGTTGTGCCACTTGATAAAGAGTTGAGGGCTTATTTGCGATGGATGTGGCTTAAGGAAGGTTGGATATGGAATCCTGAAACTGGTGGTAAAATCAGAGCTTCAGAGGAAAGAATGGAAAGAGAGCGTAACCGGTCGAGGAGCTTGTCTCCGGAGGGGTTTAGAGTACCCCGTCGATAAGCCCTGCAAATTTTGTCTTTCGATAGCCGAAAAGGATTGGGCCTTGAATACTGGTCAATCATGTCTCAGACACGCTTCAGCTCCAATCCTCGAAGATGACTATCTCGAATCTGAACCATTGTCTTCCTCCTTGCATTAGTTTTCTTCTCTCGCCTCACAGAGCTATTCAGCTGAGCGAAAGTCCCCGACCTGCATAGAGTGGTGTCATAGATCAAGATTCTCCCTGCATAAGAACTGATGTCTTACAACTGCACTGCCGGATAGAGATCCTTGCATAACGGCTGTGTAAGTGAGACACGGCATACACATTCCTCGAATTTTGTCCGACGGCCCGCAGAGACAAAGTACCCGGTATCAATCATTCCATTATATGTAACACAACCTCTGTTGAGAGTGGATGCTCCTTGCTTCCCAGTTAGGTTGCTATGAGGCCCTCATTGTGGGGTTGGAAAGAAGGTGTTTTCCCGGGATTATTTCCTAACGGGCAACAGCCGTGATATGAATGAGTTTAGTGATTTATCAAATCAATGTCAAGGGGCTGGCAGCTTTCTAGTGCATGAGCAGTGCATATGCTGTCACAAAGCCCAAGTGCAACAAATATAGATTCCTAACTTCATCTATTTCGTCGAGACATTTGTTTTGGTTTAAATGACGTCTAATATTACCTGTTACAATTACAGAAAATCAGCAGAAGCTTGATGATTTGGTACTGCTAAGTTCTATATAGTAAGAATGCCGAGGCGTTGAACAACTTTCAATTCACCCAGATAATCCTTCTCTCACCTAGAAACGTCTTAGCGAAACGACGCTCCGAGCTTGGTATTTCCAAAATCTGTTCTCTTCATGGCTCAAGTTGATGGCTGATAATCGCCCCATGTATATGCCTTCTTAGTCCCACTGATCCCTCTTCATATGGTAACGAGGCTTCAGTGTACTGCTCATCACTGAATAAGCTTCCGCCTCCAGAGAAGCCTTGAATGTTAATATCATGGCTATCTAGAAGTAAAGTTAAATCTATTACAGCGTTTTTCCACTTTAAAATTTATATCTAGGTATATAGTGTCCTCAATTGTCCTTCAACAGAACATGTCAACCGCATAACTTTCTCTCTTTAACTCAAAATCTCCACAAACACAATCTTCTAAACTCAAAAAAACCTGGTATCTGTCATGAGGTTCAAAATATCGCTCTCCCTCTTGTATCTTCTAGGACTTCTGGGACACTTTGTCTTGGCTGGCTTTATACCGAAGCCCCCACCTTATATCGTTCCGGGTCCAAACGTGAAGCCGACCAGCAACCTTCCACCCATGCCTCACGATCTATATGGTGAACCTGATTGGGCCCACAGCTGGCACCAGCCAAAAGATGAGATCGAAGCAGTTCGTCAGCTGGATCTGGACATTCAACAGATCGGCCTATCCCCAATCATCATTAGAGCTCGACTTAAGAACGCAGGACCATATCACGTTAGATTCTGGGGGCCTGGGTCTCCGATAACCATGAGAGCTATCGAATATGGGCTCTTCAAGATCTATGCTGATCAGCTGAAGTGGAATTTCGGGGAGGCGACACAAGAGCGCGAGGAGAAGCACAAGGGCTTGCATATGGATGATGATACTATCATTAAGCTGAATCCGTATATGGTTATAGAGCGCGACTTCGTGCTCCCAGGAAACTCCCAGACAAATGTATCATGGCATAAGATGTTAGAGAATGCGAAGAAGGTTAACGTCACTCTTCAGGGAGAATGGTTTGGTGTGAGGGCGAGAGGGAGGGACGCTTTTGAGAAGAGGTGCATGAAGAAAAAGATGATTTGGGCATACAAAGAGCTTGATTTCAAGTCAAATACCATACAGCTAGTCCTTCCATAACTGCCTTTTTTAACCTGGGGAGTAGAGATATAAGATGCAAGATTCACAAAGTTCTGTGTTTCCACTTGACTATGGGTTTATTTAAACTTTCACTTCATCGCCTCGAGTATGTATTCAAACGCCATATGTAGATGAATTTAGGTATTATTCTCAGAGATGTGGAGCCATCTAATAATTAAAACAGCATCTCAGGTACTGAAGTAGAAGTTTCATGTAGTTTTGGGAACATAACTTAGATTTCTTCGGGAACGTCGTTGTCATCCACTTGCATAGTCCAAGGTCCATGGCATATGAGCCTAGAAACCTCCCTCGCTCCCGCAAAGAGTGGCAATTGAACTTCAATGCAGCATTGGGCTTCAACACTAAGGCAGTGAAATGAAACATGGGTAGCACGGATATCTCGACTTCCGATAGTCCGCTGCAGGCGACTCGATCGAGGCACTTTCGCTTAAACTCTTGTAACACTGCATTACTGGTTGAACATAAACCCCACGTCTTGCGACATTCCCATACTGCCACTGAACAATGTCGCAGATTGAAACTCCTGCCCGGAAGAATAGACATATATCCAATCTTCACCTATAGCTACAATTCTCTGTGCTCATAATACTATTGTAAATGTATAGAGACGATTTGACCGTCTGTATCTAAGTCCTCCTTCGCAGATTAACGCCCTTCGGCCCATTCTGTCTTCTCCAGAGCGTAGATCCTCCTTGCACAGTCGTCGTACAGACGGATCATCAAACAGCAGACAAGTGTTACCCCGGAACCGCTAGCTGCGAGGAAACCAAGGAGCTCAAGATGGAGGATTTGGAAGTCAAACGGCAATTGCATATGTTAGGCATATTAAAACAGTGTAAAAACTCAAATTCCTGATCAAATTGCTCAACGGATTATCATCAGCATCAATTTGTCTCTCACCGGAACAAAACTTCAACCATCCAACATGAAGCTCTCTATCGTGTATACCCTCTTCCTCGCCCAAGGAATCATTGCCATGCCCAGGTTCCACACCAAAGCAAAGGCTGCCGGAGATGAGATTATATATGTTTAAAACAGTAAACTCTAGAATTACAAAAATGTTACTAGTCTTAGGTTTAAACATATCACTAATCACAGCCAGCAGTCTTCGCATCAGAATCTCGAAGGGATCCTTTCATCCCAGAATTCTGCCCAAAATGTATGCACCAGTACCTTAAATGTCTCAGTTCAGCTAAGCACTATGTACGTCCAGCTGCGGCTGCCTGACAACACCAAAAGTTACCATCAGGGCCCTCGCGAGGATGTACACAAGTGAGACCGGATCGTCGATCGCTCGTAGTCATGTCTTACAACAGGGATCAAGCCGCTCCCTGCCCGTGCCGTCTTAGGCAGACCACCACCTCTATCCTCCTTGCATGGTTGATCGACGCAGGGAGGAGCATTCCTAGGACAGACCTGTGAAACATGCGGACCGTCGGTAAGTAAATCAAGCAATGGTCAGACAAGTTGCTGATCATGAGTGGGACATGTAGCACAGCGCATGTTGATGAAATCGATAAGTAGGATGATGGTTGAGGTTTGGGTGAAAGAAAAATCTATAAAGTTCGAGGGTCTGTCCGCCTGTTCTCTCATCCTACCATCCTCAACAGCTTCACTTTCACACTACACTACACTACACTACACTACATCACTACACTTTCAAATTTTCAAAATGAAGTTCTCTATCGCTTCCACTCTCCTCCTTGCCAACGGCATCGCTGCCATGCCTTGGTCTTCCCTCAACGCCAAGCAGTCCAACAGCGAGGAGATCACGTACGTCCCATCCTAGCCATATTGCTCAGTTCCACAACTCGATACTAACCCTACCTGTATAGCCTCCGCATCCAGGTCTCCCAGCCCTCTTCCAACCACGCCTTCTCCCCCAACCACAAGGGCGTCGTCAATGTCCACAACTACGAGGTCTGCCTCAAGGTCTGCTGGCCCGAGGAGCCAAAATGCCCCGAAGGCTGGGTAAGTCATACTGAAATCTGGTCTCCATTGATTATTACTAACGATTTGATCAGAACGCCAAGAAATTTGTATGCTACCTGGTAGAAGATGAATCCCGGTTTTTACTGACAGACTTTAGGGAGACGGAGACTACCCCTGCTGGACCTGCTGCAAGAAGACTGGCGATGATGATGACCTCTGAATATCAGATTAGCCAAGGACCGAGAAAATTGGGCTACAAATATGACATGAAGACAAGGAGGATATTGAGCCAGTATAGCATAAATGGACACTCGTTACAATCTATCATAATCTGAGACTCGTGCTGCATGAATGTGATTTGTGCATGGTAAAATAGTTACACAGTCGCTTCTACCCGCCCCCATTCATTTCCGTCGAGCAAGGTCAGTAGACTGCCGAGAACCACTAATTAGTATTACGTAGTATAAACTCGGGTTAAACAGCCCTATTACAAGAATCTGGGGATAGCTGGCATGTACGTAGTGAAGTTCGGCAAGTCTTGGCTCTACATTCAAGCTTTCTGGAAATCTCCGGCCGTATGCAGCTTGGTCGACTTGGTATAGAGGCGAAGACTGCTGCTCTCGGATTCAACATTGGCCCCACGTCGTCTCCATCTCATTATCAGCACAGACAATGGGTCGTCGGTCTCGGCCAATTCTGGTCTCTGGAGTTCGTCTAGCTCCCCCGAGGACCCCTACACTCGAACTCCACTTGATCGCATGATAATGCCCAGATTCATCCAAGTTCGCAGCGAAACCGGCGCCCTGATCTACGTTAGTTCTCACTTAGAGTTACATCAATGGTTTAGCAGATTCACCAAACCTATTATCTTTGTATTACTTCCATGTCTTCATCGCCTTTTGTTTTATATAAATGCCGGCGTAATTATTGCTCTTCTTATCTTGGCTTAAATTCTATCTCAAAGAGCGCGACCGGTTGAGAGACCATACGCGATATTCGCAAACTGTTCGATCACGATATCTTGTCGATCCGATAGCCTCTCCAATACCATATCAGCATACTCATTATTTTCCGCCTGAACCTGCAGCGCGGCTTGTTCAAAACCTCTTGGGTATACACCAGCGCAACCCCAATCGATTACCCAGACATTCATATCCTCACCGAGTACCAAATTCCTCATCGCTAGGTCTTGGTGGGTCAGAACGATATCTTTGAATTCAAATCTTCGCGTTTCGGGTGTTAGTTGTTTGACCATGATGCCGACATCGATTTTGTGATTGCACCAGTCCTCAAGTTCTGCAAGCGTGTCGAAAGGCCCTGTGCCGTAGTCCGTGAACCATGGACCTTGGAATTTGGCATCCTGGGCTCTCCCAATAGGCCCTACTGGCATATGATTGAGGACCGTAGATTGCATCTTGTCAATCACGTCCGCGACCTGCTGTGCGACAGTTTCTTTGGTAGTCGTGTCGAAGGATTGCCAGATTTTCTCGACAGTGGATCCTTTGATGTAGTCCATTACAATCAAATGGCCCTCTACCACGGGTGCTTCGGGCAGGTCTGGATCTTCTGGGACATCAGCTGTGAAAACTCGATGGACCTTGGGGATCGGGAGGCCGAGGGTCTCCAAAGCAAATTTTATATTTTCTGCTTCACTCTTTGCTACGCCTGGACCACCTTTGATGACAAGGTCTTTGGAAACACGTGAAACTGTGACAGCGCCATAGTCATGAAGACGAGGCGCTGTCAAGAACGCTGATAGAAGTTCCTCGTCAGAGACAGAAGCAATGTCTTTTCCATCGAGTGGGAAGTTATTGTCATCGTCAATCGACCTAGGCTGTTCAAAGTGAGTCAGTATATCCATATTAATTACGTGACGCCCCAAAGCATGTTCTCAACTAACGTCTTGGTATGGCTGGGGGAAGCCTATTTCGTCACCAGGACTGGGACCCTCCTGCAGCGGGGTTTCGCTAAGGAACTGTGTTCTAGGAGGTTTCGACAAGAAACAGCCCATGGTTTCGCGAGACCAAAGGTTAAGTCAAAGGACATACGTTTGTGCTGGGTGAGATTCGAGATGACGTAAAAAAGAGGCGGCTGGAAACCAGCCTTACGTGTATATGGTTTGCTGCCTGTTCCAAGTCGTCGGTAACCACTCAGCAGTCAATTACTGTTAGGTAGATACCCTAAGCCAGGGTGCCAAAAATCATTGGTCTAAAGGTCCACTAAATCTACAATAGATTTACCTAAGCCTTTTTATCACTCATGATAGACGTCCTAGGTTTTCTTGCCTCCCATAGTCGGGGCAAAATATGGCCAAACTCATCAGAATCTCTCCCCCAGAGTCTCCATCCATGCCTTTGCCGTCTTCTCGATAGCCTCTTCACAAGCTCCGCCAAGTCCGGAGCGCGATCGGCGCCCTGTCTCCACTTCGCCCTGACTCATCCTCAATACAGTTTAGACCCTCGACGCTAGAAATCTCTTGTCGTTCCAGAAGTCGGCTAGAAACTCCGGCAGTCAATTCCTCCAAAACAAACTTGCAGTAGCTTGGCGAAGGAGGCTGAAAATTTTGAGCTGAAAGAAGCGCGCGGCTATGATGAGGCTCTTTTCACATTACAATGACATATATCTTTGATTCTTGAGTCGCTGGTGACGAGGCGGGTAGTTTTGGAGGTCTGGGGAAACCCTCCTGACCCTTCATTCTTACGTGGAGATTAAAGAGTCTGGAGCACTCAGCAGTGGATTTCTGAGCGAGAAAGACCACTCTTTGTGGGACCATAACGTAAAAGTTAGCAAATCCATTGAAGCAATACAGATCTGGCCATTGCTTGTTTTTCTCCTCCATGAGCCGATCTCGCCCAATGAAGGATCGACTAATTTTAACCGCGATCACTCACCACTCTACACTGTCTGTTGCCCGAATTCGGTGCGCGACGCCATCGGGCCAGGCCGAGGAACCTCCAATGTTAGTGGGCCGACTTGACTCGGAAGTTAAACTAATATGAAGACATTTTTTCTTCCCACCGTTGTCGGCCAATTCTCGCCCCAGAGTAGGAATTTATTTAAATGCGACTGCCGTTCCAATTATCGACGAGTCAATTGGTCTTACACTTTTTGTCTTTTCAACATTGCGCCACCAACTTAACGGGCGACTATCACCATGAGCCATACAGAGCCTAAAAGCGCTGCGGCGCCTGAATTCCCTGTGGATCAAGAGAAGGGTGTCAACAACAGTCCTCCAGCTTTTGTCGCTGAGCCAAGAAATGATGATGCTGTCTTGGGTGATGAGGAGGCAGAGATTATCGACTACAAGACATTAACATGGTGGTATGTTCACCCACCAATCCCCCAACCTCACCTCGCCTAATACTAACTCCTCCCAGGCAAGGCGGTATCGTCCTCATCGCAGAAACAGTATCCCTCGGCATCCTCTCCCTCCCCTCCGTCCTCGCCGCCGTCGGCCTCGTCCCCGGCATAGTCCTCATTCTCGTAATGGGCTTCCTCTCCACATACTCCGGCCTCGTCCTCGCTGAATTCCGCGCCCAATATCCCTTCGTCCAAAACTTTGGCGACGCCGTCGAAGTCATTGGAAAGTCCATCGGAATGGGACGTGTTTTCCAGGAGGTTTTCGGTTGGGCGCAGGTCATTTTCCAGGTCTTTGTCATGGGAAGCCATCTTCTCACCTGGACTATTTGCCTGAACACTCTGACGAATAGTTCGACTTGCACTATTGTCTGGGCTGTTGTGGGCTTGGCGGTCTTCTGGGTTCTTAACTTGCCGCGTACGCTGAAGTACACGAGTTATATGTCCATGGCATCATGCGTGTCGATTACGCTGGCTGTTCTCATTACGGTTGGAGATGTTGCGCATGAGCGACCTATTGGATCTGGAAGCATCCAGGTTGCTCGTGAGCTTGGTTTCACTGGCGCTTTCTTGGCTGTCACCAACATTGCCATTTCTTTCTCCAGCCACTCTTGCTTCTTCACAGTCATCTCTGAGTTCAAGAAGCCTGAGGACTGGCCCAAGGCTCTGGCTTTCCTCCAGATCGTTGATACTACTCTCTACCTGCTCGCCGCTATCGTCATCTACGTCTTTGTCGGGCCTGATGTTCCTTCACCTGCACTTTCCGCCGCTGGTTCTGCTACTATGCGAAAGGTCATCTGGGGTATTGCCATCCCCACCATTGTCATTGCTGGTGTCATTTACGGCCATGTCGCTTCAGCCTACATCTTCCAGCGAATCTTCCGCAACACCAAGCACATGGTCCGCCGAACAAAGCTATCTACCATGGTCTGGTTCGGTGTAACCTTAGGTATCTGGGCTCTCTCCATGGTCATTGCCGAGTCTATCCCTGTGTTCAACAACCTTCTTGGTCTTATCTGCGCCCTCTTCGCCTCATGGTTCTCTTATGGACTGCCTGGTATCTTCTGGCTCTGGATGCACTACGGAAACTGGTTCAAGGATGGAAAGCAGACTTGCCGATTCGTGGCCAACGTTATTCTCTTCCTTACTGGTTTCCTCATCTGTGTCCTTGGACTTTGGGCTTCCATTGAGGCCATCGCTGAGGGAGGAAGCAAAACTCCTTGGTCTTGTGCCAGCAATGCTGCAGAATAGACAATTTCAGTGTTGAGTAATGACGATAGACATAATATGAATAATACCCATTTTTGTTTTCAATAATAATCCTGTTCAACTGCAAAGTCTCTTATTGATATACTTGACTTTCCTAGTGCTATATGATGCTAATGCCCCTGACCACTACTCAGTATCTAAGCCTTGATGGAACCCTCTGAGCTTGGAGCCACAACAGTTGTTCTCTGGCGAAGGTTTCCAGCTTCGTCATGCTCTTCGTCCCATCGAGGAAGATCAGCATAGGGAACTCTGACCAGACGGTGGGTGTTGGCTCCGTTGTCATCGACATTGGTGATCTCGGTGCGAATAGCATAACCCTTCCACTTGGGCAACAGGAACATCCAAACAACGTAGTAAAGGGCGCAAACAAGGACACTAAAGATGACTGTCAGTAAAGTGGAAGACATACATATTCTCAGGCAATACTCACATTGCAATACCGACAACACAGTATGTCGCATACCAGAAGCTTACATCACCAGCATATGGGCCGCCCTTGGGAGGGTACCAAGGCATGACGAGGATGAAGACCTGGATGAGGATGTAGAAGATGACAGGAGGATGCCAGGCTTTGAAGTCAGAGCGACCAATACCAGCCTTTGACCGGCGGCGGCGGATAACATAGAGACCAACGACCATGGCAAACCTGAACATCGCATCAGGGTAAGTGCCCAGACTAACAACTATGAGACGGATCAGCATCAGAAAACATCAAGAGGGGTCGAGCTACTAACCGAAAGTGAAGGCATCGCCTGCCGAGGGTGCAACAATCATGATGAAAGTCAACACCCACTTGAGGATGTAAGGACCAAGCGGTGTGCCAAAAGGCTTAGTCGAGACCCAGAAGTTGGTGTAAGGTAAAACACCCTGTCGACCAATCTCGCGAAGCATACGTGCAGATCCAATCAACACAGCAAGAAGGTTACCAAAGGCACTCAGCAGTACAAGAAAGTTGAGGACATTGGCAGCAGACTTGCTATCACCAAAGAGCTTAGAGAAGAAGACGGATGCAGCAATCTCACTAGCCTCGGCGAACTCCTCCTTGGGAACGACAGCGAAGTAGGCGATGTTGCAGAGCATATACAGCACAGCGACGACCGTAAGCGACACAGCACCGTTTCGCTTGAGCGTGGGGATGGGATTTTGAATCTCGTTGACGACGTTGAAGGCGTTCCAGTATCCAGCGTATGAGAAGACGATACTGACGAGGGCACTAGCTAGATCGTTGCCGTTGGGGGTTGCACCTGCGAAGGCGTCGCGGAAGTTATGGCCTGGGTCGGGAATGCGCTTGACGTTGCCACCGAGGACGACGAATCCTGCGATGCTGATGCTGTGTGATGTGTTAGGGGTGAAGGGTATGGAGGAATGGGAGGGCTTACAAGACTAGAGTGAGGATCTTCAGGGCGCCGATGAAGTTGACCAGCCAGAGGGAGTACTTGTTATGCGCGATAACAAAGATGACAGCAAGGGTATAAGCTGCAATGGCGACACCTCGCATCTGCCATTCGGAGGGGGTATCGCCGGTCATTCGCCAAAGGTACTTGGACAGAACTATATATGGTCAGAACGCGCAAGCTTAAAGATGAAAGATGAAAGCAACTCACCGACGGCATTGCTACTGCTGAAGGACAGAATGACCGACTGGACAGCAAAGGTAACAGGGAAGAAGTGCTTAGGCCGAGGATACGCCTGCTCAAGATACACAACCTCAGAGCCACTGCGGTTAGGAAAGTAACTCGCCAATTCCAGATAAACACTGAAACCAGAAGCAGCCATGATGAAGCCAATGAACCAGATGATCAGCGCTAGACCGACAGACCCAGCACGGTTAAGAATACTCGAAGCTGTACCTCATTAGTCTCAACTTCTTCCATACAAGTAGGATGCTTATATGAGTAGGGTACGTACGCGTAGAAAAGATACCAGTTCCAATCATCATATTCACGTTCAGAAAGATAACCGTAAGCCAACCGACGTTGTATCCAAGCGGCGAGTGCGATTCAACAGGCGCACCGACGGCCTCTTGGTATGAAGGCTTGGAGCCATTGCCGCCTTTGACGCGTGTGTATGCGAGACCGCCATCGTGAATGACCGAGGGTTCGGAGTCGCTTGCCTCAGGGTCCGCCGAGACGGTAGCCGTGGTTTTCTGGCTTTCAAAAAAGTTTGAGAAGCCCATTTTGCCGAAAACCTCAAGAGATGAAACCAGTGCGGTCGGTATAATCTGATCAAAGCAGTAGATTGGTATGCCGATGGGGTGAAGTAAAACGTGCGACGATGGATTGAGTTATATAAACATGGATCGTCTGTGCGGCCGTGGTGTGTGCAGGATGACACAATTCTCGAGGATCTTGACATGACTGCACCAAGACTCGGGTTCCCCGTTGGAAATCCCACCCTGTATATCCGAGCTGGAACGACATAGTCGCATGCTTAAAAGAACATCCACTCAAAAGGTAGGATCTCCGCGTGGGATGAGCCTTGTTTGCGGACTTGGATAACTGCTGGTGGCGAGGAATGGATCGGTCTAGA
This sequence comes from Fusarium oxysporum Fo47, assembly GCF_013085055.1. Lineage (NCBI taxonomy): Eukaryota > Fungi > Ascomycota > Sordariomycetes > Hypocreales > Nectriaceae > Fusarium > Fusarium oxysporum. Next base: position 3,880,258 of record NC_072845.1, read on the forward strand.
TGGGGGTTGTATAACGTTGTAGCGCATTGTGTCACTCGATGACATTTCGGTAGCTTGGAAATTCGGCAGGCCTTTTTACTCAGAGCTTCGAGTATAGCATTGTCGATCTAGATTACAGAGCAGCAAAAGAACCGTGCTGGACGGCTGTACAGTAACTCTTGGATCGCGGGATAAGACAAATAGCCCATCCAGCGATTCTTACGACCACATCAACAAACCCTTCCAACATCTAAAACAAGACCCTCCATTCTCCTCCACAAATTCGCCGAACTCTCCAAGTGTATCCCCCCTCCAAGCTTTAAACAAACACCTTAAAACTACCGGCGCCTCCCCGACTCAACCATCCAATTCAGGAAACACCTCGTTTGTTCAGACCAATGAAATCCCCCATATTTCCCGTTTCGCAATAACGGGGATGTGATTGTCTCATACCCAAAACAAGTGGGATACCCGATAATATCTGATAACGACATCGACTGTCGTGATAGCGAATCTATAATTGTTGCTCAATTAGGTTTAGTCTCGGAAAGGATCGAGAGGCCGCGGCTGCGGGAGACGAACCGGGCCCGCTGGAACAAGCATGGAGGTTTGTCCGCAAGGTCTTATTGGTGTGGAGCTTGTATAATTTGGCTCATTCTCCAAGGCCAAGCTTTTGTGCTATCAATTTGGTGTTGGCTTAGTGGGGGTTAACTATGGGCTCGATGGCGCACAGCAGGATCTACGTCTATATAGCCCAGAATGGCGAAAGACTGCTATGCTTGCTAGTGCAGTAAGACGATTTCTGAATTGAAACTCTAGAGCAGGCTAGATCCTATAATCAATGGGATGAATTGAACAAGGGTCTTCTTTGTTTCGCGGGTTTATTGATGATTCACCGGATTAACTAAAATTTATAGAAATATTATAATCCCACCTGGTTCTTCACCTCTATACTGATGTAATGATCGATAAGCAGCACTCACTGTGGTTGTCTGGACTCATCCCTGCATTCTCCGCATTGGTTATACAGCACCTGACACACTGTTTGCCCTGTAGTCTATGATATAACTTTGCCGACTTTTTCTTCCTCGGATCAGCAGACGTTGGAAGAAAGAGCTGCGAAAGAGCAACCCAGACTGAAGTATCTTGTGTAGACATTACGCGTGTGATGGGAAGACGTGTCATCTGCCAATCTGGTGTCGGAAGAAGAAGCCCATCTCCTTGGACAAGAATAGACTGGAACCCATTGAGCGAATCACACGTCTTGCCTTCACAACTTGCAACTGTGAACGCGAAGTTGAGCCTCTCCCCAAATTCCTGCGGCCCCTAATGAGAAATGTCGACCGGGGAATGCTGCAGTTGAAACTCGGTAGATGGCAGAAAGACTGGAGCTTTCCGGAAACATCTCTTCAATAACAAGTTCGGCAGTGAGGCCAGGAGTCGAACTATCAGCTAAGTCATCATATTTCGTCACAGTCGTCATGGAGACTGCATCGTAGCCAGTCCCCCGTGGAGTACTCGTTTTCGATGCTTCCTGATCACGTACCATGTCGTACATAAAGCTGTTCCACTCGATCTTACCAGGAACAACTGTCACGACACAAGCTCTCTGAGGATCAGATGTGATCTCCGTCAAAGTATCAAGACAGAAACGAAGTCCACTGTGCGAAGCTGCAACAACACTACCACTACCCAAATCCCTATCATTTTGTCGTCCCGCGAAAAGCATTTGGGCCAACGTCAGGGTACGCTTAGGCCAAGGTCCCAGTAAGCCGTCAGCAACCGGGTCGCAGCTGAGTGGATAACCAATTGCATCGCTCTGGGCCCAGTATAGGCTCTCTAAACCGGAGCACGTTGGTTTTACTTTAAGATCTTGTTGCATGCAGATAGTCGACATAGCTCTGACAAGAGTACAAATAGTTGGTATCAACATGAGCAAGCAGAAGTCGGTGTACCCTCTCTCATCGCCCACATTTGAGCGACACTTTATGCATGAACATAGCTGACTCAAGGAAGCGCAAGATTGAGAAAACTGTTGAGCAGCGTCCAAGTATCCTTTGTTTAAAGCCGTCTCCATTGTCTGGTGTAAGACTGGATTTTGACCGAGTTCTGGAAGGAGGCGACGAGCCAGTAGACAAAACCCCCTCCCGTAGCTGGATTCTGATATTGGCGGGAAAGAAGCTCGCGGATCTTTTCCTTCTGAAAATTCTAAATGGCCCTTGCCATCTCTCATAGTAGCCAGGAAGATGCGCGCGGCAGAACCCAAACAAGCCCCAGTACTCCGAGCTTGAGACCCCAGGAGAAGCCTCATGGGCTACCAAAGGTATCAACCAGGCAGCTCTCCCATGAAACCCGACCACATGACATGATACCTTCATCTTCTGAACAACGAAATAGAAATTTGCCCCCAGGGATAACGTAGTGCTTTCTGTTAACTCGAAGTATTTCACTTGAATACCCTTGATCGTAAGTTATGATAATTTGGGCATCCGGAGAGGAGTCATTTCGCGTGCCATCAGGGAGATAGATAATCGTGCCATCCCGATCTCGGACCTCAACTCGGAGGTCCAGAAGCCAATGGGCTACCGTGGCAATCCAAGCGCAGTCTGCACCACCTGACAAAAAAAGACGATCAAGGCGTCCCGCTGAGACTTCGAAGACTTCCTTCAACACGAATGCCATGTTTTTTTTGGCGATCCAGGAGCTCGTCGGCTACATAGACCATGAGCGTTTCCAAGACAGAGCTTGGTGAGGCCATGTAATACCAAACCGAATTCAGATGAGGCGAGTAATCCGCCGGAGCACTCGACCAACGCGAACCACTGCCTCAGTGCAGGGGTAAGCTCAGCTGGTGGATTATACAGGAGAAAGAGCTCTCTTATAATCTTTGCACCAACAATCGTGGAGTATCCCTCTGTTAAGCAGGCACAGATACCAAGACAGTTCAAGCCTTCTGTAGATTCTTGCAAGCTCCATATGATATTCTTAACCCCGAACCCAAACCAGAGTGCTTTACCAAATGAAGGGAAAGCACTGAGTCTATCGAGGGCCCGGTGAAGGCGTAACTCGCCATTTGGACCTATCTTGACATTGAAAAAGATCGCCCTGGCAGTGTAGATTGTGAAGGCTTCGACACCTGCTTTTGATAGCCGTGATAGAACGTCGACGGAGAACGTGACACTCCCACTAAGTACTCTGGTCCAGTCCACTGTGCCTTGCTGTTGGAATCCAACTGCAGTACTGGGCTGTCCGTCTTGTGACATGAGGGGAGCTGACTGGCTGAGTTTGCGCGTGAAGAGGCCATACTGATGCAGCTGAGATTCAGCAGCCAATCGCTGATCGTGCAGGTCCCTTTCAATGACTTCTGCAGTGGCCTATGGCTTTAAATCTTCCTGGGACACTTGGGCTGTTTTGGTTGTAATTATATCTTAATACATCGTACTAGTGATGAAATTGCAAAGCTGTAATTATTTCGGAAGCAGAAAGATGACCACGTTAAGGCTGACAAAGCGAGGAAATGTGATTTAGGCGTCAATGTTATCGCAAAGAGGCGTCCAATTGAATGCTCCTACATGCAAGCAGGCTATGCGATGTGATATCTAAGCCTGCTTTTTGGACTTTCACCTGAACCAATGCCTGCACGTTAGTGCGCCACGGTTACACCAAAACTCTGACAAGACTTGAAAGATATTCATGTAAGTTGAAATGGACTGCCAACGACGACTATTTATTCTAACTCCTGGATCAGATACCTGGGAACTATAAGAAGGAACTCTTTCAAATACGATGCTGCAACCAAATTCAACCTAGCGTCGGTTGATTACCATTTCGGGAATGTATCGGCGATGATTTGCCAACCCCGCCCTCAGCGTCAAATCTCGGCGATTCCTACTCTTCTCTTCTATACTAGAGATAGAAGGACACTAGTTGAGCCGCATCGACATGCCGGTACCTAAAAACCCATGTTCAGAATGCAAAAGTAAGAACAAGCTCACTGGATTGCCACATGACTAACGCCCACTGACTAGGCAAACATCTCAAATGTCTGTCCACTCCAGTCGAGGCAACCTAAAAGCAGGGGAAAAAAGAGCGTGAAGTCTAACTCGAGGTCCTAGGCGCCGGCGATGAGGCTGTATGTACACGATGTCTCAAGAAAGGGCTAGAGTGTGTCCGATTGGGACGGAACCGGCAGTTCAGAGATGGCTCTTCGGCAAAATACGACGCCAAGTTCTCAGGGTCGCAGAACTGGGTGAACAGTAGTGCCAAAGAGTGTAAGTGTCCGTTATGTAAGACTCGTTCAGGGAAACAGCTAATTGTACGACAGTTCGTCTTCAAACAAGTTCGCGACGCGCAACACAGCGAATCGCTCTAGCAGAGGAGGGTTCGTCATCAGCGACAAACGCTGCAAGCCGCCCAACTATGAATAGTGACGAAACATCTGGCGGGGCCCTTGGCTTTGCACTGGAGGATTCAACATATTTCGACTCGACAGTTCCAACAAGTCTATCCCCTTCCCGTGGCGGACATCCGCAAGCTGCAGGCCTGCCAACATTCGAAACTCAACCTTCGCAACATCCACTAGCACTATCTCAGCGTGGGCCTTCTTGGGGTGGCTTACTCCATGCCCTTGAACCACCGCATCAACGAGACTTGCCATTGGAGGGTGTTCAAGAAGCGTGTCTCTTACGATACTTTATCGAGGAGTTATCACATTGGGTGAGTTCAGCAACACCACGTCGGAATGCTGCTGCTGACTTTACAGTTCGATCTAGTTGACCCTCAACGGCGGTACCAGCTCATCGTTCCCGAGAGAGCCCGGCGGTATCCCCCTTTGCTCAATGCCATCTTGGCAATGTCGGCACGGCATTTATGCCGCGTGGAAAAGTATAAAACATCCCGAGGAATCGTATATCGCGGCCAACCTTTACCGAATCTCAGTTCACATTCTGCAGTTGAGTACATGCTTAAGTGCATCCCCGTCCTGAAAGACTTTCATACCACACAGGATGGGGAAACTCGAGAGTTAATCGTCACAACAGCCGTGATTCTGCGGCATTTCGAAGAGCTGGATGATGAAGACGAAGATCCCGCTCTCGATACTCGCCCTGACGAAGGTGTAAATTTCCTCGCTATCTTGAACGCTGTTTTACGAAGTCTCACCTCGGATGATCTTATTAACCGTCGAGAACTCCTTATTGCTTCTTACTGGGTTGCTTTACGTCAAGAAGTCTACTATGCACTTCGGAAAGGGTATCCAGCTCAGATGGTAGAGCCACCTGCTAAGTGGTCAGATATATCGCCAGCGAACAGAATTGTCTTTCATACGAGCCAAGTCACAAAATGGCTGTTTGACGATAAGTCTGAGAGTGGATGGCGTAAGAAATCTTATAGCTCGTCGCAAGGTTCAGGTGCTAACGACTCGATGGTTAGACAAGCTGAAAGAACAGGAGGAATATCTCGATCAATATGTGACCGGCCGCTTTGAGCCCATTCTATATCGGCCACCAGATCGTGTCTTAGGAGAAGTCTTTCCTACCATGTGGTATGCTTCACCAATCGCCCTCACGGGTATGCAGCACATGATGATAGCAAAGATGATCCTAACTGCAGAGTCACCTCTCCTCTCGTAAGTTCTCCAGTACCTCCTATTATTCATGCACTAATTCTTCCAGGCAAGCCGAGGATGTCCGCGCCGCATACCGCAAAGCTGAAGGCGAAGTGCGAAGCCTAGTCCTCCAAGTCTGTGGTACAGCCGTCCAACATCCCGATACCCAACCAGGTCTCGTGAACGCCATCTTGGCTATCCAGATGTATGGGAGTTACTTCACTGATCCATGGGAACAAGAGGCACTCAAGAAAACGGTTCAGATGTTTAAGGATTGTCAGGCTTGGCCGTTGCCTAAAGCTTTAAGAGAACGGTATTATAAATCATAGCGGGTTTTCTGGGATCAGATTGAGTCTCATTGGTTCAAGAGAAGAAGTCATGTTGTATTCGCTGATACTCTCCTGCATGCCGTGTTGTGTTGATACACACTTTCGGAGTTTCGGAGGGAAGGGCTTCGGCCAACCATCTTACACCGTTTATTGGTCGCCTCTGACACGCTGCGTCCTCATTGCAACTCTTTCCAATAGTGAAAGGATGCATCCAGCTTATATGCAGTCAACTCGCAGGCTTATTCTTCCGTAAGCGACCTGCCCCATCTGGGAGCAGCCATTACGGTGACAGGCCAATGGCCTTACATTCAATAATAGAACCGATGATCTTTTCTCTTCCAGCTGGTACACAAGCTAGGCCGTGAGACTATTGAACGTCTATTTTGGTGATACGAAGGAGTATGATTCCGACCTCTATTTTGAAGCCATAGAACCAAATGCGGCAATTTTCAACGCGATCGCCGGGTCCTACCTAGTTAAGCTAGCCTAAGCCACCGCTACTACTTAATTTGGTATCTATAGCCGGATTAGGCCCAAGTATGGTAGTTGTGGCGACGTGATTTCGGCGATACATGCTCAGACAAGTAATCACTTACATGCGTTTCAAAATGATAATGTCTATGGAGCGAGATATTCGGAGATAGTTCGCAAGATGAGCATAAACTCTTCTAGAATGAGTATGAGGAAGAGAGTCAGAAGGGTATAAAGAGATCGTTTTCTTCCTTCCATGTTCTCATAATTCTCAACATCCTCATTCAAGCCGACCTATTACAGCTATTTCCTGATCTTTCCCATCTTTCTTACAACATGTCCCAAACACTCAACATCGCCGTTGTTGGCCTTGGCCGCATGGTAAATATTTGTTCCTTCATTTTATACCTGTTTTACTAACCAGAACCAGGGCAAGCGACACGTCCATACTCTTCTGTATAGAGTACCTCGTGCCAGGGTAGTTGCCGTATGCAGCTCCATGGAGCACGAAGTCAAGTGGGCTAAGGAGAACGAAGAGTACAAAGAGTTCAACATCTCTGTTTATGATAACTACGATGAGATGCTCAACCATCCGGGACTTCAAGCTGTTTGGGTTTCTACGAGCACCGATGTGCACTCCAGCCAGTCTCTCGCTGCCATTGACAAGGGACTGCACGTCCTTTGTGAGAAGCCGTTGAGCACTGACATGGCCGAGGTATGTGTCGCTTCATTTGTTCTATACTGAGACTTTGCTGATCCCTGGTGATAGGCTCAAACTGTCGTTGACGCAGCGAGGAAGAACCCTCATCTCAAGGTCATGGCCGGTTTCTCTCGTCGTTTCGATGCCTCATACCGCGACGCAGCAACCAAGATCTATGAAGATAAGGCCATTGGTGAGCCCTTCATGGTTCGCTCCAATACCTGTGATCTTCTCGACGAAACTGGCTTTTTTGTCCGTTACGCGTCTCGCAACGGTGGCATTTTCGTCGACTGCGCCATTCACGACATCGATTTATCTCTCTGGTACCTCGGTAACCCAATCCCCAAAGCATGCTGGGCAACCGGTACTCTTCAACACCACCCTGAACTCAAGGACCTCAACGACGTCGACAATGCAGTCGGTGTAGTCGAATTCTGGGGCGGCAAGATCGCTTACTTCTACTGCTCTCGAACCCAAGCCCACGGTCACGATGTCTGCACCGAAATCACTGGAAAGACTGGCAAGATTTCAGTCAATGTTGTTCCCAAGGCTAATAATGTGGTTCTTGCGGACAAGCTTGGTATTCGTCATGAGGTTCAGCCTGAGTATTGGCAGCGATTTGAGGATGCTTTTGCGCTGGAGGCCAATGAGTTTGCGGACGCTGTCCTCAAGGATAAGCCGGTGCCTTTGCCCATTGAGGGAGGAATGCAGGTTATGAATATTGGTCGAGCGCTTCAGCATGCGCTGCTGAGTGGGAACTTGGTCAAGTTTGATGAGAAGGGCAATTGGGAGTAGATCAGGGTTGAGCATAAAATCATCTTGGTTTGACTACTAGCTAGGAGACATTTCGACGATTGATAGTGAAATAAAAGTCCCGGTTTCTTCTCAAAAACCACCCATGATATGATGGTGAAATGCATGATAAGTTACTGCATTGAAGCATGTGATTTGATGCTATTCCCAGCCACTTTTATGCACAATAATGCAGCTGGTCGCATGATGCATTCCCTCTCGACCAATCAAAAAGTGGATATCTATCCACCCACAAGCATGAATTACCCACCCGAAAATTAAACGCGCTTCTTATCTCTCTCAACCTCAAATCTTCACTTTCACCTCACTCTACCCATTAAAACCACTCATTCACGATGGGTATCTTCCGCTTGGCCAGAAAAACAGTCTTTACCGGCTTGTTGGGCACGTCCACAGCCGCCGCGTACCTCGCATCTCAAAACCCTGTCATCTCCCCGCTCCCCGCCAACGACCCCATCTGGTCGTCCCGACTCTTCAGAAGGGCCAATCCAAACGGTAACCCTACCACTCAAGATGTCGTGATCAAGCGCATTCCCTTTAGCAAGATTCGTCCGGAATTGCTTCAGAATAACAATGACTTGACGCTTGAGTTCTGTCGTGGAGTTTGGAGCGGTTGGGGTGAGTAACCTTTCATCTCAATGAGTTCGAGTTATCGCTCACCGATTTAGGCTTCGCTATTCAGCGTCGATATGCCCAATTGAAGTACCGCGGTCCTGAGACTGAACATCAGCTCTGGGACCCTGAGCAACTCGCCACAAGCACCTACGACAAAGGCGCCATTATCACTGATCATTTCGAAGTCGTTGAGAAGACTCCCACGTCCATCACCGTGCGCTGCGGCGACTCACCGCGCAACCAGCCCCTGCGCCCATCTGATGGCCTCTTCCAGATCAGCGCTACCATCGACAAGGCGCATGAGGAAGTTGAGTTGCGCCTCAAGAGCGTTTTGTTCTCCAGCGAGGGCAAGGTTGCGGGCAACAAGGGACCTATGCCTCCGTGGATCACAGAGCTGCATCAGTGGTATGCAAGAATCTGGGCTGAGACTGGTTCTTGGAAACTCCTTAAGTGATGGATTATGAGTTATGATATACCATGTAGATCGTGGGCAGTTTGCTGAGCAGCTGCTGCACCGACGGAATGAATGAACATGTCTCTGAAATGCATGATGTTTTTTTATGCGGTTTTCTTTTTCTTTCAAACCCTTTGTGGCTTGGGTCAAGGGGTGATCTGACTTGATATAGTGAAACCTTTTAAAAACCGAGCAGATTGTGTGAAGACACGTCCAGAAAGACCCATCAGTCACGACATTCATTCAGACTTTTCGTCATACGATGAGCCCCGCTCACTTCACTGTGCCAGTTTGCGTAACCGAGGGCACGGCGATGTTCAACAAGATAGCGGAATGTTAGAAATTTGAATGCACAAGGTTTCATCAACGGGTGAGCATTCAACAAAGACTTGCGAGAGTGAACTGTCAGGCTTGTACACGTACCAGGACAATCAGTGCGCACTGTGATTTGCCGCCACTTTCGAACCTATTGCCATGTGTCAATGAAGCTACGCACTGTCTTAGTCATCAAGAGGCGAGCTTAAGTTTTTGCGACTCTGCATCTCGCTCGAGAATCTTCGCTGACATATTACGCCGATTAAGCTTCAACTCCCATCCATTTAATCTTTCAATCCTGCACCAAGTACCCATTTCCTTTCACAATTTCTCTCCATCCACCTCCAAAAGATCATCACCAGACACACAGCCAATATGCCTCTCATCGACGCCAACACCCCACCTACCTCCACCGACACTCACTACGTCGTCTATTTCGCCTCCGGTGAGCCCTCATGGTGTCCCGACTGTCGTGATGCCCTCCCCGCGCTGAACGCTGTTTTTGGCGGCGCTTCTGATCCTACCGCTTACATCGTCCGCGTGGGTTCGCGTGAGGAGTGGCGGGGTACTCCTAAGAACAAGTACCGCAATGCGCCTTACAACATCAATGGCGTTCCTACTGTCGTCAAGGTCCAGAATGTGAGTTTAATAAGTGGATTTGGTTTTCGATGTGAACTAATGAGATATTTAGAGCAAGGAGGTTGGACGATTGGGCGATAAGGAGAGTCAGATTGAATCTTCTCTCCGCAAGCTTGTGGACCAGTGAGCATAAGACTTTTTGCGAGGATAAAGCATCGTTAGGTCCGCGACTGAACTTGGAGGCTCATATCCAGCCTGATGCTTCTTCTTGTCGCGGAATGCCGAGACAGCTTATTCAGTGTCTATCAAGCTCATGCTTTGGAAGAGCACCAACGTTAAGCTCTACATGGATCAGAAACCACAAATAGAAACGGATAAATGACAGACTTCTTCACAAAGGAGCTCCCCAATCATTGATCAATGACTTGACGTCACTTTAGTGATGTTCAATCTGTAGGTGTGTTTTACTCGTCAAGTCGCTCACTACGCTGGTATAATTTCTATTGACGTCACACTGGTTACTCACTGAGCCAATATTGTAAGTGGGATAAAAGATGAATGCTCAATATTATCTTCTCTCATCTTACGCTATAGTATTTGTCGGATGATGAATGCTTGAGGGCTGTGTGACTAAAATTCATATGTAGTGCAATGCCGATCAGACTCAGGCATACCGTTATACTCGGCCAATTTAATACGAAAGACCTCGACCTACCTATCCTGGGAAAGTGCGTTATGGAAGTCTTCTGATGCATCGTCTTGCTGTAGGCGGCGTCAATTCATGAGACTGTCGAAATCCGATACCGGATCATGATGAATCAGATACGGATTAGGTGATCATCCATGATACTTCCAGAACCAGATTGTGCGAGTCACACTCAACACATCAGCTCTTCTTAAATACCCGCGCCCTTCCAGCTTGATCTATTTTACTTGACTAAAAACAAGTTCAAGACCTGGCACAATGACAAGTAGCGGACTCCAAGCCAAGCTTCGTGCGCTTCCTGTTCTAGAAGGAGCATCACACCCAAAAGCAGAGTTCGCTTCGTTCCCCGAAACCCCTCACCAAGCATTTGAGGCATGGCTCGACGAGGCCATCTCAGCCAACGTCCCAGAGCCCCATGCTGTCACGCTCTCAACAGTAGATGAACAAGGCTTCCCCGATGCCCGAGTTCTAATCCTTAAGAACGTCGATCACCGCGGCTGGCATTTCGCCATCAAAGCCAACAGCCCCAAAGGCCGCCAAATCTCATCCAACAACAACGTCGCGCTTACATTCTACTGGCCCAAAATCGGACGTCAGGTCCGTCTACGCGGTAAAGCAAAGGCTCTGCCCAGAGGTGAGTGTGAGCAGGATTGGACGGCTCGATCGGCTATGGCCAAGATCACTGCCAAGGTGTCGAGGCAGAGCGAACCACTTAATGACCCGCATGGACTGGAAGCCAAGATGGCGGAAGCCGTGAAAAGTCATGAGATTGAGGGACAAGAGCCAAGTTCTGAGGGTTGGGTGGTATATGCCGTGGCGCCGCAGACGGTTGAGTTCTGGCAGGCTTCTAGTGATCGTCTGCATCAGCGATTGAACTACGTCTTCGATCCGGCCCGAAACACCTGGAAGAAGGAAGCTCTTTGGCCATAAGCCTCAACAACTATACACCGCATCAATCTCGATCTTGGTCTATACGGAGAATTTATGTATACAGGCATATACGCCGGGTATAACACGATTCGCTTCCCCTTATGCTCTTAGCGGGCTTACGCGTCCTCTCGACATCGCCCAGAGTCTAGACCCAAGCCTCACCAAACTACTCTTATAAAAACACATCCAACTTCGGATCTTGACGTGCCGTTCATAAAATCATCAAAAGATAAAAAGGCGCAAATGCGAAAAGGGGAGGTCGGTAGTTTAGCTCAACGGGGCTGTGCAACAGTGCGGCAGTGCCTGATCGCCAAAATGTTAATCACGGCATTGTCCGCTGGGCTGTGTTTTTTGTAATTTGACAACATAACACCATTTAAGATTTTATGAGAAAAGTTTCTTTTCGGAGAAGGTCAATTTGGTGAGGAACAAGTCATGGAGTTACATGACTCTGTATCAGGCGATGCTATCAATGTCTCGCCAAGTTCCGTATTGCACATCAATGACCACATTTCATATAGTTCTTCTCGCCGTTCGGAACTCGGCTCTTGTATGCAGGTACCTTGATAGTAACTTGGCGCTTGGCTATGAGATATTTCCTGCCCTGCCCGGTCTTATAAGTCTTGTCGCCAAGGGTATTCGGCACGTTTTATACGAGAGGTTATTAGATGGATACTCTCGGCATGAGTCACCCCCACAAACAATAACACATGCTTTTGTTTCTTGGCCATGTTAGTTTGGAAAGGATTTTCGTTTATCATTTTCTTTAGTTAGTGTGTCATTTCTTAGGCTCTAATCAGGAGAAAGTTTACAAGTTCATGATTTGTATATATCGCTGATCCCCCTCCCAACTTTCTGCACAAAGCTTTACTTTACTTTACTTACAGTACAATAAATTATTCTGTTCAATTCGATGAACGACTCTTTTGTTGCCGTTTACCTACCTTTCGCAAATCTGGAGAACTCGCTGGGACTTCTCCTCTTCAGAGGAATCGCCAAGTCTGAGGCAGCAGACTTTGATCCACCTTAAGTTTTGTACGAACCTGATCTTGCCTTTCCCGTAAGATGGCGTTGAACTGACAATTCAGATTGGGTGCAGAGTATCGAAAACGAAAAATCGAATGTTTGATCAACCGATGTCAACACCATGGCCCGCCGCGACACTAACATCCTCGGCCGACTTGGCCTACGCAACGGCAAATCCCGCGCACGAACCGCGACATGGCAACTAAACCCAGACAGGGCATCCAAGAGCACGCCAGAAGATATTCTTCGCTGGATCGCGTCTATGACGCCTGATACGGCACTTGCGCATTTGGTGTCGAGCAGCGATGGCATTTCTGAGGCTGAAGCTACTGCGAGGCTACGCATTCATGGGCAGAATGTTGTTTCTTCGAGGAAGCCTCAGTCTTGGTTTATGCTGTTGTTGAGTGTTATTCCGAATCCGTTTAATATTCTGTTGATGTTTTTGGCGATTCTTAATGTGGCGATGCCGGATCCTAGCTGGGTGAGTGTTGCACTGACGATAAAGTTATGGCGATGGGGACTAACGAGGTGTTAGGAAGGATTTGCTGTTCTCATGGTCATGATCGTTATTTCCGTCGCTGTGCGCTTCTGGCAAGAATTCCAAAGCGGCGTCGCCATCTTTCGTCTTCAATCCGCCATCATTCCCAAGATTCGAGTCCGTCGACCAGCAACCTACACCGACGAGCTTCAACTCTCCTGGACAGAGGGCACGGTTCTCGAGACTGACCTCGTCCCTGGTGATATCGTCATTCTAGTTCCTGGTGCAATCGTTCCTGCTGATTGTCTCATCCTTGAGTCATCGTACCTGAGGATTAGTCAATCTGCTTGGACGGGTGAGAGTGAACCTGTGGGTAAGGATGCGGGACCTCATGATGCGAAAGAGGCTTTCTCGATTTTTGACTTTGGAAATGTTGCGCTGATGGGGACGAATATTGTCTCCGGTCATGGTGTTGGACTTGTTCTTCGGACGGGTGATGGTGGGTTATCTCAATATCTGACAAGGGATGTGGCTAATATTTGTAGATGCTATGATCGCTACCATGGTCAAGGAGGTTGAGAAGAAGCGACAGCCCAACGCCTTCCAGAAGGGCATTCTCAACGTTACGTGGATGCTTATCGGCTTCATGGTCGTTATGGTTCCTATCGTAAGTAATTCCTGAAACGATTCGCCTACTTCAACTAACCATCGTCCAGGTTCTGTGCATTTCCGGCAAGGTCACCGGAGACTGGAAGAACGCGGCGCTTTTCAGTATCAGTGTCGCAGTCGGTCTTGTTCCAGAGATGCTGCCCGCCATCGTCAATGCCAATCTCGCGCGAGCCGCTCATCAGCTTTCCAAGAAGCAGGCAATCGTCAAGCGTCTTGATTCGGTCCAGAACCTCGGTGCGATGACTGTTCTGTGCAGTGACAAGGTATGCATCCCGTTTCTGTGACTTGCCTGAGTACTAACGATGAGACAGACAGGAACTTTGACCAAGGACGAGCTCTCGGTGCACAGGTACTCTAATGCTGAAGGAGAGGACAACCTCAACATCATGGAACTCGCAAAGGTCGACTCGCAAATCCAAGGTAACAGTGGCAACAACATGGACAGGGCTATTCTCAATTATCACCTCCCCAACGGCGATGAAGTCGGTGTAGCCCACTACGAACAAGTCCGCGTCATTCCATTCGACTTTGAGCGCCGTCGATCCGGCTGCATTGTCCGCGGCATTACAGGCCAATACCTCCTCATCGTCAAAGGCGCATTCGATGAAGTCCTCACTCGCTGCTCATCCATGCGCTCAGCTGGCAAGAGTGAGTATCTCAGCACTGAGATGCAAGCCCGATGGAGACAACTCGCCATGCAAAAGAACATGGAAGGATATCGCGTTCTTCTCGTCGCATCCCGCATCCTCGGCAAGTCTTACGTCAATGAGCTAGATCTACTCGAGACAAATATGACGCTCGAAGGAATGATCAGTTTCTCCGATCCACCCAAAGACGATGCAAAAGACGCCATCGCAAGCCTCACTGAGCTCGGCGTCCAAGTAAAAGTCTTGACCGGCGACTCCCTCCCCGTCGCCCTCAACATCTGCCGCTCCCTTGAACTCCTCCAGCACTCCGAAACAATGGACGACGACGCCGAAGCCATCTCCGGTCCTGAACTCGCCCTGCTCGAAGATTCTGATGAATTCGACCTCGCCGTCGAACGATGCAGCGTTTTCGCCAAAGTAACGCCCAAGCAGAAAAGTCTAATTGTCTTGGCTCTTCAAAAAGCCGGCAACTGCGTTGGTATGCTCGGCGACGGCATTAACGACTGCGGTGCGCTTCGAGATGCAGATGTTGGGATCTCGGTTGACTCTGGAGCGGGAGTCGCGAAGGATTGTGCGGATTTGATCTTGACGGAGAAGGGATTGTCGATTATTGTGAGGAGTGTGATTCTGGGAAGGATTACGCATGGGAATACTATTAAGTATATCAAGATGGTGGCTTCGTCCAATTTTGGTAATGTTTTTAGTATTCTGGCGGCTAGTGCCTGGCTGCCTTTTACACCGGTGAGTAACTTATCAGACCTTGCAGGGAGTATGCTAACTTGGGTATAGATGACCAGCATTCAACTTCTCGCTCAGAATCTTCTGTATGATATCAGTCAGATCGCCATCCCTTGGGATCGCGTTGACGAAGAGTATCTGACCCAACCGCGACGATGGAACGCAAGGGGTAGGTTTCCTTGTCTCTCCCTATGGACATATCTAACAAGCAGCAGATATCCTCAAGTTCATCGTTGTCCTTGGTCCTACAAGCTCAGTCATCGACATGTGCACTTTTTCTCTCAACTGGTTCTTCTACGGCATTCGAACTACCGCCGACAATGTCAAGCTGGCACAAACACATTGGTTCCTGCAAGGGTAAGCTCCCGTCAACACTCTTCAATCGCACCACTAACACCTGCAATAGTCTTCTCACCCAGACTCTGATTGTCCACTTGCTACGCACAGCCAAATTTCCTATCATCCAGAGTCGCGCAGCACCGATCCTTGTTTTCTCCACAGCGTCGATTATGGCTATTGGTTTCGTCCTACCCTGGATCCCGGCTTTCAGACCCGCGTTCAGCTTTGCTCAACCAGCGCCGACTTTTGTTGGATTTCTGGCTGCTGAGTTGTTGCTTTATGCTGTAGAGGTCCAGGTTGTCAAGATCATTTACATCAAGATCTTCGGTACATGGCTGTGAACTAAAGTCGACCAAGGCTGGAATTGAGGGACCCTGGCTTATCACTGGGGCAAAATGATGAAAGGATAGGGTTTTTCATCGGTTCGCCCGGTTTTCCCTATCATGTAATAATAGTCTATTTCTTTGGTACTTTAATACATGTCATATTGCTATTTTCTCTTATCAATTTTAGTCTCGTCGCGTGAGTGTGAATGTACAATCAATATGGTCTATCGTTCTCAGCCAGGCCCAGCTTCCGCGCCCATTTGCCGACCAGTTCCTCGGAACAGGAGCCAATCGGATGCGCTGAATTGCCGTACTTTCAGCAGCAGATCAAATGGCGAAGGGAAACAATCGCACTGGAGATCGGCTTCTGCACTGGTCATTACGACGAAATTACGGGATAAATAGATTTAATAGCATTAAAACACAGAAATTACATCGTCTGCAATCATTGAATAGATATCCCAGTTCACATCTATCGAGCTATGACCAGATTCTGTCCAATGGCATACAAGGAAAGCTTCCATTGACCAATCATAGGCCATACAGTTGAAGTGCCGAGGAGCAAACCGCACTATTCCCAACAGAGAAAGGCTTCCTCGGAGCTCATGAACCGTCACATCTGGGGTAAATCTGGGGCATCCTACTATCCGACCTAGTAGTTCTATCTTGATACAAATACTCACCTCCTACTCCTCAACCATCCCTACCTCATCCTCCAATATCTCCTCTGATCAAGTCTCAGAATCATGGCTATTACAGAACTCTTGATCTCCCCCTGGGCACCACTGGCCCTGGCCGTGGCTCTCGTAGCCTGGTACATCCTCCCATGGATCAGCAACTCCAATCTCCGCGGTATCCCCGCTCCTTTCCCGGCGCAGTTCACCAACCTTTGGTTACTATCTACATGTCGTCGTGGAAAGCGCTACGAGATTGTTGATCAGGTCCATAAGAAGCTGGGTGTTTTGGTTCGCATTGCGCCAAACCATGTTAGTGTTGCAGATGCAGATGCTATCAACACTATCTACGGTCATGGAAACGGTTTCTTGAAGGCGTAAGTCCAATCTAGTACTATAGTATTGGGGGCGCAGAACTAACAAATTAGTGACTTTTATGATACCTTTGTCTCTATTCGTCGGGGTCTCTTCAACACTCGCAACAGAGCTGAGCACTCTCGCAAGAGAAAGCTCGTGTCGCACACTTTTGCGCCCAAGTCTGTTTTGGAGTTTGAGCCTTATATCCGACAGAACCTCGATATCTTCATCAACCAGTGGGATCGTATTGCTAGCAACAAGGATGCTGATGGCTATGGAAGCGTTGACTGTCTGAACTGGTGTAAGTAGCTATCAAATCGACCCTTGAAACGAAACATACTGACCTTGTGTAGTCAACTTTCTTGCCTTCGACATCATCGCTGATCTCGCTTTTGGAAAGCCCTTCGGTAAGTTGATACATCGACTTGGTCAGCTTATTGCTAACATTCATAGGCATGCTCTCAACTGGTGCCGACATCGCTGAAGTCAAGGCCTCCCCCACCAGTCCCACCATCTACGCCCCAGCCGTCGAGATCATGAACCGTCGCGGCGAAGTCTCCGCCACTCTCGGCTGCCTACCCCAACTCAAGCCCTACGCCAAGTATTTTCCCGACCCCTTCTTCAGCCAAGGTCTCCAAGCCGTCGAGAACCTCGCCGGTATCGCCATCGCCCGCGTCAGCGAGCGTCTCGAGCGCGGAGGTGATTCTACCCGCAAGGATCTACTGGCTCGTCTTATGCAGGGTCGTGATGAGAAGGGCGAACCTCTTGGTCGTGATGAACTCACCGCTGAAGCACTTACCCAACTCATCGCTGGCAGTGATACTACTTCAAACTCTTCTTGTGCGCTGCTGTATCATGTTGTTAGAACTCCTGGTGTCATGCAGAAGCTTTATGAGGAGATTTCTGCTGTTGTTCCTGAGGACGTTGCCATTCCTGATTACGAATCCGTCAAGCATCTTCCCTACCTGGGATACTGCATCAACGAGACTCTGCGCATTCACTCCCCCTCTGGTATCGGTCTTCCCCGTGAGATCCCCCCTAACCACAAGGGCGTTACTCTCCACGGACGATACTTTGGCCCCGGTACTATTCTCAGCGTTCCCACTTATACGATTCACCACTCTACTGAAATCTGGGGTCCTGACGCTGATGAGTTCAAGCCTGAGCGTTGGGAGAACTTGACTGATAAGCAGAAGACTGCTTTCATCCCCTTCAGCTATGGACCTAGATCTTGTGTTGGAAGGAATTTGGCTGAGATGCAGATGAGACTTATTGCTACTACTTGGATTAAGCGATATGATGTTCGCTTGAGACAGGATATTATGGAGACCAGGGAGGGATTCTTGAGGAAGCCCATGGGCTTGGATGTTGGATTGGCGCGACGATAAAGGGACTGGAAAAGAAAAAAATTGCATGTAAAACATAGGCGCAGCGGATTGAAATGATATTTATGACTTTATGCACAAGCAGTCTATCCATTCGTGGAATTTGATCACATCTCTAGTGTCCTTTGCACCAGCGTGTTCCGTGCTTATTATTCCATAGGCTCATTACCTATTGGCCTGATAAGCAGCCATAGTACCTTTCTCACACCCTCCTCTTCCTTATCATCCTTCCGTCTATCTTTATTAGCCTTTCTCATTTCCTTCTCATACTCTTTTTGACACTTTTCTCTTTCCTTATCCAGCTTCTTCAACTCTTTCTCCAACTTGCGGGGCTCATCTGCATGTTTTCTTTGAGTCTTCGCAAATTCCTCTTCTATCTTGCGCATCTCCTTCTCATAGTCTTTTCGAGCCTTTCTTGAATCTTCAGTCCAATCCTCATGCGCCTTGGCTCTATCTTTGGTCATCTTATTTTCCTCCTTCTTTCGTTGTCGCTCACTTGTTGAAACATGCATTTTGCTTACAAAGTTATCCGGCACATGTAACTCAGGTAAGGGTGTAAGATCTAGTGGTGCAATCCATGGCTCAATGGCCTGAAGTCTGCGTTGCTGCACAGTGAGTGAAGACTGAGCCGAAACATCTTCGCATGGTCCAAGAACCATACTATTCTTCTCGATTTTGCCATTACCATCCAAGATGGGTATCTTGGCATAACGAGCAACTGCATCCAACTTTGCAAACTCAGCCTTGAGACCTCTAGGCATAAAGAGTTCTTTGTTCGCGGTACTGATGCAAAGCTCACTTCGAGATTTACTGATGGCGTACGTCGAAAGAGTAGCTGCCGCATTAACCGAATTACCAACGATCTGTGCGGTGTGTAGCGGTATCATTGACACGATGCCGCCTACCATTCCCAGTATCTGGACTGGCGGACTAGCGACGGCCGCACGGTTGAGGTCATCAAGAAATCTGAGGAAGATGGTATTGGTCTTCGAGGATAGGTGGGAAGGCTCGTAGGAAGGGAGAGCCGAGCTTGGAGCTTGTTGCTGGGATGGCGATGGGCTTCTCTGATGGATGAAGTGTAGGTTGTTCAAGCGTTGGGATAGGTAGAATATGAGGTTGGCTATCCACAGAGAAAGTTGGTGCTGAAGTTGCTGCAGCAAGGGTTGAGTATGGCGGAGGCCCATCAGGGTATGATTGACTGTAAGAACTCATGTTTGTAGCTATACTCAAGACAGATAGATCATGCCCTTTTGCTATGTTACCAGCGGGTGGCCAATGCTGCTGTCAGACGGTTTATATAGATGATAACTATGTTGTCGATCCTGTAACAGCTGAGGGTGTCAGCGAGCTAGAGTAGTCATATCAGATTGGCTGATGCCTCACAAGGAACTCCATCTGGAATTCCCTTTATGTGTTAGGAAGATAGCATGATATCTCTAAAAGGTCTTCTCGGCACTTTCGGCAGCTGATCATCGGCAGCTCAGTTGATCCAAGTTGATAAGCGATAAAATAGCGAACAAATACGAGTGGCTGTGAAGTTTAGTGAACTCCGGATTGCCCTCTCTGGTATTCCCTGCAAAAGGAGGCTAGTACATATCGGGCAGGATAGCGCGAGGTACAGACTAGAGCAAACAAGCATGATAAAGTAATTCGTATTAGGAAGAAGGCATAATCTAGCTCTCAATAATTACTCTGACTCCCTTACTTCCGCTCTCCGTCATCGGAATGAACATGTCATGATCGTAGCGAATATCCCGCTCCGTCGTCTCGTACAGACGCATATAGGGCATCACTCTCAAAACCAAAGCTGCAAGAGAGAGGTACAACTCGCACAATGCGAGACTAAGAATATGTTAGTAAAACTCTGAGTTGAAGGAATAACGTTTATCTTACTTTTTACCAAGACATCCACGGCTGCCTTTTGAAAATGCAATCATTGACCTCTCCAGGTCTTTTCTGATCTTATTGTCCTCATCGATCCATCGTTCAGGCACGAAAGCATACGAGTCAGGGAAAACAGACTCATCGTGGTGTGCAATGGCCGCCGACATACCGATTGCATAACCTCGAGGTAACACCAAGCTCATCGGCTTCTTGTTAAATTCTCCCCTGTAAACAAGGTCTTCTGTTGTTGGCACGCGAGCTGTGCGGCTCGAAACACCATAGGATAGACGTAGACCCTCATTGATGACAGCTCCAAGATATGGAAGGTGCTCTAGTGTCGTCCATGAAGGCAAATGGCATGGATCGTCAACAACCTGCTTCAGTTCATCTTGTAGCTTGGCCAGAATTTCAGGCTGTGACAAGAGGAAGTATGTTATCACAGCCAATGCCCAGCTCGTCGTCTCAGTTCCAGCGTTGACGATAGTGACAGCCTCCTCAACCAGACGATCTTGCTTCTTCTCACTGTCATCAAGCTCAGATTGAAGCAGATCTGCAAAAATAGTCGGTCGATCGTAAACAATACCAGAATCCAAGTCGTTCTTCGTCTTTTGAACGCGCGAAGGAATATCGATTTGTAGAGTTCGAATGAGAAGCGCGGTATCAGCTGGTAAGTAGTCGACAAGATATTTACCCAGCTTCACGCTAGAAACAAGAATCGGAAAGAAGCGGAAGAAAAAGACTGGCTTAAGTACCGCGAGAGTAGCTTCACGGTAGTTTGGCTGCCACTGGTTGCGAGATAATAATCCAAAAGCTTCACCGAAGCAGTAGCTTGAAATGGCATCAGATGTGAAACAACTGTATGCATGAGCGATTTCGAACGGTTTACGTTCTTTTTCATCCTTGTTCTCAGCCAAAAGCTTGTTGCAGAGAGTCTGTGCCAGGTCGTGAACTTCTTGTTCGAGACGTGCAATCATGGCTCGTGAGAAGAACTTGGCTACTGGTGCACGTCTGGCGCGATGGAGATCGTGATCAGGGGTACCAAAAGCGTTTCCTGTACCGGCTGCTGAGCCATTCACTTGGTGGAAGGGCTTATCGCGCTTGCGACCGCCGACGGCGTAGATCTCATCCGAGAAGGACATATCAGCGCAGTGCAGCTCATTGGGGTTAATGCGGACAATAGGACCTAAGAGCGCATTAGAATCTTTTGCTTCGACTTGCTGAAATGTGCTTACCATATTTCTCGTGCATCTGCTTGATAGCATGGGTATAGCGACCGACGAGGATCACATCGTAGTAGAATTCGGGCAGATATGTTGCCGCGGCAAGTTTCGGACCAGGGATCTTGCTAAGCGGGTGAAGAGGCGAGACATTATACAATGCCTGCAGAACTTTAAATGCAAGCCACGCCGATATCAAAGCCACTATCCAGTCTCGGGCTGTCATTGACGTTAAAGTGCCCTGAAAGGCTGACCAAGTAGCGTCCGCCATCGCGTTTCAAGCTTAACAATATCACACCGGGGATTGGCGGAGAAAGGCGAAAGAACAAGAGGTTTTTAAACAGCGGTTGATTGATTTGTTTATTCCTTCAATCACATGATTAATATCCGTTTGCCCTCTCGCTTACTCGGAACAATGTAACCCTTGAAACAATTATTTGGCTCCATGAGGCTATCACCTCCGTCCCTATGGGGCTGAATTTCTTCAACGCCGACCCACAGTCCTCCGTGCCAAGGGAACGTGCTTGATGAATCCACTTCTCAAGGGTGTCATCGTAAGGCTGACCAGTGAGAGTTGACCTAAATATTGGATCTAAATTGTGATCTAAATCTCTTAAAGTCTTTTGCTCCGAATACAAAGAGTGAGCTGTGCGAATAGGTCCTCATACTGAATTAAGAAGGTCAGATTATTGTTCACCCCCAGATTCCAGTGACTTCCATATCTCTGGAGAGCACAACACCTTCGTATTAAAAAAGTTAAACAATAGTAAACCTATAATGTCAAAAAGGCACTCAGATACCAAAAGATTGATTGCATTTGTAAGCAGAGGTCCCAGATCTTGCACGGGACGTTGAGTGATCAGAAAGTAAGCATGTCTGAAGATAGATGATTAGACGTAAGGGATTAGTAGGTAGGCAAATCGGCCTGCGAGGACATAGAGAAATTGGCCCAAAAGCTTAGACATGTATGCGTCGTTGATTTAAGACTAGTATTATTAATTTCATTATCTGGGCCAACGGAAACGTAGCTCCACCAAGCTTCTACCACTACAGCAGTGTCAAGATTCGAAGTGGCCGTTGATCTAACTCTGCCGCTACCTGCTTGAAGTTTATGGAGGCCCTAAGATACGGTGTCCCTTCAGTGACCAAGTAAAACCGAGTTCTACATCTAGCTAGTGTATTAGATGCAGCGCGCGTGGTTCCAATTAACCTACAGTCTTGAACAACTGTTGCTGCATGTAGACACTCTTCCTAACTGCCCTACCTCTTCAGCAATCAATTTTTCGTCAGAAGATACGCGGGTAGTCTAAAAATATATTTAAGCTTAATTCTGAGGTTCCGGGTTACATTGAGAGACGCGAGCTGCGTCACTGGTTTAGGAACTGCCTGTAACTTTCTCCCATTGGCTTACGATTTGGGTTTTCGAAGGAACAGTAGGTAATGAACGGATGGCTATAAACAACACCACATATGTCCACCGGCGCCTTCAACCGCACAGGTGACCTGGGAAGCTTCACTAGTCCGGGCTGAGCAGCAGCTTGCTATCTTTCATAAAGACCCTTAAATGGAGCAAACATATGGTCAGCATTGCAGGATACATATACGAGAATAGCGGACAAAAGGCTGTTTGGATGCGAATAGATTGAGCTACCCCGTTATTGGCATGAATTTGCGAATCAACAACGGTCAGTGATTGGGTACCCTAAAATCTTAGATGCATAAGTCCAGGGGCATCCGGTTAAATCGCCAGCTAACACGTTGCTCTTCACTCGCTTGTTCCTCATAAACTGTCAAGGCCTCGCGGAATACCTTCCATGAAAAGAAGTAAATCCATGCCGAGAAATAGTTCTTCCATCCATATAATCTGTATTCTTTAGCCTCAATTGTGCCTGGATAAGAAACCTGGTAAGTATTGTGTAGCCTGTAAGACCCTGCGCCCTAGGGCTGCAGAGCCAAGGGCTTGTCAAATCCCCATCCAGCAATGATGAACAATTTACCGGGGCGATATTCTACGAACAGAACTTGCTCCGGCTTGGCTTCAACAAGGGCTCTTGAGGTTCTTCTCTATCCCATCAATTATACGGGGTAGGCACTAATACAAATTCGACTGTAATTTTCCGCTTGCTTATCTGTTAAGTAGTCTATCCCGCACATCCAATCTCACCGCATTGTCTGCCTTTCTTTCTCATTTCCTATCTAACACGGAGACCAAGGACAAAAGCGAGTTCCGAAACCATGCAGATTTCTTTTGGAATCCTTGCTGCTTTGCTGAGCGCCTCGTCGCTGGTTGCGGCCTCACCGACTCAATCGGCCGGCGATCTCATGCTAGATCTCAACAGCAAGGCAATCAGTGCGTTAGAGAATGCCCAGGCACCGACCAGCCGCAAGAAGTGCACAATCGCCAATGCCAACGTGCGCCGGGATTGGTAAGTTTACATCCTAGATGCATTGAACCGTCGCTAACAACTACTACAGGAAAGCCCTATCAAAGAAAGAGAGAAAGGCTTATATCAATGCAGTTCTATGTCTGCGAAAGAAACCATCCAAGGCAGACCCTTCTTTCGCACCTGGTGCACGTACTAGATATGACGATTTTGTCGCTGTGCATATCAACCAGACTCGCACTATCCATGCAACGGTCAGTTCTTGTTCTTCATGAGTTGTCAATGGCATTGAATCTGACAATCCTTTTCAGGGAAACTTCTTCACCTGGCATCGCTACTATACTTGGGCATATGAAAAAGCTCTGCGAGATGAGTGCGACTACAAAGGCACCCAGCCGGTGAGTGAATCTTGGTGATGGCCGACGATAAAGATTTCAAGCTTATGATTTACTGTAGTACTGGAATTGGTTTGAGACTGGCGACATTGCAACTAACCCTCTCTTTGACGGTTCCGAGACCAGTATGAGCGGCGATGGCGGGTTCTTCAAGCACAACGGCTCTGTTTCTGGCACAGGACTCATTTTCCTTCCCAGCGGTAACGGAGGTGGCTGTATCAAAAAGGGTCCCTTCGCCGGCGCAACCGCTAACCTTGGACCCCCATCTCCTGGCATGGACGGAATGGAAGCCACCGCTAAACCTCTCGAATATAACCCTCGCTGTCTACGTCGAGATCTCAGTCGTTACACCATTGATAAGTGGATGACTCTCCCTAACTTATACAACGTCACGCTCGGCGATGCTTCACGCAGCATTCAAATCATGCAGGACGAGTTTCAAGGTCGTTTTCCAGATCGATTCCTGGGCTTGCACGGCGCTGGTCATTTTGCCATTGGTGGTGACTCCTCTGACCTTTACTCTTCGTCTAACGAACCTGTTTTCTTTCTGCATCATGCTATGGTTGATCGCGTGTACTGGATATGGCAGGCTCTGCATCCCAAGCAGGCCAGGGATATTGCTGGTACTATCACTATCGGGAACAGACCTCCTAGTCGAGACGCTTTGAAGTCTGATCCTCTGAATATGGGGGTTAATGCAGCTGAGATTACCATCGATGATGCGCTTGATACCATGAGCGGTTCTCCGTTCTGTTATATCTATCTGTAAGAGTCAAAAGTAAATATTACATTTCAGTGCATTCTTCATTGTTAGCAATAATATCCGCCTTGTTTCCAAGCGACTTGTCTATGAAATCAGGACCAATCTAACCCGGTTCACCAGGTGACAAGAACAAAGCTAGAACTTTACCATCCAGTAAGAACAAGGAACTTTGTAACTAGAAGCGCGCTAGAACTCCCAGATTTACAGGCTTTCCACCGTGTTAGAATAGAAACCTCTATCACCCGACTCCACCTCGTCAGAAGCCATTCTAGCTCTACCAGAATTACTAGATATGACCTAGTCAACGCCTCAACATTCCTGACATGTCAACTATTGTCTTAAGTCAGGTCAAAGTCACGCCACTTGAGTGAGTGCTAAGCCAGGATGATTCCTTTATTATAGGCTAGAACTGAACCAGACCGTTGGGTTCATTGATCTAATGAAGCTTATGATATACGAGCAAAATATCCCAAGCTAGGGTATGAGAAAAGCTAAATCGTATCTATACTTAATGGGTCTGATTAAGTCGTCCAACACTTTCTTCTACGCAATAGGCTTTCACGTATGTTAATCGAAAATGGTTTCCCTCAAGAAAGTTCTGACGCTGTTGTTTATCAGCACAGCGAGCGCGCTACCAGCGGACTTTTGCTTGATCGATTCGGAAGCCGCCAGCTTCAGATTCAACTCCTGCGTGTGCGACTGTTATAATGGCACTGTGTAAGTCAACACAATCCTCACCAGTGCTGGGCATGATATTGGCTTGTTTCCAGTACTAACTTCGATTATAGGAGTGCTGTGGTTACACCAGACGCTTCAGCTCCTTGGACATGGTACGACATGCTATGTGGTTCCGCCAACAAGCTAAGTCTCAACATCGAACTTGACATTCATCTCAAGTAATACTAACCCTCCTTAAGCCTGCTAAGCGAGCGTTGAAGGCGGTGCAAGTACCCCATTATCTACCCAGCAAAGCTCCCAGCGACATCAGCAGTGCCTGTTCATGCCTAATCCCTAGTCCCTCTGCCCCCACGACCGTAACCATCACTGCCAAAGCCTCCAGAACCATCACAACTACACAGACTAGAACAAATA
Organism: Fusarium oxysporum Fo47; assembly: GCF_013085055.1. NCBI lineage: Eukaryota > Fungi > Ascomycota > Sordariomycetes > Hypocreales > Nectriaceae > Fusarium > Fusarium oxysporum. The sequence continues at coordinate 3,906,128 of NC_072845.1, forward strand.
CTTTCTCCGTCAACAAGCTGAGGAGCACGTTTGTCACAGACCGAAAGACTAGTACTTCTACCAGCTCTAGTAAGACCACGAAAACAGGCTCTGAGACTGTGACTCAAACGAATCGAAAAAGCGCGACGGTTACAAAACCCGTTACTGTCACGGTTACGAACTTCAACACTGTTATAGTGACTAATACTAATGTTGTTGAGGCTATGAACTACAACACGCTATACTTTACGAATGTTGATACTGTGGCTGAGACGGATTATAATACCGTTGTTTTCACGAATACGGAGGGTTTCACGGTTACTCAGTATTACACCACGGTGCAGACTGATGTGGCTACAAGCGTGATTACACCGGATGCAGTTACTGTGACCAGTGGAACAAGCACTGTCTGGGGCTCTTGAAACAGTTGTCGTTTGGCTCTTGGTTTGGCTTGTTTACTAAGAAGGTCTGTTGGTACGGGCTAAGAAGAAATGTCCTCGTCAAACTACCATAGCATCTACATACATTAAGAATTAAAACTTACCTGACTTTCCCTAGTTCTTGTTTAAATTATGCACAAATCAGCTTTTGGGATTCTTTCCCAATCGCTATACCCAAGCCAGCTCCCCCACCACGGAACGGAATCATTCCCCTTTTTTCTCTGTCTGAACAGGTACCAGTCTCCTCTATTGTCACTGCTCATGGTATAGTGTCCAACGCGCTCGTATATCCGGGCCTGTTCAATAACAGGTGTAAGAACAAGACACTCAATACTCTGCCCCTCTTCCGCTGATAGTACTGGTAGCAAGAAAATTCTCCGATCCGTTAAAGAGTCCTCGAGATAATCCGGGTGTGTAGTGGTCAATGCACCCTTCTGTTCGCCCTCAAACGTGATTTGATACTTGCGCCAGTCTCCATCGGAGTATTTACTCGGAGACCAGTACACTTGTTTGAGAGAACCCCGAATTTGAAGGATCCTTGAGCCTTGGTGTATATCCCCAGTTGGTCTCGAAGGATCAACGAGGTCGACTGAGGCGTGGATGATATTGATGTGATGATTACATCCTGAGCTACAAATTGTCGAGTTGATGTCCACGCCAACTCCTTTGACTGCCATCCAAGACGAAGTCGGAGCGAGGCAAGGATCCGGTCTTGACTGATCACCACCATTTGAAGATGATCGCCACAGCAGTTCGTGGACTAGATTACTCCTCCATAAGCCAACCAGATACTCGTCCCTCAAAGCAGCGCGCAGGTTCTCTACTATACCAGCGACAGCAACGATTTTATCCGTGTCCTTTGTAAGACATGCTCTTGAGTAAACCTCCGTAGCTCGAACTCACTTCTCCCTGGGCTCTAGGTTGCTTTTGACGGATTGTAGAGCCGTATTCTCAATGAGCTGCGAAGGCGTTTCACCCGCTGGAAAAGACTCGCAGACTCCGTGGGTGGCACAGCGATAGAATATCTGATGCTCTGTGAAATATAGGCATTTTGTTGAGAGAAAGTGCTCTTGAACTGTCCAGGCCCTTGAGGATGGGTGACTGTTCTCAACGCTACTAATCCATAAACGGTGATCTACGAGGCAGTATGGCTCAGGTTTCGAATTAGGCCCCCATGAACAGTCGATGATAGGTGCTTTAGTGCCCAGCGGAGGGCGATTACAGAACAGACCTTCCGTGCCATCGCGTGCGTGTGCAGCCACAATCGTCAGCGCAGAGTTCCCATAGACGTCAATCATCATATATGCTTCAGTCGTCCAGTCTTCATTAGAATCTTGTATAACACAGAGCGAGTCGATCCATATATATGGATAGCCTAGCCAGCGACATACAGTAATAGCATCTCGAAAGGTTTTAGGAAGTCTGGAGATAGGCGTGCCTTGGAAGAGGTCATTCTTGGTTGCTGCAGTCAGCTTCAGGATATTAGCTCGCCCCAATAGTGGCTCAGCGCGACATAAGAATATGGTTCAGAGTCATGATCCACGTTTCTGATGACGCGGAAGTGGGTATCATAGATCTTGGAAGATTTGCACTCCTGGTGCTTCTCCAAGCAATCCCGGTGCCATTTCTGAACTAGATTACGGCTCGTTGCCGATTCGGTCGAGCAACTGATTCCGAATTCATTAGACGCGACCTCTTGCCTTGGAACTCTAAAGACTTCCAGACATCTGCATCATACTGTTAGCTTTATTGCCATGGAACAGTAATAACTTAGAACTCAGAAAATTTACAGGAAGCAGGGCGTAGTCTACAGATTTGCCGTATATGTTGTTCGCCAGTGTCGTAGACTCTCCAAACTGGGTTCGGGAGGTTGCAATGTCTCTTGTGGATATTGAAAGTCAACGGAAAATCAGATCTGATACGTGCATCCTTAATCTGCTGCACAACGTGTGTGCAGAACGCACATTTGGTAAACTGGAATGATGTTATGAGCTTAGAGATGTGGGAGAGTGGGGGTTGTTGAGTCGAGAGATTATGTGGCACAGTAAAGAAGATGAAGCTTATTTTGCATAATGGCGACCGCGAACGGCGGTCGGAAATCACGTTGAGAGACATAGAGAGTTACTAGCAGTTCAAGATAATAGGATATACTACTATGGACAGACGGTAGGTAGTTATAGGTATGTTGGAACTAAGCTAGGACCACATATCCTAATACCCTAGGTTTTGAGATAGATCTCATCATGAGAAGGCTTTTCTGTCCTCAACGGTGTTATTGGCAGCTTTCGTGCTGACAGGAGGCACAGCAAGCTCAATGTGTGTCATAGAAGGATGATAAGATCCTAAGAATTGCTGCGGCGCTTATCCGGGTGGTCTATTTATAGGCCGTCATACAAGAACCTTCACCGAATGATGATGGGCGGTCATTAAAGTGTAAAATCGATACTATAAGCAGGCTTTCGGTCCGTTACAGATATTATAGATCCAATTGCAACAGAATATGACTCATTGCCAATTACTACCATCCGCAGATCTTGTTGATATAAATACAAAGCACAAACCATCGCCATAACCCTCTCCATGTTTCATCACAGGCCACTCCTTTACAGCTTATAGGTTCCCATCTGTCGAGGGCTGACCTTGTTGTGAAACATGTGGTCAATCTCATCATATCGTCGTCCCTTGAGCTCAGGAACATAAACCCAACTCCAAATAAAGCCAATCAAACCAAGACCACCAAAGATGAAGCCAACCTTGCCCTTGAGATTACCCTCGTCAGGGTTGACCATATACGGAATGGCAAAGTTCATAGCGATACCCATAACAGATTGTGTGGCAGTGGCAAGCGCCATCGTCTTAGCCTTGAGGTTGAGCGAGGCTGTCTCGCCAAGAACAGCGAAAGCCATGGCTCCGACAGTGGCGAAGTAGACGTAAGCGTAGATGACTGTGCATGCGGCTTGCACCCACTTGGCAGCTGACGTAGGGACTACATCCATGATACCGATGAGGAATAGGAGGACTGTGAGAGCTCCCATGCCGGAGAGGAAGATCTTGCGACGACCGAAAGAGTTGACGACAAACCAACTGCAGATGTTGCCGAGAACACCGCATGCTGTGACGCCAACGCCGAGATCGAAGCTGCGAGAGGTCTCAAGACCGGCAAGTTGAAAGAAGTAGGTTGAGTATCCGAGAACGAAAATGATACCGACGAAGTGTTGGCAGACAAAGACACCCATGCTGATCATAGTACGGATGAGGTCGGTTCCCTTGAAGCACTGGATCCAAGAAGCTTCTTCGGCCGAGGCAGCTTGTTCCTCGGCGATGGTCTCCTTGATAGTAGCCAGCTTGGCGTCAATGTCAACACCAGATCCGTAGAGCTGGATGAGTGACTTCTTCGCCTCCTCAATCTTACCCTTGCGAACAAGATACCATGGAGTCTCGGGAGCGAAGGGCAGACCAGCAGCAAGGATAACAATAAAGATACCCTGCGTAGCCAGCGCACCCCTCCAAGCCCAATGATCCGTCCTCTCACCAAAAGCCTTGATAACACCATTCGAAACCAACTGACCAATCGCGATTCCAAGGTTAACGCCCGCAGTAGCAATACCACGAAACACCACAGGCGAAATCTCCGACGTCGCCAAAGGGGCAAGCGTCAAAAAGAAACCCAATCCAAGACCAATGATGAGTTTGGACATGAGGAAAGCGACGTTGGTGTTGGACATGCATTCTCCGATCGTACCGCCTGTCGCAAGGAGTAGTGCCATGACGAGAGAGTTCTTTCGGCCGACGTAATCGCAGATCCAGGAACACATGAAACCGCCGAAGAAGCCGCCGACGGAGCTGATGCAGTTGAAGGCGGTTTGCCAGTCGGCGGGGAGGATAGCTTCGCCGTTTTCGACATATCTAGAAGTTGTTAGTGGTGGTCAGAAGGGAGGTCGGATGACGGGCGTACCCAAAGTCGCGTCGGAAGGCGGCGACGGAGATCATGGCACCGTTGATCTGAGCATCGAAGCCCCTATAACAGAGTGATTAGCTATCGGGATCCTGATGAGAAGGCAGGTATTCGTCTTACCAGCCTACAGCTGCGATTGACCAGTAAAAGCACCACCAAACAATAGCCGGATGTTGTTTAAAGCATTGCTTGAGCGTCAACTGATGCTCAGCCTGACGGTCTGCCTCGACAGCATGGCTCTTGGCATCAATGAACTCAGTACCAGACACCTTGGCCTGGAGTTCAAGATCTGATTTGCCGGTAGTATTCGACGTCTCCATGATTGAAACAGTAGACTCTTGATAAGATAAAGTGGAAACTGATGATGGATGCTGGGGGATAAAGATGGGGTCAACTGCCGAGTCTTATATACAGCTGCATAACCAAGTCATGAGCGTAGTATCATCAATAGTTTCCGGTTAAAGACAGGCCATACTCATACTGGTTGTCAAGTGTGACATGGCATGACAAGAAAAGAAGCACGAAAATCATGCGCAAAAAAGAATTGGCTTTAGCTAACACGGTCTAGACCAGTCTGGGGTTTGTGGGGAGACCGAAAATCTGGGGATGATGAAAAGCTGAGCTTACCCCAGTTTGGCTGATACGAGCGACATTCCCCGATGAGAGCCCACTTTACGGCGTCACGAGTCAAGAGGTATAAGGGGCGATATTCCCCGACGTGGACATCCACATTCGTTTCTCCTCCTCCACGTTTCTGCACCCTTCATCATGTCCCCGCAAACATCAGAAATGTCAGCTGAAGCGGATCGTCGGCCGGGGAAGAGACCAGCGCCAAGGGGTACAGCGTTTTATCCCCGCAAACGAGCCAACACGGCGTGCCAAGTGTGTCGGGCTAGGAAGACAAAGTGCGATAACCAAAAGCCGGCTTGTTCATACTGCGTCAGTGTTGGGGCGACGTGCATTCAATCCCCGGTTGATCTATCGGCATTTGACCCTGCGAGTCTCAAGATCTTGGAACGTTTGGATGAATTGGAGAAGTTGATTCGCGAGCCAAAGCCTGACACCACCAATCAAGATGTTGGACATGAACTGTCACCCGAGGAGTCTCCTACGCAGTTATCCCCAGAGAGTCTGGGCGACATCCCCCTGCGAAGCATTCTCCCCGAGAAGATGGAAAGCCTGCTCCTCTGGTCCGTCCTCTCACGCGACATGACATCCCACACAACCCTCCACCCCGATCCACCACAACCATCCCCATCTTATTCCCCCGGCTGCACATCGCTAGCCGACATTGCAGATCTCGACACACAAGGTGTAAAAGCACTGCTCGACAACTTCTTCGATCACGTGCACTGCAAAAACCCAATCCTCGAAGAAGCTGCTGCTAGAAAAGTTGTTCTCAACGTGGTCATCGATGGGATCGATTGGTCGCCTGGGTCGTGCTTGACACTGATTATCTGTGCGCTGGGAAAGATTGCGACGCCGCTTGATGCGAGTTTTCACCTGAGGGCTGATTCGACGCCGTATTTGGAGGCTCAGGCGCTGTTTCAGGCGGCGCAGAAGAGGATTGGGACGTTGATGGCGAGATCGGATATTATTGGGGCGCAGTGTTTCTTTCTTTCGGGTGTGTTTTTGATGAGCACGTTCAGACCATTCGAGGCTTGGCGGTATTTCTCGCAGGCTTTAGCGACATGTCAGACGTTGCCGTTCCTGCAGAGAGCGCAGTCTCTTAGTGCAATGGATGGGTCAGATCTAGCGAGACCAGAGCTGGGTGAGACCCAGCAAGAAGCTGTATACTGGTCTGCTTGGAAGTCTGAGCGAGAGTTACGAGGCGAACTATCTCTTCCAGATTTCAGTATGCCATATTCTTCAAGCGTACTATATCCACCATTCTTCCCAACCCCTCCTCATCCCTTGGAGTCCACCAAGACTACAGCATCAAGTCGCCAACACACAGCCTGGCTATTCTACCTCTCCGAAATATCCCTCCGACGTCTCTCAAGCCGAACATGCAACGACATCCTCGAACTTCATCGCGCATCATCATCAAATCTCGACTTCCTCAAACAACTGTCCCTCCTCATCCCCGCCTACGAAACCCAAGCCAACGAATGGGCCGAAAGTCTCCCCCCCGAACTTTCCATCGCCTCGACCCCCCTCGAAGACAATGTATGCTGCTTCGTTCTCCGCGGACACTTGGTAAACTTCTTTGAACGTCTCTACTGGCCTTTCGTAATGGCGCATCTCGCTGCCTTAGAGCGCGGCGTAACTACACCCATTCCCGGGCGACAGTTTGTAGAAAAGGGCTTAGAGTATCATGTTCTTAATGTTGAGATCAACGAAGCGGGCTTTTTACATCGTCATCACGGGACGTGGCTCATGATTCGAGCTTTAGTCCGATCGGCGACGGTGTTGCTTGCAGCGCGGCTCTTGGGATCGGGAATGCCCGCGGGGTGGAGGGATGCGTGTGAGAGGATTATGCAGGTTTTGAGGGCGTGGGAAGATGATGTCCCAGGATTGTCGAACCATCGGAATTTCTTGGAGGAGGTTTTACATGGGCTAAGCGTTTAACTTGTGATGTACACTAATAAATTTGTTAAAGCGTATTTCCCCGTGTTTTTACGAGTAATGGTCTTGGTGAATTATGGGGATTCCGGGGGAATGGTTCTTGGTGGTGTCGTGGCGGATTCTATCGGGGAGTGTCGCTCGTAAGAAAACACTCCACTTTGGGTGTATGGACTATTTAGGTGAAGGCTGTAATGACTTTCAGAAACAAGCAGACCTCACAGAGCATCACTCGCATTAGCGACTTCGTTATCTATTCACTCTTCATTGTCTGATTTCCTCTTTCTTCATACCAACATCTCACACTCTCTACCATGGTCGCAACAGCAGACAACTCCGGCTCCTACGAAGCCGTCCCCAAAGCCGTCCCCCAAAAACCATCAACATGTAAAATGCTTCATACCGAGGGTAGTCGCATCATCGACCCCTCCGGCAACACCGTCATCCTCAAGGGCGCTGCCATCGGTGGCATGCTCAACATGGAGAACTTCATCACCGGCTACGCAGGCCACGAACACCAACATAGACAACAAATGGCTGAAGTCATGGGTGAAGAAAAGGCAAACTTCTTCTTTGACAGACTTTTATACCACTTCTTCACAGACTCTGATGCCGCTTACTTTGCGTCGTTGGGTCTAAACTGTATCCGAATCCCATTCAATTATCGTCATTTTATCGATGATATGGATCCAGATAATCTCAAGAAATCTGGTTTCGATTGGTTAGATCGCTGTGTGGATATTTGCGGAAGACATAACCTCTACGCTGTCCTTGATCTACATGCCGTTCCTGGTGGTCAGAACCAAGATTGGCATAGTGATTCTGGACTTTCACGCGCGGCGTTCTGGGACTTCAAAGACCATCAAGACAGAGCTATTCAGCTATGGAAGGCTCTTGCAGCTCACTACAAGGGAAACCCCGTCATCGCAGGCTACAACCTCCTCAACGAACCCGCCGACGAAACCAAGACCTCATCAGGCCAATACGGCGCCAAGCTCGTAAAATGGTACGAACGCACCGAGAAAGAAGTCCGCGCCATCGATCCCGATCACATGATCTTCATCGACGGAAACACCTACGCAATGGACTTCCGCGCCTTTCCCCAAAACCCTCTTCCCAACGCTGTGTACGCCTGTCACGATTACAGCTTCTACGGGTTTCCTCTTGGAGAGCAGTACGAAGGTACAGACGAACAAAACACTAAGCTGAGGAAGAGCTTTGAGCGCAAGGTGCAGTTCATGAGGGAGAAGAACGTGCCGATTTGGAATGGAGAGTTTGGCCCTGTTTATCAGAATGAGCATAAGGAGGGTGACGACGCCATCAAGACCAACGCCAAGCGCTTTAATTTGCTACAAGAGCAGTTGGCTATTTACAGAGAAACAGATGTCAACTGGTCTATCTGGTTGTATAAAGATGTCGGCTACCAAGGCATGGTATACGTCGATCCCGAGTCCCCCTATATGCGCCTCATCGCGCCCTTCATCGCCAAGAAACAGCGTCTCGGTCTTGATTTCTGGGGCGTCGTCAACAAAGACGGCGTCAAGCACCTCTACGAACCATTCATCCAAGGCTTGAAGGAAGAAGTGCTGGAGAAGTACAGAGATACGAAATATCCCAAGATCTGGACTTTCGAACGACAGTTTGAGCGGGTTATTAGAGAGTGTTTGATGAGTGAGTATGTGGGATGGGAGTTGGCGGAGTTGTTTAGGGATAAGAGCAAGGAGGAGTTGGAGGAGCTAGCGAGTAGCTTTTCATTTGAGAAGTGTATTAAGAGGGACACGCTTGTGGGGATCTTGAGTCATGATTCGATGATCTCGGCTGGGAAGCAGTAGGAGTACATGGGTATGGGGATTGCACCTTGGCGTTTTTGTTGGTTATTCGGTATGAAACTTAGTATGTTGGATGAGCACGCATAGGGATAGAAATTGTATCATATACAGATAAATACGAACTTTCCCTTCTTTTAACTGATAAGCCTTATATATACTACAGTAGTCCAATATGGACTTCTTCTAATCACCTTTGCACTCATCTGAGTTCATGCTGGTTCTAGTCGCCCAGTCAGACGCCAAACTTAGTGGTGGGTTACTTTAACGCCTTCCACTCTCGAGTTCAACGGGGGCATCCTCTTGAGCCTCTTTATGCTTGATAGCCCAAGCAAGCTCCTTGTCAGCCTGTGCCGCTCTCTTCTCATCCTCAGCTCCAAGCTTAACATTGCGAACAAGATAAACCATCACCAGGAGAAGTCCTGATACACAGACTGATCCAATGGCCAGGGTCTGCTGAGTCTGGCGGTAGCATTCATCAACGGCATTTCTATCAGCAGTTCCAGCTTCGTATGCACGCGCAACCACGATAGAACCAAAGATCTTGCCGCCTTCCTCCTCTCCGAAGTACGCTTTGAGCTTTCGGGGGAGGACAGAGTTCCAGATGGCGCCGCTGATGGTTACGCCAAGGTTGGAGCCAAAGCCGAGCGATGAGAGGAAGACGGCTGTTGCAATGCCGACTTGCTCGTTTTCAAGGACGGCCTGGAGTGAAACTTGAAGTGGGACCTGGGTGAAACCACGGCCAACTCCGAGAAGAGACTTGGAGGTGATGAATGCAGCTTCGCTGGCGATGTGGGTGCCGGAAATGTTGGTAAGGTAGATTGGAAGACCACAGGCGAGGATGATCAGGACAACTCCAAGCATGATGAAGGGCTTTGTGTTTTTGGTGAACTTGAGTGAAAGACCAGCGACGAGTGCACCAATGTTGTACGCCACGCGCTGAGCGTTATCGACCCGCGTTGCAGCTCCAGGAGAGTAATGACCCGCAACTTGGAGGAAGCTCGAAAGGAAAGGTCGGTAGATACTATCAGCCATGGCGATGACGATACATGATGCGCATGCGACAATGACGTTGCGCTCGCGGATCGTTCGGTAAGGAATAATCGGGTTCGACGCGAACTTTCCGTCCCAAACCAGGAAAGCGATGAAGGTCAAAACACCAACGATGATGAGAACAATAGACGAAGGCCTACTCCATCGATCGGTATTATTCCTTCCCGCAATCGTCATCGGCAACAGCGTCATAGCCAAACCACCAATGAGGAGAAGTGCGCCAATAAGATCAAGCTGCGTAGCAACATGCTTAATCTTCCCAACAACACCAGGCTCAGCACCATGCATGAACGAGATCTTCTCCGTGATCAGACCAATGCGCTTAGCCCGGCGATTCATCCAGATCATGATACCAATCGTCGGAATAGCAGTGACAGGTAGAATGATAGCCCACATACCATAACCCCATCTCCAGCTTGAGTGCAGGAGCATGTGTTCGCCGAGATAAGTTCCGCCGTAGAGGGTGGGGATCGCGGAGAGGGATTCGGGAAGGGTGAAGATTATACCACGGTTGACGAGGGTTGTTATGTCAGCGACGAAGATCTGCTGGATGATGTTCCACCATGTATCGCCGAAGACGTCAAAGATTCCACCTGCCTGACTTTTGTTAGATTGATAAGGTAAATGGGGTGAGGGGTGCGTACTAAGAAGGTGTCGACGTTGGAACAGCCTGCGTACATGGCGTTGCCGATGGCCATGCAGATAGCAGCACCAGCAAAGCTCTGGGGACGTCCAAAATACTGCAGACTCGATTAGCGATGGTCCAAATCACCATTTTTGTTGGAATCCTACATTGGCGAGCTTAGCGAGCAGTGGGTACGACACGATGCGCACGAGCCCGTTGACGATGGCACCAGTCGCAAGGAGAGAATGTGCCTTGAAGTGACTTGTCGCATACGGCTCGTAGACATTGCCTGTATAGACGGTCAGGTTCATGAAGAAGAACATGACAAGAATACTGCCCAACATTAGCTTCACCAGACTCCAATCAAACCACAATAAACTTACCATCCGATGGCAAAACCAAGGGTTCGTTTCGTCCATAGCTTCCTAAAAGCCTCATTCGTGGAACCAGGCCTTGAGATCTCCTCCTCCACCACCTCTTGACTCTTTCGCTCCGAATTATCTGCCATTATTACTGACTTACGGCAATCAGAATCAGTGATAAAGATGGCCAGGTTAATTTCCCTCAAAATTTTGGGAAGGCCGCATCTTATGTGTCAAACAATCCCCTCAGTCATACGGCACTTATTTCCTAATTCACTCACGCATCACGATGATCCTTTCTCCTAACAGTAAAGAGAGCTGATTGATAGCTAGTCTTGGCGTGGACCCTTTCTTCGTTTAACCTTGCTTTTAAGCATGCCTGACAAATCCCATTACCGCTGCCAAGCGACTAAGTACGTAAAGACGGCTTTTAACTTCAAAGTTAGACCATTTTGAGGACTCTCCGCGGTTGGCGAGATGAAAAACTGCTAGGGTGCTGATTATCAGACCGTTGAGATCTTATCTGATCGTGTCAGAGATTGGTCAGTGGGTTAAAGCCCCCACAGGAGGATGGGCTGATGATGGGTTGGGTTTTTTTAGGTGTCCACTCATGTGAGTTTTGGGTGCTTGCGCTAGGATGGAATTGTATAAAGGGCCTTGGCGGTGGTGATTCCGCTTATAAGGATTCATGGGCCCGACTGTATGGACTGGAACGGGATTTGTCCGAGGAGAGAGCAGAAGATGATCAGCACGCAGGAGATGCTTTAGAGGCGGGACTTTGCATTGTTGCATAGGTTGATGTGACATTTGACATGCTGTTTGGTAACACTGATAGGGCTGATGCCGATGCTGCTACTATGAGTGACTGGCATGAAAGAGAGACATAATGATGGACCAACGAAAGAATGGAATTGATGGCTAGCAATACACCTTGTAACCAAATGCAAACCCAAATGCAATCTGAATAACCTAACGCGTCGTAAAACCTTTCCTCTCCTTTACGATAATCCTCCATAACCCAGTTCATGCTCATCTCAGACATCTCCCTCAACCCTTCGCAATCTTCTCCGCCTCCTCCGTCGCCTCATTAACAATCTCATCAGCCTCATCCTTCGTAAACGCATCCGTAAACTTCACCCAAGACCCATGCGCAAGCCCCGTCCCCGCCCCAATAAGCAATCCCAAACCCGCCGTCGGAATCGCCACAACTCCCGTCAACAGCGCCCCTACCCCGAGCCCCAGCCCACTAGCTACACCCGCGCCTATCCCCGTTCCCATAGCACCGCCCTGTATCCATCCTTTCTCCAGCCTTTCCGCGATCTTCATGAGCTTGGCAGCCTTTTTATCGATTTCTCGTGCTTCATGCCGTATGTTCTCCGCTTCTTCGGGATCTTCTTCCTTATTGGCTTTTTCGTGCAGTTCGAGGGATTTTTCTTGTAGGCCTTTTGCTTCTTCGACGCGGGAGTGGATTTCTTTGGCGATGCGCTCTTTGGTGTTGGATTTGCTCTCGGAGGGGCCCGCGCCGTCGGCGGGCTTGTTTTGGCCGCCCATGAATTGGCTTGGTATTGCGCCGGAGAAGATTGATCCTAGTGCTTCGTTCATAAGGGGAAGTATAAAAAAGTGATTTTGGGAAAAGATGGGGTTTATTAAAGATGTGGCTTGATGGGTTGATGAGCTAGGAAACCTGGTTTGTTTTATGAAACTTGTAGGTGGGGGTGGCGGATGACGTAGCATCGTGATCCACGTATGTCAATGCAGGTAATCGTTGCTATGATGCTATAATATCATTGTGTGCATCATTCACGAGATTCGTGTCTCACAGCATCGAGAATATCAAGTTTGTTGCAGATGGCTCCTAATAATATGGCAATGTTGTGTCGCGTGGATGAACTGGTCCGAACTCAACGGTAAGCTGTGAGCAGTAAACATTAGTCGGAGGTCAAAGTCATAGTGAAGACAATGGCCTAGCTCTTGAGATCAAAGTGCGCCACGACATATCATAGACTCCACCCAACGGATTCAATTATAATTATTACAGGAAGCCGTGAGCTCAATTTTTATTAATTTCAATTGACTTCACACGACATTGATGCTGCGTTGCTTCAATCCCTACAATCATGAACTTCTCAAGTTCAGCTACCCTAGATCTTATCACTCTTCAGTCTGCTTATCTAACCCGTGTCAAATCCCCAGCTCAATCATCCATGATTGGCCAAGATCAGCAGTCATCATCCCTTAACCATCCCTTGCACCCCAAGAACTCAATCTCAACTTAAACCTATCCTCTCTCTCAAACCCCTCCCTCTCTCACTCAATTACCTCAATTGAACCTGGCTCCATCAAAATGTCAGCGCGAGGCCTGGGCTCCACATCGCCCGACCCGGGCGCGTCATCTCACGACCAACACCCTCTCATGGATCTCGTAGACGGAGAAGAAGCCCGTGGGAGAAGCCATCCTGATGGAGCAAGCGGTGCTGCGGCGGATTTGATGAGGAGACTTGGTGTTTCGCCCGAGAGGAGGATTAAAGTTACGCCTGAAGATGATGCGCGCGTGTTGAGGCGGATTGATATGGTTGTTCTGCCTCTCATGCTAGCAGTTTATTTCCTCCAAGGTAAAATCTCACATCACCCATTCAAAAATAATATTGATCCCTGCAGGTCTTGACAAAGCAACTATCGCATATGCATCCATCTTCGGCCTCATCGAAGACACGAACCTCAAAGGCAACCAATTCTCATGGCTAAGCTCAATAGTCTACGTCGCCCAACTCATCGCGCAATTCCCACTAGCATGGCTTCTCGTCAAACTCCCCATTGGGAAATTCACAAGCTGCATGGTGACACTCTGGGGTTTGACCCTAACATTTATGGCTGCGGCGCATACCTTCCACAGTCTGCTCTTTGCACGTTTCTGGCTAGGTGCTTTTGAGGCTAGTATTGCACCAAGTTTCGTGGCTATTACGCAGATGTTTTGGAGGAGGAGGGAGCAGCCGCTTAGAATGTCGTATTGGTATGCTATGAATGGATTTACTGGTGTTGTAAGTTGAGAGCTACATGGTGGGATTGGATTGAACTGACGGGTTTAGTTTGGGAGTTTGGCCACTTGGTGGCTTGCGCAGTTACCGTTTGGACTAAAACCATACCAGGTAAGTTCAAGAGCAGCCCTTTCTGTTGCATGACGGTTTACTCATATGATAGACCATCTTTGTTGCCTTTGGAATCATCACCGTCTGCTTCTCCACCGTTCTGTTCTCATACATGCCCGACTCTCCCGCAGAGGCCAAATTTCTCGATAAGCACGATAAACTTATCGCGATTGAGCGCCTGAGAATGAATCAGACTGGCGTCATGTCGAGGCAATGGCGATGGGACCATTTCTGGGAGACCATGCGAGACCTAAAGACTTGGCTCTGGTTCTCTCTCATTTTCAGTATCTCGTAAGTGAAACATAATCTTAGTGAGAAATAGGAGCTAACAAGATCTTCTCCAGAGTACCCTCTGGTGGCGTCGGCTCTTTTGGCCCTCTTCTCATCAAGTCCTTTGGCTTCGATTCGTTCCAAGCCATCCTCTTCAACGCTCCGTTTGGTGTTGTTCAGTTCATCTCTACAGTTGGAGGCTCTTATGTCGCGACTAAGTACCATAAGAAAGGTCCAGTTATTGCCTTTTTGGCTCTCTTCCCAATCGTTGGCTGCATGATCATGCTCTCAACGCCGCATACGCCTGATGGCAGGAATACTTTGCTTGGCGGATACTACATGATCTCTGTCTTCCCAGGAATAAGTACGTCTCTTCCTACTACTATATGTTTCGCGTACTGACGCTATACAGTTCCTCTCATCTACTCATGGTCGTCCTCCAACACTGCTGGTGACACCAAAGGCAAATGTAACTCATCTGTCCTCTTCATCGGCCAATCCCTGGGAAACATCATTGGCCCTCTTCTCTACAAACCATCCGAGGCTCCCGAGTATCATCGAGGATTGTACTGGAATCTGCTCCTATACATCGCAATTGTTGGACTCGTCGTAATCACCACTATGTACCTGACCTACCTCAATCGCGATCATAGCCGCCGTCGCGTCATGGCTGGAAAAGATGCAGTGATTGTGGACTACAGCTTATACTCACCCGAAGAAGCAGATAGTCTTCGAAGGTCAAAAGTGACCGAAGGACAGCATATCGAAAATGCGAGGGATGCGACGGTTGGAGACCATGCGTTTGATGATATGACGGATTTGGTCAACGATGAATTTGTATTTGTATTCTAAATCAATTGGAAGAGCTCCAGATTTTCCTGGAGGCTGTGTGTGGTACTGTTTTCATAGTATAGGTATCTCCAAAAATCCATCGATACCATCTGTTGATCCAACCTCCGCATCATGCAAATCGGTCTTCTTCCCGCGAACGAGATTCAGACCCATCGTTGATCTCAATATCGTGAGGCTTTTGATCCAATTCGGCCCCAAAAATAGCGACCGAATAGCATTTTAGTGGAAACAATTCTCAACGATCCCCAAATCATCCAACGAGTTGAAACGACGAATGCCACGAATCTTGGTATTCCAATGTAACTGGCCAAATCAGGCCTGATCTGCACTTCAGCCAAGCATCCTCTCCACCTCTCATATGCTGACAGTTGTACCTCGTTCGGCAAATACTCCCCCGAATCAACGCGGGGTACTCACTCTGAGTAATCCGACGTCGGATTACCTCTTCAGGGTATTTATACATCCTCGTGTCCATGAGGGGTTCATCATTCATCGTCACTCATACACAGAATTTTGGACATTGTTATTTCATCATGGCTACTCCTCAGGTTAAGCGCTATGTCATTGTTGGCATGGGCGTTCGCTCCGCTATGTACTACCAAGCTATCATCCAGGACTTCAAAGATGTCGCCAAGCTTGTTGGAATCTGCGATACGAACCAAACTCGCATGGACGTAGCAAACGAGCACATCGTCGAACTCGGCGGTGAAAAAGTGCAAACGTACAAGGACACAGAGTTTGACAAGATGGTCCAAGAGCAGAAAGCCGATGTTGTCATCGTCACGACAATTGATCTTTTCCATCACCATTATTGCATTAGAGCAATGGAGCTAGGCTGCGATGCCATCACGGAAAAACCAATGACTATCGATGAGCATAAACTCCAAGCTATGATTGACGCAGAGAAGAAGACGGGGAAACAAGTCCGTGTTCTTTTCAACTACCGGTATGCGCCGCATCATACTAAAGTTCGAGAACTCATCGACTCTGGCGTCATTGGCGAGATTTCAACAGTACACATGGACTGGATTCTCGACTGTGCACACGGCGCAGATTTTATGCGACGTTGGCATCGACATAAAGAAACTAGTGGTGGCATTCAGATGCACAAGTCAATCCACCATTTCGACCTTGTGCATTTCTGGCTCAACACTGAGCCTGAGCTTGTTTACTGCCTTGGTGATCTTCGTTTCTACGGCAAAGAAAACGCTGAGAGGCGTGGGGAGAAGAATCTCGGTGAACGGTATCAGAACAATGAGAATGCAAAGAACGACCCTTTTGCGTTCCAGCTTGATGAGAATGAACGCATGAAGAAGTTGTATCTTGACGCTGAGCATGAAGATGGTTATATCCGAGACAGGAACTGTTTTGCAGAGGGTATCACCATCGAGGATAACCTCTCCATGATCATCAAGTACAAGAACCGCGCCGTCATGACATACAACACATACGCCTACGCCCCATGGGAAGGATATCGCTGTGTCTTCAACGGCAGCAAGGGACGTATCGAAGTCAACGTCGTTGAGAGCGGGTACAACCCCCTCGGCGATCCCGTAACGAAGGACGCTTCGGGAGAGGACGAGAAGTACATCCAGGGCGGTGTCGAGCAGACCAAGATTGTTGTTTATCCCCTGTTTGATAAGCCGTATGTTGTGGATGTTGTGAAGCAGGAGGGCGGTCATGGAGGAGGTGATCCTGTTCTGTTGAAGGATGTTCTTTTGGGGGGTGAGGTTGATAATTTCAAGAGGGCTGCTAATATTCGGGATGGAGGGAATGCGGTTTTGGTGGGTGTTGGGGCGAATCATAGTATGAAGAGTGGTATGCCTGTTAAGGTTCAAGAGTTGGTGAAGTGGTAGTTGCAGAATAGTCAATTCAATTCTTAACAATCAAGAAGACAATTCTGCCAGCTGAAAGAAAACAAGCGCTTTTATAGTCCGTCCCAATATGAATACATGCCTCGCTCAAAAAGAATCCACAACCATATCATTCGCTCCACCCTCCTTACCATTCCCTTCATAATTCTTATCATTCATATCCCCCATCAATCCGTTAAACATATCATTCATCCCAACCTCCTCAACTTGTCCAACAGCCTGATCAGGCGGAGACCCCAATAAATCATAAGGCCAAAAAGGAACGCCGCCAAAGTCGTTAAAATGTGTTGAATCCATCAAAGACATATCGCTGAAATCCAGCGGTGGAATATTCGTAATTTCGCATAACGCTGCTGTTAAATCAGCGGGGAAGGGCTGTTTATTGTTGAAGAACGCTTCTTGGTCGATGTTTCGTAGATCTTGAGTTTGCAGGCTTGAAGTCATGATGTTGTTTTGATCCACAAAGTCTGTTAGATTGTCTGGGATGAGATGTTTGTTCATGGCGGAGAAACGCTTCATTGATTGTTCGTCGACGGTTGGCATGGAGGTTGCTTGAGATCTGGAGCCCAGGCCCCGACCTGCTTTTCGTAACGATGGAGGAAAGTCGCATTCGTCTGGGAGTCTGCCGTTGCTGATACTCATATCGAGCGTCATGACGAGTCGTAAGTAGTAACTCGGTCGTGTTTTGAGCATATCGAGACAGCTACTTGGTGAAGATTCATCCTCAGAAGCCATGGGTGCCGGTGATCGTTGTCTGGCAAGCTCAACGACATGTCGAATAGCCCGCATGACCCAGTCTGTGATGTAATATTTCTTTTTGTAGCTCTTCATTTGCTTGAGAATATTCTCGACGTGTTGTTCCTTTTGGGTGAGTTTGACGCCTTCTTCTGGTGATGCAGGTTTCTTGGGACGGAGGAGTTCGACATCGATCATTTGAAGTGCTAGTGGGAATGCTGTGCATCCGATGCTGCAAACTGTTAGTGATGAGTTGAGGTTATTTGAAGAATGACTTACGCAGTCATTGGGAGCCAGCGTGATAGCCCTAGGCGGTCGAATTCGAGAAGACATTCTGTGACGCGTGATGCTGAACCTTGAAGATCCTCACTTTGTCGTCGAAGTTGCGTATCGGATTGAGAGGGCGGTAATAAACTTGATCGAAGAATGTTGTAATGGCAGACTGAGAGTCTCGCTGAGCTGTTCAAATTAGCTTTTGCAGTCCTCATCTTCGCATGACAAACTCACTGGTAGTACATCTCAATGAGATTCTTGAACAAGATAATCGACGACGCCGGAGAAACCTCCTCAGCCATCCTCTCATCCAACGTCGTCTTGGTCTCACTCCATGAGCTATACCACCGACAAAGCTCCATCTGACACAAACTCGCATCCTTGCCAACCTCCATCCTCCCCGACAACATCCACGACGGATTATTATAAAGCACCGACGTAACCGTCAAAACATCCGTCAACACCACACAAAGATCCACCAGTCTCGAAAGCAACTCGGCATGCAGAGTCTTGGTCGTAGAGTCGTACACATCAGAATTATACAGCTCATCGCACAAATCCGCACTTCCCAACTTTGAGCATGAGAAGCTGAAGTTTGAGGGTGTGATTTTTATGCTCTGGCGGGATGTTAGGGGGAGGAGGCGGTCGCAGATGATGCAGCACCACCAGAGGCGCTTGAGGGTGTTGCGCAGTTTTTGGACCTTGGCGACTTCGGTGTCTTTGCTGGGCCGGAGGGAGGAGTAACAGTGGGCTTTGGCGACGCGGGCGTAGGATATGGCGATGCCGAGCCAGATTGAGCCGAGGGGCTTGTTGCCTGCTATGCAGCGGGGGATGAGGTGTGTGTGGGCGAGGAGGAGGGAGGCCTGGGCTATGGCGATGCAAGACTTTTCGACGCTGAAGTCATAGAGAAGCTGCTCTGATTAGCGATGTTGTATACTCAAGGCGAGGGAAGTACCTTTGATCGACGATAGAATGCGAGTTTGGCTTGATGTACGTCCTCAAAGCCCAGCATTTTAATCGTTTCCGACGAAACAAACTATACCCGTCAGCATTATCTCCGTCTTCTCAATTGAGCCTCTTACCCCAGAAGAAATGAACAATATTCCCTGCAGCACCAGCATCGGCATCTCATACTCCACATCATTATCCACCGAATTATACGAAAGCCAAAAATCCTTCTCATTCAGTATCGGAAGCATCGGATGAACATGCAGAAAATACTGTCGCAGAAAATCATCCAGCGCCGCGCGCTGCGGCACCACAAAACATCCTTGACTAACGAGGAATGCTAAATCTTGCGGGAGCAGGTCTTTTGTATCAGGGACTTGGAGAAATGCGTAATCGGGATGCGTTGGCGATCCAGCGGCATTTTGCGCGAAATTCGATGCTTCTTGTGATGTTTGCGCGATTGTTGTAGGGGCTGATGGTGGTGAGGGCTTCTGTGTTGCGGGGAGGATGTTTCGGGGTTCGGATGTCGTGGTTGTTGCTTCTTCGATGGATCGGGGCGTCGGGGGTTCGTTTGGTCGTAGTGAAGGAGTCGTTGATCTGTCTCGTTAGTTAGAAAATGAGTGTTGGAGTGGTGATGTAACGTACATTATTCCATGGCGGCGCTTGAATGTGCAGACCTTGTCGTTGTGTCTGCAATTGACACAAGGACCAGCCGGATTCTCAATGATGCACCGCACTTTTCTCGCCCGACATAAATTACAAGCTCTCGAGACTCGCTTCCTCATAGTTTTGGTGGACTGCATTTTTCCTCGCGTTTCCCAATAATAGTAAAATACCGAGGTAACAAACAGGGTCTGGTGATAAGATATCGGGCCAAAGGTCGTGATAATGTTGGATCAAAGTTGTCAACTCGCAGTCCTCGGATTGAAAAGCAAGACGTCAGCTGCTCCCTGCCCCCGGGATCCGATGGCATTTGCCGACGGCCTTCCCCACAGAATGGTGATCAATCCCCGCAAGATTTGACTGGCAGGACGGGTTTGGCAGACGCTACAAGTGTGAGCTAAGCGGTTTGAGGGTCGACACGCCGGTGGCCAAGCAGCCAAGGAGCTATAGGAAGCATAATTGGCTTAGCTGAAGCGAGAGGACCAATCTTGGGGTGAGACGGTCATCCTTTGTCTTTAATTCGTTGCACAGCTGGGGTTTCCATGTGGTAAAGAAGTTCTGTGCAGAATATCCACTGAATAATTAATTGATGTCGGCCAACGTTAATTGTGAGGCATACATCAGGGATGATTATTACTTTGACCAGTGTTGTAATGGGAGAATAGCCTAAGCGATGCGTACCGACTGGGAATAGCTTCATGCACAAGATAAGCACATCTGCAATCACGACGAATTGAATTCATCAAAACACTGCATCAGCGAACATCAGCAGCGGGGTACCAAAGCACGCAACCTAATGATGACATTGCTCTCTATTTATCCGCCTATCGCGCTCTATCTCACTTCATCTCAGATCATTAATATTCCCTTATTCCCCTCTTAATCCCAACCTTTCTCTCTCACTCTTCACGTCAAAATGTCTGCAAAAGAACTCCCCCCTCATCTCAAACAATCCGTCGAGGCTTCGAAATGCGAGTATCGCAACCTGGGTAAATCAGGTCTGCGCATTTCGGTCCCTGTGTTTGGATGCATGAGCTTTGGTGATAAGAGAGTGCTTCCTTGGGTCATTGGAGAGGATGAGGTATGACACCAATTTGCAGCAGAGACATGTCGCTGATAGCTTTCTAGGCCTTGGAACTTCTCAAAGCTGCTTATGACCGCGGTTTGAACACTTGGGATACCGCGAATACTTACAGCAATGGCGCGTCGGAGGAGATCGTTGGCAAAGCGTTAAAGAAGTTCAACATTCCCCGCCACAAGGTTGTCATCCTTAGTAAATGCCGCTGGGGTGTAGGTGAAGAGCCAGGTAAGCACCATCTCACTCAGTCTCGCTCACGTATACTGACGCATCTGAGGCGCTCGTCACATCAACTTCAAAGACGAATTCGCCATCTCAAAAGACTACCAAAACCAATATGGCCTCTCCCGCGCCGCAATCTTCAACCAAGTCAACGCATCCCTCGCACGTCTCGACACCGACTACATCGACCTTCTCCAGATCCACCGCTTCGACGACGACACGCCCCTCGAAGAAACCATGAAAGCACTCCACGATCTCGTGCAGTCCGGAAAAGTGCGCTACATCGGCGCAAGCAGCATGTGGGCAACACAATTCGCACGCATGCAATTCGTCGCTGAGAAGAACGGCTGGACTAAATTCATCAGCATGCAGAATCACTATAACCTCCTGTACCGCGAGGAAGAACGCGAGATGATCCGTTTCTGCAACGACACGGGCGTTGGGATTATTCCGTGGGCGCCGCTTTGTAGGGGACATCTTGCACGACCGCCTGCGCAGTTTGGAGCTACGGAGAGGAGTAAGGAGGAGAAGGAAGGGTCTGGGGAGTTATCGGAGGTAGATCAGAGAATTATCAGGAGGGTTGTTGAGATTGCGGAGAAGCATGATTGGCCTATGGCGCATGTTGCGCTGGCTTGGATCAATCAGCGTATTACGAGTCCAATTATTGGGTTTAGCAGTGTTCAGAGGATTGAACAGGCTATTGGTGCTAGGGGGAAGAAGCTGAGTGACGAGGAGGTCAAGTATTTGGAGGAGTTGTATCAGGCCAAGCCCATCGCTGGACATACTTGAGGACAGCCAGAAGGCTCAAGGTACAGTCACAAGGAACGGACTGCTTGAAAGGAATGGTATCAAATAAAACATCAGAGGTATAATCATCATCAAATATGATTATCGTCAAAAAGTTCATGATGTATTTCTTGACTCTTCAATTTGCAGATCTGTATCCATTCCGCGCAGAAATGTTGATCCGGGTTCGGCAGGTGTATCGGCAAGCTTCACGGAACGGCATTTTTGTTCGGCTGCTAAGCCCACTAAATCTCCAGGCCCCGCCCCCCTGTGATCAGCATTTACAGTGCCACTTAAACCCGCTCAAGCCCGGCGGGACCTACCATCTCAACGTCATTTTCACCATGAGCTCTACTATCCCATCAATCCAGAAGGCAGCCTTGATCGAGAGCCCTGGAAATGACGCCCGAATTGTAATTCGATCGGATATCCCGGTTGGTAATCCTGGTGAGAACGAGATTCTTATAAAGCTAGATTTTACTGGTCTTTGGTAAGCGTAACCATTGCTGTGAGATCCATGAACTAACTCGACCCAGCGGCTCAGAAATCCGTGCATTATCAGGATGGGGTCCCTATAACCCCATAGTCGGTCATGAAGGTGTAGGAACAGTCGTAAAACTAGGTAAAGGTGTCGACGCAGGCCTGCTCAACAAGCGAGTCGGTGTGAAATGGCTCTACAGCGCTTGCGGAACCTGCACCATTTGCAAGAGAGGCTATCCCAACAACTGCCCAAAACAGCTCAATACCGGAAAGCATGTTCCCGGCACTTTGCAGGAGTACATGATCGCTGATACGAGATATGTTACTGAGATTCCGGATGAGCTTCCTGGTGAAGTTGCTGCGCCTTTGCTTTGTGCTGGGTTGACAATGGCTGGTGCTGTGTCGAAGCTGAAGGGATATGCTGAGAAGGGTGATTGGGTTGTCATATCTGGATCTGGCGGTGGGCTTGGACATTTGGGTGTTCAAATTGCTAGCAGGTTGAATGGTCTGCGGGTCCTTGCTGTTGATACTGGAGAGCCTAGACGGAAGCTGAGCTTGGACAGTGGTGCTGAGCACTTCATCGACTTTCTAACCGAAAATGTCGAGGAGAGGGTCAAAGAGATAACAGGAGAGGGAGCCTCAGCTGTCTTGGTGGTGACTGGCTCTCAAGAAGCCTTCATCCAAGCACCGAATCTAGTACGAAATATGGGCATCATCGTCACGATTGGCCTGCCGAGGAATGACTTTAACATTCCCCTCTCTGCAACAATATGTTCTGCAAGATGTAAGATATTATCTTGGTTCCTGACTGCAGCCGATTACTGACTCGATATGCAGCACTTACAGTTACTGGCGTTGCCGTTGGCACAGAGGAACAGATGAAAGACCTCCTGCAGCGTGCCCTTGATGGGACTATAGTCCCGGAGGTTAAAGTCCTTGAGTTTGAAGAAGTGAGCGATGTAGTTGGAGCTTTGAAACGACAGGAGATTACCGGGAGAGTGGTCGTCAAAGTACCATGAACAAGTGTCTGTCGCTGGACTTGATGGCTAGCGTATTTGATTGGATATATATGACGCTGAGGGTTGAGAATCCAGTCTGGGGAAATGTTCCACCAGCAAAGCCTTTTATAGCTGAGATATTGCTTTTATACCTTTACTCTTCTCAGTTTTTCGCAGTTTGTAAGAAGGCTCCTCCCGAACAAGATCCACATGCAATTCCTCCCTCACTTCTCTTAGAAAAAGGGTAGAAATTCCCGAGTACCCCCCATTGATCTGGTCCTTTTAACGAGAAGATGGAATGCTTTATTGTCGCTGGTAGATGTCTATATTCACAAATATCCAATTCTGCGGCTCCTATTACGGGCTGTTATAGGTCCAGTAATTACACCTCGGTTGGTGGTGGGCCTTGTGTTATGTAATACAGCTATGAAATAGATCGAATAGGCAGCAAGGGCGGGCGGGGTGGACAAGCTTTTTCACATTAGTTGAGAGGAACCTTGCAGAGGGTGCCATGTGTGATGCCCTTCCTGCAAGTACCGCATATTCGACATGACTCAAGAGGTCTAACAGCTATCAATAATACCTTGTGAGATTTTCCGCATTGTCCAGATCATGAAAAGGTTCCGAAAACGCTTTCCCGCAACTTTGAAAATGCATGGTATGCCTCCAGATAAACCGAAAAAGACCACTATTCATCGTACCCGAACCGGCTGTTATACGTGCCGCACCAGACGCCGCAAGGTATCGTATCAATAACCATGCAATTGTCTATTTGGACCAGGCTAAGCATTCTAGTGCGATGAGGCTAGACCAGAATGTGCCAACTGCGTCCGGCTGGGCTTCAAGTGTGAAGGCTATGGTGTGAAGTTGAGATGGACAAATGATGCGAAAGAGCACGAGTCAGCAGCAAAGGGCATCGATTCTCACCGTACGACAAAGAGAGCTCTTATTCCCAAAGCTGCGATAGGATCACCAGCGTTGCCGGAAAACCTGCAATTTCGGTCACCATTCCCCTTGGGTTCAGATGGGCGAGATTCTTTACTCTTACGACATTTTGTCACTGACATTTCGACGTCCTTGGCGCCGTTCGTGGATGATGTAACTGGGGATCTGTGGTTGCATCCCTTTCTAAGACCAGCTATTATGTCCCTTGCCGCTGCCAACCTCCACCAGCTGCATCTCACGAACCAAGGATTCCCATCTGGAGACTCAGCACCATCAAGTAACCCTCAAATGACCACCGTAAGTTTTTACAAGAAGCAGGCAATTTCTTTGTACGCTACGGCCGTCAAGACGCTCAGCAATGCTAGCTTGGAGGGTAGCGACGCTGTTGGTCTGTACCTGACTGCTGTTCTCCTTCTTTCACTCTTCGAGTGGGACTTTGGGAGCGCTGGATCTTACTTTACCCACTTGGATGGCGCTGACACTATCGTGTGCTTGGGGTTCGAGAATATCATCAGTCTACCATGGGGACCATTGATCTTGCGAAGCTGGGCTAAACTGCGCCACACGAAATTTACTCGACAACTACCTTTCAGGCCACTTGAGAGGGAAAAGTTCAGCGAAACTCATAGGAAGATCTCACAGTTGTCCAGTCGAGTTCTCGATGGAACGGGGAATCTGCAAGCACTTCTTACGGACGCGTTCGCGCTGCGCAACCGCCTAGTCCTTCAGATATGTTCAGAAAAGCAAGGGATCGAAGATCATTGCACACTTCAATACTGGCGACTATGGTACTCAAAGGTATTCGGATTTCCTTACGCTTCAGAAGTACAGGGCCACCACTTGACAGAGATGCACAAGTCTCAAGTCCTGGACGGCCTTTATCAAAATGAAGTACAGCTTCGCGTATGGCGAGAAGCGCTACCAAAGATTGCAGAGCCGATCGTTCCTAAGGCGCTATCGAACGGTAATATTGATTGCCGAGGTAGCTCTTTACAACATATTCTCCCCTGGACCTTTCTGCAACAAGAACATGTGTTGAATTATCTCAATTATCTCACGGGTAAGATCATATCCTCGCGAGAAGTACTTGACCTCTATCTACTCAACGACGAATTCCCCGACCCTTTGCTACCCTTGCATCCACTGGTTGTCGATGCATTATCCGTGACAGAGGCCCTAGATCCAGAAAGTTCCATCAAGTACGACATATACGGCAATGGCCCCTTGTGGATATTTGGGACATTATGTACATGTGCACCTGATCTTAGAGTTGTGAACTACCTTTTGGATGTGGTATTACCACGCTTTCGCCCATTCGGGAGTTGCGGGCCTTTGCTGGAGACTATTATTCAAGAGACTCAGATCATCACTTGTATCAAATCAGAGATCGAAAGAGGCAGATTGACCCTTCTGTGCGATCCTGATGTTGTCTTGACCGATGACTTTGCCCTCGACGAGGAATGCATGGTGTATACAAAGATGGCAGTGGTGGGACGGCATAGACAAGGATTTCATAGAGATGTTGTAGCTGTAGACTGAATTGTTGAATTTATTCCAATATAAACTATAGTGATGGCCTCTGGAGTCAGGACTACGAAGTATTCGACTCGCCGTGGGCAGCTTTTCCGTCTTGTCACAGACGTAAAAATAGTCTGTGGGCCGGGAACCTCCAATGTCAGAGCTTGGGCTGATTTGCATTGATTAATGAGATCCACTACCAACTCTCTGCTGAAGAGCTAGTCTCCATCAGGCAACCAAGAGCGCCCTGTCCAATGAGAGAAGAGGGTAACTATACATCATGACACTATGGGCCTGTGTATACTTGGATATGGAACAAAAATGAGTCAGATACTCGGGTGGGCTGATAGAATCCCGTATGAGCTGGGCTATATATGCATAGCTATTTGAATCCCGATCTTCTCTTCAAACCCAAGCAAAACAATGCGCATACGAATCGCGACAAGAGATGACATCCCTGCCGCGGGGGCCATCATGGCAGCTGCATACATCGACGATGAACAAGATGCATACATGTTTCCTGGTCGAAAGAAGTATCTCAAAAAGTATTTGAAAACAAAAGAGAGCATTGTTCGTCATGGGATGGACGATCCAACCGGAACAACTATCGTTGCTGAACTTGAAGAGGGGGATGATGGCTGGACTGGACAATCTGAGCTTATTGGATTGTGTATCTGGTATCGAGATCAAGAGAAGGACGACGAGAAAGCAGTAGAGCCAGAGACAAAAGAGCCTCTCCTACAAAGCAAGTCCCCTTCGGTGCCTTCAATTATGCCCCTGCCGTCTTGAATCCAAAGCCCTAACACACATGACAGGAATCAAATCATATATCAGAGGCCTTGAAGCTGTTGACTACATGACAGATATGCTAGACCCTCTTACATCAGCTTCTAACGCCGCAACCATGGCCCGCACTTGTCGCCTGCCATCTTCAAAACGCTACTTCGGCACCGACCCAGGCGATTGCGCCATGTATGGTATTATGGACATCGCTGTCGATCCAAGATACCAAGGCCGCGGTGTTGCGAGGGAATTGGTAAAATGGGGGATGAATAAGGCAGCAGAGGAAGGTGTCCCAATTGAGTTGTCAGCAACTCCAGCAGGATCTGGACTGTACGAGAAGCTGGGCTTCAAGAAGATTGGCGTTTGGCGATGGAAGCCTGGTATGGAAGGTGAGGATGGTATGGGAGGATGGGATATAATGTGGTGGCAGAAAGACCAGTGATTCTATATTAGGATGGTATCTTTCGCCTGTTTTAGGGAAGATGATTACAGACCTGGGCTGGCTTCCAGGCTACCCTTATCTATCCCTTCTATCTGACAGACGGAGGGGTGTAATAAGCTAGATATCAGTTGAGGGATTTGGAACCTTCTTCTAAAGATAAGGAATCGATGTTCCGAGGTGTGAGTGAATATTGCAATTAATTCTATGACACTTTTCTAAGTCCTGTGAGGTCATTCATGATGCGTCCCTCGAGGTGGCCGAGAAACGACATCAAACGGCCTTCTCAAGTGTCAGGTTCCGTTGGCACAACCAATGTCATAGCACTACCCACCAGCTTGTCCACAGTCTTCGCAGCCCTCGTCATGACCCTCTTCATGAATCCAATTGCTCATCAACTCTTATCACAGAACACCATTGCCCAATCTCAAATCGAAAAAATCAGGATTCATCTCCGCCCAACAATCAAGCTTCTTATTCTCCTCAGCAGTCCAAGGATTTGTCAACCGCCCAGAAGCAAAAGGGTTATACTCCTCCTTCTGACTCTCATCAACTCGGTTCTGCGACTCTTGAGCCACGAGATCCATAATCAGAGGTGTCGTACGACAGATCTTCGAATACAGCTCCGGCATGAATCGGACATTTCTGCAGCAGTATAGTCGAATGTACGCGACAACCGGGCGTTTTTGAAAGACTCTATGCGGTGCTCCAGGGCCGTGTCTGTACAGCCACTCTCCGTTGAACTTGTCTACGAACCATCTTCTTCGGGATTTGCCGTGGACGAGTAACTTCTGAATCAACGGTTCGAACGTTTGCAAATGCTCTCTCTTGTCTACCTTTGACCGACAAGCGTTCTCCATGAGTTGTAGGTCATGAACACTCTGCAACTTTATACCATACTGGCCGTATAAAATATGAGAGGAATGACGCGCGCCAAAGAAGACTTTCTGGTAGGATGGAGAATTGAGGATGCTTCGTAAACTGGCGCCGTAATATCCTCGCGTGGAGAATGCCTGATTCGCGAGGACGTTGATATCAACAAGGTATAATCGTCGGCGAAAATCTGTCCCATAGCACAGCAGGATCGTCAACAGGTTGAGTTCTCCATTTCCGCCGAGACTCTTTTGCTCAATGTCGATGTACAGTAATGGGAGACTGTTTCTCTGGGAGGCGTTGAGAACTGCGATACCATCGGCGAGAGATTTTACTCCTTGGATTGTGCTGATGACCTCTACATCTGAGGTTGGCATTTTCCAGGGTTGCATAGTTGTTCGTGTTTTGGTTTTCTCTTTCTCGGCTTCGTGCTGAACAAGAATATTTATACCTAGACTGGCCTTATGGTAGGTCTGTCTGTGTCGGATTGAAAAAGTGTAATAATTATGTATTTCTTAGCACCATTGTACTAATTTTGTAATCTTTCGTCTTCTTTATATACATATTCTTTTCTTGAAGAATTAATTTCGTGGACCGGCGGGGGCCTGCCATCCTATGGCTCGCTGATCCGATTGAGTCCATGGCTGACGATGCCAGACAGATAACGACAGCTCCTAGAAAGTTAAGCTTCAGTTCAGTCCTCCTTTATCAAAGTATCTGCCATATGGCAAACGTCCAACGTATCACATTCCATACGTTAGAGTTTGCGAAGTGCGCACAAAAGTAAATCTGCCGCCGTCCATTACAAGAGTACTATAAATCTATTCAGCCCTAGGGTACGAACAACCTACAAGAGACAACCCTAACTTTAAATTGTAGGGCTATCTCCCAAGGCTTTCGGCAGATGCTCATGTGTTCGACTGGTTCCAAACGCGCTTCTCGGAGACCATGCGCTTGAGAAATATCATTACCGATAACATGGGACTTTCTCTTATTTTCAGGGGTCTCGTTCAGCCCAGTGACAGAATGGGTGAGTTATTGATGACGCTATTTGACCAAGCGCGGCACTTTAAAGTTCTAGATTTCCGCGAGTGGATCAGATACAATATCACCAGTTCAAAAGCATGTCATCACCTCATGTTTATCAACATGAATTGTGTAACTAATGGCAAAATATTAGCAACTAGATCTACAAAGAACCTCCATTTATGCAAATTATAGTACTGTAACCACTGCTTGTTGTTGTAAAGTGATGTCTTCATCTCGTACTCTAGAAGAGGAAACGCGTTGGAAAATGACAGCCACAGTCCCTGACGCTACACTTGATTAAGCATAAATCTCTGATTCAGACCCTTTTTTCCATCGGCCACTATCCTTCAATGGGTTCCATGGCTGAGCTGAATAATGACCTAAGATCCGACACAGTGGAACTATTTGGGAGCTATACGCAACTATTGTTTGTCCACTCACAAGTCAGGGGCAAAGCGCAATACCTTTATCTGCCGTGTAACCGACGATGTGATAATTAGTTTAGGCATAATAAGACTGATTCCCAGAAATTTGCCTGTTGCTTTTTCCTTTCTTGAGTATCCGTATTATTCGTGAGTGTTCGTCCTCACAGCCACTCTTTCATCTTTCCTACACGCTCTTTAACGATGCGCTCCGTCGTAGCCCTCGCGGCTTTGGCCCTTAGTGGCAGCCTTGATCTCGCTGCTGCAAGCCTCTGCAAGCCTCGCCCTTCTCACCTTAGCTCCGCTACAACCGACCTCACACTCTCCGACACCGCGACTTCAGCAGCTGCTTCCGAGACCGCCGGATCCGTTGTCATCAAGAGCGTCGTCGACGGTGGCGGTTTCTCAGTCGCTCCTCCTGAAGGTGGCGTACCAGGCTTCACTGTCGATGGTGATGCGACCATCGTCGTTGGGCCAGG
Organism: Fusarium oxysporum Fo47; assembly: GCF_013085055.1. Taxonomy (NCBI): domain Eukaryota; kingdom Fungi; phylum Ascomycota; class Sordariomycetes; order Hypocreales; family Nectriaceae; genus Fusarium; species Fusarium oxysporum. The sequence continues at coordinate 3,935,746 of NC_072845.1, forward strand.
TTACAAGGGGGATGGAAGCAAAGACTCAGGCTGTCTTTCGCTGCAGGCTAGTGGCGACAGGAAGCGTGATCTTGGAAGCTTTGCTGGTGTTGCGCAGTCGCTCGATCAGTTGAGCTTGACTAGGCCTTACACCGTCCGCTTCTTCTACTTGGTTGTTACTGCACCGTCGCTGAATTTCTGCCAATTGACTGCTTCGCTTGGTAGCCAGACCTTCTTCCAGACTTGGATCATCAGCTTTGGAACTAGTGTGCAGTGGGGTATGGCTCTTGAGCAGGTTACTGCTGCTCAACGCTCTGCACCTCTGTCCATCTCTATGAACTGTCTGGTTGGAGGGTCTGCTCAGGTGTATGTTGACTCTCTTTTCATGTCTAACCAGGTTACGCCTGCGACCATTGACGATCATCCTCTTGATCTTGGTGATTCGGATGCCTCTATCTTCACTACCACTTCATCTTCCGCTATTCAGATAACCACCTCTAGCAAGGTTGGAACTACATCTGTGCCTCCAATCATTCCAACCCATGCTGAGAGCTCAGATGCGTCTTCTAACTCTGCTACACCCGGTACTGGAAGTCCCAACACTCAGCCTACAGGCAATCATGCACCAGTTACTGGCAGCCCTCACACTGTTCCTACTGGCAATAACACTCCCGGTCCGGTTGACAGCCAAACCTCCGCTGCAGGCAACACCCAAGCTACTACTCAGCCTGGCCCTCAGACTCCCGGCGCTCAAACTCCAGGTGCCCGGACTACTACATCCGACACAGAAAAGCAGACCAGCACTGAATCAGCTGCTACAAGCGCCTCTACATCAAGCGGCAGCTCTTCCCCTCGCCAATCCTCGACCATCAAGCCCGATGGCCCCGTGAGCCGCGTCTGCGCCAACGTTGGCACATCCTCCATCGCCGGTCGCGGATGCGGTATGCAGCCTTACAACAGCGCCGGAGCCTACAGCCGCTTCACAAGCAGCAACTACCAGAAGGAAGACTGCGCTGCTCTCTGTCTCGCTGATGAGAACTGCAAGTCTTTCGAGTGGAGCTATGGCAACAACTGTGCCAACGAATGTCGTCTCATCGCCTCTGTCTTGAGCGACGTTCCCGTTGGTAACACAGGTACCCAGTTCACCTCTTATGACCGCAGCTGCATCATTTCCAAGCCCTGCCCTAGTTTCCCCGAGGATAGTATCTGTATCAACAAGATGGGCAGCACTCCTAACAAGGGCTGTGTCCGTCGTAAGGGAACGCTCAAGTCTTGTGCTCAGGAATTCGCGACTCTTACTGTCCAGCCTTGCGGCGGCGGAGATCAGTGCAGAGACATGTGCGCCATGTACGCTGATTGTCAATCTTACTCTTACACTTCTCTCCTGTCACAGAGGAACTGTAAATTGTATGCTGGTACTACCGATGAGATCACCGATGAGGGAGGTAGCGATTACTTCTCTGATATTGGCTGCTGGGCTTGCGGACAGAACATGGGTTTCTCAACATATGGTCTTCTTACCAATGATAATGTTGTTCTCCCCGAGATGACATGTCAGGCTCCTACCAAGGCTGTCGCGGATACACCTACCACCTTCAACACAAGAACCACTCAAGCCGCTGAGTCTACTTCTTCTTCAGCCGCCGTCCAGCAGCCCCCAACCACCACCACAGAGTCTGCCAGCTCTACAGCTACCGTCATGACCTGCCCCACTGGCATCACTGCCCCCGGATTCTGTCAACCTCTCGATAGCCTCCCTACTCAATCCGTTTCCCTCCCCGGCATCATGGACCACTGGCCCCAGAGCGACGGTGACATCGAGCCTCCTGTCCAGCGGACCTGCAACGCCTTTGGTGTCAAGAAGGGCGGCTGGTGGGGACGCACTGTTCAAAGCAACAGACGTCAAAACACCATGGAGGACTGTGCCCTTCTATGTCGCGAGGAGGGATACTGCGAGGCTTTCGGTCTCGATACGACCAGCGGGTGGGGCAATCAGTGTGCTTTGTCGACTTATAAACTTGGTACTGAGGGTATTGATCTCAATGTCCCGTATTCCTTCTGGTGGAGCGATCTGGATTGTTATGAGTGCCATGATTGTCAGGCTGCTTGAGGTCGCTGATGAACCTGGGAGATGTCTGGGCTATACATGTTAAGCACTGGTATCTCCAAGTATTTTACCTTTTAGATTCGCTGTACACAGGATAGAAGTAATAATAATCGGCATACATAAACTGCTAGTCTTAATAACAAGCACTTGACCACGCTGCAACCACCGAGTCTGAGGTCTCGTAGAGAAATGCGACCGGAGTAGATGCACTTGGCATATCATATATGTACAAGTCAAGGCCTCATGGCTTTCGAGAAGTCAAAGGAATGCTAAATACGATCGACTGATACTGAGCGTTACAACCACCAAAGAATGAAGAAGCTTTCTCATCTTCCAGCGCCTAAAAACGTCATTATCCGCCACCAAAGATAACCACTATTTACTCGTAGTACTCCGGAGCAAGCTTGTGACGCATCAAAACATTTCGATCATGTCCAAGAATGACTTTCGCCCCCGTCGCCTTTTGCAACATGTGCACCAGCTGATTAGACTGAGACCAAGCAGCATGATCTCTCGTCAACCAACCCTGCGTGCTGAGATTATCATAATTCTCCTGCACGATGTACAGATCTGAGGTAAGGATCCAGGTACCGCTTTCTTTCAAGTTGACCTGCATGATGCAGAGTCCCGGACTATGCCCGGGGCATAAATGCACTGTGATACCGCGTGCGATGAGGATACTGTCGCCGTAGAGGGGCGTCCAGTTCAGGTCAAATTTGAGATAGGTTGGTAAGTAAACTCCTGCGAAAACTGGTTAGTTTGATGTGATGAATGTTCAATGGTGAACATACCAATATCTACCTTGCTAGCAACGCTGTAAAAAGCATTTTTGAGCTCTATCTCATGATCATAAATAGGCACATCAGTACCTCTGAAGTATTCGAGACCACCTGCATGATCCAAGTGCAAGTGTCCAATAATGACACCTTTGACGTCCTTGATGTCATGGCCAGTCTTCTTAATAGCTGCGTCGAGCTCCAAGTCTTCGTTATGCTCTCCCCGAGCAAAGATGTCGGCGAGCTGAGGCCCCCATACCTCTGGGTAATCCTTGCCTGCACCTGTTTCGTAAAGGAAGAAGCCGTCTTCGGGGTGTTCGATAAGGACAGAGATCATGACTAAATCCCTTCTCTTGCTCTCTGAAATTGGATGGCTGGCGGTACATACGTTCCCCTGCTCATGTCATCTGGGTGATGGTCTGTGACCTTGGAAATGGAGGACTGACAAAGGGGAGAAAAACGGCTTCATCTACCACGAGATTGCCGATATGGAGAAGCCACATCCGCGTCCCCTAGACATAGTTAGTAAAGTACAAAACAGCGATCTCGGTCATCAAAGGTATACGTCGGGAGCCACTTGATAGTTGGGCTGCATTATGCAAGGCTAGGTTGCTCAGAATCGGCGTTCAATTGACTTGCGTGATCGTTACTAGAAGCAGCACCTGGAAACAAGACCTGTATTATTTCTGAAGAACTGAGATCAAAGGAAACTTTATAAAGGATAGTCTGAGGTTTAAATATTCGCATTGATGTCAAAAGTTGCTGCGTTATGGTCCATTGCGAATATCCAAAATCTATGCCATGCGACATCAAGCGGACAAACCTACGCACCAACTAGCCAGTAACTTTCCTTTCTTGACCACTTACATGCTTGACAAAGATATAGGTAATACTATCTCCGAGCGGCTGCTTGCCCTTCCGATTGAGCCTAAACACAAGTACGCAGAATATGGTTGGTTAATGAGCTTACAGCGTCGTATTATCCCGTCTTCTTATGACATGGTAGTCAAAACTCTCCCCGCTTTCCACAGAACTGCCCGTCTTCAAATGCCGAAAGTCCCAGGTCTACATAGCTCCGTGCGCATATTCCATCTAGAGTTGGAAGGGTTAGTCGAGTCGAAGGGATTTGCGGGGAAATTGCTCCGACGCTTTGATTGTTAGAAAAGCAATGTGTTGGACATGTGAAGCCGGATCAGCACTAGAGACCAAGCCTCCAGTGAGCATAATAACCAGAGTTCAAATGTAGGCCTTCTTTTGAGAATCATATTAAAGGTCGCCGCTTTTTTAATTTTGTTTATCAGATTACTCCTACGAAATCCTCTAAAACGTTACTTAGCTATTTATTGCAGCAATCCTTCGGCCTGCCCAGGCCCAACTAGGTCAGATCCTACTTCTTCACGGACCTTGCTAATTACACTGAATGGTCGAGCAATCTCAAACCGCCATATCTCTTCTATTTCAAGCTCTCTTCGACCGCTTGACCGTCAATAGTAGGGCCGTAGTTTCACAACTATTATTATACCTATCAGAGCCATGTTTCCAAGGCCTAGCAGACCTGGTATCTTTTCGTTCACAGTGATGTCTTTCTATAAAGACAGTAATAGAATCTGCTGTAGAGCAGCTGTTGGCCAACACAAATACTCCATGTCCCCCAGGAGGTCGCAACATTTGGTTCAAGAAAGGACTTATTTGGACCATTGAGCTCACCAACCACGATACTAGATACCTTCAACCAATGATAAAACCAGCGGTGTGTCGTACTATGGCCATACAATTAATGTCAAACATTAAGCGGGTTCTTGTACTCGGAAAACAAGAAGAAGTGATGGGGGAGATCACCTAGCTGGGCTATTTTAGTGAAAGATAAGAGCTTATGAATCTTGATGTATCTCTATTGATGTTTCTAGTTGCAAGAATGAAATCTACATATTGATCGTAACATTACTAAATGAGTGGGTTGATTACATTAATTGAGTCATGAACCGTATTTCGCATATCCTTCCTCGTCCTCGCATGTAAAACTCTTTAGTAAGTGTAAACCTGTTCGGGACCAAGGTCACCGAACTGTCCAGAGCCAAAAGGATTGGATGGGGTAGTTGTGACCTTCTGGCCGTTGACGTCAGGAACACCAAACCAGGCAAGTTCCTTACCCTTGACAACTGTGATAACAGCAAAAGCAGGGGCAGGTTCAGTTACATAGCCCCAAGAGACAGTAAATTCAGAGCCATCAGTGCAGGGCTCGTTAGACCAGCTCTCGGTGGCAGCATCTTTACCGGGCATACGGATGATAGTACACCGCTCGGTCTTTCCATCTGCACCAGGTGCGATCTCGAAGTTATAATCACAGCCTTCGTTATCCTCGCCGCAGTAGCGAGTAAGATCCTTAATGGTCCAAGTCTTGCCATCAACGGGCTCAGGGCTGGGGTAGGTGGTACCCTCAGTGCAGTCGCCGGTAGGGGCGGGCACGGGAGCGGGTTGCACCGCAGTCTTGGAGCCCACGGGGTAGGTAAAATAGCTTGATGGGCAAGATCCGGGGTGAGCAGGGTTGCATCCTCCAGGAATACCAGGAATGGAGGTGAAAGTCTCAGCCGGAGCAGTGTAGGTCTTGGTAAAGTATGAAGAAGGGCAGGAACCGGGATGAGCAGGGTTACAACCACCAGGAATGCCTGGAATGGAAGTGAAGGTCTCGGCTGGGGCAGTGTACTTGTTGGTAAAGTACGATGAAGGGCACGAGCCGGGATGGGCAGGATTGCATCCGCCGGGAATCTCGGTTTTGGTTGGCTGGGCAAGCGATGCTGTAGCAGAAGCGCAATACTCGCGGTTGCGAGCATTATCTTCGCCCACGCAGGCAGTTAGAGTGCATGAGCATGCAACCTCTGGGGTTCCCGCGGCAATGCAAGATTTATAGGCATCCTGGCACTCATCGCGGCGGGATAGAGGGGCAGCAGAGACTGCGGAAGCCACGGCCAGAGCGATGATAAGCTTGTTCATGTTGAACTCTGGGCGTGTAAGACTGATGCAGTGGATATAGTCTTGGGGAATGGGAAAGTTGAATGTTTGTCTGAGAAGTAGAGAGGCTGGTGCTGATGAGGATGATGGAGTTGGCCCGGTCTGAAGGTATTCAATTGCATTTTATACCTCCCTCTCGTTTATCTTTGACCCGAGGATCCGTCACTCAGCTGCCCACTCTGCCCAACCTCTCGTATAATTAGAGTTCTGTGATCAACAGCCGTGAATTAATGATATCATAAGGGTTCTAGCGCAGAAAAAAGAATCCGCGCCAATCCTTAGCCATCCCCATATTGTTTAAGTGCAATCCCAAAGAAGCAATGGTTTATGCCAAGCCTCGTATTCGACATCATAATCATGCTGAAATAGACCTGCCCACGTTCATCTTAGCTGAATTTGTTTTGGCCGGAAATCTGGCGTTGCCGATGAACCGACCACTTTCGGGCACGCTGCTATCTGATCTACAGTTGATACGATTCCCGTCCCCACTAACACGAGATTATGGTCCTAGCTACCCAAGAGCCGAGCATGTAAGAAATCCTGCTTCTACTATTGGATGGGCAAAGTTCAATCCACCTTGAACTTGCCGTCTTCAGGATTAAGTTAGAGGGTACGTAGATAGAAGAGTGGCGAATAACCTCTTGGTAATACAAGCAAAGGCTCAACAGCACTTAAGCTTCTAGCAGCATTAAAAGTACAAGCAGCACATAGACCTCCAGAGTGTATGTCTGTGGGCTACGCCTAAATTCAGCAACGATGGTGCACGACTCTCACTGATTTCTACCTTATCGGGCCCTGGCTATCTTATCTCGTCAAGAACAATGCTCTCGTACACAATCGCCATCTGCCTTATTGACCTTCAGCGTCTTCACATTCGTGGCGTTCACATTTCACAAGATGGTACTGTTTGGTCCATTGTGACATTTTGCTTTTTAGAATCAATGCTATTTTCTTAATCGATGCTACATGTTCAACTCTCCCTGGTCATCCTAAGTAGCGGGGAGCGGTTGATGCTGTCTACAAGGTTGACGGCCTTCTTGGGGGATAAGTTCTGTCCACTTGTACGAAGACTTTTTCCAGGAATAAGACATCAGTCAAAATAATATTGCTTGTTACTAAGGCTTTCCAGCGGCCGAAGATAATTCTTTCGCATTTTTTAACATTCTTTAATCGCCGGTGAAAGTGGTATTCTTACCGGAATTGGAGTACTGCCAACTGATTTAACGTTTAGCGCTGTTTGTAGGGTCAGTTATAGTCCCCCTGGGCGCAGCCCCGTATACTACAAGTGTGTCTGATGCTCCTGTATACCCCATCCGCCTTGAACTAATACCTCCCGTCCCGACTGATTTATGGCTTGACGTTGGCTCGATTGACGCCTCCACTAATGCCGCTGCCACTGCCGGCAGCCTAGCCGCTAATTGTACCTAGACTACAAGGCATCATCGGAAGAAATACTTATATACACGATTGGTGCCATACGCCATGGCGGCGCTCTATGCGATGACATCCTTCGAGGCAAATGTCTAGGTGCAGTAAGACCATAAACCATACTAGCTATCTATGTGACAACGCCGCGTGTCATCATCATTGTGCCCAGCCGTGGCATAATAAATAAGGGACAGTAGAGGAAAAGAGGCACATTTATCATTGGCTCACATATGCTCACTTGCCTCGGAGGCCAGATGCGGAATCCATTGCGCGATTTCCTGGGCCCCTGTCTCTCGATCGACATGATTACCATGCACGTCGAGAAACATGTCACTGGTGCTTGTGATACATCACTTCCAACGGTCTTCAATTACCAGGGTCCTGTGCCAAGTTCTTATCCCAGCTCGCATCACCGATATCCGAAAATGCCCTGATGCAGCATCTGATAAATATCTCCTCCATTTTCTCCTGCACATTTACTGTATTTCGTTGTCTTAGAGGTGGAAAATCCTTCTCTCATTACCAGCCTAGTGCACACATCAACTCGATCACGGGGTACTGTTAGTAATAATTGGACGAATTGCTGATCCTGCGGACCGTTAATCCGACCAACAACTGTAATCGGGCGTAAGCACTATAACCCAAACCTTCAGCCTTGACACGATCCCCTGTTCAGTGCCTTAACCTGTTGGGGCTCGTGCATCGTGCGGCTGAGGATCAGCACCAGCGATCATCAAACAATCAGCGAAATGACTCGAGAATGCGGAGCAAAACTTGGCCTTCTGCTGCTTGATCATCGTAATAGACATAAGTTTAAGGTTAAACAGTAAATAACTTGAAAGAATGGGACAAGGCCTTGGTGGCATGATGAGTATTCTGCCTGATCATCACCAAGCTGCAGGCTATGGACGCCACAAAGCGCTATTCACAACGACTAATGCACGCCCGGACATTCCAGTCACTTAAGGTTAATTGTCCGTCCCAGCCTCTATTCATTTTCGGCATAGCACAGCGAGATAAAGGCTGCACTCTTTTCATTTCTCAGCCTGATTGCTCTTGGCAAGGTTGACGGTCAGGGGAGATCCTCGCCAGCTAGAAGATCATGACACCACAAAACCCGATACAGAAGAGGGGTAATGCGTTGGCGGCGTGTTATAAATGACTCTTGAGTGCCACGGCCCAGCCTCGCTGTCGGGAGGGCCTTTCAGGCATGACTGACGTTTATTCTTTTCTTCAAGTTTGAATCCGGCGTTCTGCCCAACATGCGGTTCTATCAGATTGCATCCCTAGGCCTTTGGGTAGGCAAAGGTGCGGCGAGTGGCAGTCAGCTCTTCCACGACACCTTCCAGCTGAACAAGTTACCTGACATGGTGTCACTGGCCGATGCCAAACTGAAAGACATCGTACTCCCCGACTCCATCTCTGAATTCACTGAGTGGATCGGAGGAATCCCAGAACCACAAGCCTTTGGTTTACAGCCCAGACAACGGCAGTGTGTCGACGCAGGATACTGTATGTCAACACCCGAAATCTCGTAATACGCCGTCGCTGATAAGATCTTAGATCCATGCTCAAGCGGTCTCGGATGCTGTCCTGAAGGTAGCACCTGCGTCTCCAGCGGGTGCTGTCGAGGTAATGCCAAACAATGCGGCGCAGGCCGATGTTACGATCCATCATCACAGATTTGTTGCAGTAGCGGCACAGCTTGTCTCAAAGGTCAGACCTGTGTCAGTGGAGGTTGCTGCAGCAGCGGTGAGACCAAGTGCGGCTCTTCTGGATGCTATAACCCGAACACCTCGGTTTGTTGCGGAGGTATCGGTAGGAACTGCCCTAAGGGATATGACTGCATGCCAGGTGGAGGGTGTTGTCCATCCGGCCAGAAGCGATGTGGTAATAGCAAGTGTTATAACCCACGAACGACCACTTGTTGTACCGGACCTGGAACTGTTTGGGCCTGTCCAAAGTCCAGTGAGTGTTGTTCAACTGGATCTTGTGCCAACCCCTCGACTCAAAAGTGCTGCGAGAATGGATCATGCTTGAAGGGCACTACATGCTGCGACAAAGAGTGCTGTCGATCGAATGGTTACTGTGCCTCCGATGGCTACTGCAAGCTATGCCCTGCTGCCACTAAGACCATCAAGTCGACGGACACAGTCACCACGACTAAGATGAAGACGGTCCGCGTTACAACCGACATCGAGCCTGACACTGGCAACGCTCCCGAGTTTACATGTGTGCCCATGACAGCTACCAACGATGAAGGTGCAACACTTGAGCTTGATGAGGGATGTACTCTGCACTACGAGCCTCCTGAAGCTACCACCACTGACAATGCCGCTGCTCGTCTTCGCCGTGACGCCGCAACAGCACCTGCCCACGTCAACAGAGGACACGGTCTCATGGCAAGACAAGCTTCCTGCACACCCTATACAACTGTTACAAGAACCGAATGGGAGACCGAGACCGAGACTGAAACTGGCACAAAGACCATCACGGTCCAAGGCGAAGATGCGACGTTCTCCTGCCCTGAAATGGAAGTCACCAACGATGTCGGCGATACTCTTGCTCTTGATGCCGAGTGCGTCTTGTCATTTACGCCGGCTGAAACAACAAGTTCTGAGGAGGGAGCGTCAGCGCAGGATCGGCCGACGGATGAGCTTCAGGTCCCGGCTGGAACTGGGGAGGAGAGTACTACTACGGTAACAGCTACTGCAGGGAGTGGAGGTTCGAATGATAATAGCGGCGCTATTGAGAGAGCCTCGTTGTCACTAATGTTGAGTTTTGCTGGTGTTGCAATGTTTATGCTTTGCAATTAGGGTACAACTGTTTGTCTAGTGATTTTACATTTTGGGTTTCATGTTTCTTAAATAGTCTTTTCCTATCGATTTACTAATTACAGAGCTCCTGTCTAACCAAGCTCCTGATGTCCAAGGATGCATTGATGGTTAAGGTCAGCAAAATATCGATGTTAATTAAGAAATTTAAGCATTCTTTAATATTATACCAATATAAAAAAAGTGGCAGGTGGAACTTTTCCCAACAGAGATTAAGGACAGCCAAGACAACGGAAGAATTAATGACCCGGGTTTCACTTATCGATCATAGCCGCGATTGGTGGAAAACCTCCTTTCGTGGAGTCCGTAACTGTCCAATCTCAGCTAAGTATTTAGTTGGCTCAGCGCCACCGGCTCACGGGACCAACTGGAGAAAATCCTTCAGTTCTCTTCGTTAAGCTTATTGTGCTTCCATCACACGGGCTGTGAATTTTAACCTGAGTTGATTGCCTGGGGACCATTAACTGCGCTGGCCGTAGACTTATTTTATTCACAGCACACCTTTGAAAATGCCTCAATCTCAGAACAAGACACAGGCCAATCAACATGGAGACTCAGAGGCTTCATCTCTGTTGGCTCCAGCGGCTGTCAACAGGGAAGACTCTTCAGAAACATCCTCAGAAACAAGCCCAGACTCCGAGTCAACAATTTTAGAAAAGTTACAAAACTTTTACTCCCGAAACATCGGTCTATTCTACGTCCTAGTCGCCCAATTATTCGCCTCAATCGTAAGCAAGCCACTCCCGTACCCGATGGAACAGTCTCACTAACAAACTCAGATGTCTATGACAACGCGGCTTCTTGAAACGGGTTTTGAAACAAAGTTTCACGCTTTGCAGATCATATTCGTCCGAATGCTGGCTACTGCGTTGATTGGCTCTGTATATATGTGGTGTAAAAAAGTACCGAATTTTCCTTTGGGGCCGAAGGAGGTTAGGGGTTTGTTGGTGTTGAGAGGCTTTGCGGGATCAGCTGGGCTTTTTGGGCTTTACTGTGAGGATTTTTTCATGACTGGTTTGAGGAGAGGATTTTGCTAATGTGTTGGTCTAGACTCACTGTCGTATCTTGACATATCTGATGCGACAGTTATCACTTTCCTTGTCCCGACCCTCACTGCCTTCATTGCATGGGTCGCGCTGCGCGTAAGTCTTTTCTCAACGCTCCTACACAATTTCATCTAACTCGGCATCTAGGAACCATTCACCGTCAAAGAAGCAACCGCAGGCTTTATCGCCTTCGCAGGTGTTCTCTTCGTCGCCCGCCCAGCCTTCCTCTTCCCCGAAAGCTGGCGAACATTATCGGAATTGGAATCCCGTTCCGTAGACTCGGATTTCACTGCTGACGGTGGTATCTTACCACCGGTAAAGGCTACACCACAAGAACGCACCATTGCTATTCTTTGCGCGATCTTCGGTTCCTTTGCAGCAGCCACGGCGTATGCGACTATCCGCGTGATCGGTAAGCGGGCTCATTCACTCGTCAGTGTTAACTACTTCGCTGTGCTTGCGACCGTGAGCTCATTCCTCATCATCATGATTCACCCTGATCTTCAGTTTGAGATTCCGAAGACTATCGCTGAATGGTATGTAATTTCGCCCGTAACCTTAGCCCACTGCTCATATAATTAGGTGTCTACTTCTCTCGATTGGTATCTCGGGCTTTCTGCTCCAGCTTCTCCTCACAGAAGGTCTTCAGCGGGAAAAGGCTGGTCGAGCCACCAATCTTATCGTAAGTTCCTGCTTGCCAACACATTCGCGACGAGTACTAACTTAGTGACAGTACGTTCAAATGGTCTTCGCGCTGATCATCGAGCGAATCGTCTGGGGAACTACTCCTCCAATCACGAGCTTCATCGGCAGTGCTCTCATCATTGGTTCAGCTATCTGGGTCAGCCTTCAAAAGAAAGCTCCTGCTGAACCAAGACCACTTCTTGACGAGGAGAGAAGACACCAATAGTATGAGGAGGCTCTGCCACAATGTTTATTGATGGGGAAGATCTTACAGATTACCGAAGGGAAAGATAGTTTTCCATGCGGCATGGAACATACACGAAAAAAGACTGCGGATCAGACGTCTCGGTTGCAGCTGGGATTACGTCTACTTGTTAGCTGCGTGCTTGCGATATAGATAATTCATGTACAAACTAATCACATCGCATATATAGAAAAGTTTTATTTGTCAATTAACAACCATTGTCTAGCCTGGGGAAATTCTCTCCTTCGACAAGCTCAATATGCACCTTCAACAACACGCATGGTGCTCTGGCTAGCCTCTCTTCTTCGCCTTCTTGACACAAGCCGGGCAAGTCTCCGGAATATTGTGTCGCTCCACCGATGACTTCCCACAGGCACCCCATTTGTTCTTACTGCGACCCTTACTACACATTTTGTAATCTCTCTCCGTTCTGTGATCCTTGCCGCATTTGAGGCATTCAAAGTTGTTGACGACTTCGGTGCACATGGTAGATGTCTGCTGTGTGTTTTCTCGATTTATCTTTATTTGGTTGGGAGTATTCTTGGAAAGTCTGGGGTATACTACGCTGAGGGCGAGAACTTATATACCTTGAAATCGTATTGTGCATGCGTGAATATACATGTGCAAATGTTCCATACCGTCAGTATGAGCAGGTGTCATACCCCGTGGCTTGCTCTCTGATCAGCTGAGTACATGACCTTGACGTACTTACTTTGATATCATTAAGGGGAGGCTGTATAAAAGAAATATCTATGCACTTTACGCAAGCACCCAGGCAAATGATAGGCGATGACCCGCGGTCTACTTCATGTTATCCCGACCCAACCTTCAATTCACAGTGTATCCTTTGCCAACCGTAACAACAAAGATCAATATTTATCACGTTATAATTCTAAATCCGTCCTTAAGCAAACTCTTTCCGGGCTGCCTTACTTCTTCTTTGCTCAAGCACCGCACTTGTCCTTCCAGTATCCATGCTGGATGTTATACTTCCCGCAAGCACCGAATTTGGTATGCTTTCTCCCAACTCTGCACATCTTGAAGTCTTTCCTTGACTTGAAGTCTTTGCGGCATACTGTGCACTCCCAGGTATCAACAACCTCTGTACACATAATTGGTCGTGTATAGTAAGATATCTCCTGTGGAACTAACTATGTGTGAAACTTGTATAGTTGGAGGTTAGAAATGTCTTGAAGAATGGGGTTGATAAGCATAAATAGTTTAGGTCTTCGAGATACTGGTGCTACGGGTGTGTTCAGAGGAATGGAACACCGAGTTCCATCCAAGCCTGAAGAAAACCGCAGAGCCGCAAGACATTCACATCAATAAGAACCGACTTTCAGGGTTCTAGGGAGGAACGGGCATTGAAGATGCACTTCGCAAGCGAGATATCAGAACTTGACTGTTTGCTGGAGAGAACACGGATCAGTGTGTCGCTGGTACCATTCGAGACGCATACACCAAGGGCTGGGATTGCTTGATGCTCAGTGACGCTTGCGCGACTACGAGTCCCGATTTTGCCAAGAGGTGCACCGAGTATAACTGCGAAGGGGCTGGGGGTATGTGTTGAGCTGCAAGGACTTGGCTGAAGGGGTGGAATCTATTGATAGGGGAACTCAGCATGTGTGAAGCTGCAATATTTGTATTGCGCATTCCGAGGACGAACAGCGACACTGGAAAAGAGACTATAATGTACATATGTACACGGCGCATGAATGCCCCGCGTTTGCTTTGATATGATCGGTAGACCTGAGATCACCAAGCCAACTGTAAACATGCAGTCAACTTTATTCTTTATAACCGTGGCGTGGAACACCGTTGAAGCGTACGTGATTTTGCATGCAACAGTATCCCGTGCCAAACCTTGAGCCAATTGAAAAATGTTTCTCATGCACCCATCGTTGCTAGCCCCAGGAAGGCAGGTGAAGGATCCTAGGCCTGTCGCGAATGAGTACTGGATTTCGGATACTTTAGGTACCTGTACTTGTCGGTTGGCCACGACATTGGCTGAATCCGAGGGCCCAACACGTTGCAGAAGACTTCCGACTCATTTGTGCTAAGGAAGCTCAGAACAGCTCCAAGTAATTGTGAAGTTGGCAAGTTTTGGCCTTCTTGCGCCTCTGTCCTTCGGTGGGCACATGGGTCAAAACCCCCCGGCAAATGTCTGGACTTATGAAGACAAGTTGACTAGTATCACTTCTACGAACGACCGTTGACACGTGGGACTCATCACGCTGCCAGCCAGTTTGGGGTTTTTCTACGAGTCACGACGGCGATGGCCCGGAGGAAGACGCGCATGAGGGCAATGGTCAGCTTCAGTAGCTTACTTGGCAGTGAGATTTATGACAAGGGCCCATTAAAGGAAGCTTACGTGACGTAACGTTCAACTGATTGATATATTTCTCGCAAATGATAGGTCGTGATACGGAACTCGCTTCTTTGGAGCATGGGTTGGTATGGCGCGCGAAGATGGACAAGTTATCTGATCATCTAATCAGATTATCTACAGGAAGAAGTTCCTGCTACACTTAATAGCTTAAAATGACTCAGCATCCCACCTATCTGATCTGTAAAAGGCCGGTGAAACCCCCGCTTAACAGAGGTTCATTCTCCTCACTATCCTCTATCTCATCTCGTCTCCTTGAACTATTCCAACAATGAAGCTTTCCATCATCTTCTTCACATTTGCCTCGGTCTCTACCGCTATGGCTGCTGTTCTCCCCGAATCTGAAGTTGAGATCCCCGGCAAGCTTGTTTCTCGCGACGAGTTTGAACTTGCTATTCGCCAGGCGGGATGCTCGGCTTGTATTCAAGGCATTCGCTGCTGCAACGGCTCCTGCATGCGTGGATGCTAAGTCTTGTAGACGGACTCAAGCGATTCTGGTTGAGGTAACTTGAACACAACCCTCCACCGCCTCACCTTTGCATGAAGGAAGCTGACCTAGGGCTTCGTCAAGGTTGTCTGGTAGACTTCAAATCAGGGAAGCGTATAAGGGGCAAAGGGACCTTATTACGCCAGAATGAGACTGCTACATAGAGAATCTGTGTCTTATAGATAGCTCCCACCAGTAATAGCGAATCGAGATCTATTCGTCATCTTCCGGAACAAAGTTGGCCTTGAGTTCGCGATGAATACTGTGGGCGTCGAAACCCTCAAGTTCGTCCCCTCTAATAGACCACCCATGTGCTTCAACGAACGCTTGCACCTCGCTCTGTAATTCTTCAACATCCTCGTACTTAAACCTCCAGCACTTATGAACAGTCTTTCCCATGAACTCATCTTCAAGATCAGGCATCCAGTCCTCCTCGGCCATCAAGCGTTCAGTCTCGCCCTAATCCCTTCCTATTCCGTCACCTGGCAGTTCAGAGGTCATGATCTGGTACGCTAATCTACCAAACATGAACATATCGGTTTCGGATGTTGGCACTCGCACCGCCCGCGAAAGAGGAAGGTATTCTGGCGAAAACTCGATACCGCTGAAGAAAGAGCCGGGGAAGTTCCAACCATTGCTTGGGTCGGTAAAGTCAGAACCGAGGAAGCCTGCTACCGCCATCGATAGAGAGCCTGCACTGATCCAGCAGTTTGTCTCGATGAGCTCTCCGTAAGCGATACCGCGAGAGTGAATTAATGAGAGGCCTGATAGTAGTTGTAAGCTCCACTGGTAGGCCAAAGGTCGGAACTCTGGCTTGATCCGGGATGTGGGAGGTGCAGCATCTGCTTGAGCCGTGTAAACATGAGAGCCATAGTTCTGTATAAAGGTCCAAAGAGAGCCATACGACGGTTTCTTTAGTATAGGAAGACCTGTCCAGGCATCTTGACCGATAACACTGGTATATTCAGTTAGCAGGAGCCGTGGGAATGGTTGCTCTTGATGACCTACGGTACGATTCTTGGATGCTCTTGGCCAATCATGTTATAAGCATAAGACGTTTTAAAGCAGTCGAAAGCCTCTGTGTCTTCTCGCCACAAAGCATCTGGGTCGTCGGCTTCGTTTTCGATCCAGAATCGGGAGCTGGGTACAAATATGACAGATTCAGCATCCCTTGAATAAACGTGGACGCCCCCAATATCTATCGGCCACCGAGGACGATGACCTTGAGGGTCGGTCAATGGGACAGACCGAGGACCTGTTGCAGTCCGATAGTAGGTTCCCAGCTGTGCCTTATTGCGTACACCTCGAGCCATTTTGAAATGTGATGGAAGAGATAATGGATTTTGCTAGAGACTGGTGGATAATGAAGTTGTTGAGTTATAGTTGGTTGCATTCCCATTTTCCAGTGTTTTGCTCACAAGGGCGCCCGGAATGTTTATCCGGGCCGGCGTATCATGTACTGTTGGTAATTATTTCAGCTGTGTTCTTCAAGTTTCCCACTCATCCCACTGATACCAAATGGCTGCCTCGCCTAGCTCGCCCATCAGCCCGCTACTATTACATTTTAAGTCCCTTGACATTGCTTGGGGGAGAGAGATGAGCATCCTTGCTAGTCTAAAACAGGTAGAGTGTAACCCGAGGCGCTCAAAAGTCTAACTACCCATGTGCCAGCGTTGGTAGGAGCAAACATCAAGATCTTCAAGTTGCATCATAGCTGAACCTCGGTATTCATTAGTGCGAAGGGAAGTTCCTGAAGGAGCAGTTCGGAAGGTTGATCAAGTGAAGCCATCAGCACACGGTAGTCCCAATCGAATTAAAACACATAGTCGTTAAGTCACGAAGACATAACCTAATTCATAGCGCTGGAGCCTGCAGCTGAAAAAGGTATAATATAACTTCTATAATAGTGTAATAGGGAGGTCTTGATATTTCTAAAGAGCTTAGAATTTATATTTAAAAAGAATTAATTTTTCATAAACTTTAAAAATAAATAAGTTAAAAAATATGATCTCTTTTAATTTCTTTGAATATATTAATTTCTTACTATTATGTTCTATTTCACGCTACTACTTTATTAATTCACCAAAGCCTGATTTAGTATTTAACGAGGTATTCAGCTAAAAATAATGTATGCTAAATTCATGTCATCTAATAATAGCAAACGTGGCTTGGCATGCTTACTCTCCTCAGCCCACGTGAAGGGAAACATGTCACAGTGCCCAGCCTGATTTCCTTCATTCACCGCGTGGTTCTTGAAAGATCAAATATTGCAGCAATCACCCATTTTCTGGATTCAACAGCGGAAAAGACCATCCCATTTTAAGTATCCCTAGGAGCTTGGTAATCTAAAATGCAGGAATTTTGTAGCAGAATCGCGGAAGCCCAAGCACGTCTCAAGGCGCTTGCTGATGACCATGCGGACCGAGCTTCACAACTATATGATCTTGCAACTCTACTGAATGATCGTTACTCCGTCACGTCAGTGACGGATGATCAAAACAACGCTATTGACATGGTCAGGCAAGCTATCCAAGCTCCTTCTCATCAGCACCCTGCCAGGCCAGAATGGCTGAGCTTTCTTGGAACCCTTTTGAGTGAGAGATATACGCGTACAGAAGGAATGAAGACCCTAGAGGAGGCGATCGTTGTTTCAAAACAGGCTGTTCATGAGACTCCCGACCATGATCCCAAGCATTCAGAGAGATTGTACAATCTTGCTCTTTTATTAAACGACCGGTTTGCAGTTACAGAAGAACTGGCAGACCTCGACGAGGCTATTGCCAACACTAGGCAATCGATGGATTCTCCTAGCAAGAATCATCCGGACCGAATGGAGTGGCTGAGTAACCTTGGAGCCTTTCTCTATCATCGATTTTTGCTTACAGAGTCCAGGCCTGACCTGGATGAAGCCATCGATTTTGCTCAGGAAGTTGTCGATATGCTTCCAAACTCAGACCCCGATCGATCAACCCTCTTGCAAAACCTTGCTCTCAGACTCGACAGGCGGTTCTCAGTTACAGCAGACAAAACAGACTTGGGTTTTGCAATTCAAAATATCCAGGAAGCCATCTATTTGACACTCAGCGATGATCCCGACCTCGTCGAATACTCATACCAGTTAGCAAACCTTCTAGGGAAAAGATTCTCAAACACCCGGGAGATGCCGGACCTAGATGTTGCTATCACTAGCACAAAGAAGGCTCTGGAGATAACCACAAGTTCAAATCCCATCATGGCAGAAATCTTGGAGACTCTTGCTTCGCTATTAGCAACCCGATACTCTATTCTAGGAGAGAAAAATGATATAGACGAAGCTATCAAATTTGCGAAACGAGCACTTCAAGAGGCCTCAACCCATGATTCTGATGGAGAGTTTGATATAGCTTCAATGCTTAATGCCCTCGGTATATATCTGGGCGATCGATTCTTACAACAAGGTATATTACCAGATCTGGATGAGGCTATTGCAGCTGCGAAAGAAGCCAGCGAAATGGCCTCTTGTAATCACCCCGACCATCTACAATATTTGGATACTCTCAGTGTGCATTTAGGGAATCGATTTTCTCATGTTGGGACCTTTGAAGACTTGGAAGATGCCATCAAGGCATCAAGGCAAGTGGTGGATGGCACGCCCGAAGATCATGCTGACCGATCAACACGGCTGATCAACCTGAGCAAGCTCCTGAACGACCGATTCTCTTATCTTGGCAGAAACCATGACTTGGAGGAAGCTATCGAAATCGCCAGAGAAGCTATCGAACTTTCCCCGGATGATCATCCAGATCGGGCTGGGTGGCTGGACACTCAAGGAGCCCTCTTGGGAACGCGGTATTCGAGCGGAGGAAGGCTCCAAGTCTTGGAAGAAGCCATCAGAGTTAGTCGGGAAGCGATCAAGACAACATCATATGGCCATCCTGAACATGCCACAAGATTGAACAACCTTTGCGTTCTGCTTGGCGACCGATACGCTGCTCTTGGAGACGCGACGGATTTAGAAGAGGCGGTCCAGGTAATCCGAATGGCCATCCTAATCACTTCCGATGGCAGTCCAGACTTGGCGGTCCTTTTGAACTCTCTCAGTGTTCGACTCGGTGATAGGTATTCAGCTCGGGGAAGCGTAGCCGATTTGGAAGAGTCTGTCATAGTCGCCAAGCGAGCAATAAAGACGACCCCTGTTAGCCACCCCAACAGAGCCAAGTTCTTGAAAAACCTCAGTCTTCAATTGGGAAGGCGGTTTGCAACCATTGGAGACATGACGGACTTAGATGAGTCCATTCAAGTCGCCAGAGAGGCCGTTGAACTCACACCTGAAGACCGTCCGGAACGGCCAATATTACTGCATAATCTTGCTTTGCAGCTCAGTACACAATTCTCCCGTACAGGCGCCACCGGAATCTTGGAGGAAGCCATAAACCTTGCTAGGAAAGTTGTCGATATAACTTCCGACAGCCACCCCGATCGCGCAGCACATTTGAATACCCTTGCAGTGATCGTTTGCACTCGATACCAGCAGTTTGGAGCGATAGCAGATCTTCATGAAGCTATCAATGCTTCGAGAGATTCTGTGAACGCGACATCTGACGGTAATGCCAATCGGTCCTTACGGCTGAACAACTTCAGTGCTCATCTTTATTATCGTTTTAGTCGATCGTCCGACTTGGCGACGGGATTAACTGACCTTGATAAGGCCATTGATACTGCAAGAGAAGCCATAAAAGCATGCCTCGATGGCCATTCTGAGCGACCCAACCTGCTAAGCAATCTTGCTGTCCAACTTACAAGCCGTTTCTTGAAGACAGGGGACATGAAAGATCTAAAAGAATCCATTGACTTGGGTGGGGAAGCTGTCAAGATGGCCGACATGGGTCACTCTGAGCGAGCGGCATGGTTGTTTAACCTCAGCCGTTCTCTAGACCATTGGTATATGAGCACGCATAAAATAGAAGACTTGGAGAAGGCCACAACGGCTGCCAGAGAAGCGGTAGAGGCCACCTCCGTTGACTATCCCGGCAGAGCAGGGTTATTGAATAACCTAGGACACCAGCTGGACTCTCAATTCATACGCACAGGTTTGAAAGAGGACAAGATAGAGTCTCAGCGCTGTTATGAAGAGGCCTTGATGTCAACAGTGTCTCTTCCTACCTATAGAATCTTTGCAGGTCGCTACCTCCTCTCGACTCCAGAAATCCTTCAGTACGGTCAAAGAGCGTATCAGATCGCAAAAACTACTATTAACTTGATTCCGTTGTCAGCACCGAACTCATTAGCCTCGGTTGACAAGAAGGTTATTCTTTCTCAAACTGCTGGTCTTGCCTCTGATGCTGCTGCAGTGGCCTTGCACACAGGTCAAGGAGCCTCAGCTGCAATTCAACTTCTCGAGTCAGGGCGCGGTCTGCTAGCTGGCGCACTTCGTGACCTTCGCACCGATCTATCCTCCATTCAGGACGAACGTCCTGATCTAGTTCAGTCGTTTCACGATCTTCGTCGTATACTTGACTCCCCAACGCAGACGAATGTCATGATGACTGCCGATGCCGCCTCTGGTTCTTTCGGAGTTGACCGAAGGCACTGGGCAAATAGTGAGATGGTCACTCTCTTGAGCGAGATTCGGACCATCCCCGGTCATGAGCGGTTCCTGCTACCGGCTACCGACACCGAGATGCGTTTGGCGGCTGAGCAAGGCCCTATTGTCATGGTTAATGTGAGCTCTCACAGATGCGATGCCCTTCTTGTTGAGTTAAGTGGTACCCGAGCTTTATCCCTCACAGCCCTGTCCGAGGACGAAATTTCTAGACGAGCGCAGAGTCTCCAATCTCTTGAAACATTAGAGTGGCTCTGGGACGTTGTGGTCGAACCGGTTCTCAAAGCTCTTGGTCTCAATCGGCCCTCACCAGAAGATCCCTTGCCCCGCATATGGTGGATTCCTACAGGGGCGCTGAGCAAATTTCCTTTCCACGCAGCTGGTTATCACCTTGAATCTAGCGGCAGGACGACACTCGATAAGGTGATGTCGTCCTACAGTTCATCCATCAAAGCTATCATCGACACCCGCCAGGAACACAACAAGACTATAGATGTCGATTCTGATAGCGATGTCGTACTTTTGGCGATGAATGAGACCAAAGGGCAAAGCCGTTTGAAATTTGCAGATGCCGAAGTTCGGGCTGTGAAGTCAATGTTCGATTTGGCGGGACTACCAGTTAAACATCCGCAGCCACGGAAGGCTGAGACTTTGGCGGCCCTCCAGAAATGCCGTGTGTTTCATTTTGCAGGTCACGGCAGCACGAAATCAGACCCCTTGAAGAGTTTAATCTACCTTGAAGACTGGCAAGATCAACCGCTGACGGTAGAGAGTCTGCTTGAGACCAATCTCCGCTCCGGCGCACCCTTACTCGCCTACCTCTCCGCCTGCAAGACGGGCGAAAGCTTGGATGAGAAGCTAGCTGACGAGAGTCTTCATCTCACAAGCGCATTCCAGCTGACCGGCTTCCGACATGTCATTGGAACGTTGTGGGAGGTGGACGATACTTTGTGCGTTGACATGGCGCAGATGACATACAAGGTTCTGGGGGAGAGTGGATTTCATGATGGATCCGTCAGCCAAGCACTCCATCGAGCTACTTGTATACTCAGGGATAAATGGCTGGCTGAAGAAAGGACGAGAGTTAGGAGCAGAAGTGAACGGGATATTATCTCGTGTGACGACGAGACACATAAAACTCCGCTCTGGGTGCCGTATATACACTATGGAGTCTAAGTAGAGCTTTATGGCGCAGGATAGAATCTTGGGTATACTTTTTCTTGCATCTGAACTCCTAAGACTTGACCCGTGCAGTCAATCGTCGACGTTGCAATTTTTAATGCTTATATTCTTGTTCCTGGTAGAGTGTACCGCGCTTCATTGGTATCGCTATGCAGAAATTCCTTTTCCAACTGCAGCTGGAGGTCTGCCAGCTTTTATTTGTAGTCTGAAACGAGAGTCTAATAGAGACTTTCGCATCTCAAATCACTGTTCGTATGTAAACCATAAACATAATTGGAAACATCGTACCCTAGAGTTCGTGTGTTGATATTTGGCTGACCAATCAAAGACCTCGGACCCCTGTATTTATGGGGTAGCAACGAGCACGTAGCACGCACGGAACAGGCGGGAAGCGACATCCATTTTTCACGACTATTTCAAGCCACTCTCTTCTCAACCGTTCAAAGGCACCAATATAGTGGCGCATCACCATGAGTCTCTTATCAGTATACGCGGCATTAGAGCCGTATCTCGACATTCCATTCAACGCATCCCTCAGCGGGATCCTCTTCCTCGCTTACCGCTGCCTCATCTCCAAACCGGGCCTTCTCCTCACCATCGTCTACACCACTAGCGCCATCATCGTCCTCTTTGATCGAACCTCCACCAAAGGTGAAATGGTCAAGACTATGGCCGAACTGCCCTTAGGCCTCGGCTCCGTCCTTCTGTTCATCGTCGCTAGCAGGCCGACGAAAGCGCAATGGCTTCACGCTTTCACCATTTACGTCAACTTTGCAGTCTATGGCAATATTCTCATGATGGTCGCGACGCCTTCTGGAGGGTCCTTCCGTGGCATTTGCTGCAAGGCCGCTTGTATTTCTCTGTCTGCCTGGATTGTCCTGCAAGGGTATAGTGTGCAGTGGAAAACTATCATGCTACACGATGACTTCTTCGTCTTCACCGCTGCTTCCAAAAGCTGGATTTTTACGCACGCAGTTTACAGGTTTATTCTGCTCACGCTGCCATGCTTTGGATCTGGGAGACGTCACCGGCTCATGGAGGTGTATTCTCTTGGTCTGACGTATTTGTTGTCATGGAGTACTGGACTGCCGTTTGAGTACTGCTTCGGTATGGCGGATACGGTTGTGGCGCCGGCAGTCACAGCGTGGTCTTCCATTTCTAAGACCTTTAATCTCATTCCGCGTGATGTAGAAAAGGGTCAGTCATCTGCGAGCGGCATCTCGGACACCGGCGATTTCTATTTGGGGATCGTTGCACTGGCTGTCACTGCTTATGCTTGCTTCAACATGGCATATCCGGGTCATTGAGCATCTTGACTACATATATCTCATGGACTATTACACTACCCACTAGGCAGTTCACAACCTTCTCATTCACATTAGGGACCCGCCTCGTCCCATATGACCTACCACTTATAATAATAGAAGAGTGTAGTCCTAGCGTTAATCTTCATACTGAAATCCCTAGTATGGTCTTAGAGATCCTCGTCTTGTTGTATAGAAGAATAGCGTGCTTTGACCCTACTCGGTATTCCTACGCTCTGCGATGATTGTCCAGAAGAATACCCGGCTTCATATTCTACCTCCTTTGCCGTCGTTGCAATGCATGCAGCACAATTCATCATTTCCGGATCGTTCTTTGACAGAATTGCATCGATAAGGAATTGGTATGATCTCCAAAGAGCTGATAGGATGACTATTGTATTGATGATGACAGAGACAATGAGCGTTGGCCTGCTTTTCAGACGAGGGATCTGACAAAGAAATGTAGTTGAGATGACAGAAGGCTTGATTCCTAACTCCTTTACAGGGGCGTCTTTGGATGTGAATGCGCGATGAGCTAACCCTTCTGTGGTGTTGACTCTGAGATTGTCGCCCCAAATAGGCGTGCGATTCTGGATAGCTTCATAGTCTTTGGTGTAATGGGTCAGAAGCTCAACGTTGTCCAGAATATTCAGTCCCGAGTCTGTCTGTCCAAGATCGGCGTGAATGGTGAAATAGAAGGCTTTAGCCAGGCTATCTGCCGAGATCCAAATACCAGGGAGAGGCATCAACTGGTCGCTGTCGTCCGCTTTGGATAGCTTCTCGATCAAATGTGAGTTTTTCATTTTCTCATGGCTGCAGTAATAAACGTTGGGAGATACGCCATTGTTGCTGAAAGGGACGAAGAAGCAGCTGACTTGGAAGAAATCCAGCGCCTTGATATCCTGCGCCGATGGCACGACTGTCTTTCTTTTCGTGAAGGAAATGTGACCCTTGTAAATTGGAGGAACATCTTTGTCATTCTCTCCCCGGAAGAACTTCTCGTTAGCAACGTGCATGTCGTTGGTCAAGGCTATTGAGTACCAAGCAAGAAGTGACTCTCCCCACCATAAGCTTGCCTTATCTGTGTCGTTCCGACCTGAGAACGCTGTGCCCACATCGTTATCGATGCCGTTGACGTCGTAGGTTGTTGTCATGTTCACGGTCGTTCTGCCGCCAGGCGTGTCTACCTCACAGGATAGCGAAGCTCGTAGCTTGGCGCCCCATTGCTGAAGCGCGATCTGAGAGGCACTGCGATCGATGCCCTCAAACTCAATCGTGATACCGTTTACTGCACATGATTGGAAGGGGTTGTTGAGATAGGGCAATGATCCCAGCAGTGCATCTGGCTCCTTTGGATTGTCGCCGCGCCAAATCTTGGTAACTGTATACTTGAGGGCGGTATTGTTGGTGTAGAACTCAGTGCCAATGGGGATCGTCGTGGTGGAGCAGAGCGACTTTGTGTTTGCGGTCAGGAAGGAAGGCCAGTCCGAGAAAGGATTACGATTATCGCTGGTCGTGTTGGGATTGGAGGTAGCCATGGAAATAGTCTCGTAACCTTGAGTCGCGACGCTTAGAAATGCGATAAGTGCCGTCGCGATCAATCCACTTACAAGAACAACCGGAGTAAACCATACATAAGGGTATGGTCTGCTAAGGTTGTATGAGAAGTATGAAGCATGCATGGTGAGTTTTGGCGACTTGTGGGTAACTTGAGTAAGTAATCTAAGCTGGAACAGGTCTGTTCTTGTATTTATCACTTAGCGCGTAAGACCAATTTACATGCAGCCATCGTCATTGAGCTGTTATAGCAGTTTTGGTGAGATTTCACTGGGGGCCAAAGAGAAGCGCTGTAGAGTCTTGCAGAGATGTCCTTAAACACGGCATAACTAGATGCCGACGGGAAGGGTTAACGAAGAGTTATGCTTAATAATTACTATGAGAAAGGTTGTGAAAATCGTGGGGTTAGTGACCGCGCATGAGGCGGAGTACGTGGAAGGAATATTGCCGCTTACAATCCCGGACATAAATAGAGGCCTTAGCGCGTAACCAGTAGCAACTCGTCTGACCTCAGCGAAATCTATGCGCACAGCCTCAAAATTACCCATGGAATTCCTATACAGTTTCTTGCCAGCGATTGCTAAACAAATGTCATTACTGCATTTCAATGTTGACACTCAATAATCCAGCGAAACCAATCGTCATTACCTGGGAAGCGGTACCTTGAAAAATGTTTCATGAGGAAACGAAAATGCTCAGAGCCATTTAGAATTGAAGAAAGAGGTCGGCTCTCCGTATTACAATTACTGTATAAGTCAAAAAAGCACCTTTAGAGCATAGAAAACATTCCATATTGCGAGGTCTGTGTCCATTCCAAGCATGGCTTCCAAAAAGCCTCTCGTAAGCCACTAGCCCGGCCCCTCCAGAATATCATACAGTTCTCCCATACAATAAGTCCAGATCTTCTCCCAAAACAAAAAGTAAAGCTGAGTTTAGTTCGATACGCCAACTGGAGTCAAACAAACAAGAGCTTGGCCAAGCTATAGTGCGAAATGAGTCAGTATCTAGTGTTTTCCGGTTCAAGAAAAGGACTTACCACAGGGAGGACACAGCATCGAGCTCGCTGACCACTAGCTGCGCAGATGGCTTGGAAGTTATCGGCATCGGTAGGAGACTCGGTGGCTATTGGTCATGTTAGCTATGATCTGTCTTGAGCTATTAAGCAGGTACTTACGTGAATCGCATTCAACGTCTGCAACCCCAAGAACGTCGACGGAACAGCACTGAGGGTTTCCATAGAGACTGTCGGGGCAAGGATCAAAGTTCGCGGCCGCTGCACTGGTGGATGAGCTAGGAGCGGACTCTGTAGAAGAACCAGGGGCAGAGGTAGCTGCTGACGAAACAGGGCTGGAGGTGGTGGGGTTGACAGGAGAGCTGGTATCTGCATCGCTCGTTGAAGGGGCAGAAGAAGAAGCAGGAGAAGTGGCAGGGGTGCTCGTCTCTGCGCCAGCACTGGATGGTGTCTCAGACTGCGTGATTGATGATGCAGCTGAACTACTTGCAGGTGCGCTGGCGGAAGTGCTCGAAGCAGCATCATCTGTAGTCGCCCGACTGGGACTAGAAGACTCCGGCACAGATGAGGATGGTCCAGCATCGCCAGTGCTACTAGATAGAGCGGCGCTATCGCTAGGCCCCTGACTAGCAGAGCTGCCAGTTCCAGAGGAACCAGGACCTCCAGGCCTGCTGCTTCCAGGTGATGTAGCCGAGGGGCTGTTGGTGGGGGGCGGGACTTCAACAATAACGGTCCCGGGACCAGAGCTTGCGGTGGGGGTGATAGTAGTCGTAGAGGGCTCACCATTACCATCGTCTCCAGTGACAGTGCGGGTAACGACAGAGACAGGGGAGGAGGATGCGCCAGAGCCGCTAGGGGAACTGGAAGGCGGAACCTCCACTATGACAGTGCCGGAACCTGTTGACCCAGATGGGGAAATAGTCGACGTGATGGGATCATCCGTTGGGTTGAGGGTACTACCAGTGGTGGTAACAGTAACAAATGGGATCGAGGAAACAGATGAAGCCTGGGAGCTTGGAACCACAACAATAACCGTGCCAGGATCCGTAGGGTTACTGGGAGGAATAGTGCTTGTGCGAGGGGCGTCAGTTGGGGCAACGCTTCCTGGAGTAGTGACGGTAACATAAGATGCTGAGGGAGAAGTAATCTTGGTGTTGGGGACCTCAATAATGACACTACCGGTTGCTCCTGGCTCACCAGGAGTGACAGTAGTCGTGACAGGGCCGGTAAGAGAAGGGAAGTCTCCAGTGGTAGTGACCGTCACGTATGGGACAGAAGAGGTAGGGATGCCATCAGCTCCAGGAGGAGATGTTGGAACCTGAATGACCACAATGCCCGGCTGGCCGGGCTCAGTTGGGGGATATGTCTTGGTGACAGGATGATTGCCAATATCATCAGGGTTCGCAGGAACGGTGAAGGTGAGATAGCCTCCGTCTGGCGGATTGCCGTTGCCGTTGGAAGCACTACTTCGAAATGATTAGTCAAAAGCCAACCCAACTGTAGATAAAATGGCGAACGAACCTGGTCAGTGTAGTCGAGCTTGTCGAGACATCCGTCAGAACAGTGCTCAAAGAGGTTGGAGCATTGGTGACATGTACAACGTGGCCATCATCGAGGACAATGTCAGTGTTGGCAGGGAAGTAGGAGTCGATGAGAACAGGCTGCTGGAATTGATATTCAATAGGCTGAAGATTGATGATGGTAGAGCAAAGAGGATCAGCAGAAGCTTGGGCAAGAGCAAGCTCCATCACTGTTGAAGCGGCCATGATACTCTTGGACTTCATGGTGATCAATGAGTGTTCAGGGGAAGAGGAATAAGCAAGTGATTGGAAGCAAACGAGTGTAATCAGAAACTGATGAGAAGGATATCACTGACATTGAACTCGGGCTGAGGAGTAGCTGTATATACATGCCCAACTGAGCAGACGTAGATGTTTATTCTTGAATAACAACAAGTCACGACTTTGAGGTAATTTCTGATGTTTGAGTTCAGAAATGCCGACGCGACCTCCATGACCCGACTTGCACCGCAAAAGTGAAGCCTTTCAGCTCCCATCGCAAAACTTTGTCTCTTGAAAACCCAACTATTGACATTATCTCCTGCTTGTCTCACATTCTCTCCGGTAAGCGAGGCTACACCGGAGATATTAGCCGTCGATCAACTTCCCGAAACAGCTTTGACGTGGGAACTCGTATGCAAGGTAGCGATATCAATATTGCCTCCTTGGGACGGATCAACAAGCATTGAGTTTTTGCTTCAGCTGCGTTGTGCATGTTTTGGTTTCAAAGTTAGAAGTGCGCGGACTATTGTGGAATATTGGGTGGTATGGAGGTGCGAAGGTAATTTTAGAAGAATTTGGTTACTGAGAGGTCGGCGATATATAATACTTGAAGGAAGGGATGTTTTCGCAACTGCAGACATACAAGTCATTTGACAACTTTCACTCGTTCACACATTCTGTCACTCGCTTCATCACTCACCTCAACAATGCAAACTTTCAAGTCCCTCATCCCCTTCCTCTTGACTGCCAGTCTGGCAGTCAACGCAGAAACAACTTCCTGCGTTACCTCAACCAAGACCTTTCCCACCATCACCTCCATCATAGTCGAGCCGACCAGTACTTGGTCCGGCAACGGCACAGGTGGTCCTTATACCGTGTATACAACTGAGTATCACGAGTTCTGCTCCACGGGTCTGCGTCTGCATACGTACACCATCACTGAGGGTTGCCACAAGGAAAAGTGTCAGCCTCGCACGACTGGTGTTCCGCCTGGTTTTACCTCAACTGTTACTGTTTGTAACTCTTGTGGTGAGAAGCCTATCACTGCGACGCTCACTGTCCCGTGCCCTGAGGCGACTCCTACCAAGGGCCCTGGCAAGTCTCCGAAGCCGCAGCCCGAGCACTGTGAGACATGCCATGATCAGGGCAAACCGTCTGGCAAGCCTCCAGTTCAGCCACAACCTGTTTCATCTGCCCCTGCTGTGAAGCCAGTCCCTACGGGCCCTCAGCCAGAAAAATGCACCACGTGCGGCGGTCCCAAACCTCCATCTCCTGCTCCTCCTCAGCCCCCCAAAACAACCAACAAACCGGGTGAGGGCAAGCCAGAGAACCCCAATTTCCCTGCAGGACAGCAGTCTCAACCCTCTGTTCAGCCCAACCCTCCTGCTGCATGCACGACTTGTGGTTCTGGAGGGGAAGCTCCTAAACCCCCTGCATCTCTGGCAACTTCTATCATACCCAACCCCTCAGGAGAGAATCCTGTTCCTAGCCCTACCAGTGGTCCTGCTCCAGGAGAACCATCTGCCATCACTGCTGGCGCCACTAAAGCCTCTTACGTTGAGTTGGGTCTTCTTGGATTCTTTGGATTTGGATTCATTCTATTCGGGATTCCTTTCTAGATCATCTTAGTATACCTTGACTGGTTGAGTTATGTTGTCTAAAGTGTGAAGGTGGAGGTAGCTTTAGTTACTGCTGTTAGGTTCGGGAACATGCTTCTGACTGCATGTGCTTAGTTCCGAGCTTGGCTACTTGATCTAAGGACTTAATAATTTCCCTTCTTGTACATAGTGGCATGGTAGCTTTGTAGTTAAATCATCGAATCGAAAGGACTTTTTCAATATTGCCAAGTATGGGAATTTTTACTGGCCTTCATATGCAATGCGTTGTAACAGCGTTCAGTTCAGCTTTGTTGGTAATTTTCTGTATGCACTAAGTGATGCATTACAGGGAATATTCTTTTTGAATATAGCAGTGATCATCAACTAGTATTTCCTTGCTGTCACTAAATCATATCTATGCGGGGTTGTCATATTGAAACAAGTAGGGATCAACAACTATTCTCTGACGTCTGAGACATTGTCAAGGGAGAAGCTGTCAGCCGTGTTGCTGGTAACATCGCGGCGTGGGGAATTCTCCGTGACTCCAACTAATTATGGGAATTCTCCGCATACAGGGACAAGATCGGCGGCTGGTTCCTGGCTTTGTCTAAGACATCGGCACGGCAGTTGCATGAGGCATGCCGTTAGTTGCGATCGAGTAAGTGGCAGCTGATTCATGATATACCCCCCGCAGCTTCGGCAATTGGTCGCTTGTGACAGCGAGTTCCGAAATTAAATCCAAGGGATGCTCCTTGCATTTCTCTTTCTTGGTTCAATCAAAAATGAATTCGATTCCCGTCACTGCTATACCGTGTCTCAGAGTGGATAGCATGCTGTTGGTAAACAACTTTATTTAGTTATTGTTGTTTTCCATCTCCTACATCTATCCGATTTGAAGACTGAAAACTCAAGGTTATTAGAAGAAAGATATCAGCAAAATGTGTGTAATAATTTAAGTGACATACAGCTCCCTTACCAGAGACGCGGAAGATCTATCGACGACTTAGGCTACAGGGAGAGTAAACTCGTCTATTATCTTCTTAAAATCTAATACTCTGGGGTAGGCCACTTTTTAGACATTGGGACATGATGATCTACAAATGAATCAAGTTAGTGTCACGCAGCTTGACAACCTGGTTGACCTTAGCAAGGCCACGGTCCAAGCTCGTGCATCAATAGAGGACGATGCAGAGCTGAGAAGCATTCCAAGCTTCAACCTCCCTCGTCAAAAACGCCGGAAACAGAAGTCATCTTGAACAACTCAGGGCCCTTAAGGAACGGGAGGTTGGAAAATGATATCCAGAATACCTAGGAGAGATGACTTGTCTCACCACTCTTGAGCGTCCTTCTCTATAAAGACTGCATCTTGCGCCAGCTTTCCAGATATTTCATCATCGCCACTCAGCATCCAAACGACCCATCACAACTCTTTTCAATCTTTCCAGTCCAACCTTCCAATACCGCAAACATGCAGTTCTACACCATCGTTTCTCTGTTCCTCGCTGGCACCGCCTACGCCCTGCCGGCTACCTCCGCCAACGGCTATGAGGCTTGCCCCGACGGCGGTCTCTTCGGCAACCCCCAGTGCTGTAGTCTCAACCTCGTTGGAGTCCTCTCTGGTGACTGCCGCGCTCGTAAGTTCACCCCCAATATGTTCAATATCGACAGTTGCTAACGGTGATAATAGCTACCAAGACTCCCAACAGTGCCAAGGAATTTCAGGCTATCTGCGCCGAGTCTGGCCAGAAGGCCCGCTGCTGTGGCCTCTCTGAGATTGTAAGCTGCTTCTATGGGACTAATAATGATGAGGAGACTGACTGGAATGTAGCTTGAGCTCGGTGCTTTCTGCCAGAAGCCTGTCGGTGTTTCTGCTTAAGCCTTTTATGGGCTTGTCACTTGCTTTCCGGGGTGGGGTGGTCCGAAGTTGTCGGCGCGTGTACTAATATTTGTGGAGGATACTGAAAACTGCAAGTAACAATGGACTCTACTCTAGATCGGTCACATGATTAGGTAGCAATTCAAGGTTCCTGGTTATCTTTGCAATATGATGTCTGTTCACCTGTTTCAAGCTACCTGTGCTATGGTTCAGCAATCCCAAGATAGGAATGGAAGTTGTATTCCATAGCCAATAAGAATAACTTAAAATGCCAACGGCGAAGATCTTGTCCAAAATTACTGGGATGACATCTCAGAACGACTAAACGAGAGTGGCAGCCTAGATGGGAATCATCATAGATGGTTACGCTTAATGGAAGATCTGTGATTCGCAGAAGTTACCCCAGTATAATTGGATAAGTCTCGACGATGTAATGTGATGAAACTAGAAAGGAGGGCCGCGCAGCTGACAGACAACTGCCAAACGTACAGACTCGTCGGTCTCTGAAGGCCGAATCAGGCGTCTGACATCCGGATATACGGTCTTACACGTGTCAATAACTCCCCGTTTGTCACCAAGAGAGGCTATCCCTGCAACCTCACTGCAACCACCATGCAGGTGAAGACACGTTTTACCCAACGGCTAAAGCACGCACCTCGCGTTCTTGCGCCTGTAATTGGTGCACAAACCGCCACACCTGTCCCTGCAGGGTAGGCGAACGGAGGACAGGAGGAAGGTTTACTCCGTTTAGATAAGATTGAGGCGCAGGAGCCAGAATACGTAAAATGCTCAACACAAACGAAAATAGATTGCTTACATTGGGTCGAACTTGAGAGTGCCCCACTGACGGTTCCTTCGATGACTTAACGTACGATCTCGGGATGTAAAGCTCGTGATTGCGGTAGGTTTAGGACTCTTCTTTTTTTGTTGGGGCTGGTCCTGGACTGTCGGAGATATTGGAGATGATCGTGAATCTGCCTGACACCTGCGCTTCAACGTGGAGTAGGGTACCGTCGAAGTTACAGAAGCGCGTTCAGTGACATCTGCACATTTTGCAGCATGATATGATACAAAGCCACTCGCAAGTTCACGTCAATAATCACAAGAAATCTTTTCTCGAGAGAACCTTTCTAACGCTGGGGAATTCCCTCCTCTTCCGCTGCACGCCAAGATTTGATCGCCCAGCTCCGACTACAGGGCTGACGCTTGCAACTGAACATGTTTCGCCGCAGCGTATCCTTAGGTGAGATTGGCGGGCCACTAGGAAAGGTACATCTTCTCTTGGCGGTACGACTTTTTCTAAAGCCCTCAATTACCGATTGAGCTTCCCATGCTGTACTAGTCTGACGGGTAAGCGGGAATGGCACAAAATTACCCGAAGCTAAGGACCTACCTACCGTGATGTCTGCAGCGAATGGAAGGATTCTTGTTCTCTTTTTGATGTTTTGGGGGTTAGATATGAAATGCAACGTCGCGTAGATGCGCTGCATGACTTGTGGGGTGATTCATCGGATAAGAATAATCTCCTTCCGCCTGAACTTTTGTACAACTGCAATGATGGAAGATGCCGAACTTCTGTGCCGCCCAGGGGTTTGGATCCTTTGCTGTGGGTGGTACGATGAGTGCGTTATCACAAGAATATGTCCTTTATTGTCACAACTGCCCAATGCGTAGGTTTTCAAGCGCCCACTAAAGATCCAACAGTGAAACAGGGGGGTTGCAGGGGCCTGTTTGCCAAAAGCAACAATCATCTTCCTACAAGGGACAAACGTTGAGTCTTATTCTCGACTTGGACATTCGTAAAAGCATGTCCTAAAAAGGAACGGTGATCCCGAATCCTTCCATTTGGGATACTCAATTGCTACATTACCATGCAACAGAACAACAAAATCCGCTGGTAATTTCTTCTGCATTCTCATTTCCGTGAGTGAAACCCCAATTAGTTATTGCATTCTCTTTCTCCGCAATAATGCACAGTCCATCCGGAACACGACCCAAGAAGAGACTTGCCTGCGACAGGTGTCACTCTCGTAAATTACGCTGCTCTGGTGACTTGGATGGTTGTTCACGATGTCTTGGTGACGATTCGGTCTGCACTTATAGCCCTGCTCTAAAGGTTGGACGACCTAGCAAAGCGTCGATGGCTGGCAGAGAGATACAGCAGACACAATCTATTTGTGATGCCGCGTTTTATAGCATTTCAGATGGAGATGCATTGAGTGCTGATTCCGGGATATCCATGCCGCCGTCACCTCCACAGCTCGGCGATAGTTGCATTACAGGTAAGTCTCCGTCTTTCGCCAATCTTGTATGCATCGCTGCTGATCTCCTTTCAGATCATACAGCGCTCTTTGGCTCTTTCGACTTGTCCAACAGCCTCGGCAACTTTAACGCCACGCATCCGTTCCTCGATATACCCATGGATGAAGACCCATGGTCTGTCGCGACAAGCCCACCTGTCTCTTCGCACGATCCCAATATCGATCCAAGTCTATGTCCAGCAAATGAAACAGCGAATGCATCCAGCTCGCTCGAGAGATTATTGAGCCTCCAGCAAGAGCTTTTACGCACGAGACTACCGCCCGCTCATGCGAGGGGCGTTGGCACTCAACCTCGACCGGCGAAATATATAGAGGCAGCCATGCGACCTGTCCAAGAGACCCTGGGCGTTGTAACCGAGCTATTACATCAATGCGTGAAAAGCAATGGCGATGCGACCGACTCAGTTTGTTCCAATTGGCAAACAGTTCTTCACCTGGTTCTCACGCCCTTGTCTCTTCTACTATCTACATACGATCAAATATTACACGAGATCCGCAACGCGGTATCATCATCTGTATCGCACCAAGATTGTACGCTGTTCGACTCGGTAGACTGCCGCGTCGCAGGCCTGAAGCTTGATCCGCCGTTGAGATTGATCTTGCTGGCGACGGTGGTAGACTACCAATTGAAACATCTGTATCACACAGTGAGGGCATTTCAGTCCAAGTATATGCATTCAGGGAATCTGGGAATAGCGGATTGCATGTCGTCGTCGACTATGGCTGAGGTTCAATCTACCATTCGGTCGCTGCTGGCGGTGACGAGAAGTACATTGCAGCAATCACAAGAGACATAGATTAAATACCAACAAAGGTTAGAAGTTGACGATTATATAAAACCTGGAATAGATAGCGGTTGTATATGGTGATGCATAAGAGGACAAGCACCAAGTAGACGAGTAGTGTTGGGCAAAGTCCTTTCTAATGCGATAAATAGGCCTTATCGGCGCTCGACCGTAACTGAAGAATTCCCAATGAACTTACCCGTTTGCCCTTTCCAAGCAGCATCCTTATCTCATTACATAGTGTTATGTGAATACGTACACATATCTGCCTGAACTGTCTCCAAACATTGCTAATACGCTGGCCGTTGCTAAAGAGCTCTCAAGCAAGCAGAACCATCGATAGAAGATCATTCGCGCAGCCAGAACTAAGCAGCCGGCTTGTAGCCCGGAATCCAATATCATAAAAACTGCTAGGGACTGATAGGCTAGCGAGGACCGGACCGGGACCGGCTGGTGACGCTGCCCTCACCAAAGTGGGGAAATCCTGTGTTCTGCTGCGATCCGTGTTATCGGATGATCGGCAATTTACTTTAGGTCGTAGCACCTTGATAGAGCTCGCTTGGACTACTCAAGATTCATGACAAACCTTTCACTGACTAACCACCGGCTTAGATAGAGGACAAGAGTTTCATGGCGCGAAGGATCTTCGTTGTTGTATCCGGCCGTCCACAGACTGTGAGAGAAGGCTGTTACCGTACATTGTGACAGAGCCGGTCGCACTTTTCATCTCCTTAATACGGCCTCAGCTTAGACTATGGGTAGATTATTTAAGTCCATTTGATGTCCAAAGTAATCTTGTGTATACCCTCATCGACTTCAACATTCGAGTATTCACTATTCACAATAGCAACATGACACGAAACTTACCTTTCAAGGTCTTGTCCCTTTTCAAAAACCGATACATGCTGGCCCAAGACTAACAAATGCCTTACAGCTTGACGATTCGTCTCTTCTTCACGAAGAATCGCTGTTAGACGGCCAATGGGTCCAATCTCAGTCTGGAGAACGTTTTAGCGTTGAAGGTAAGCTTATGCCAGCATGAGCAGAAAGCAAAGAAAGAACACAAGCTCATACAATGTTTTGCAGATCCTGGCTCTGGTCACATCTGGGCGGCCAGTCCCACCAACAAAGTCTCCGATGTTGACAAATATGTTGAATCGTCACACGCTGCCTTCCAAAGCTACCGCCATGTCAATCCTCGCCAACGAGCCAAGATCCTTCTCAAGTGGCATGAGCTAATTACAAATGCACGACAAGACATCGCCAAGATCGTCGTCTTCGAAACCGGAAAACCGATGGCAGAGGCTGTAGGTGAGGTTGATTATGCCCTTGGCTTCGCTTGGTGGTTCGCCGGCGAGGCTGAGCGTATCAGAGGCTCCATTGCTCAACCCGCTATATCTGACCGTCGAACTTTTGTCATCAAGCAGCCAATCGGTGTATGTGTTGCCCTCGTCCCCTGGAACTTCCCTGTTGCCATGATTATCCGCAAAGTTTCAGCCGCACTAGCCGCAGGATGTACCATGATTGTCAAACCATCACCCGAAACACCATTTAGTGTTATGGCTCTGGCAGACCTCGCCCTTCGCGCGGGTCTGCCCCCTGGAGTGCTGAACGTTATCTCAACTGATAACGCTAATACCCCATCGGTCAGCGAGACACTCTGCAAGCATCCGCTCGTCCACAAGGTCACCTTCACGGGTAGTACTTCTGTAGGCAGTATCATCGCAAGGCATTGCAGTGGCGGGTTGAAGAAGGTCACTATGGAGTTGGGTGGAAATTGTCCTTTCATTATTTTTGATGACGGCGATCTTGAACAAGCAGTCGCAGCTCTTATGATACTCAAGTGGCGAACCGCAGGCCAAGCATGCACCCATGCCAATCGAGTCTATGTCCAGAGCGGCGTTTACGACAAGTTTGCGCAGATGATGCTCGAGGCCACCGGCAAGATTCGCTTGGGACATGGAGCTGAGTCCTGCTCCACTATGGGGCCACTAACTACTGCTCGTGGTGTTGATAAGGTCAAGAAACATGTCCAAGATGCGGTCAGCAAAGGTGGAAACATTCTGTGTGGTGGTAAACAGCCAGAGAATCTGAATGGGTACTTTTTCGAGCCAACTATTATCTCGGGCATGACCTCGGATATGCTCACAACTCAAGAAGAGATTTTTGGACCTGTACTGGGCCTGTACAAGTTCGAAACCGAAGAGGAGGTTGTGCAAAAGGCAAATGACACGTCGATGGGCTTAGCATCCTACTTCTTCACTAAAGACGTCTCCCGAACATGGAGGCTTTTGGAAAGCCTAGAGGCTGGAATGATTGGGATGAATACTGGTATGTTTATTCCTGTCACTTAGCTGTCAATTAAGACTAACAACTCTCTACAGGCAACGCTTCTTGTGCCGAGTCTCCATTTGGTGGAATCAAGATGTCGGGCTATGGGAAAGAAGCAGGCAAGGACGTGGCTATTGAGGAATACCTTATCCAGAAAACAGGCACTTTGACTGTTGAGGATATGTCCAAGCTATAGGCGATAGCTACATAGTTCCTTGTGAGAGGCGTGTTTGGGTTGAACCGAGTGATGAGCTCTTTTTCGTATGTCATACTGTATTAGCAACAGATTCGTACTAAACTGCTGAGTCTTCTTTGTCTTAGATTCACTTTTGCATCAACGCGACATGGGGACATCATTCACACCACATCACAGGCTGCCGATTTCATATCGCTAGTAATATTGCAGACGCCGCTGGGTCGACTTCGATGTTCCCAATCTATTCTACCTCGCCGTTTTGTCATGTTGTAGATGAGTCAGACACCAAGGCTGTGGCCCTTCTCTGTTTTATGCATAGACTCTCAAACTTACGCACATACTAAGCAAAGAAGATAACCAATTCTCATTTAGAAGAGCAAAGTTCAGATACAGACTTCCGATAAATATACAGGATTGCAGTTTTCATTATAAATGAACCTCCTTACTCAAGTTCCCCCGAAAGTCCTCATAGTCTGGCGGCTCAAGTGACCTGCTTGTTATCAAGTACGCCCTCAATGACTGGCTCCGCGTCTATATCGGTGGCAGCAGGCGCTTCAGGGACCAGCCGAATGAGGAACACCATGCAAGGAACAGTGAGGCATTGGATCGCAGCGTGGACATAAAAGGGAATGCTGGCATCAGAGTCGCTGTGAGAATTTATGGCGTATGATACAGTTTGTCCAGCGGTCTCAAAGGCTCGGAACAAACCGCCTGAGCGGGCAGAGGAACCGGCGTTGGTGGAGAAAGTCCCGAGGATCCAGTATAGAGATAACTGGCATACGTAGCTAGTTGACTGCATTATCAAATATGGGAGGTAGGCTTCAGCCCATCTCCTGGTGTTGCTTTGAGAAAATACACATCAGTAATCAGTGCAAGAGAAAATACAGGGCCAAGGAGGAGCATACGTTTCATAGTCCAGAGCGTTTTCGAGTTTCCTTCGAACAAACTTCGCATACTCGATACCAATCCAGATGAAGCAGGCCGCCTGTGGAATCAACCAACAGGCAAAAGAGATCCATGCTCTCTTGGTCTGAGACCAGCGGGTCCTGTCTAGAAGCTTTCCATAGGCCATCACCTCTATGATGGACAGGGTCGCTAATGGGTGATACCAGATTATCATTTTGCGCTCAGGATTAGTCGATTGTGTACTTACGGAGGAGAAGAGAAGACAATGCTCGCGCCCGCACTGAAGAGTGCAACGAGAGGTAGGTGCCCATCGTTCCGCCACAAAAGAAAGAGTAGAAGGCAGGTAAAGCCATAAGCCAAGTCTCGATTCTAATATCAGCAAGTGCTCGCGAATACAACTACAGAACAACTCACCTTTCTGCGCTGTAAGTGCTTCCACAAGGCAGAGAATTCTTGCTTCCAGCTGGCTCTCTGGGATATAGGAACTTTGGTGCTATCATGACGTCGGACCCGTCTAGTGGGTGATAGCAAGAATGCTCAAACCAGGCCGTTACATTCTATCGGACTCTCGTTAGACGCTTTACAGGTGGTCTTTGATGAGTGCGACGTACCGAAGGCAATAAAGACGAGGTAGGTAGACCACGCAACACCTCCCGCTTTGGAGTCGCTGTGATTATTGGAAAAGCTGATGGCGCCTCCAATGACGCTACCCGAGTTCCGTATGGCAGACCAGACACCTGGTTAAGCTGTCAGTAGCTTCCTTATACAGGGCTTGGAGGTTGCTCACCTAGATAGAAGCCTCTGTCGTTTGCGAGGGGATATGACAACATGGCCGTAGACTCTGGGACGTATAAAAAGCCATAGGTGAATCCTGTCAGTATCTATAAAGCCTATCAGCGATGGCAGACCGAATTTAGATATAGGTTGCCAGATTTACCTTTGCAAAGATGAGATACCAATTTACACGGTACTTTGCGCATACATAGTACGCAGAACCGGAAAGAGGCATCCCCACCGCTGCTATGATGCAGGACCACTTGATACCAAACTTGTTGATCAATGGGCCGCCGAAGAGAGTAAGCAGACAGCCAGCCGTGTAGTTCAGAGAGGTCGCCAAGTTTGCCAGATATGGGGTGGAGAGACCACCGCCTCCCAGGTTAGAAATAGCATCAGACATGGCTGGACCAACACATGAGAGACTGGGAGTATACAAGGATTAGTGAACAGTGGTGTGGAGGACATGACAACTTACAGTCCAAGAAGAATCATTTGGAACAAAACGCTCCTGTAGATCTTAGTGAAGTTTGAAGCATTGTGGTATCCATAGTCAATTCCTGCGTCGAGGACTTCCCCATCGATGTTGCTAGTAGTTGGAGCAAGATCATTATGTCCGCTAATCTTGGTATCGTCTTTAACTAGGGACTGAAGTCGCCATGTTACGAATGATACTATTCCGTTTATATGACAAGAAATGGTATCGCGGGCAAGAAGGGCTTCAACTCATATTCAATGATTCTTCTGGTGAAGAACAGTAATAGCATATATATCATTGGCTACCAGCCTACCAACTTAGGAGTACAACCTCACTACTCATGGCATAGGGTAGCAGTGGGAGGTTTGCCCCGCGTTGGCCGGTTTAACTGCTTGTCGCGGGGTACACCCAGATTTGGTTCAGCTATCAGGCACTAGATTGCCGTGCTATCCTGTTACATGCTCATCGGCCGTATAGGGTATGTAACAGTAGATACCCTCGTTGCCACCGAGCTTCGCCCTGTATCAAGACCGGGCCGGTGATGGCTGGACAATTCTTTAGTAGTTATCTGGGTTTAAATCTTATTTTATCGTAGAATTTGTGTGGGGCAATATGGGAGAGAGATTGTACTACGTTGACAAGCTCTTGAGAGAAACGTCTTTACTGCCGAAACAACCGGGCCGGTCAACTGATCGCACGTTATCGGGCTTTGAATGCAAATAGTAGAGTTTGCCTTTGTGCTTCGCCCGTAAGGTGCATTGTTGCTTGTAATCTCTTTGTCTTGCTACCACCGTGGGCTACATTTACATTGTTTATCAGAGGCAGTACCAGGTCAATAAAGCGGGGGTTACCGACTGCTTACACCTATTTTACCAAACATTTGACTACCTTGTTCTTCAACAGACAGATAACAAGTAAACCAAGATACCAGTCCACAATCCATTCAGCCACAATCAACTACTATGTCGCCTTCTCCCCTTCCTGTTGACAACGCCACGACTTCCTTTTGGAGGTCAGAGCCGCATCCTCTCGATAACCATCGCTCAACACCCGAACTCCCTGCCCAAGTCGACATTGCCATTATTGGTGCTGGCTACGCAGGCGTCGCGACAGTCTATCATATTCTCGAGCAATGCAAAGCTCGAGGCGTTCCTGCGCCCAAGATTGCGATTTTTGAAGCACGCCAAGCTTGCTCGGGAGCCACCGGGCGTAATGGTAGGTGATCTTTAGTCTTGTTGCTGAAAGGTTCTGCGTTGATAATTTTTGATGCAGGCGGCCATTTGAAGCCCGACCCGTACAACAGACCAGCGAATCTTCTGGCTACTTACGGCATCGAAGCTGCAGCTGAGGCTGCAAAGTTCGAGGCCAAGAATCTTGCTGCTGTCAAAAAGACTATCGAGCAAGAGGGCGTCGACTGCGACTTTGTCTATACCCGTGCTGTTGATGCGCTTATGTCAGATGCCATACTGGACAAGATAAAAGCGGGAGTAGATGCTCTCAGACAGAATGGCGTTTCCGTTATGCAAGATGTTTATTTTGCTCAAGGTGCTGAAGCTGAAAGGGTAAGCAATATCCGATTTCCACTGCATACCTGAAATAGTACTCACACTCAGTATTGTAGCTATCAGGTGTCAAGGGAGCCAAAGGCTGCTTTTCTTACACGGCAGGCCACTGCTGGCCATACAAGCTCATTCTCCAACTGCTGTCCAAGGCTGTTGATGCCAATGTCAATCTGCAGACCAACACACCAGTCACTGCAGTTACTGAAAAGCCTGACAAGGATAGCTATCTGACATTGATGACTCCTCGCGGTTCGGTTCGCGCTGCAAAGATCATCTTTGCGACTAACGCGTACACATCGTCCATCTTATCCGAGTTCGCGGAAAAGATCGTCCCAGTGCGGGGCATCTGCAGTCACATCAAGCCCGCCAAGACCCCGGCGTCTTTACTACCCAACTCATACATTATTCGCTGGTCTGATACCAAGTACGAGTACCTGATCCCCAGGCTTGACGGTAGCATTATTGTTGGTGGGGCACGATCAGTGTACTACCATGATCTGCCGAGCTGGTACAACAATGCCAACGATGACCAGTTAATTGAGTCTGCGAAGAATTACTTCGATGGATATATGCAGCGCGTATTCCACGGGTGGGAGGGTAGTGGCGCGTATACGTCCAAGGTTTGGACTGGAGGTGAGTTGACATACCTCTCTGGGTTGAAGAGTTACTGACGTTTGGACCAGTTATGGGCTACTCATCTGATGGCTTACCCCATGTCGGTGCTGTCCCTGGAAGACAGAATCAGTATATGCTTGCTGGCTTCAACGGACACGGTATGCCGCAGATCTTCCTGTCAGCGAAAGGCGTGGCATCTATGGTGATGGAGGGCTTGAGCTACGAGAAGACAGGTATACCAAAACTCTACAAGGCTACTCAGGAAAGGCTGGATAGTCCCAACAACGCTATACTGGACACATGGAAGACCGTGCAGAGGAGAGAAGGAGCAAAATTGTAGATAGTGCTTTATAAGCAGGATGTATAGCAGACATAAACAAATGGCGATTATTGAAGACTACGTCTTGATCCTGACTGAACTACTCGTTGCTTAATACCAATGTTCATTTCACTCTGTTACTCCTCAAAGTCAAAATATTTACCGAACGTCCGGTATTTGCTGCTCACTCTGTAAGGTTACATTGCTAATAGATCTCGCCAACACAAACCTACCTACCGAAGAGGTCCTCGGCTAGCGTATAAATCTCATGCGCCTAACCCCCATGAAAAGGCCGTAACCCGAAGCAGTAGTTTTGATCCGGTGGGTTCGATCGGCAGACCATTTAGCGCCCAAGAAACTAGTATGTTGCATCAATTCCCAATACGTCTTAGTAAATGTTACTGAATCCCATATTGCAATCTGTTCCCCGCTGTTGATTTTGCTGCTACGGAAGTAATATAGCCAAAAGTGCGCCTTCTTTTTACATGGTAGCAGCGACTGATAAGCTGAGAACAGGGCCGGCATCGTCAATCCGGCTTGATACATGGGACCGTGATCTGAGGAAATTGTGAAGCTTTCATAGCCAATGCTCCAGGACAAATAATCATCATCTGTCATCATCGGTCTCATAGTGGCTAACAAGTATGAACTTGAACTTTCCAGGACTTGGCGGTCCCGGCTGGTGGCACTGGAAATAAGTCTGATTGCTGCACTCACTAGTATTCATCGTGTTTAGCTCTGGCTGACTGCATGGTTGGCCCTGAAACATATGAACTGGGGTATACATACCTGGGCTTAGCCTTTCAAGGTCTCAATATTGACTATGTCGGGCAGGTATAGTAACGGTGGCTACTTCTATATAGGTTAAAATGCTAAGTTGTGAGAGATGTTTGAGTGTCCCCACGGTAGACTAGCCTCCAGTACCAGCTTATGGATATACAGAGATTGCTGAGGATTTCCCGAGATTCTAGAAAAGGGTATAGCCTTGATTTTAGATATAGGATGGTTATGGAGCTTATGATATGATTTGCAAACCAGCGTTAGAAGTATTGTCCCAGGTTCGGTCGATGTGATATCCTCGTCTCATTGTACTTGCTGTACAAGACCTCCCAAAAGTTGTCACAAAGATGGACAAGTTACAGATGCGACGAAATATTGTCAATCTGAGATAATCCTTGGAGGGAGTTGATTTCCGGTCCGTGATAGCCGTTCGTGTGTTAGTAACAAGGCATCAAGTCCTAGAAGTGATGGGCCCGGTGAGAGCAGTCCGGTTCAATTATCAATCAAAAGATTATGCAGCCAGTCCGGACTCCTCTGACCTAGCCATCCAAAGCCGGGAAGCAAACGACTGATTGATAAAGTTCCAAAGGACTTTGATGTCGCATGGACGATTCCATGTTACATCCTAATGCGGGGAAGATACGTCCACATGCTCTGATTGATAGCGACAAACCTACTATTTAATCCCCGTCACAAAATTAGCCAAACGCTGTGTAGGAACCAGATTGAGCCTTATTTATCTCTTTCTATCGATAGCACTATCAAGATATCTCAGATATAATGGCTACCTTCAGCAAAAACGTTGTCTTCGATGTGGTCGGCACCCTCGTCAGCTATGAGCATCTCTACGAAGCCATCAAAAAGCGCCTGGGCCATAAGCTCATCCTCCAGGGCATTCAGCCAACGCTCCTCGGGCTATGCTGGCTAGAGATGGCAGAGCGAGAGTACACATACCTCTCGCTCCACGGCCAATATGTGCAGTTCCTCAAGCTTTTTGAAGCTCTGTTCTACCGCTGTCTTCATTATGCTGGCATTGAGAATCCCCGCTCCTTTGCAACTGCAGAGGATGTTGCCTACTTAATTAATGAGTTCAAGGAATTGAAGCTTAGGGATGGAGCTGCAGAGTGTATTCAGAAGCTTCGCGATGCGGGCTTTATCGTCAGGTGCTTCACGACTGGGGATATCTCCCGTGTAGGGGGATATTTCTCGAAGGCTGGAGTTGGCCTGCCGGCTGAGAATCTACTGTCTTGCGATACGGATGGAATGGCGAAGCCATGCCCTGAGGCATATAAACCTATTTTGAACAGGGTTTCTACTTCTGAGTCAAAGCCTTGGTTCGCGGCTGCGCATCTTTGGGACGCGTCTGGGGCGCAGTCTGTTGGGTAAGTCATCTGAAAGGGCTACGTATGGGACATTACTAACATGCGATGCTGTAGGTTCAATACTGCTTACAGTACGATATTGGAGGGTGAATACCTCTCCGAGATATATGGAGAGCTGGATGTGGTGGCTGAAACGCTACCTGCAATGGCAGACAGGATCATCGTAGCCAGTAAGCAATAAACGTGTTATAAGAGGAGAATAGTTCAGGATAACCAATATCAAAGATACTATGGAAACTCCATTATGATGAATTGTTAACTGAATCTATAGATACAACAACAAGCCAACACCGATAACGCCAGTCAATTACCCAAGTAACTATCACAAGACCCTAATCAAGCATCGCCATCCTGTGCCTCCTTGCGCAGTGCAGCAGGAAGAATCTTACTCTTGAGCGCAATATCACCCGCCAGTGCATTCAGCGAGCCCTTACCAAGGACTTCAAACACTGCTACATCCGCCTTGGCTTCTCTAAACAGCCAATTCCTCAACTCAACCGCCACAAGCGAGTCCAGTCCATAAGCAGCCATAGACTGAGATGCGTCAATGCCTTCAGCAGGTATGCCCAGCATCTTGGCCATCTTCTCAATTATGGCGTCGCAGATGAGATTAGTAGCTTCAGCGAGAGACTCGGCTGCAGGAATTGACTCGGTGAGGCGTAGGCCATTCTCTGAGTCTGTGTCGTGGACTTGCTTTCTGCCCATTTGGAGAAGATGAGAGAACTTGGCATCGCGGAACCAGAATGGTAGTTCATCGGGACTTGCGTCGCTACCTTCTTCAGCCATGCCCTGAGTACCAAGGCCAGTAACGACTTGACAGTTCGTGGCAGAGCGCTGGGGCTGAAGAATAGCCTGCTTGATCATGGAGAAGAACTCGGCCTGAGAAATGGTCAAGTAACCCCATCTCTCAAGGTTGACGACGTAGTCTGCATTCTCAGCGACGAAGCCAACGTCGTCAATGCCACCGAGATCTAGAGTCACAGCTGGAAGACCTTGTTCGGTGCGGAAGTGAGCAAAGGCATCTTGGAATGCACCGCCGGCTGCGTAGTTGGCTTGACTCGAGTTACCGACGACACCAGCGGCTGAGGAGAGCATGATGAAAAAGTCGAGGGGCATATGCTTGGTGAGGTTGTGGAGGTTGATGGTTCCAGTGACCTTGGGACGGATTGCATCTTGGTATTGAGCATAGGACATGGCTTCGAAGATGGAGTCCTGTAATTGTCAGTGAAACATTTTTGATGCGAATGCTTGGGGATGAACTTACGTTGAGAACCATTCCACCATGGATGAGACCTCGAATTGGAGGCATCGTCTTGAGAGCATCGTGAACACTAGCAGAGAGCTTCTCATAGTCTGACACATCGCACTGAAGAACAGCGACATTGACGGCATTCTTCTCAAGGCTTTCAACTAGTGCGGCTGCTTCAGGCTTGGAAGTTCCCGATCGCGAGA
Organism: Fusarium oxysporum Fo47; assembly: GCF_013085055.1. NCBI lineage: Eukaryota > Fungi > Ascomycota > Sordariomycetes > Hypocreales > Nectriaceae > Fusarium > Fusarium oxysporum. Next base: position 3,980,518 of record NC_072845.1, read on the forward strand.
CGAAGATAAGGTTCTTGGCACCATGCTCAGCAAGCCAAGCAGAGGTGGCTCGACCCAAACCTCCAAGACCACCCACGAGAAGGTATGAGGCGTCAGCGGGCAATTGAAGAGTCTCTTCACTCTTGGGAAGAACCTTGACAAGATCGTCTGCGCCCGCTGTGATGATGAGTTTGCCTAGATGCTTACCAGCTTGCATGACTCGGAAGGCATCCTCAATTTGGGAGACCGGGTATGTAGTGATGGGACTGATCTCGTGAACCTTGTTCTCTCGGAGAAGATCCATCACTGAGTTGAGGGCAGCGGCACCGAGCGGCTTGCGATGACGGAAGATGACTGTGAGATCAACAGAGGCAAAAGTGACGTTGCGAATGAAGGGCGTCATCTCGAGCTTCGTGTTGATCTCGATATCCCGCTTGCCAATCTCAATGAAGCGCCCAAACATTGAGATACAATGCCACGTCTCACGAAGTAACTCACCCGCCAGCGAATTAAGTACAACTTCAACGCCCTTCCCATTCGTCATGCGCCGGATACCATCGGCAAAAGAGCTATCGCGACTAGAGAAGATATGATCATCAGGAATACCATACGTCTCGATCAAGAACCTCCGCTTATCAGCTGTTCCAACAGTCGCGTAAATCTCTGCGCCGACCATCTTGGCCAGCATGATAGCAGCCTGGCCTACACCACCTGCCGCAGCGTGAATCAGAATCCTCTCACCCTTCTGAAGTCTTGCAGTGTCGATGATGGCGAAGTAAGCTGTGCAGTACACGATGGGGAGAGAGGCAGCGACCTCAAAGGCCATTTCGTCGGGGATCTTCTGCACGAGGGTGGCGGGGTTACGGACGTATGTGCTGTAACAGCCGAGGGTCCAGGTACAGACGCGATCGCCCGGTTTGAGGTGCGTGACGTTGGAGCCGACTTGAGTGATGGTACCACTGCATTCACAGCCGAGGAAGTTGTCGACAAGCTGACCCATGGCGACCATGATATCGCGGAAGTTGACACCAGATGCAGCGACGCGAATGTCGACCTCATCATCGCCGATTGGCGCCTCAAAGGTTGGGTCATCCTTGAAGCGGAGCGTATCGAGCAATCCGGGGATACCAATCTCGAGCTTCAGGGGCCTTCCAGGCTGATGGAAGGGCTGTAGTTCAGGTACAGGCTCTTGAGTCTCGTGCGCGATGTACTGGTTAGCTGAAACGTCCTCAATAACTCGGGGAATCATAAGCCGACCATCGCGCTCGCGAAACTCCCAGTCATTTTTGGAAATGTCATCCTCGCGACGGAAAAGACCCTGAAAAACGTCAAGGATGGTGCTGGCAGCGTCTGAGGCTGTTTGAGAGGCACCGTTGTCGAGGTCGAGGGTGACGAGGCGCTTGGTCTGATCCTCTGAGCGGATGGATCGAGCGAGCCCAGTCATAAGACTGACTTCAGGGAGAGTTTCGCCAGTTGCGCCGTTGCGCGAAACCCAAAGAAGACCTTTGCTGGATGAAACAATGCTGCGGACCTTGAGAAACTTGGCTTCGTCAATCTGGTGGACAATTGGCTGGACAATCTCATCGAGACAGACGTAGACCTTGTCAGAAATATCAGTCGAAGCGTAGTCATCCAGACTACAGACCTCCGGCTGAGCACCAGTCAGGTTCGTCAAGCCTTGAATCAATTGCTTCGTCGCTACACCATTACATCCAAAAGAGTCCACAATGACAGCAGACGGGTAAGTGCTCTTCTCCTCCCGTTCAGCAGTAGTGACGATGACACTGTACATACACTCCTCATAGTCAGGGAAGTCTCTCAGACAAATATCCAGTCCTGAGAATCCAGTGTCGCGCAAGAGGTCAGACCACGACTCTTCAGTCAGTGTAGGTCCATGAGTACGGCCTTCACCTGCGCCGAGCCACCAGCCGGGCAGGTTGCCAAAGATGACAGAACCACGAAGAAGAAGATGCGTTACTTCCATGAGGATGAGCTTGCCACCTGGTTTCAGAAGGTTGCGTACGTTCTGCATCGTCTTCTTCATTGTGCCCGTGGCGTGAAGAACGTTGGCTGCGATGATGACGTCGTAAGACCCAAATGCAAAGCCCTGATCTTGCAAGTTGCCCTCAACGTCGAGACGTTTGAAATTTACGAATGGAGCCCAGGCTTTGAAGTTCTCTTGAGCCTTCTCGAAGAACCCACTCGAGATATCGGTGAAGTCATACTGTGCAAAGCGAGGGTACGATCCAGGCTCATGGCCACCAAGCGTCTGGAGGATAGGCTTCGTCGCACCGCCTGTACCAGCTCCAATCTCGAGGATCTTGAGATCGGGTTGTTTGTGGGAGAGCTTCTGGATGACCTTTGACATCTGCTCGTAGCAGCGGTCGGTACCCAGGGCAGTACGATAGAGATCGTAAAGAAGATCGTTCTCTAGCATAAGAGTGAGAGGATCGGCTTCTTGGCGAAGAATTGGAACGAGATTCTCGCCCATGCGACAGATCATTTCACCCTCAGCGCTGAATGAAGCAACCTTCTTCGCCAAGTCTTGACGTTCATCATCAGAGAGAGACTCCCAAGATGAGGACTGAAGAGCAAAGTCCTTCTTCTCAGCACGCTGACAGACCCCGACCATTTGATCGTAGAACAAACGGTGGTGCGAAGACATGTTAGCGCGTTCCTCTGGCTTGAGAGTCTCAACAGCTTTCTTCATGTATAAGAACGCTGCAGTCTCCATGTCGCGAATCTCAGCTGAGATCTCGTCGGTCGCAGCCGTTGATGGAAGGACCTTGTTGAGGTTTTTGGCCTCCAAGAGACTGAGGTCGTCATCCCAGATCATATTGAAGCAGAGCTTACGGTTGTCGGTGTTAGTGTCGGCAGCGACCATGTGCGCGATTGAAGAGCATCGCAAGCCCTGAATCTCAATCATCGCCAGGCCATGACTAGTATCCAGCGCAGTGATGTCAGCATCTGCGTGTCGGAAGCCCTTCCACAGCGCTGATGAGGCGACCTTAAGGATCTGTCCGGGCGAACTGCAGGGCCTGTTGGCAACCATCATTCGCTTGATGAACGTAGGTACAAGAGGACTGGACAAATCCTTGTCGCCAGATGCCAGAGCGGGGAAGATTGTCTGCAGCACAGAGTCGAGAGTGACAGGGTGTAGAAGATGAGGGAACTCAAACTTGTGAGGCATGAGTTCTGCTGTGTCGGGGACTGTAACGTTGGCGTACACGAGAGGTTGCTTCTTGGCGCTTCCAAGGTTGGAGATGTTCTGGAATGAAGGACCGTAGTAGAGACCGACGTGTGCGAGGTCATCGTACATACGACGAGTATTGACAGCGTCGTCGCAAGCTTCTTCATGTTGAGCGACGAGATTGTGCGATGTCTCAGCGCGGAGCTTCGTTTCTTTGGCACCGCCGAGGTCGCCAGAGGAGTAGCCCTTCACAGCAGCGATACAACCACGGCAGTGCTCACTCCAGCCTTCGTTTTCGCTAACAGTGAAGAGTCGGAACTCCCACCAATGATTGGAAGACTCGACAGCAGAAGTACCCCACGGTCGTGCGGTGAACATGGTCTCCAAATCTCCGTCTTCCTCACTAATCATAATCGCCTTGCCGATCTGGATGTCGCGCAGCTCAAACTCGGTGACTTGATCAGCATCAGCCAATTGTCGCATCGCTTCAACAGCCATGGTGATCATGCCAGCGGCCGGGTAGAGAATCTTTCCCTCCACCTTGTGATCCTTGATCCAAGGGAGTTCAGACAGACGGATGAAGCCTCGCCAGCGGGGTTCAGTCGGGTTCCAATCAGACACTGGTGCGCCGATGAGATCCTTGCGAGGCTGGTCTCGCAGACGATAGTTCTTACTGATTCGAGATTCATGCCAGTATCGCTGTGAGTGGTTCCAAGGATATGGCGGAAGATCGGGGAGGACGCGAGGACAAGGACCATCAATTGGCTCGTTGATGCGCGCGAGATTGACGGCGTATCCGTTCATAAACAATTCACCCGCAGCTTTCTGAACAGTACTGAGAGGATCTTCTTTGCGGACAAGACAAGAGGTGTAGGGGAGCTGTGCCTTGCTGCTGAACGAAGGATCCTTGAGGATGCTCTTGATGGGGCCAGCGAGGGTAGAGTGAGGACCAACTTCAACCAGCATCTGCACGTTCATCTTGTTACCACGAGTAAGACGCTTCCCATCTGGCTTGAGGCCGAGACACATGCTCTTCAGAGAAGACGTGAACTGGACTGATGACGTCATGTTTCGGACCCAGTACTCAGCGTTGAGTTCAGATATGGGCGTCAATGTGCCAGTAACGGAAGAGTAGAACTGCACGTCTGAGTCACTCGCTGAAGGCTTGGGAAGAGATTCGAGGGACTTGCGATAAACGTCGGCGATCTGCTGCATGTGATGAGAGTGATACGCGACAGGAACCTTGAGACGGCGGAAGAAGACGCCTGTGTCTTGCAGTAGAGACTCAAGCTCATCGAGAGCGGGAGCATCTCCAGAGAGGGTGACGTTGTAAGGCGCATTGTAGCAAGCAATCACCAGCTTTCCACTGGTCAACTTGTCAAGATATCCTTGAGCTTCATAGGGCGATAGTCCAGCAGCAGCCATGCTCCCATTGACACTAGAGTCCGCTGCCAATTTCGATGATGCGACACCACGGTAGTATGCCGCAATCATAGCAGCTTCCTGCGACAGAGCACCGGCAGCATACGCAGCTGCGATCTCACCACTGGAGTGTCCCATAACAGCAGTAGGTTGAACGTCCCACGAGCGAAGCAAGTCCACCAGCGCAATCTGCACAGCCGTGCAAAGAGGTTGGCTGTACAGAGGCTCATTGACAAGGCTTGTCTCAGCATCCTTGGAGAGTTCTTCAACAAGATCCCAAGTACATCCAATGTTTTTGAGAGTAGCTCCAGCGCGATTCAGACTATCGGCGAAAACGCCATACTGATGCATGAGTCCAACACCCATTTGCGCCGTCTGTGCACCTTGACCCGTGAAGACGAGACCGAGACGCGAGACCCTCTGCGACTTGACGAGACTGAGCTTTCCGTTCTCAAAGTTGTCAATGAGTTCATCTACAGAACTAGCCGAGATAGCCATTCGGTAGGACAATTGAGAGCGACGCTGGGAAAGAGTGTAGGCGAGTTGTTGAAGAAGGCGGGCGTGTTTCTCGGCTGGGATGTCGCGGAGGTAAGATGCCATGCGAGCGAAGAGCGAGGATGCTGCTTCTTGATGACCTGCTGAAACTACAAAAACTCTTCGATCGATGTCTGTGTCTATAGTCTTCATCTCGTGCTGCGTTTCGTCGTAGCCGTCAAGAACGACGTGGGCATTCGTACCGCCATAGCCGAAACTGTTGACTGAAGCACGGCGAGGGACGTCCGCGGGCCATTGTGTAAGCTCCGTGGGAACCTATCCAAGTCAGTAAAATGATCCGCCGCGGCGCCCGTCGTAGATACCTTTATGTTCCATGCCTCGAGGTCAAGCCGTTCATTCGGCTTCTCAAAGTTCATATTCGGCGGAATCTGTCCTTTCTCAAGACACAGCACCGCCTTGACGACACCAGCAAGTCCACTCGCACCCTCCAAATGCCCAATATTCGTCTTGATTGACCCAAGATATAAAGGCGAAGAGCGCTGGCGATCAGCGGTAAACACGCGATGAATAGCACCAGCTTCCATGGGATCTCCAGCCTGGGTGCCTGTACCGTGCGCTTCGAAGTATCCCGTCTCAGCAGGATCAAGACCAGCGTTGGAATAAACCTCACGAATAAGCTCAGCCTGCGCATCACCATTCGGAAGCGTAATGCCCGCCGTTCTCCCATCAGAATTAACGCCCGTTCCTCGAATAACAGCGCGAATAGGATCACCATCCCTCACAGCCTTATCCAACGGTTTGAGAACGAGCGTCGCGATACCTTCACCCCTCGCATAACCCTTCGCCCTATGATCAAAAGCATAAGACCTTCCATCCGGGGATAAAAAGCCTAGTAAACTCATAGCAACCATGATATCAGGGCTGAAGATGAGGTTTGTTCCGCCGACGATGGCCTGTTCGGCTTCACCCATTCGTAGGCCTTGGACAGCGAGGTGTAGACCCACGAGGGAGGAGGAACAGGCTGTGTCGACGGTCACGCTGGGGCCTTTGAGGTTGAAGAAGTAGGAGATTCGGTTTGAGAGGATGGATTGGCCGTTGCCGGTTGCTTGGTAGAGAGGGCCAGTCTCGGGGTCGCGACACATTATGTCGGCGTAGTCTTTGCTGAAGACGCCAATGTGGACGGATGTTTTTGTGCCCGAGGCTTGGTCGATTGAGATGCCGGCTGATGATGTTAGTTATGTTAGCGGCCTGAGAGAGGGACTGACCGTTCTCGAGAGCCTCATAGGCTGACTCTAACTGCAGTCTTTGTTGAGGGTCCATAGCCTGTTATCGTCAATGCTGTAAAGCTAGCGTATCTGGTGATGGTCGTACCTTGGCTTCATTGCGGCTGATGCCAAAGAAGGGCGCATCAAAGCACGCAATATCTTCATCCAAGAAATGTCCACCAACAACATTCATCTAACACGTATCAGCACATATAACTCCCAATCAACTCAATTAACTCACAGCGCCATTTCGGTCTGGGTCAGGATGATAAAAGGCATCCAGAACGAATCTATCCTCGGGCACCTTTGACCAGGCACTTTTGCCCTTGGAGATCATTCTCCAAAGAGCTTCAGGTGTATCAGCACCACCTGGAAATCTCGTGCTGATACCAGTGATGGCGATTGGCATGTTCGGGTCAATTTTGGGCTTGTGAGCGCCGTTGGCCTCCCCGTTTGTGCCATTATGACCCTTGGTATGGCTGTTGGTGCCGTTTCCGTTCATGTTGAATAAGGACAAGTTGATAAAATGATGAATATTCTAACGAAAGGCGCTTGGATCTATCTAGTTTGAAACAATGTTGGGCTCTTGGTCCTTCTATATCGACGTCTATCTTGACTTACACCATTTTCTGGTCGCGTGAAGTCCACGCTTATTGACATTGGCTATTCTGATTGGCTGGCCACTTCCGACACATCAATCGTTCGATCCAACAGTCTCGAAAGCTCAATAGAGAAAGTCGTTGGTCCGAAGGATTCTCGGCAGGGATTCTCGGGTAATTTAATGGAGCTGATCTCCCGCTCGGCGAGTTTCTCTTGTTTCCTATTTCCCCCGCTCTACATCTCCATCTCGCCGATATCAGCTCAGCCTGCCTTTTTTGCATCGCCTTACGAATGCGCTGTTGAATCAACTGTACTCTCTACGGGCGCCTCTTGGTTCTGTGGCCTCTATCGCAATCATGACTCCTCCGAACCCACCTCGTAAGGTTTTGATGGTCGTTACTGTGGGCGGCTACACTCACGCTGGTAAGACTCCATCACCGGGCTTTGGCCTCCCATCGCTAACGCTTCTGTCCGTAGCCCCAGTTCTGGAACTGGGAAAGGTTCTTGCCCAGCGAGGCCACGTTGTTGACTTTGCAACTCTTGAAGGTCAAGAGTCATGGACAAAAGGCTACGAGTACATCAGTCAGCTTCACCTCATGGGCCCCGGCCCTTCAGATGAAGAACTCGAAGCTCATTATCTCCGCATGCGAGAATGGGACGCCTCAAAGGGCTTCGCTGGTGTCATGGACTCCAAGTATCTGTTTGACTCGTACTGGACACAAACTTATCAGCATCTGAAGCGTATTGTCGATGATCCTGCCACAAAACCTGACATGATGGTCGCTGACTTTTTCGTCGACGCCGTCAAGGATATCCTGTACCAGTATAACATCCCCATTGCCATGGTGTATCCTCAGATGCCGGCTTTGATGTGTCCTTGCTCTTACATCCCCGGTCAGCCAGGGTTTCAGATTGAAGGGACATTGACCTCTGAGAATGCTTCGATGTGGCTGCGTTTCAGGAATGAGCTTGTTATTTACAAAGCGTTGCCTTCAATCATCAAATGGGTCAAGTGGACCAAGAAAATGAGACAAGATGCTGGGGTGAACTACAAGCTACCAACTCCAAGCAAACCTAATTACCTGGTCCTGATCAACTCATTCTTTGGGCTTGAGGTGCCAAAGGATATTCCGCCGCTGGTCCAAGCAGTTGGTCCTATTCTTGCCGATACTTATCCTCCCCTCTCAGAGCCATATGAGTCTTTCTTGGAGAGCCATAAGAAGACCTTATACTTGGCTCTTGGTACCCATATCATCCTGTCTAACGACCATGCCGCTAAACTCGTCCAAGGACTAGTCGCTGCAATGGACCAAGGTCTCATTGATGGAGTTATTTGGTCCATCTCTGAGGCTGCACGTCGAGATGTTGATGCCAGTCTTCACTTCACTGACAAAGGTGGCAAAGCTTTTACCTTTGCATCCTTGTTCAAGGGTGAACACCCATCCTTTCTCATCACAACCTTTGCACCACAGCGTGCCATTTTAGACCATGATCACACAGCTATCTACCTAACCCACGGTGGTGGCTCCAGTGCCAACGAGGGCTTGTACCACGGGAAGCCGATGCTGGCCATGGGCTTCTTCTTTGATCAGATTTCTAACGTACCCCGCCTTGTCGCAAGTGGAACCTCTGAAGCCCTTGACAAATTCCGCTTCACTCCAGAAGAAGTCTGCCAAAAGATCAAGTTGCTATCCGAGGACAAGGATGGATCATATCAACGAAATTGCATACGAATGCAGCGCATCGCCAGAGCCGCATCACGCCGTAAGGAACTAGGTGCAGATCTCATCGAAGAGGTCATGTACGATACTGAAGGACGCTTTGATGGCAAGAAGGAACTGCGACCGATGCATTTGCAGACAGCTGATATGCGGATGTCACAGTTCAAGGCTAAGAACTGGGATCTATGGCTTGTTGGGTTGTTTACTCTCGGGCTTGTGCCTTTGGCTTCTATTACCATTGGGAAGTGGGCTTGGACAGAGAAGAGGGCTATTGGTGACTGGGCGGGGGAAACTGTGAAGAAGTGGATGGGCTGATTACAAATAGTATGCCGAGAAGTATTAGGTTCTAGTATTTAAATATTTAAACTGAATGAATGGTGGCCCATGGTCTCCTCATCACCGCCGTAGACCATTATGCTAAATGCCATCAAGTACTAGACGTTCTGGTCGAGTGATACTCTATAGCTCGCCTGGGAACCGAGGCATCTCGAGGAAACGCTCGACCATGACGTTGAAGGTCTCTGGGTCTTGCATGAACCTGTGAAAAGTTAATTGATGTCGCATAGATACCTTGATGCAGTGACTTACGCAAAGTGGCTGACTCCGGGTAGGATAACGAGGTCAGAACCCCAGATCTGATACACACGTCAGCAAGTAAAAGAAGATTCTGTAACGGCTGACTTACCCAGCTATGAATCTCGCCAGGAGTAGAGCGAGTGACAGCCTCCTCAGAGTCACCATCAACAATCCATATGATGGGAGCATTAGGATCAGAGTATCGCGTAGGAATCTTGGCAAAGGATTTTGCATCCCAGTCTGGCAGACTTCCCCACATCGTGTTCATTCTCTCCTCGAAGTCATGGAACGAACCCTTTGATGGCGAGTTCTTCTTATACTCCTCCTGAACTCTCTCCATATACTCTAAGAACACAGGACTCTCTGCAGCAGTAGCGTTGATGTTCTCGGGGCTGTAAGTACCGCCGAACGCAAAGGAGCGGTCGAGGCGAGAGGTGAAGTTCATGACGAGGTCGAAAGAAATGCATGCGCCGTCAGACCAACCGACAGTTGAGAACTTATCAATTCCAAGGTGATCCATTAAGCCAATGACGTCCTCGGTCATGAGATCATAGGTTAAGGGGCGGCTAATATCATCTGACGAACGACCCTGAGCTCGAGAATCGATTGTGATCAAAGTGTATGGGTGATCTTTGAAATGGTTGATCTGGTTGGTCCAGTAATCACTGTTGGCAAAGCCACCATGGAGGAAAACAACAGGGTTAAGGCCTTTAGCCTTAGTCTCTTTGAGCGGCGCGCCGAATGCCGCGTACCATAGATCAATGCCGTCAATCGGTGCTGTGCCCTCAAAGTTGGCCTTGGGCATAGGTGGAAGCTCGGGAAGAGTCTGCCAAGGCGCAGTATACTCGCAAGACTTTCCAGCCTTGGCGTCAACTTTAATGTTTAGACCTGAGACCATGTTGGCGAGCATCAGTGCTGAAGCTCCGAGATGTGACCAAGACTGCATGGTGAAGGTCTGCGTGACTGGTCCTAGGACTGAAGATATGAGATGGTGATGAGGTTGAGATGTATTACATAAATTATAGGTACTATGTGGAGCTATTTGTCTTTTTTTAACATCCTAGAAAGTCAAAAGTGCATGATTCAGTCCCGTAGTTCTTTCGGCCGCTCGCTTGCTTCGCGATTAGACTTTTGGAAGCAGGGGTACCGTCATAGTGGTTGCCTAAGGATATTTTAGCTGACAGCCTCAACAAATGCGTATTAGCATTACATGGCAGTGTTGTACTGAAGATCGGCATTACATGCCGCTGCAAGCGAGATTTGATATCAGGACGCGTTATGACAGTACTTGTCTATGAACCATGTTGCCACGTCGTTGAGGTGACGAGCGACCCTGAGACCCTGATCGGGTCTGTGAATTGACCTATCAGGGATTGATATTCTGGCCTGGCAATCCCTGTAAGGGTGTTGAATGTGGGGGAATTGAGTTCGGAAAACCAAGAATGACGCTAGGAGATTTATGCGAACTCGGAAAAATACGGAGAATTATAGATAGCTCCAGGTTATGGAATTCTAAAAGTGATGGTAATGAGCTGTTACGGATTAACTTTGGCATTAACAGTACAATTCACATACTGATTCTTGCCGTGACAAGAGAATTTACTATCCACTGGGCAATCCACGGTTCCTTTGACGCTGCTCACTAAACAGTCTTAGTTGACGTTGTCCTAAAGGAACTACAAGCTTCTATAGCAGCAACTATTCACAGCCCGGTGACCCCATGATGTCATGTTTCCGTTGATCCGAGAGCTTTTACATCAATTATTGATCAGTACCCTGAGAGGCAAGGTCACACGGCATGTAATCGTACTTCTAACCAACCCGAGAAATCTATCAACAAGCAAAATTTGCCTTCGCACTCAAAATCTTAAACATCTGCGCCACAATCCCTGTCGTCTGAGGATTGACTGGCAACGAATGCCCCTGCCCATGGTCATAAATCTTGGCAGAGTGAGCATCACAAAGCGCAAATAACCCCAGGCTCTCTTTATACCATTGATCCTTCTTGCCCACTACATGCGCCGTAGGTATCTGAACAACAGGCTTGCCGCACTGATCTATACGATTCATGCCATCGTACGTAAAGGGCTTAGAGCCGCAGATAAACATTGCAAACTTAAATAAGTTGGTCTGGGGCTCGAGTGGGTTCTTTTTGGAGTAGTGTGCGAGCACAGATGCTGTTATGGCTGCGCCTTGGGAGAAGCCGACTACACCGTCGAAGGGGCCTTCTTCTGCTATTATGTCGAGGACGTTGTCGATCGCGTTGGTAGCGGTTTGGGCCGGTGGGATCTTCTGTAAATGGTCCCATAAGTACCATTGGTAAAAAGGTCCCTCGGATAATGCTTCGATGCCTATATTGTATGTGATTAGGGTAGGACTGGCGCAATTGGGGCAAGATCTTACCTTGAGCAGGAGGGCATTCTACTTCTGCATCGTAAAACTCGAACGAAAGTGTTGGATCATCTTGAAGGAGATGGTGAATTACAGGACCTGTTAGAGTTAGCTCGGGATGTGCAGTGCGAGGATTGACATCATACCAAGCTGGATTTTAAAGATCTACCCATCTTGGTTAGCTATCATCGTCGGTGCGTTATCTAGGAACTCCTTACCTCGGAGTTGGTGCCAGCACCATGGAGACAAAGGATACGCATATTGAATGAATATTGATATAAAATATATGCCCAAAAGCCATTCAGAACGAGGTGGGTACTGTTGAGACTTTACTCTTAGGTATTTATTCAATCTGCCGAGTATAAAACTCGGCTCGGCGAGTATTAAAGTGGGATATGAAACCCGCCGAGACCAATCAATATCACCACCTATGCTGGCTAGCACTCTTCTCTAACTGCTAAGAGTGCCTGAGCCAGGTACTAGCCTGAAAACACCTTTCTTGGTGTACTGTCTCATCAAGATGATGCCCGCAGCCAGCGCAGACGGTATGGATAAGCTGGCCATGACAAAGAATTGCTCGTTGTAGATATCCCCATAAGCCGATTTAATGTTTGAGATCCTGGATGCCTTGTCAAGTTCTTTGTTGAGAATTGCGCCGCAGACTGCAATTGAGACGCAGCCGCCCAAAGTTCTGAACGTATTCACGAGGCCCATGGCGGTCGCTGAGATGCGCGTTAGCGAAGGCAGCCACTTTGATGGTGTTTACTTACCGTATTGTTCCTCAGATACCCAATCTCGCGCGAGAATCATGAAAGATGGGAGCATGAGTCCAAAGCCAATGCCTGTCATGACTTCAAACCCATATTGACTGTTCGAAACAGATGACCCAGTTGGTAGAGTAGACAGCAGCCCGACACCAATAACTTGAAGGACACCACCGCAAAAAAGAAGCAGAGGTGTCGCTGCAGGAAACTTGCGATAAAGACCTCCAGATAGCGCAGAGAAGCCCGCTGATGGGAGAAGCACTGGCAGGAGAAGAACGCCCGCTGTTGTTGGGGACTTGTCATTGACGTGTTGTAGACGCTGGGGTAGTTGGATAATGGTAGAGTAGAACGAGCTACCCATGAAGAAAGCAGATCTAAAATTCCCAAGTCAATAGAAGACTGAGATACGGGATTATTCGTACCCACATCATGAGAAGCGCAATGTCCGGCTGCAGAAGCAACGGAAGAGGGAAGAATGGAGCAATTGATGAGTATCGGGGGAGCACCAATTCATACCCAATGAACATGATCAGCGACACTCCAGAACCGACTAAACAGCCAATAATAGCCGGGCTCGACCAGCCGTTTCCATCTCCAACCGTCGAGGCACTCTGTAGAGCGTAGATCAGAAAAATCGTGGCAGCCAAGAAGAGGAACGCGCCGGGTGCGTCAATTTCCCTCCATCCATTCCTCACAGACTTGGAGTTATTCTTCCATCTGAGTGACGGGAGCAGCAAAAAGGCACATACTGCTGCACCGGGTAAGCTGAGGCATAATCAGTCCTGAAAGTATCGCGGCCGTGAATTCTCACAGACTTGAGTAAAAACACCCATCTCCACGTCGAATGCTGGGCCAAAACGCCGCCCAACACCGGGCCCAAAACACTCGAGAAGGCGAACACTGAGCTCACGACGCCAGAGTACAAACCCAGCCAGCGATCGGGCGTAATGTCAGGGACAATCACCATTGTAAGTGAGAAAAGACCAGAGGCGCCGAGGCCCTGGAAAGCGCGGAAGACAATTCTGTCGACAATTAGTCACAGCAAGTGACTGGGTTGAGAATAGTCGCTTACAATTGTGTCATGGATTGTGCTGCTCCGCAAACGCCAGAGAATAGAGCGAAGATGGCGAGGCAGGCGTAGAAGACGGTGAAGCGGCCAAAGACATCGCTCAATCGTGCATGTAGAAGCAAGAAGCCTGATCGGTGATTAGTAAACAGCATTAAGGAGAATTGAGAGCTTTACCGTTAAATGTGACCATGTAGGCAGTGACTATCCACGAGTACTCGCGCTCATCGTCAAAATGCTTTGCGATGGTGTCCAGCGTTGTCGATACGATCGTCGTTTCCAGCGCAGACAGGAAGAGACCAAACGTCAATCTGTAGCAGTTAGCATCGCTCCTGAAATTGTTTCCGCGGGTTCCACACCCAATAACCGAAAGATGAAGCCTATAACCTTCCATGGTTCTGCTAGCTGCGCGAATCTGCGCGCTCGACTCTTCTTCCGCCATTGTTGAGCTTCTGTACTGGTCGCATTGTTGTGTTGCAGGATTTAGGCCTGGAGAAGTGATTTGGTGGTGCGATTCGGGTGATATATCACCTGAGGTGTTGGCTCGGGGCATTTCCGCCATTCTCGGCGCGTTTTGCGAGTTAACGATACAGCGTATAAAGAAGACAACGTAATATTAATATATTTTACACTGAATTTGAATTGTTCAATCGTGTCATGATGCTGAACCTGCCGTATTCTTACACCACGTTAGCGCTGTTCGCTGTAGGCCTAGAGCTGCTGCGACGGGTACTAAAGGCGCTAATCTTTGGATTTACTGGTCCCCTGTCCAGAGTTCCAGGGCCGTTATGGAACAAACTCTCACCACTGCCATGGCGTTTGGCATTCTTGAAGGGCACTGCACCTTTTCTTGCACAGGACCTTCATCATCAATACGGCGATGTCGTGCGAGTCAGTAAGTCTCCCAACATAGATAGACCATGCAAGTTTACTCAATCTTACAGCCCCGAATCTGGTCTTGGTGTCTGACCCAGTATCGGTCCATCGCGTTCTCGTGGATTGGGATCTGCATAAGAGTCCTCTCTATGAGAAATATCGACAGAACCCGCACGTCGCGACGTTGTTTACAGAGAGAGACAAGGCCAAATATCGCATTAGAGTGAGAAACCGGTACGAAATAGCATATAGGTGCTAACATTGTTCCAGCGAAGACTGCTCTCAAATGGCTTCTCAATGAGCTACCTCAAAGCACTGGAGCCGCTGATGCACGGCTGTGTTCAGGTTCTGGAGGATGTACTGGAAGAGCGCTGCGCTGCTGGCGGCGGGACAGCGACTGTCAACATCTATGATCTGCTCAGCAGTCTTGCTTCAGTGAGTACACTCAATTTTTACACACGTTTGGAGATAATTGACAGATCCAGGACATCATGGCTGAATGCTCTTTTGGAGGCTCCTTTGGCCTTGTTCGCCAGGGCCACCATCCGCTAAAGACGAGGATCACCAACTACATGAAGAAAGCAGCTCTGTACCAAACTGTACCTCTATTGAGCCTATTTGGTAAGCCTCGAGATGAACAGCTCGATGCAATTGTCCAAGGCATCATCGACAAGCGGCTGCACAGCCAGAAGGAGAGCGAGCGGAGAGACCTTCTTGACATGCTTCTCGAGGCTTCAGCTGAAAATCCTGATAAGTTGAGTATGGAGGACATTAAAGCTGAGATGTTTGTGTTCCTGTAAGTCCTCATTTTCCTTGCGAGGGCATCAATTGCTGATAACATGGAGACTGGCTGGGAGCGACACATCTGCCGTGACGGCAACTTTCTGCCTGATGAAACTTCTAGAGAATCCAGCTGCTCATCAGGCGCTGAAGAGAGAGCTGGATGAGCTTCTCGCATCATCGAGCGATCCGATCGTCGACGAGAACACTCATAACTTGCCATATCTGAATGCAGTCATCCACGAGACGCTTCGCATGCTACCCCCCGCAGCTGGCGGTAAGATGTTCATTTATTCCTTCTCAGGCATGATACTAACTAGTGTCAATTAAAAGGCTTTGCGCGACAGGCTTTAGAGCCCGTGACGGTTGGAGATTATGTTCTTCCGGCTGGCGTAAGTCACTGGCGTTGTGCCTGCAAAAACGCGACTAACAAAATTAGACATTGGTTACAGCAGACACAACAGCTCTCCACCGTGATTCTCGCGTCTATCCCGACGCTGACAAGTTCATTCCTGAGAGATGGATCTCTGGGCATGCAGGCGAAAAGGCTGCCGAAAAGCATTGGTATCCGTTCTCAGCAGGGTCACGAGTGTGTATTGGCAAGCAGTAAGGTCCCGCTCAGACTTTTCGACGATAGGTGCTAACTTTCGCAGCTTCGCGTTGAAGGAAGTCCGACTCATCCTGGCTGTTCTGCTGCGACGATTTGACCTCACGATCGTACCAGATCAGAAAATTCAGTACCGGCATCATAGTGTACTGTACATTGCCTCGGGGGAATATTTGGCTGGTGTTCGTAAACGGGTGGCGTGATGGCTCTGAAATGTGCTGGAAATCCTCCGAGGGCGATCTGCGGTGCCAGAATAACTCTCAGTGCATGATCAAAACGTATATATGTTAGGATGATTGAAGAGAAAATAAATTGAAATCTTCGTGATTAACTATAATACTAGAAAGAATTGTTAATTACTCGGAATGGCCGACCAACCTAAGCCTGTCCGTGTTGCCGTCATTGGGGGTGGAATCGCTGGTCTTCTCCTCGGCCAGTTACTCTCCTCAGCTCCCGGTATAGACGCACACGTTTTTGAACGCTACCAAAACGAGGACAGCCTCTCGGGATACCGCATCCAGCTAAGTCTTGAGATTCTCAATCTTCTGAAGACCCATCTACCGCCCGAGACATGGGCCAAGGTCCTTCCGAGCGTGGCCAAGACACCAAAAGAGGGCTACTACCACTCGTGCTTCATGCGGCCAGACGGACATGTTTTCTACACATACCTACCCGAGGAATTCCGCAAGACAGCCGCAGTCTCACGCCTCAGATTGAGGAAGGGCCTTCTCTATGAGTCGGAGAAATGGTTGACAACTGGCAAGAAGTTTACAACTTACCAAGAGCTTCAAGATGGAACGATCAAGGCAGTTTTTGCAGATGGGAGTAGTCATGTTTGTGATCTAATTGTCGGAGCTGACGGGATTACCTCACGGGTCCGACGTACTCTGCTACCCAGCATCCAAACAGTTCAGACAGATCTGGTCATCATCTACTTCAAAGTCCCCTACACTCGAGAGGTAGAAAGCATGATTCCGTACAAGACAGGGAGTCTGGTGAGCATCAAAAGCTCTTTCATGTGGGGTGATACTGATCAACTAGGTCCTCTACCCCAACGGCCAGGAAATCACCATCATGACATGGCAAAACCCCGAGCAGCCTTACGCTAAGGGTCTCGACCCTGAGCACATCGACCCAGAATCATCATACGTTATGGTAGGTTTCGGTAGCCGCCTTAGAGATTTCGCCGATCAGTCAAAATCACCGGCTGAAATGACACCCGATGAACTCAAAGCCGAGTGCATCTCCCGCGTCAACGCGCACCCAACCCACCCCTCCATCAAAGCACTAGTGGAGCTCATCGTCACAGACTCCGCCTACGCCAACGTCTTCCGCATGGTAGACGTTAGTGAGCCGTGGAATTCGGACAATGTAACGCTAGTTGGTGATGCCACATTCAAGTACGTTCTCGAAACACTTCTGGAATTCTTCGGTATTAATCAGGTAGTATGGCGCCATTTCTAGGAAAAGGAGCTGCATGCGCTATGGAGGATGCAGTGGATCTTAGTAGGACCATCATACGCTTCCCGGGCACTCCCGCTGAGAAGAGGGCGAGTATGCTGAGGGAGTATGTGGATACGATGAGGGCTAGGAGGCTGAAGGAGCGCAAGAGGAGTGCATTTGTTATGAATCTTTGCTTCTTTGGGACTACGTCCCTCAGAGCGTCTGTCAGGGATTATGGAATGGAGATTGCGAATGTGTGGTTGACTGCTAGTGGGCTCGTCCGGCTTGCTATTCTGGTATTGGTGATCGGGGCGTTTGTAGGGGGTATTTGGGGGCTGAACGGCGAGTTTCTGAAGAAACTGGCCGAGGGGCTCAGACAGGTGTTTGCAACCAAATGATCTTCTGAAAGCCTTTTCTTGTTTCGTAATATTTTACTGTTAATTGTTATTACAGACCATGACATTGCAAATTTCGTTTCATTATGGCGCAGCGTATTGAACTTCAGTATGAAGATCAGGGGAGTGGCGATAGAGTCTTCCCGCTCAGCTTCCTCGACACCTACTTCATGCCTGTTGATGTAGTCCTCGTCATTAACGGTACCTTGGACAAGGATCAACTGCGAACATCACTGTCAAAGACCCTGTCACTGTTCCCGCCTGTGTACGGGCGCTTCAGAAGACCCTCTGCAGCTACACGCGGAGAGCTCTCGCTGAACCTCTACCACCCCGTTCCCCTATACTTGCAGAAAGACCATCAAGGGGCATTCTATCCTTCTGTTTGGAAGAGGTTCATCAATCGCATCACGACTAAGAAAGTCCTGAATGGCCAAGCTCCTCTGTTACAGATCACCGTCACATACTTGCCTCACACCTCTCAGACAGTCTTGGGGGTGAGCTTCTGCCACGTCCTTGGAGATGCCTTGTCACTATACCATCTTCTAAAGGCATGGCATGATATACATACTCAAGAGACACTATCGATATCTCCCCACGTCGCTGAGAGGATCCGCTTCAAGTCTCCCTCGAAAGCGGTATTGTTGGAAGATATACCCCGACGTCTTCCCCGGCGATCACAGCTATTCTCCCCCACAGTGATAAGCAAGATCAAAGCCTATGCCCCACTGGTTCACACGATAGTGTTCAAGACCCTGGAATATGCAAGATTTGATGTCTCAGCAGAAGATCTCAGTATCCTTGTTCAGAAAGCACGGGCTCGGCTACACCCGGCGACATGCTCAACACAAGATGCATTTAAAGCCTACCTACTCAAGGCGCTGAACCGCTTTGTGTACAACGGGCTCATGCCGCATCCGCGTGTTACGCGAATTGTCACTATAGTAGATGCACGAAAGGCTAGAAACATGCCTAGAGAGTATTTCGGTAATTGTATCACAGCTGTTGATACGCCATATTTGCCAGCGTCTAAGAATCTGAGCGAAGTGGCATTTGCAGTTCGCGAAGGAGTCACTGGGCTGACGCCAGAGAAATTGGCCAAGGGGGATGAGTGGATTCAGTCTATTCAAGCTGTCAACGGGCTCATGGATTTGGCGCCCGCATTTGACCCTGATACTTTGTATGTAGATGATTGGACTAAAGTTTCTATGGAGGAGATAAATTTCGGACAGGAGCAGCATATGTTCTGCCAGCCCTTGGAAGTGGAGGCTTTGCCTGTCCGAAATTGGTGCATGATTTACAAGGCAAAGTCGGCTAATGATGCAGGCGATGCGAAGAGACTAGGATACCAGGTACAAGTCTCGGTGCCAAAGGGACAGGTAGCTGAGCTCATGAAAGGCATAGTTACGGATCTACAGGAGGGATTTGATGAGTACTTTTGGTAGGGTGGCGGTAATCTAGGTACAGAATTGACGCGTCGCATTCTGGGAGAAATGGGAACGCCCCTTGTCAGCTGAAGACATAATATGCAACGATAAATCGTAAGATAAGCTCTCGGATGGATATAGGTCTGGACTCTTGCGCCCATTCTTGTATAGATTAGGTTGGGGCTAACAGAGCTGAGGGATGGAGGATCGGGCTGTTCTTGGCATGTTACGATTCACTTCGGCCTCTTTTGGGGGCTGTGCGGAACTCGGCGAGAATATGATTGTGGGTGCTCATTTAGTGCCCAAGTGCATGAGTAGGAGTGTATATAAGGCTGAAGTGTTGGCAAACAGGATAGTGATGCTAAGACAGTAGCTCAAAGACTGAATACTCTGTACTCAAGATGTATCGACTTAGTTTGGCGTCTTTACTATCATTGGTCTTGCCCGTTGTGGCAGGACCTGAATCATCATCAGGTTAGATCGTCCTCAACACCTCAGCCAAGGCTTACTGACATGTCACAGCAATTGACCCCTCGCAATGGCTCAATGCCCGTGGTAAAGCGGACACACTGATCTCCAAGATGACGCCCAAGGAAAAGTCCTTGATGGTGACAGGCACCTTTGATGGAACATGCATCGAGTACATCGCGCCCATCAAACGTCTTGGTTTCGGCGGTCTTTGCATTCAAGACGGACCAATTGGGCTTCGTCTCGGAGATCTAGTCAGTGTCTTTCCATCTGGCGTTACTACTGCTGCGACGTGGGATAGGCAGTTGATGGCGCTGAGGGGAGAGGCCATGGCAAAGGAATTCAAAGCGAAGGGTGCTCACGTCATTCTTGGGTAAAATCTGTCACCATTTCTTTTTTATTGTGATCACTGACGGTAGATTAGACCTGTTGCGGGAGCTCTGGGCAGAAGTCCACATGGCGGTCGCAACTGGGAGGGCTTCTCGCCAGATCCTTACCTAACCGGCATCGCCATGGATGAAACAATTCGAGCAATCCAAGACACCGGTGTCCAGGCTACAGCCAAGCATCTCGTTGGCAATGAACAAGAAACGCAGCGAAAACCCACACTGATCAACGGAAAGATGGTAGACGCAGTATCCTCCAACATTGACGATCGCACCATACACGAGCTGTACATGTGGCCCTTTGCAGACGCCGTTCATGCTGGTGTAGCATCAGTCATGTGTGGCTACAACCGTGTCAATGAGACATATAGCTGTGAAAACAAGCATCTGATCAATAACCTCTTGAAGAAAGAGCTTGGCTTTGAAGGGTATGTCATGTCCGACTTTCTGGCTACTCCGCCTGGACTTAGTCCCGTCAAGGCAGGTCTTGATATGAACCAGCCCGGACCTGTCAATCTAATTCCTCTAGTTGAGACGTACTGGGGTGATAATCTTGTCAATTATGTCAAGAACGAGACACTCTCTGAGTCGGATTTGGATGGAATGGTGCGACGGATCTTGACGCCTTACTTCTATCTTGGTCAGGATAAAGGCTACCCCTCTGTGGACCCATCGTCTCAGCCCCTCGTTTACAACGGCTTCAAGTACCCTTATCCCGGCCCATCTCCAGTTGGTCGCGATGTTCGCGGCAACCATTCAGCTCTCATCCGTGAGATCGCTGCTGCCGGAACAGTCTTGCTCAAGAATGAAGGCTCCATTCTTCCTCTCAACAAGTCCCTCACCAACATCGGTCTTTTTGGCAATGATGCTGCTGATCCCTCCGTGGGTACCCTCTTCAGTGATCACGATGGCATCGATATCGGTACTCTTATCTCTGGCGGCGGTTCAGGAAGCGGCCGACCAAGCTACGTTGTCAGTCCCTTGGATGCGTTCAAGTCTTACGCCAAGGACAACGACAAACGGCTTCAATACGTCGCCAACAATACTGCTATTCTCAGCAGTATGCCTGGTTTGTACCCATGGCCAGAGGTCTGCATCGTCTTCCTCAAGTCTTTCGCCACCGAGGGTTTTGATCGCAAGACTCTTGTCGCAGATGACAACTCAGTCCAAGTCGTCAATAGTATTGCATCACGCTGCCCTCGTCGCACCATCGTTGTCACTCACTCTGGAGGGCCGGACGTGATGCCATGGGCGACGAACCCCAACGTCAGTGCTATTGTCGCTGCGCATTACCCAGGCCAGGAATCAGGTAACTCCATCCTGGACGTCTTGACCGGAAAGTTCAATCCCTCTGGCAAGCTCCCATATACCATTGCCAAGAAAGAGGAGGATTACAACGGAAAGATCATCAACATCACTGGCCCCGCAGCTGAAGACGCTTCGAATTGGCAAAGTGACTTTACCGAGGGACTGTTAATTGACTATCGACACTTCGACAACAAGGGCCTGGACCCTCTCTATGAGTTTGGCTACGGTCTCAGCTACACCACCTTTGATATATCCTCCAAGCTCGTCGTCTCCTCAGCAAACAAGATCTCCGCCCGCGCATCCCTCTCCAACGCTACACTGGCACTAGGCGGTAACCCTCATCTCTGGGAAACAGTCGTCAAGTGTTCCGTCGAGGTATCCAACACCGGCCGGGTTGCAGGCGCGACAGTCATCCAGCTGTATGCTTCTTTGCCCAAGAACCACATCCCAGCCAACAGCCCAGTACAGATGCTGCGTGGGTTCGAGAAGGTCCATCTTGAGCCTGAGGAGGCCAAGAAAGTGTCATTCAGCCTAAAGCGTCGGGATCTGAGTTATTGGGATGTAACTGCCCAGGACTGGGTGGCACCGAAGGGTGACATAACGCTCAGTGTTGGCTTCAGCTCAAGGGATCTGAGGTCTTCGACGACCGTTCAATTGGTAAAGTAACGTTGTAGAGTACTCGAGATGGATTGATTATCATGGAATTGAGCTTTGTCTTTCTACTTGTTATGAACTGTATTAGTAAGAGGTTTTCTAGTAAGATTGTATTTTCTCTACTTTAAATAAGCGTATATATAAACATTTCTCTCTTATTCTACGAGTAATGGTCTTTATAATAATTATAGATTGTAAATAAAGTTGAGAGTACTATATCAAAGGTCTCACATTCCAAACAATGTATGCACTTCTTGGTAAGTGCCAGAGTTGAGATTCATTTTCACAATGGTACGGGCTGGAGCAACAAGCTGGCTTCATCTTTCCTGGTGGTAAAACTTTCAAGATGAAGATCCCGACTTTCAGGACGGATGGTGACATCGAGGTTGGGCTAACGTATCTTGGTAACCAGAAATGAAATGAAACTGGGATATTATAATGAATATATATATACTCCTTGATCATAGTCATTGTAGACACGTTCCTCTCTGATCCTAACCCCAGTCTCCGGAATACTAAATTACATTTCTATGGTTAAATGTCTGATTTATTAAAACCCTAAGGGGTTGATGGTATAGGCATCAGAGGTCATCTGTATCAATTCAAAATAAGATTCTCAAAACACTCTTCTCCAGAGCTGCGTAAACCAATGCGCGGTGATATCAATCCCCCCATTGCCAAGTCACATGCGGATCAAATTAATAAGGACTGGTAGTATTGAGCCTGCTTACGAAGCCATCGACTTGACCCTCACAGAAGCTGGAATGGGTCAAGAGACTTTTTAGAGGAACTCGGTTTTATATACGATGAAGACATAAGCGAATTTCTATATAACCGTGAATAGTCTATCTAGTTAGTGATATGAAAATGCTATAGAATGTTGGAGGATACCTTTGTGAACTTGGATCCTGGTTCATCTCTTGCAAAAGCATACCTAAAGGTATCCTTCAATTAAAGCTCAGGAAATCTAAGTTAGTTTAAAGCATATTACCCTTTTTTATAACAGAAGGAAGACTATTTAACTATAGTACTCTGTAGGGAGCTTCGGGGAAGAACAGAGCCAAGACTGCGCTTTTATCTTGGAAGTACAAGGTAAATAGCAGGTCACATGGCGAGAAGCGGGTTTCTATCCTAAATAGGCATCTCATAAAGTCCGTAGTGGGTCGTGTGATATACCCGTGAGATATTTATAATAAGCTTAAGATGAATCTGGTAGTTAATCGGCACGATGGCTTGGCATAGCCTTGGCCACGAGTCGCTTAGAAAAACACGAAACATGACTGGTGGTCTTAAAGATTATCTATGCGCAGGCTATCTATGTGCCTGTTCATCTTGATCCTTGGCCCGATATTTCTGGGGAACCTTTGCCTTAGTTACTAACTCCATCTAGGTATGATATACATCATCCCAGGGGTTCTCTGACATCTCAATGGTCAGCGACGATGCAGGTTTGATTTCAATCGTCACTGTGAATACCCAGGGTAGTATTGGTATCCATAGTATTGACTTGGCCCGGACCAAGTTGAGGACCTTATCGCATATCTCTTGGATTGAATAAGCTGCCAAGCACAAAAGGACCAGTTTCCAAGAACAAAAGATCTAGCTTCCAATCCGGGGAATGATCGACGACAGTTTCCCAATCTTGTTAGATCAATCAACATACCTTAACATCAAGTATAAAGACTCCCTCCACGCCTTGGGATATTCGCTCTGTAGTTTCTCACTCATCACGTCTCTGAAACCTCCCCAATCCGTCAATATGAAGGCCAGCATCACCTCCCTCCTCCTAGCCACCCTAGCGGGCTCTGCCGTCGCACAGACGCAGAGGATCAACACAGCCAAGTACAATGAAGACTACCTCCGTGCCAAGAGTGCGCCTCATGCCATCGGCATGGGAGAGCTTAAACAGCGCAAGATGGCTCTGCATGAGAGCGAAGCTGCGGCTGGTGTCTTCGACAAAGATCGCTACAAAGTGCTCAGCTCTGGCACGCCTTGTTCTGACGGCAAGGCGGGAGGTTACTCTTGTAACAAGATCGACCTTTTGGGCTTCTTGCGCCATCAGGATATGGGCAGCCGAACTCGCGTTGGTAACGATGTCTGGGGTATGTTCCAGAGCTACTTTTATTCTGCAATCCTTCGTTTTGCTAACTTATCCCCCCCTCAGGCTGGACACATGCTTCAAGTGGCCGCGAGTTTGCCCTTCTAGGACAGTCAGACGGCACTGCGTTTGCAGAAGTTCACCCCGACGGTAGCCTAACTTACGTCGGTCGCCTTCCAACCCAGACTGTCGCTTCTTCATGGCGTGACATCAAAGTCATCGGCAACTACGCCTACATCGGCTCTGAGGCAGCTGGCCACGGTCTCCAAATCTTCGACCTCACCAAGCTTCTCAACACCGATAAGAAGAACCCTCCCACCTTCAGCATCAGGAGTGACTTGGCGGCGCACTTTAGTGCTTTCGGCAACAGCCACAACATTGTCGCCAACGAGGAGACGGCGCTTATTGCAGCTGTTGGTACGGCCTACGATCTGAAGTGTCGCGCTGGACTCTGGATGATCGACGTCTCCAACCCAAAGCGTCCTCAGGATGCTGGTTGTGTCGCTTCGGATGGCTACGTTCACGACGCGCAGTGCGTTATCTACCGGGGTCCCCAGAAGGCCTTCCAGGGTCGTGAGATCTGCTTCAACTACAATGAAGATGCGCTCACTATCGTTGATATTTCTCGCCGCACTATGCCGCGCCAGCTGTCGCGCACTACATACAACGGTGCAACATATACCCACCAGGGTTGGTTGACGGAGGATCACAAGTATCTCCTCCTCGACGACGAGCTGGATGAGCAAGAAAAGACCGGTCCTGCAGCTGACCAGCACACCACGACATATATTGTCGATATCCAAGACCTGGAGTACCCTGTCTTCCGTGGCGTATACAAG
The DNA here is from genome assembly GCF_013085055.1 of Fusarium oxysporum Fo47. NCBI lineage: Eukaryota > Fungi > Ascomycota > Sordariomycetes > Hypocreales > Nectriaceae > Fusarium > Fusarium oxysporum. The sequence goes on from NC_072845.1 coordinate 4,005,265, forward strand.
AGCCCTGTTCGCTCTATCGATCATAACCAGTACGTCGTTGGCGGCGTGTCATACCAGGCCAATTATGGATCCGGCCTTCGCATGGTGAATGTGTCTTCAATTGCTCAGGATGACACTGGCGCTCTGTTTGAGGAGATTGGCTTCTTTGACGTTCATCCCGAGGATGATGCTGTTGGTGGTGAGGCGCAGTTTTATGGTGCTTGGTCTGTTTACCCTTACTTCCAGAGTGGCAACATTTTGGTTAGCTCTATTGAGCGGGGGTTGTTTTCCCTTCGATATACCGGTTAATTTAATAGGCCATTGTACATAGAATACCATTCACACATATACTCTGTATTACTCTCTCAATCCTCAATTAAGCTACGTGAAGTATCTATCTCGTTCCATTATCGACCCTCTCATAGGTGGAGCTAGGAACACCCAACCCTCGTGAGTCCCTCACGTACTGTTGTCCTACCCTATATTATTTCGCCAATCAAAGTCATGTGGCCTCTTTCCGTATCTGTGAGCCATTCGGCGATGTTCCGACAAATCTTCAGAGTACAACTTATAAGAGAAGGGTGATTTTAAAAGTCCTCCCTTAAGTTGGCTAGCTGACGCGCCGCCACGAAGACGAATGGTTGTAAGATTAGTTGACGTGATGATTGAGCTTAGTTAATCGTCTCTGGGTTTCAACACTGCACTCATTGACAAGGCTAAATATCACTAACCTCACATTAACGCTAGGAGAACTTCCTGGTCTAGTCACTAGAATTCTCTTATTTCTTTATCCCCTTTAAGCTCCCTGAGCCTGTCACAATGGCTAGCTCGCACCCATGCTCGCAAGCCACTCAATCAGCGGTCATCTCCCCCAATTCCACCAGAGCTGATCACAAGTCAAAAGCCGGCGGGGAAGATTAGTGTCGGGGATAAACTCTGGGGAAGGGATCTAGACACTGTTGGTCACTGCCATTTGACCCAGCAAACAAGCAGGGCCGACGCTGCAATGCACCCATTCAGGAACGCGGCCGGTTCAAGCTACCGAACACCCCGGATTTCACCAGATCCTTTCCGATTTCTCCACAGTTACTATGCAATCCAAAGTCCCTGTTTTGAGATCAATGTCTGTCAATTGTCCGTCACGTCCCTCGATAAGGTCTTCAGGTCGCATGACGGAAGGTGGCCGGTTCCACCACAAACTTGCAGTCGCTTGCACCTTTTGGTCAATTCCATTAGACATCCTTTCATGCGAGGTAATACGAGCAACGGTTCCTAGTTCTGAGTCGGAGTATATGCGCATCAATTAAATTGGTGAACACTTGGCACTTGGCTGCTGGCACTTATCCAAGGAGAAAATAGCATAGAGGGATCAACACTTACCCCCCAGCTTATGACGAATCCTTCAAATCAGCAGACGCGTGGGGATGATTACTTACCCCACTAGTTTAATTCCATGCGGGGTCCCCAGAATCTGGTTCAAACCCCAGAACTTCCAGATGTAGGCAAACGACAGCTCCCCATCATCCCAAAACTGAATACGGAAATTAAGCGCAGCTACAAACAGAGCGCGGGGGGGTAAACTCTTAGCCATTGACGCTACTCATGTTCCCGAGTTCCGGTTAGAGCGAAAAAACTCCCTTGGCGCTACCCCAGCGTATGCGGGGTTTTCTGAATCTCGACCTTTCTAGTCCTCCTGCTTCACGTCCCCGCACAACTCAGAGTACGCGCTAAGATGCGCCAGTCGAGACTACGAACAGGGATGGGATAAACTTTCAAGCGCAGGCGGTGCTGTAATTGGCTCAAGACCATTGGACCAGATGCATATATTAAAGGCTGTTCTCTTCCCCATACTTATTTTCGATCCCCAGATCTTCATCTCCTCCACAGACACAACTCTCCCCCCTTGTGCTGGCTGACAATTTCCATCATGGGTCTCTCCGTCAACAACATCTTCGCCGTCAATGAGGACAGGCCGACTCCCAAGTCCGTTTACAACTGGCGCGTTTACACCTGCGCTGCCATCGCGTCTTTCGCATCATGCATGATCGGCTACGACTCTGCCTTTATCGGCACCACGATCGCGCTGCCGTCCTTCACCGAGGAATTCGACTTTGCCTCGTACGAACCCAATGACCTCGCTCTTCTCAAGTCCAACATCGTCTCCGTCTATCAAGCCGGTGCTTTCTTCGGCAGTTTATTCGCCTACATCACCTCGTACTTCATCGGCCGACGATACTCCCTTATTGCTTTCAGCTTTGTTTTCATGCTTGGCGCGGGTATGATGCTTGGCGCTAATGCTGAGCGTGGCTTGGGACTTATTATCGGCGGCCGTGTTCTCGCTGGTGTTGGTGTTGGCGCTTGTTCAAATATGGTTCCGATCTACTGCTCTGAGCTGTCTCCTCCTGCTATTCGCGGTCGCCTCGTTGGTATCTACGAGCTTGGCTGGCAGATTGGCGGCCTCGTCGGCTTCTGGATCAATTACGGGCTTGCTGAGACCATGGCTCCTAGCCACAAGCAGTGGATCATTCCCTTCGCTGTCCAGCTCATCCCTGCAGGCATGCTACTCTTCGGTTCCTTCTGGATCAAGGAGTCGCCTCGTTGGCTCTTCTCCAAGGGTCGCCGTGAGGAAGCCATGAAGAACCTGTGCTGGTTGAGACAGCTGCCCGCTAATGACCTCTATCTCGTCGAAGAGGTCAGCTACATCGACCAGGAACTTGAGCGCTACAACAAGGAAGTCGGCCCTGGTTTCTGGAAGCCATTCACCGCGCTCAAGAGCCGCAAGGTCCAGTGGCGCTTCTTCCTCGGTGGTATGATGTTCCTCTGGCAAAACGGTTCCGGTATCAACGCTATCAACTATTACAGCCCTACTGTGTTCAAGAGCATCGGCATCCAGGGCACCAACACCTCCTTCTTGACCACTGGTATCTTCGGCGTGGTCAAAACCGCCATTACCATCATCTTCATCCTGTTCCTGATCGAGACCGTGGGACGCAGAAAGCTTCTTATTATCGGTTCAGTCGGTGGTTCCCTTTGTATGTGGTTTATCGGAGCCTATATCAAGATTGCAGACCCCGCTGCCAAGGTTGCTGCTGCTGCCGCCGATGGAGCTGAGGCTCCCAAAATGTCGAGCGGTGGAATCGCTGCCGTCTTCTTCTTCTACCTTTGGACTGCCTTTTACTCCCCCACATGGAACCCAATCCCCTGGGTGCTCAACTCTGAGATGTTCAACGAGAACTCCAGGTACGTTTCTTCCATCATCTCTCTATCTAGACACATTACTAACATGCTGCAGATCACTCGGCCAAGCTTCCGCTGCTGCCAACAACTGGTTCTGGAACTTCATCGTCTCTCGCTTTACTCCCCAGATGTTTATCAAGATGGGCTACGGAGTCTACTTCTTCTTCGCGTCGCTTATGATCCTTTCTGCCACCTTCGTCTTCTTCTTCATTCCTGAGACCAAGGGCCTGCCTCTTGACACCATGGATCGCCTCTTTGAGATCAAGCCTGTGTGGAAGGCCCATGGCCAACTGTCTGAAGAGTTGACACTGCAGGAGGAGGAATTCCGACGCAATGCCGAGGGTGCTGATCTTAGTGCCGAGAAGTCTCGAGCTATTGCTGAAGAAAACGAGCAGGTTTGAAGTGGTTGATATAACAGGACTTCATATTGTTAGAAGTTATAGTCACACTTAGTTCAAACAACTAAACAACGTATTTTCAACTTATGATACAAAGATCTTGTTTATTGTCAACTCCATGTGCCATGTTGTAATAGCTATCTAGTTCCGCTCTATCAGCTACAACAGTTTCAATTTGCGATTGCTGGGTTGATCAGTGTCGAACCTAAGGAAAAAGTCAATACAAGACTAAACATAAGTCGATTAATAGAAACTTACCTCCGTCAGGATAAACAATCTGGCCATTATAAAACAAGCCACCCTTTCCAGCAAGGAAAAGAATAGTCGCAGCCATATCGGTGTCATGACCAGGTCGTCCTGCTGGGTTTGTCATCTTCTTGTCAATGTTGCTCTTGTTACCCTCATCAGACTCTCCAGTAGTCATCTCACTGGGGAATAACCCTGGTGCGATAACATTGACTCGCACCTTGATGTCCTTGGTAAGGGTAGCAATCATGCGGCTGAGGTGGGTAAGAGCAGCCTTGGAGGTGGCGTAGGCTGGTTGGCCCATACTGGAACCTTTCATGGCTCCTGAGATCGAGGAGACATTGACAATTTGGGAGGAATACCCTGGAGTAGTCTCACGCCCTTTGGCCAGTAACGGTAGGAAGGCCATAGACATGTAGTATGGCCCTGTCACATTCGTCTTCAGTGTGTCGGCCCACTGCTGTGGCTCAGTCTTGAGGAAGTGCTCCGAAAGAGCCTTGGCGTCACTTGTGTCTGGTTCACCAGCCGAGGCTAGAACAAGACCTGCATCAGCACGAGCTCCGGTGTGACAGATCAGTCAACTTACAGAACTTGGTGTTGTCGTCCTCCGCAATCCCAGCGTTGTTGACGAGTAGGTGAATGCCGTTTGGCTCCTTATTGCCGACCTCCTCCGCAAGACGGATAGCCTCATCTCTCTCGCTGACATCACCTGGCAGGACGTGGATGCTTCCAGGACCTGTACCATAGGTCTTCTGGGTTTGTTCAAGGACCTCTCTGCGACGACCTGTGATGTAGACCTTGGCTCCGTTGGACTGTAGTGCTTGGGTGATCATCAGTCCAATACCGGTTGCGCCGCCTGTTACGACTGCAGTGATGTGAGATACATCAAATAAGGCAGCGGCCTTGAGAACTTCATTCTTCGCGTGGTCTGGAAACAATTCAGCAAATGCTTTTGGTTGAGATGATTTATTGCTGAAAGGGTTGACTTACGAGTAGCCATGGTTACCACGATGCTGAGAACTTAATGCAATACCTTGGTCCAAATAGAAGATGAATAAAGATGATAATATGATCCTCCAAAACTGCAAGTTTTTAGACATAGAAAAAGGCCAAATATAAATTTGAAGGAACCATATCAAGCACGTAATATCCTGCAAATACCAGCATCAGTTTTCGCGATTAGATATCTGATGACGCTGAGACACTGTAAATAACGGGTCTAACAGGATAGCCCACGTCATTGATGTTCGCGACGACTTTTCGCTGGGCTCTACCCAATTATTCAACCCCCTCAGCGGAGATTAACCTATAATGATGTAATACTATAGAACCAGAATTCCTTACCATTGCCAGTGCCTGCGATTCCTACATTGATGCCTACCATCGGACCTGCGGTACATTGTTTTCTGTTTCAAGATAGTGGAGGATTCGACAAGTATCAGAAAAAAAGGTAAGATAAAGTGACTATGGTGGATGATCCCTGTTATCTCAGGAGGGTTTTGTTGAGCTTTTCCAGGAGACGCCCTTAGACTCTTGAAGCCTCGTTGAACATACCATAGGCGTATCATACGCAAGCTGAGTAAAGACATCGTTTTGTGGTGTGCAGCTCAATCCCTTGAACATGAATACACTGCCAGCTGGGAGAATAACAGTTGCACCCAAAGGCTTGACCAGGTCTGCCACCGCTTCTTTGAACCTTGTTGCCCCGTCTTTGGCAATATCTTGTCCAATAGCATCTGTGCTCCTGAGTTCATCACCAAAAGGAAACTTCCATGCACTTACCATGCGTATAACATATATTATATAGAGTACTATGTTATGGGAGAGTAGATTCCAACTAGAATATAAGATAAGAAAGACTTTTACTAAACCTAGCTTTAAAATAGAGCTCAACCTTAATAGACTAAACAGCCTCTAACTAGACAAGAGCCTATATCCAATCTGTATGCTGTCTTATTCTTCCAAATCTCAAGTAACAATATGTTTGTTCAGAAACAGAGTTTGCACGTTGCATAATTCCTTCAAACCATTCGTACCCCATTCGACTCCCAAACCACTCTCCTTGTGCCCGCCGAAAGGTGCCATGGGAGAAAGATCGAAGTGAGTATTAATCCACACACTACCAGCTTGCATTTGTCTCGCGGCCTTTTCCGCCTTCTTGAGGTCGTTACACCATATAGAAGCACCCAGTCCCATCGGAGAATTGTTGGCTCGAGCAATGACGTCTTCTTCGTCCTTCCAAGACAGAAGGGGGACAATTGGACCTGGTAGTTTGAACATTAGTTACGGGTTCAGCGAATACTTAAAAGAATTCCCCACCAAAAGGTTCCTCAACCACAATGCGAGAATCTTCCGGCGGTCTGTCAATAACCGTTGGAGTGATGAAGTATCCTGGAGAGGGATCAATTTTGCCGCCTGTAGCAACCTTCCAGCCCTGTTTTTCGATGTCTTCGAAGAATGTCTTTACTTTTTCGTACTGCATAGAATTCTGCACAGGTCCATGGCTGATTCCTTCTTGTGATCCATCTCCTAGAGTATAGGTTTTAATGTGCTTAACCATGGCATCTCTGAACTGTTCATAAATAGATTCATGGACATAGATGCGCTTTAGGGCAATACAGATCTAGCATCGACAGAGGTAAGCCAGTGGTTTTGTATTAGGTATTCAGGAGCTTGAGGTTTCTTCGTACCTGGCCTGAGTTTAGGAAAGAATAGAGGGCAACTTTCTCTGCAACCTTATCCACGTCAACATCGGGAAAGATAATAGCCGGGTCGTTGCCACCCCTACGCACAGTTAGTATAACTGAACAGTGCTAACAACACAGCTTACTAGAACGAACAGCTCAAGGGTAACACGCTTCAGAGTTCCTGCCGCACTCTGAAGAACTAGTTTGCCCGTTGTCGAAGATCCAGTGAAACTGATCTTGTCGATGCCCGGGTGACTCGTCAACCAGGGGCCAAGTCTGTCATCCCCACTCAATGACTGTACAACTCCCGGTGGGAAGAATTGTTGGGCCAACTCGACGAGTTTAAGTCCGCAATAGGGAGTAAATGGACTGTCGTTCAATAAGTACGTCCTCATGGCTTTGGGAGTCTTGGGGATACCGACGAAGGTTTGATGATAACCACGTTCCCCGTCAGCAATGCCGGGGTGATCTTGCTGGCCGCTAATAGAAATGGAAAGTTCCAGGGGATAATAGCACCAACGACGCCGATCGGGACGTAGCGTGTTATGATGGTTCGCTTGTCGTCATCTTCGATTACATCCTCTGGAAGCTCAATATGCGCGAGCGCCCGAATAAATGCAATAGCAGCATCAATTTCCACATCGGCTTGAGGGATCTGAACAGCAAGGGTTAGTAACATTGAATTAAATGGGCAGAGAGACTTGCAGGCTTCCCCTGCTCGGATACTAAGAGGTCTCTGAAGTCCGTCTTGACTTGCTCCACGGCGTCCGCAAAAGCAAGAACAGCGTTGCGACGATCTTCATATGAGACCTTTGACCAGGTCCTGAAAGCCTTTCGGGCTGCATCAACAGCATGATCAAGGTTATCCTTGGTCGCTACGGGGACCTCTTCTTTTGGTTGCAAATTAGCAGGATTGACGGTGTATCGGGTTTCCTTTGTTATGGAGGGTTCGCCGTTAATGATTTGCACAAAACCGCGGGTAAAATCCAAGGTTGGACTTCCGGCGTTCTTAGAGCCCTCAACCACGGCGGGAGACATCGTGAGAAGAGAGAAGCGGATCCGATAGCAAGTTTGTAGGGAGTGTGAAATGCAATCACTTACTTTTAAGAAGATGCTTAGACTATATACTCGCCTTCTCCTCTACTAATAAAATACTATCAGTCTATCTGTGCCGAATTCCGAACATGCAGGTAGTAGGCGCTGTGGTATCTACGTAACATCTCAGCACCCGCGAGATTCAACCAATAGTCAAGTACGCATGGCTTAAAAAACGTCGAGATGACGTTTATATTACTTTTGTGTGATCATTTATCATCTGATGGCATATGTGGCATCATATGTATAAAGAAGGTTTCGCGGGCGCCATAGTTTCGGCTTCTTCCATTATTTATCTCCTAAGCCACCATTCCCCTACACCTAGTTCACTATGAGGTGTTCAGTCCAATCAAAATGCGCGTGACAAGAGCTACATATTTCTCACCAACCTTCGGCTGTGATAGAAGTTACCGACAGCCTTCAGCTTTACAAATTACAACCTTCCAGACTACACAATAATATCCGATCTACCCCCCTGAACCCCAGATTATGTGCCATGCCTCTATTATTCGTAATAACATTTAAAGCAGCAGTCATTTCTTTGATCTGGCCTGCCCTTGCTTGTGGCCTTAGATACTAGGCAGTCTGATTGGTTCTTCCGTCGTTTGTAATTGATCTCTCTTGAGGTGATTAGTCTGTTGTCCCCTCTCTTTGAGATCCTCATCTTGGCCTGATCAATAACTCTGTGGCCTAACTCGGAGAATGATATATATTACAAATAGCGTTATAAATAAATTGTTGTCCCTTGCTCTGGCTTGTCATTTCCTTCAAATAGAGTTCCTATTGTAAAGCCCGTCAGCTGCAGAAGATAGCTATTAACGAGGATGATTTCGAGAAGGAAGGTCTAAGTTAAGACCTGCCCAGCGCCGCGGCGAAGATAGTGATTATTGCTAAGTTTCTATGGTGAAACCCTAAATAGATTTTCTGATCTAAACCAGATTCCGATTTGGGTTTTCAGCTCGGTTGGCCAGTAGAATTCGTATGTGAAGATCATCGGTGACTACCAGTCTTGGCGAATCCTAATGCGAGTGCAAGGCTGAATTAATCAAAATGGCCCCCAACTGACACTTCATTCCCAACACAAACGGCTGCCAATTCCAAGGAAATAACTACATATTCCGAGGAAAACGGTAGGTAGATTGCTGCCTAGTGTGCTTAGCTTTCCTCAACGGTTAAATCATCCGAGGAGATGGTATTCGGCAATTTTCCTGTAGACCAAATGATTTACTCTGATCAACCTTGGCATAGGATTGGAGCACCATATTGAACCTAATCAGGAAAAGGCCGAGGTTTTCTCCAGGATCCATCCTCTCAACGATTTTTCGCATGGGGCATTTCCGATGTGATCAAATATGCAGTATCATTTTTAGATAATATAGGGTTGCATTTTGTAGCCCTCAGATAACAAACCCAGAGCCATGACAACATTTGTTCCTGTCACAGACTCTGATTGTATGAGCAAAATTATCTGGTCCGCGACGTCCTTTGAATGGTTAATACACCTTGCTTTGTAGTGCGGGCTCTAGGGTATACGTACTTCAACCTCGGTGATTCTCTTGAGAAGAGTCTTGTCTCTAGCCTGGTCTATTTTTGATTACGGGAACCCGGCAATCCATTTCTGCGGCAAAAAGTCAATCACAGATTTAAATATCAAAGACAAATTGTTTCTTCTCACAGTTTCCATGAACCCAGGAGATACAGCGTTGACGCGAACGCTTGGTGCCATCGCCATAGCCAATGACTTTGCAAGATGAATTTGCGCTGCCTCGATGACCGAGTATGCCTATTTCAGAGTGAATAGACATCAGCTTGACTTTTCTCGCGTGAGTAAAGAGAATGGATTTGGGCTGCACTCACAACTATTATACTCTCTTCCTTTTTAGGCTTTTATAAGTATTTCTTACTATTAAGAATATATATTCTACAAAGTCTAATAAGAAAATTTAATAAGTACTTTAAAATATCCTAAGTAACCTTCTTATAACTCTTAATTATATCCTTAAATATATTACCTAAAGGCGTAATTAATATATTATTTAAGAGGCCTTTATATAAATAAAAGCATTAAAATAGCTATCAACCTTAATACAACTTTAGGAAGTATTATATATTAAAACTAACTAGTCTTGGGAATTTGGATGACTGGTTTTAGATTTCTGTAGAACGTGTGTCATAGGTCAAAAATTACCACATGGTTTCTTCTTCATTTTACTGCATTCATAAGGATATGGCTATTATCCTCGGTATTCGTATCATAAATGGTTCCCCACTGCGGTCTTCCATTGGGATCATGCTCGCGTTTGGTAGGTGATGCGCTAGGTTAGTGCAAGCCGATCAAGCTATGAGAACACCGAAAATATCCAGTTACCACCAATTAGAAGTTTCGATAGCTACGCTTCGCACCAAGAAAAAGGCCAGCACCGTTACAACGAAGGAGTTGCTTCTCCAAGACTATATCCTAGACCCGAAAACCCATACCAATTAAGAGATGCCTATAGTCGACGACCGCTGGCACAGAGCTTCGATACGAATGGGTCTTTGGGATATCACCAAGATTATACCATGCAAGGCCATGTCTCTTCTTACGTTTCCGAGCCTACTCGTTATCCAGCTCATGATATGCATCCCTACAGTTCGCAAACTTATGATGATCAAGCCTATGGCTCGCGAAATGACGATACCCGCCCGCTGCATACAAATTCCTATGGTTCAAACCCGTATCCTATTCAGTCTCAAGGAAATCTATCCTACCTGCCTGTTATGAACCCTTCGAGACCAAGGGGCAACAATGTTTAATGGTACTTTTTGAATTGTAGTAATCCCTTGCCATGATGTGTTCTGCGCTGTCCAACTTGTCGTCAAAGACACCTAGATCGCCTCGAAGGCAACGTGCACTCACCCGAGGTTCGATATTGCATCTTGTGCACAGCACGTGCTTATCCTCCATACATCTTTTGCCAACGTCATTTGGACCAGCTGCGCCGTCCTTTGACGCCCGAGGACAAACGTAATCTTGGGAAAGAAAGAATCTGTTATAGGTGCGGCACCCAAGAAGCGCTGCTCAATCGCCCGGACTGCCAGACTTGCAAAGACAATCATCAAAGAAGATACAGAGACCGTAAACAGCGAAGAATTGACCAAGGACTCTGCTACATTTGTGGAAAGGTTCATGTTACTCAACCAGGCGATCGCTGCGAAGCATGTAAAGCCAACGCACGAGCACAGGGAGGTGAAGTAACCACTTATGAGTTGGAATATGAAACCTAGAATCAGTTTGAACGAAGGAACAGACCAGATCCGCCCAGCCTTGAGGCGATTACATGCATACACTCCTTTGTCGGCATGTCTAGGAAAGGACAGCCATTCTCATTGTAGTAGGCAGTTAGATAAGTAGGTAAAAGATCAACGAGTGAGAATAGGTCTTTAAACCCACTCTTATTTGCTCCCCTGCTGCGCGTGCCACCACCAGAATGGGTCGCGCTAAGTCTCCCGCAACACTGTCCAATCAGATGTGCGTTAATAGGCCGCCTGCGATTTTGGAGTGTGGAGAAGCCCCCTTGGTTGCCAATCTGTCAGTTAGAAGCAACAGCTATAAATTACGGCTGTTTTACATTGCCAATTGTAAAACTGCAACTGCTGGACAAGGAAAACCACAGCCCCAGATAACTTATTTTTGCTCTCATAATGTCCCGAGACGGTAGGTCACTAATGCCACCCCGACTTGGCGTATCAGTCACTGAATCTCGCCAGCTTTTGCCCAACAGGTCAAGGACCGACTGTGCCTCACAGCTGGGCTACCTTCTGCTAATCCGACTGCGTCTTACTGGCAAGAACCTCCTTCGGAAATATATACTATCCAATCAGCGGATCTGCCTTCTGAGACAGACTTCGCTATCATTGGATCCGGCGTGACTGGCACCAGTGTTGCTCACACCTTGCTCAGCCATCCTCGAGCGGCTGGGCGGATCACTATGTTGGAAGCTCGCACCGCTTGTAGTGGTGCTACAGGCCGCAACGGTGGTCATCTTGTTTCCGACATCTGCGATCGCTTTCAAGACCTTGCTGATAGTTTGGGAGCTGAAGAAGCTATCAAAATTTTGCGTTTCTCCGAGGCCAATATTGCAGAGCTTAAAGCAGTAGTTGCTCAGCTGGATGAGTTTGAACAAGACGCTGTGGAACTTCGCGAAGTCAACGCCACTGCCACAATTGGAGACAGAGAAACGTTGGAACACCTCAAAGGCTCATTTGAGCTAATGAAAGCTACCGCTGGTCAAACGAAACTTGCATATGGGGTTATTGAAGATCAAGATGTAATTAAGGTCAGTAGTATTGCGCTACACTACGTACGTGAACTTGTGTTGACATCTCTTGTCCCTCTAGAACAAGTACAAGTATCGAGATGGAGTCGCTGTCTCTGAACAAAAGGGTGCTGGGGCTCTTTGGCCGTACCGACTTATCACCATCGTTCAAAAGCGTCTTCTGAACGCCCACAAGAGTCGATTCAGCATTGAGACTAATACCCCCGTCCTCTCTATATCCTCTCAAGGAGTCGCTGGCGAGGCCGAGCACATGTACTTCCTGCAGACTCCACGAGGTGTCATAAGAGCACGAAAGATCATTCACTGCACGAATGGTTATTCATCACACCTACTGCCTAATCTCACCGGGGTAGTTTATCAGCTTAGGGGCACAGTCTCGGTCCAAGATCCCGGCGACTCGTTTCCTAGACTTGGCCACGAGTTGTCATGGACCAAGGCCCACAAGGGTTATTATGACCCGGAGACAAGAACAGTGACGCCTGGGCTCTATTATGCGCAACAGAATGCGAAAACTGGTGAGATTGTTATTGGAGGCGAGAGCCAGGAGGTTGAGAACCTGCTCACGAGTGATGACTCGGAAGTGAGCCCCACCGCAAAAGAGCATATCTCATCCATTATCCCCAAGATATTCATAGATGCTGACAATGCCAAGACGAGGAAAGTTTGGTCTGGTATCATGGGATTTACTCCAGATGGATTGCCTCTGGTAGGCAACTTGGCCCAGAAATCAACTGGGAGAGCGGGCAGTGATGAGTGGATTGCAGCAGGGTTCAACGGTCATGGGATGGATAAGTGTTGGTTGAGTGGTCTGGCTGTTGCCAAGATGGCAATTGGTGAGGATGTGCCTTCGTGGCTGCCGGCATCATTTCTCGTCACTGAGGAAAGGCTGGAGTCTCTTACATTGGAGCGGGCGGTGGAATCAATGGTTGCGGCGTTCCCTAGTGAATGAGAAAGTCTAGCTAGAGTGACGGAATGAATGGCTGTGAATACATTCTTTGAAACTCAAATAGCTGTCGATTCATCATACGTATCAGTGTGAATGTTTGTTGTCTTTCTTGGATATGATCTATGCAAGTAATGCATGTTGTTTATCATGTGCCCTTCTGAAAAGGAAACAAAATGTCCAAAACTATACCTGTTATGGCAGCTAGTCGCGCCGGGATAGCGCAGTGTCTCCCCGGTAGTTGTAGTGTTGCAACACCAGCGGTGATCAGCAAAGATAACGTCAAAGGCTTCAGCCAAACCCAGCCTTGAACCGGCCTATTATCCACTTGCCTATTTGACCAATCCCTTTCCAGCTGCTGACGGTCCAAGCCGGTCATTTTTTCGTGCCATGATTGGACGCTTGCAAAGAGGCTTGATAAGAACCCCGCATTTCGGTAATTGGAGAACAGTAGGATAAGGGATGGACGGCTTGTCCAAAACTTGGCATATAACATCGACGCGTCCCGTAATTCATTGACTGGACTACATGCTACAGCGGCTCGTTAACTATAATCATGCCGGAAAACGCTTTGAACATCGACGCGTTGCCTCCGGGCACGCAGCGCATCAATGACTTACAAGCCACCCATATGATTCTGGCTCCTCAGCCAAGTTCAGACCCCAATCAGCCACTGGTACGGATACGCGATCCACGATTCGAACAAGGCTAATCAATTCATAATAGAACTGGAGTCCTTGGCGAAAGACACTCCATATGATATTGCTTTCACTTTATTCCATGATGATGTTCGCCATGTAGGTCCTCCAATCGAACCCCGCCTCATCCCCCGACTAATATTCCGTTTTGAAGCCCATGCATGAGCGTGCCATTCTGGCAAAACTTCAACGAAGAGCTCGGCTTAAGTTATGATACTATGAATAACGGCTATGCTGTGAATATGATAGGCTTGGCTATCGGCTGTATCATCTTTGTCCCCATCGCGTTACGAATTGGCCGTCGTCCCGTTTACCTCGCCACCGCCGCTCTCATGTTTGCAGCTGGTGCCTGGCAAGCCGAGACGTATACTGCTGGAGACATGTTCGGATGTAATGCCATTGCTGGTGTTGCTGGAGCAGTAAACGAAGCGCTCTTCCAAGTCACAGTCGCAGACCTGTTCTTCGTCCACCAACGTGGTACAATGAATGGTATCTATCTTGGCATGGTCCTTGTTGGGGTAAGAATTCTTCCGAGATTTAACGCTTAGTCTTGACTAACAAGCATAGAATTATTTAGGGCCAGTTTACGGAGGTCAGGTCGCCGTGAAAATGGGCTGGCGCTGGGCATGCTGGTCCTGCACCGTCTTGATAGGCATCATTAGTGTTTTCATGATATTCTTCCTCGAGGAATCCAAGTATATCCCACCGGCCCTGAATGGCCAAGAGGCCCCAACTACCACGTCTTTACCCGACGGAACCCATCTTGGTAAAGTCAGCAGCATCGCCAAACCATCCTCTCCAAATGATTCGCAGAGCAACGATGAGGCCATGCCTCAGCATTACAGCGATACCATTGAGATAGACCACAGTATTCCCATGAAGTCGTACTGGCAACGACATGCATTCTTGACTTTGGACAAGCACGCCTGTCATCAAAGGCGTACCATCTGGAGAGACATCTATGAACCATTTCAGCTTCTCTGTACTTTCCCAGCTGTCATATTTGCTGCACTGCAATACGGTTGGGCTGTTGCTATGCTCTCCCTCTTGGCCGTCACACAGAGTTCTCTGTACGCCCTCCCCCCGTATAATTTCACACCTGCCGGGCTAGGAAATATGAATCTGCCTCCTTTTATTGGCGCGATTTTAGGAGCAATTTTTGGAGGACCGCTCGTGGACTATTTTATTATGCAGATTGCCAAGCGTCGTGGGGGTATTTATGAACCTGAGACTCGACTATGGCTGTTCTTGATACCAGGGTTAAGCATGACTGTTGGAAGCCTTATGTATGGCTTGACAATTGCCAAGGTCAGTCAGGTTTAATATGAACATGAATAAAGAGGCTGACAGATATCAGGGAATGCCTTGGATTATTAATGCTATTGGTGCAGGCTTCATTGGATTTGCGATCGGAGGTTGCGGCGATATGGCTCTTACCTACCTCCAAGACTCTTATCAACTTGTAAGTTCTTCTCGGCTTCAAAATCCTTGACCATCGACTAATGTGTCTCTTAAAGATTGTGGGTCCTGCCTTGACTGGCGTTGTTTTCATCCGCAATGCTATTGCAACCGCTCTTGTGTTCGCCGCCACGCCCTGGATGAATGGAATGGGTGTTTATAATATGTTTGTGGTCTTGGGGTGCCTTTCTGCTGTTGTTGCTTTGACATGTATACCTATGACCATTTGGGGTCGGAAGTGCCGTGTTCAGTTGGCAGGCAAGTATGATAACTATGTCATGAAGCAGTATTGACATGGGATATTGGTCATGTGGGATATCTCAGTATTTAGGCATAGTGTTTTCTATACAATAGAAACATATTTGCTAGCTCTCATAGCATTCACATGTGAGGTATCGCTCGACTTGTTCAATCTGAGTATTGAGCATTCTGGTTGGGCATTTCGCATTTGCCCGAGTAATGGGAGCCTAGTGGCGATTCAACCTAAGCTCAATCAAGTCAATAATTTCGTGACACAGAGATGAAAGCTCAGCCACCTCATTTCCCCGCTATCATCTGAAACTCCGGGTCATCGGATCGACTTATCTATGCCAGGATCGGAAAGACCCACGGGTTCCGATTGCGGGGAAAGGCTTATCTCGACAGGATGATAACGAACAGACCGAGGATCGGGTGTCACGCTGGTTTCAACGACTCTCATCAATCGCCAGAGTTAATTACTTCTCGCCTATTCCTGCCCTAAAACAATCTCCTTTTTAATATGCCTCGTTCTATGTCTCGACGCGCTTGTGACCGCTGCCACAACCTCAAGGAACGCTGTTACTGGGAGCAAGACACCGAAACCAGTTGTGCCCGCTGTCGTCGCTTGGGCTTCCAGTGCCTGAACAAACGTCCATTAAAGAAAGCTGGCCGCCCGCGCTTAGCTGCAAAGCTAGTGCGAGTGTCGATCACAAAAGGTCATCGTGACTCGTCGTCACCAAGTCCTAATGACACCGACCTCACTTGCCTGACCAGTCCAGTTCTCCCCCGCCCTTTATCACCGTTCGATGACCTCTCCACGTTAGAGAGACAGGTGTTTCAGAACTTGCTTCTCAGCGATGCCTCAATGGACCGTTGGCTGGTTGGCCCAAGCTTCAGGGAGAGACATCGCCAGTTACTTGTCTCACACTTTATCGCTTCGCGATACACCTTGCGGGACGCTTTCCTTGCAGTCGCTCTAGCCAGCGAGTGTCAGTCAACTACTGAGTGTTACAAGTATGCTTCATTAGCACTGCAGAAGTTGCGAAACTACAGCGTGAGGACGGAAGAAGGTGTTTCGGAATGCCTGGCCTTGGGAGGATTGATCATATCGTTTACCTACTATTGCTCAGCATCACCCAATTCTGTGCCTATATGTAAACAGACCCTGGGTTTGGTGAGAGAAACATACGAGTTGAGCCATGATTTGAATCCCGACAAGCTGGTCTTCCTATCCTGTCTCATCCTACCCGAGATCCTCAACTGTTTGATGGCTGGGTCCCTCCCATCTCTGAGGTTTCGGTATTTGCCTGAATTCGACCATCATGTCGATCGTTACGTCGGAATCTTTGCTCCATTGCTTCCACATCTGTACGATATTTGCGAAATCAACAATACTCTATCCCTGGATGATATGGATGATTTCCCCTATAAGCTGGAGGCTCTGGGGGCTCTCGACCGAACTGAACGACTCGTCAAAGCCTGGAAGCCACACTTGCCACGAAGCTTCTCTCAACACTCCTCTGCTGCCGAGGTCTCACAGATACTTTGCCAGGCACAGGTTACAAAGCTGGGAGTTCTGCTCTTAGCACACCGACTGCGTCATCCATTTGGCACCAACAACGAACCAGCGATTGCTGTGGCTACCTCTATCCTGGAACAATTGGACATTATACAAGCTGCCACCAATAAAAGCGTTCTGAACATTACACTACCTTTAATAGCAGCGTGTTTCGAAGTGAGAGATGAGGAACAGAGGGAGACATGGTTCTCAAAGATTCCCAGGCTAGTCGGCCAATCGCCGGGATTTTCAAAATATGTGCAGGGTGTCGTCAAGACGTTCTGGAAAGCACTGGACCATTTTGGAATAATGTCTTGGTATAATATCGAGAATGTACTTTCTCTCTACGAACGAGATGCTTGACTCTCTTTACGGCGCCTGAGGTGGGAGAACGAAACCAACAATCCTGATCTATCCTCTCAGCGCCCTGTCGACCAAGGCCGATATAGCCATACATTCCTCGTCCCGCATTGAACTAGTGGCTACTTGGATGGAACATGGTGCCCCCTCAGTCAACTCGGGATCATCTACCAAAGTTAGAACATTTCCGGAATAAATAGTTGGGCCTATGGACTACTCACAAGGAGGACCAGCTTGTCCAGCCTGTATCTGGAACTCTGCGCCTGGAATGGGACTTGCATTTTCAAAAGGAATTACGCACGCAGGGTACTGTAAAGCTGTCAGTGCTGAACTATTAGCCGGGATAAGATGACTTGCGTTAAGAACATTCAAGAAACAGGTATAAGGTGGCACCCCATAGTCGTCATGTTTAACCGCCGTGTTCTGGGCAGCTGGCCCAACGACAGCATCAAGACCACGGGTTTCCCATACTTTGCGCCATCCTTCTAGCGCAGCTGCTTTCTTGGCATTGAGGAACGACAGCCTTTCCAACGGGCTCAACATCGTCATGTCAGGGAGGTGGATCTTCGCAACTCGCTTGAACTCGGAATCGATACGATCTCGAGATGGAATGCGTGGTTCTCCTGAATCGGACACAATACGGCTTCCAGTCGAGTCTAGTCCAAAGAACCCCCATGCAATCTCGGTCAGTTCCGCAATTTTGCATTCCTCAGCAGTCAACTCAATGACAACGTGTCCTGCAGCTTTCAGTTGCTCAACAGCTTGCGAAACGGCATTTAGGACTGGTGGATGAAGGGGATAAGAGGGGTCTTCTGGGAGGACACCCAGCTTCAATTTGCGCCCCAACAAGCTAGGAGTCTCTCTCCAAGGAACATCTATTGCTGTTGAGTCCAACCTGGCCGGACGGCTGTCGAGAATCAACTTTGTTAAAGTCACCATGCTCTCCATGTCGTTAGATAATGGACCAGCGCACGCTAGAACAAATTTGAGACCAGGATCACTGCAGCCCTTTTGCCCTCCATAAGGAATTCGTCCGGCTGTTGGTTTAAAGCCGTATGTCCCGCAGCAAAGAGCAGGAATACGGATGGAACCTAGGATTTCATGTGAACAAAGTTTGCTAAATAGCAAATGGATGAAGGGAACGACATACCGGCTATATCAGTTCCAATTCCAATAGGAGATCCCCGAAAAGCGACCAATGCGCCCTCACCACCACTCGAACCTCCTGCGCCAAGAGCAGTGTTCCATGGATTCAGAACACGGCCGAATATGTTGTTATGGGAGTCAGCTGTCTATACATCCTATTAGCATCCGAAAAGAATCCTCCAAGGGCTGTTTGGGATTTGCTTGCCATCATGGTTTGCGGAACATTAGTTTTGACAAACGGAACTGCTCCGAGCGAAATAAGAATCTCCACGAGAGGGGAATTGATCTTGGAATAATCATCGAGATATGCAACCAGACCGATGGTAGCTTGAGTACCAGAAACCTGGAGGCTGTCTTTGAGGCTGATAGGGAGGCCATGAAGAGGCCCAGCGAGCTTCCCACTTTCTCGTAGCTCATCTAAATGCCGAGCACGCGATTCTGCTTCGTCAAAGAAGGTTTCAGTGAGGCAGTTGGTCTATTTTAACGTCAGCATGCACTTCGCACCAAGCTGATGGTGATGAAAAACCAGCTGTTGAGCAATTGCTGCTCTCTTAGAGAACGCAGTGACAACCTGGACAGCCGTGAAAGCCCCAGCGGCCAGCTTCTCTATGAGCTGCATGGTGGTAAATGATTCAGTGATGTCAAGCTCGATCTCACTCAAAATTCCAGAACGACGTGGAATATCAAGGGAAATAAGATTGTTCTTATTTGATTCGAGTGGTACCTTGAGTCCGTCCATAATATGAGAGGGGAGCAGCCATGAACTCGGAATGGCTTTGGCCGAACGACTCCGCTTCTCCTCGGCCCGCGTCTCCCATGTTGGGAGGGGCTGGGTAGAGTCAGGGAAAGAGTCAGGCATAGTTAAGATGTTTGAAAGTTATATTGTCGTGGAAGGTTGATTGTATAGGATAGTTAATTGAAGTAAATTCGATCTGGCGTGATCTGACTGACTATAAATACATGGATGGTATTCTAGCGGGCACTCTCAGTCGAGATGTTCAGGCCTAGCCCCTCATATCACATAAAAGGAGAGCCAATAGAATAGCCAAGAATTCACCGGCTGAGGGCCTCGGTATGAGTGGGGATGTTCTGCATGGTGTGATACCGTGCTGTGCCTTTCCTAAAGGATACAAAAGCGAACTGAACCTTAACTAAGTTTATACATAAATTAGGTATTCCTTAACAAATATTAGTCTACAAGCATTACAGCGTCTAAAGAGATGGTCTACCCAAGAAGCCGGGTTCTTGAAAGAGCCGGAGCTTTCTAAGTTTGTCAAGCAGCTCTTTTGTTCAAGAATTATTGTAATTATTCGTTGATAGTTCTCGCCTTGCAAGAATATGAGTCCGTCATTACACTCAGATTTAGTTCATTCTCCAGACATACCCACTGGACAGAGCTCCAAATCTGCCCTTGTCTAATACCTTGACCTTGAAATTCAGAGACTCGCCAACCACTTCGTCAGACGCGAGGTAAATCATAGTTAACAGTTTATGCGTCACCGTGGATAGATTCTAAGCAAAGTCGCATTTCTTTCCGTCGTCTGTGATTGTCTTAGGCTATCCAAGTCACTGGCTCCCGTTGCAAGCCAATCACTACTACAAGCCGGAAAACTTTCCAGGAAACATTCACAATGGAACACCCTGCCGTGACCTCCTGGCTATACGACCGTTGCATCGACGCCAGCTATGCGGACTCTCATGGCGAAATATTTCTTCACCAAACAGTCACAGAGAACGTGGAGCGTGTTCAACGCCTCATCGACCTCGGCGTTAAGCCAGATTCCGCCGACAAAACCGGCTGGTCAGTTCTTCACGAGGCCCTCAGTGGACCTGGCCCTACTCCCATCGTCAAGCTTCTTCTCGATCGTGGAGCAAAAGGTGACACGAAGACTCACTCGGGTTGGTCCGTTCTGCACACTGCTGTTAGTGCGGGGCATATGGATCACGTCTTGTTGCGAATGAAGCTGAAGAGAGTAGAGCAAAAATCGACCCTGAGATGGCCGTCGTTGGCGGTATGAAGAAGTGCATTAATCGCTGCATCAAACTCCCACTGACTTGAGAAGTTGGTACTGCGAATCTTCTTAAGACCTCCTAAGATGTCGGTCGGGAACGATGTGTATGTCTCCGGGGGGTTCTTGAGAGCTTCGAGGGTAGACTGCCACTGGATATACTTGGTGACCTCGTCGATGAAGCTCGCAGCAAGTTCGGGATAGAAAGGCATTGACTCGAGACAGTCCTTGGCAAGTTGGGCTGT
This sequence comes from Fusarium oxysporum Fo47, assembly GCF_013085055.1. NCBI lineage: Eukaryota > Fungi > Ascomycota > Sordariomycetes > Hypocreales > Nectriaceae > Fusarium > Fusarium oxysporum. The sequence continues at coordinate 4,025,883 of NC_072845.1, forward strand.
CACAACAACAGGGGAAGAGTTGCTCTCGCTGACTGCTTTGGAAATGCGTGCGCATGGGTCGACAGTTGCTGTAGTCACTGCCAGCGGCAGGCTAAATGATAAAAGGGAAAGAGTTACATATCGGACCTTGAAGGGGATTAGGGATTATCGTGGTTCTTTTAAAGATGAACACTCTGGTTGTACATATTCTGGATAACTCAATGAGCGTTTAGAACAAGCTATAAATATGTTTACGAGCTGGAGAATGCAGACAAGCTCAAGAACCTTGAATCTACGGAATCGCTCTGCGGCAAGGTCCAAGGACGACAAATTGCTGTATGCCTCGTGGGATCATCATATCCACATAAGCCCAACTCCTTCATTATGGAGTTAATTGTACGAGTTTTCGGGGTGGTCAGTATCTTCGAGTATGATTGACGGAGAATCTGGAGTGAAGGAGACGGAACCTTGGTCAGGCAAGCTCCTATACCCTTGAAAACTATGTGATTGGTCTGTTAGCGACCTTTTTAGGTCTGAACTAACATGTTATTGATGGAAATCACTAAAATTCTTCCGCGCTTGTGATGAGATCGTAAGTTGAATCCTCCACGAATCCCTCGAACTTAAATCTCTTCTAACTGGATTGCCGCTATAGAGACCCCTTGAAGCCAAGTGTGAAATTGAACACTCATGCTGTCAATGCCAGATCCAATATTCCATCAAGACGTTCTACATTAACACGGAAGCTCTGTCCAAGTTTGGAACAAGCGGAGGAAGCATGCCGCAGCTGCGTACATCTACAGTGCGTAACCTACAACATTGGGGGCTATGCAGCCCAAAAGCTTTGACCCTTGTCTCCTTGCAATCTTATGGCAGTCTGATGCCCGATAAAGTTATGTATGGGGATAGATACACTAGGCTGAATCTCGTAAGAAGCAACTGAATAAACCTGGCGGCGAAACGAGTCCGTCTTATATTTACTACGTATATAATGATTGGCTACTAACGCTAGACCCATAAAGCTCAACAGTGTTCTCGAACGAAGGATTGTCCGGCCAAAATTCGCCGGTAAGCGATTGCGATTCGATCGGCATTTTTGTAAAGCTGTCATCACAGATCGCCACCATATTATGACTACCTCAGGCACCAAGGAAAGTGCCTACTTAAAGCATAGACTTTATTCATGGTAGACTAGACTAACCTCTATCCTAAGTTTCAGAATAACAGGCCCACCAATTCGTCAACAGTATGTCTCACCCTGAACGTCTGTCCGACCATGAATCTCGAATCATTGGTGCCCTGCTCGGCGTTCATGCTGGCGACTCGCTTGGTGCTACCCTCGAATTCGCCCCACATGACCTAATTGCAAGCGATTATCCAGGTGGTCTTCGAGACCTTATTGGTGGAGGGCTTCTCTCGTGGTCTGCTGGACAGGCGACTGACGATACCGACATGACCCGCGCGGTATTGCTAGCTTATCGAGACTTCCAGCCAGGAGACGATATTGCTCGTCTCTCGGCAGAGAACTTCCTAAAATGGGAGGACGGTGACTGGCCAGGTAGAGAGCTTGGGAGTCGCCCAAAAGATATCGGGGAGGCGGTAGCAGATGGCCTAGAAAAGTATCGAGAGACACGAGACCCTGACCATGCAGGAGCTGGTAGGGGGAGGGCCGGTAACGGCAGTTTAATGCGCTGCATCCCTACTGGCCTTTTCCAGACTGATCCGGAGACGCTCATCGTCGAGAGCGAGCGCATCAGCCGTGTAACGCATGACGATAAGAAATGTACCGTCTCTTGCGCCGCCTACAACACGATTGTCTCCCAGTTGATTAACGGGAGCAGCGCCGCAACTGCCATCGCCGCCGGGCAACATGTTGCAATTGCACTCAAATCTGCCCAGGTAAACCGAGCTATCGAGTTGGGAAAAGAACTTAGTATAGCCACTATGGCCAAGAAGGGTGCCTCGCCGAAGCTGAAGGACGATGGTGGTGGCTTTGTTCTTGATTCCTTAAGCATTGGCATTGCGGCATTGCTGGACAGGCGTGGGCTGGAGGATGTTCTGGTTGATGTCGTGCGTATCGGTGGCGACACGGATACAAATGCTGCGATTTCGGGCGGTTTGCTCGGTGCGAGGGACGGCGAAGATGGAATTCCATTGCGTTGGAGAACAAAGCTACAGTATGGAGAGGAGTTTAAAAGCATCGCCCTGGGCTTGTTACGTAGATCATTGTGAGCTAGGAGTGGTATCGTCAAGCCGAAGGGATACACTGTTGAGCCTGGGCCAGTCTTGCGTTCCTTACAGTTGGAATCTCTCGTCATTGCATAAACACAACCCATCCACAAGCTAGCTCTCGCCCCCATTCGCCCCACCCTGCATGGAGGACTTTTGTAAAGCATCCTTCGATAGTTGCGTGACTCAGAGGCTAACTTGCAAATTTAAGAAAGAAAATATATAATATAGCAGGATTTAGTTTAACCTTTATATACTAGGTGTCTTATATAGGCAGTTCTCTGGCTAATTTGCCAAAAAGAGAACCACAACTCACTTATAATTAGAAAGACTGCAAATATAAAGCTGCTACTATATAGGAATCGCTTATGTTGTTTTTTCTTAGGCAGTATCTATGCTACTATAGAATGTGTCTTAAGACTGTACTTGGGAAAAGGTAAGCGGGGAAAAGGAAAAATAGTGCTATGTGTGGAATATGTACAAATTGTAGGCAGATTAAACTAATTATCTACCTATAAGTAGAATATGCAATAGTTGTGGTAACATATTCACGAGAAAGGATAATTTGAAATGGTATATAGATGAGAATTATAAAGGCCAGAAGCGAGGGGGGGCTACTGCCTGATTTATTGTTCCTATGTAAAGAGAATTAACAGCTCTGTCCCTATCGTGTTCTCTTGGCACATTCATACGCGCAATAAACCTAGGATCGGGGTTTAAGGGCCTGTTATTGTGCTTATCTCAAAAGTCAAAGGTCGAGAGACTGTATAAACAAATTAGAAGATCTATTAACTTAGTGCACTGGCTCAATCTGCTCAACCAAATAATATTTGTCTTGCATTTCAGATGTAAAATCCTTGAGTTAATATTCATCGAGGATCTTTTCTCTTCCAATTATCTCCAAATATTTTTTACCAAGTTTCTTATGGCTAAAAAAGTAATCAACGCTAAACTTACTTTTTTATGAGGCATATTTCCCAAGAGGTAATGCAATAAATGCATATTAAACATTCCTGATATTGTAATCCAAATGTCATTACCCATAACCTCTGTAAACCCACGTTGCACGCCAAATAAAGCAGTATTCCTTTTTATCTGGTTGATCATATGTGGAATATGCCCTCTAGAGTAACTTATGATTACTTCCAGCTTAGGGTGACCGTCAAATCTTTTGCTGGACAGTAGGCGCAGGCCTGTGTGCTAGCTTAATACTGCATGTGATAGCATTTACAACTAGCGAGTAGATTCACTGCCATTATTTAATGCAAACAATGAAATCGCTCATCTCGTTCAATCTCAAGCCTACACTCTACTAATGTCTTTCAAGACAAGTTACCAGTACTCGATCCCTTCTTGATATCCTCCCTCCAAGCAGTCCTCTCCACCTCCGAAACACCAGGCCCCTTGTAAACACTGGTCACGGTGCTGGCATGCTATCAGATCGCATTACTCTTCCATATCCCTTTGGGTCAGTGGGATACAATTAACGCCTAGAAGACCTTTAGCCTCAGCATCAGCTTCCCGTGACATGTTCTCCTTCTCTATAGTCGTCTTTCTCGCCAGACCATTTAACTCGTAAACCAAGACAGCCCTTGTAAATAAAGCCGCGAAGACAAAGGTGTAGATAACCGGCAAAGAGTCTGCCAAAGGGATAAGAACAATGCTACCGATGAGAACAGTGCCAAGAATGATATGAAGACCTCCAATCACTCTGACAGCAGTCCCAAGAAGGTTCTGTTGAAACCGCCTGTTGTCTCGGCGCCTGATTGTAAGGTTTCGGCCTTGGCCACAAGGAGTCAGCTCGCCAACGATAAAGCTAACAAGATTGCTTCTTGATGTCGTCCGGCGGAAGGTCAATGCGAAGACGCCAAAGCTTAGCAGGTAGATTGGTATGTTCAGAAAGGCCCAACCAAACAGTATAGATGTCTCTGGCAAGCCGTAAATGTAGACGACCATCGGGGCAAGGGATATGGCCTGATACGTGAACCTATAGACTTCCCAGAACAAGTTTCCCGTCGCGGCCAACCCGATACCATATTCAACAAGAGACACAAGAACCTTTGCAGCGAAGGAGCGTCCATCTAAAATGCGTAGGGGTACAAGGGGTTCGTTGTTGTTAGAGGCTTTCTCCAATATGGCCTCGTACTCAAACTCGTTAGGGTTTGGTGACATTAGTCCAAAGCCTAGGAGCATGGCAAGGATTGGTCTGCGGGTGCTCAAGAGGCTTATCTCAGCCATGCTAGGTCCAAACTGTACCAGACCTCCGGGAAGAAGCGCCAGCAGGATAGCTGTGACGGCCATGTTTGCTTTGTTGACCTCTCCATAGACATTGAGAATACAGTTCATCAAGTCGCTTGAGTAGACGTGAGCACCACCTTCTTCCTTTAGGTTCTCATCGAAATAGGCCTCGAACTCTTTAGGGCAATCTTCCTTCATCCAATGTTCTTTGGAGTATTTTTCTATTGTGGGAAACCATGACCGGAACTGGGAGCGAGACCGGTCGAGAACCGCGGAGACGGTAGATATGTACAGCCCATGAGCTGCCAGAAGGCATATCACCCGCAAGAGACGCATTGTATAGTAGATTGGCGAAGGTCGTTATGGAGTTATAAAATGCCAAATTATTGGTCCAAGGACGAGAGAAATGTTGTGTGCGAGAAAGCGGGGTCCTCGCCCAGAGAAATAGTAGAAATAGTCAGCGCTTTTAAAGTCCTGTCCTAGCCAGTGCGGTAATTATTGAGTAAGAGCTAAAAACACCCTGCACCACATGCTCACCTTCTTCCAATTAAGAGGGCCAATGTTGCTGCTAGACCCAGTTGACGCAGGGGTCTGAATTCTGAAAGACAGGGGGCAATTTGGGGGCCGAAAATGTGAGCAATAAGGATTGAGCACCAGCGGCTACTGCACCCGTTTCGCTAGAAGCTTGTCACATCGGATCAGGTAAGGGGCACGAACCAACCAATTAGTGGTCGTAAAAAACCTGTTAAAATGGATGTTATCTGTAGCCCTTGTGTTCTCTGCCCAAAGTCAGCCGAGTGCGCATCGCCATATTCGAGATTAAGTCATTACGTGCAAGTTACTGCAGTCACCTTTGTTGCGTCATGATGGAAAAGAAAACATTTAAGTATTATCATATTAACTCAATCCTAACACCACGCTCCCAAGTTATCCCAGCTAGCAAGAAATGTGGCCCAATAAACACTGATTATACCAAGCGCTATAAATCCCATTGGCTCTATGCCAATACTCTTCCAAGCATCGTATATTGCCATTCCAAACCTGCCGATATGCAAGCGAATATGTATGCGAATACACCAGAACGATAACAGACACTCAGTTATCCGTCTCATAAGAAGATCGGGGAGTTGATGAGGTGGACTGGACTGTCTTTGCGACAGTGCGAGGAGAAAGTGATGATGGTTGAGGATAGTAGGCATTGACTACGGCATTCACAGACTGGTGATGCTCTTTGGCGTGACGAACGACAGCGGCCCAGATCTTCCGAGCGTTGTTCTTGGTAGACTCCATTGTGATATTGAGTTGAGGTAGTAGAAGTGCGGTAGCTGGCAGTAGAAAAGATTACATTTTAAGAATACTTAGATATATCTTTTAAGGCTCATTTATAAATTTAAAAGAAAATTAAGTTTAAATAATAAAAAGAAGTTATTTTTATCTTATATAAAGTTAAAAGTAATTATAATTCCTTAAAGAATATTTTAATTAAAGGTTTATTAATAGTAATTAAAATAAATTCAAGGTTTTTTCTCAAGTTATAATTTTAAGAAATCCCCGTTAAATCTTATACACAAAAGGAAGCCTATAAAATTAAACAACCCTATTTAAATGGAAATTAATTACTTAAAAGCCTTCCCAAATTCGACTACTGAAGCTGTTCCGCGGTTCCAGGCTCGACACTCAGCGGATGTCTTTCCGTGGTCGATTGGAGTCACGCCAAGCCTATAGGATATTCTGCCTTATCTTATACTTAGGCAAATCACAACAGAGATACATCACTTTCAAAGCGCATATTTCTAGGTGAAGGCGAAGATACGAGAGTCCTCCCTATCACATTCAATTGTAACCGAGCTTTACGAAGCTTGCGCCAGAAAGATAACTTAATATTACTATAGGTCGATTCTATTTGCATTGATCAGTTACCTCCTTCTGAATAATCTCATCAGGTCGGGTTAATAAGAACTATATACTCTAATGCAGCATAGATTCATACTTATATAGGAGAAGAAGAGCATAGAGTAGATGGCTCAAGCACTACGGCCATAACTCTATTAAAACATCTTTAAACGACAGATACCCCCGATATATTATCCTTAAGTGAGCCCGCCAATCTTGCCATTCTTAACAAGCTCTTGTCGAGGTCTTACTTTGCCGAAATTTAGATCGTCCAAGAGCTTCTTCTTGCATAGTCTATCACGCTTCATTGCAGGCTGCTATCACTTAAAATATCTAATGAGTTAATCTCTCAGCTTTATTTACAAGGGGTCGAGTTTCCCCTATAGGTGCGATTTGTTGGTAAAATAAAATAATAATTGCCACGAGTACCTGTAGACTTATGGGAATTACTTTATGTGACCGGTATCTGCGGAATAACAGATCCGCGTGACAAGATTTTTGGCTTACTAGGACTTATTAATGATATCCAAGCTTTGGACTTCACTCCTGATTACGAGCTAATGACCCGCGAAGTTTATATCGGTGTTGCTGTATACCTGATGAAAATACATCATTGTTGCGATCTCACCCAGCACGCAAACCCCTACTGGATGTATAGTTCACAACTCGTAACTCGTGAGCTCTTATGGTATCTCATCATGGGTCCCTACTTGGGATACTCACGTACCGTTGCAATCATCCCAGGACTTCTCTAGGCACACAGAGCAGAATCAGACAGACTGCAAATAATTTGCTGAAGAAGATTGCGACTTGAGTCATTTACGATATGAGCCCTTGATGGTTGGCCCTATGATATGGATTCAAATTGCAGAGTAACAGACCAACGCTATAAAACAGTCTATGCTAATCCAGCCTTTCTTGGAACAATGGTTGAAATAGTTTGTCGATTTAATTCATTGGTTTATCCCTACAGAACGCGGTCTGAAACAGAAAGCAGAGAAATTCTAACCAATATCACTGACGACCACGAGTATATAACGAATTTCTGGTGTCTCAAAGACAACCTGGGACTTGCAATTCGGAGTACTGCGGCTGGTGCATCTCACATGAGGCAGAGACGCTCAAAGCAGACCTCAAACTCACCTAATTAGAATCGAGGGAGGCGCCGCGTTATTTTTGGCAAACGACATCGATGGCAAGTCACTAACGTCTTATCGGCCCCCCTACTAGAATGACTGGTATTTCTAGGTGGAAAAGCCATGCCTCTAGTGCTGAACTCGTCAAAGTCCCTATATTCTGTTAGCGAAGTAATCATATGTAATTAGACGAATTTACTTGCGCTTTTAGGATGGGCAGGAACTCAGTGAGTACCTCATGAGTATCTCTCAACGAGTCTGAACAGCAGGCTAGCGCAAGGTCCATTTACAGTGGGATGCCTCTCGCCTCTAACGAAGCAATACTGCCATCGGCTGGAAGGAGCTCACGCAACTCGCGTTTGCATAAGCTGTGCGCTTAGCCTTCCCACCAGAGTACAGAAGTCGGGACCAAGTGGGATGTCTACCGCAGGCGCCTTGGAACCATTTGAAACCCAGTGATTGGAATATGATTCGGAAATTTTCTCAAGTTCCTCCGCTTGTGTCGAGAGATGCTGACATACCGAGTATATCCTGCTGAGACTGTAAATGCGAGATGCCCCTAAATCACATGCAAGTTAAGTGACTGTAGCGAGGAACTCTTTCACTGCACAACAGGCCTGGTGGAAATCGCGAGGGTTTGTAGCGGGGTCGGTGGTCGTGGTCGTGGTCGTGGTATCATCCTGCCTGCTCGCAACTGACTCGGATATCGATAGGCTGGACAACTGTCCCTTGGATGTTGATGATTCGGTTTCCATGTTCCCATAGTTTTGTCGTATCTCGCAATCAGTGGTTGTGGTTTCAAAGGGGAGGAACCGGGATCCCAGGCCCTGTTCGGTGTTTGCGTAGGGCTCATGCAGTGGTAGGTGGATGAATGGTGACGTGGGTTGCGATAAGTCGTCGCTATCGTCGAGCGAAATAGTAAGTGGAACGCGTTCGACCTCGACCCAGTCGCTGTCACTGTCACTGGAATTTTCACGTCGTCCAGACATTTTGGTGGCTGTAGAACAGACTTGCGGTACACGGTACGGTGAATTTTAAGACAACTTCATGGAATATGATATAAAAGGTGCTGATGCTGGTGCTGCCTCGGAGCCTGGTTTAGACAGACGTTACATTATCAAAGCATGCTGCTGGCTTGATTCTAGCCATAAACAAGAGTGATACCTAGGCCAGCCTTAGGAAAGAGTTTCAACCAGTAAGCACGAACCTCATATGAACAAGAACGCCGGAAGCCTACTCATATATTACGGCCTCAGGCCCTGTATGGATGTACGTGTGCTAGATCCTCACAAACTCTAATTTACAGTCCCCAAGCGAAGTACAGGGTTGACAGGGCTGTGAGTTAACTACCGTCGAATAGACCCGATCACTGACAGGATCCTGGCCCAAGTTGGAGACTGTTGCTATGACGCGCCAGTCTGTTAACCCATGGAATTCTCCTCTTGTGGACACCAGTCAAAGTAGTGCAACGCGTCGATTGCGTAACCCAAGCCAGATTCAAGGATGGGTTAGACTAAACATCTAACGACGCCATACCTCTCCGTCAGTGCACTGTCAATCCTCGAAGACCCTAGAAATTGGTGGCGGCTGTTGCTTAGAACCATGCCAGGTTAAAGACAAGCCACTTAAAGCTAATCCTAACCTCTATCATGTACTAACAGAATATACCAAACCTCTCACTCTTCCATAACGATTCTTAAGCTCAACAAGCTTATCAATCCAAAGATCACACTTCTCGGCATACGCCTTCTTGAGGGCTTCATCTATATCCGCCCCTGCGTTAGCCAAGACCTCAGCACCGCTCCAGTGACACAATCGGATAGCAAGCATCAACGCAGAATCACCTCCCAGGTCGTAAGCATCCAGTACCGCTCTGTCATCACCACTACACAAAGACCTTAGCTTTTCGGGGTTCATTGCACGAACTGCTTGGTGCAGAACTGTATCGCCGTATGCATTCCTGGCTATGTCGTCCACCACAGGAGATTCGGTATCCGTTGATAAAACTTCGTGGAGAGTCTTCTCAATCTTCTTCTGTCGTAGTTTTCGTGCTGTGAATAGTGCCTTTCTTTGATTGTAGAAGTCATCAGGGTATGCAGCCAAGACCTTTGCAACCAAGCCTTCATCTCCAGCCTTGGCTGCTGCAATAATATCTGGGGGCTGAAATTCCACTTGACGCTCGCTTAGAATAGCCTTTATCCTTGTCAGATTGGCGATTGTTGCAACTGCATATGGTGTCTCTCCGGTGTCGCGATGCTGTACGTTCAACTGTGCCCCGTGCTCGAGAAGGGCCTTTACCATCTTTTCATCTTCCTCCTGCACAGCTGTATGCAGAGGCGTCTCCCCTGATGAACTTGTCGATGAGATGTTACTCATAGATTTGATCAATAGCATCGCAGCCTGGTCCGATTGCTTCCGAATAGCATTGCACAGCGCATCAGTGAAAGCTGTCAGCCGCCTACTTTGACATTCATCAATATCCTTCTTAACCAGCAACTCGGCAGCCTTGTCAGCCTCCACGAGCTTGGTCAAGCTTGTGATGTCGGAGAGCTCAATGGCTTGTATGAGGGGTGTCCCACTGGTAATACTTGGCGTGGTCAGAAACTCAATCAGAGTCTCTGGCGCAGTCTGAAGAATGTTGTCGAGAATGCATTGTAAGTTCTCATATTTCCGATACCTCACCGCCACGGTAATTGGAGTATCATCCTTCGAGGTTAGAGCTGCCAGTATAGCATTGTTCTCTAACGCCCATTTCAAGAACGCACTATCTTCTCTACCAGCGGCTATGTGGCAAGTGCTGAGGTCAGATCCATCATGGCTGGTGACATCAGCGCCCTTTTCGAGAAGCAGATTCAAGATTGAGAGAATCTCAGGATCGATATCATTGCCTTGTGTTGGAGCAACGTCAACGAGGCTGTGAAGAGCACTGGATAATATCTCTTTGCTAAATGGCAGACTGCCAATCATAAAGGTTGTAGCAGGCCAGTTGAAGTGGTTGATTGCCACATGCAAAAGGGTTCGCCCTTCTTTGTCAACATAAGAGGTATTGGCTCCTCCATCTATAAGACGCGTCATCAAGTGTACGTCATGGTCATATCCGACCTGTATAGCGAGGTGAAGTATGTTGTCTGGAAGCGTGGTAGCTTGAACAGGCCAGGTATCCAGTACCATATGTGCAATTTCAAGCGTCAACCTGTCGTCTGACAATGCCTCTGGTAGAAGCTTCTTGTGTGCAAAGGCACTGTCAAGTCTTTGCTTCAAGGTCTCTATGAATACTCCGCCCTTCTCGAGACAATCAGGCAGAACAGCCAGTATGCTCTTTGCTGTCGAGACTGGGATTAGCCTCTTGAAGATGGTTGTTTCAGATAGAATCATCGATGTTTTGAGGCATTCGCCATCTTCCTCCAATAGGCCTATCTCTTTTCGGCCATAGGCTTCGGCATGGCGGAGGAGCAATTCAACCCCAACCTTGTAGTTGCTGGAGACTGCCAGAAGTAATGGTGACGAGACTGCCAGAAGTAATGGCGACGAGACTGCCGTCTGCGGTTGGCGTTCCGATGATGATTCTGGTGCCCACTCCTCTGAGCGTCGACTTAGGCCCCCTCTAGTTGCTGCAGCGGACCGTCTCGGCCTGTATCCCCCGCCATATTTCCCCGTCATCTCAGGGTCAGGTTCTTCCATTTCTCTTTCAGGCTCTTCTTGATCATATTCCCAAAATCGCAATTTCGGAACATTAGAGATGAGTAGCTCCGTGGCGCAGTCCAGATTTTGCTGCTTGATAGCAGCATGCAGAGGCGTCCATCCGTTCTTGTCACCGATTTCTACACAGTTCGGGTTTAACAACAGGAGCTTGACGACTTCCAAATGGCCCCTATCAATAGCGTAGAGTAGCGGGCTCCAACCACGATTGTCGGGTTTATTTATGGCTCTTGGAGTAAATGCGAGCATCAGACATTTCAACCACGTCGTGCTTCCAGTTTGTGCTGCAAGGTGGAGTGGCCCGCGCCCATCTGGCATGGTCCTGTTCTGGCTCGCCATCTCTGCGAGTGGTGCTGCCAGACCATCCCAGTTGTTCTCAATGGCGATGAAGAGCGGCGTTCGTCCGTCTTCCTCACAGCGATTCACATTTGCCCCAGCTAGGATAAGTTTGCTGACAGCTTCTTCGTTTGCACACTCGATAGCTAGATGTAAGGGGGTTCTACCTCTTTCATCTGTTGAGTCGATAAGATCAAGTCCCAGAAAAAGATCAATCACCGAGTTTTGATCGTTCTCGATAGCCATATGTAGCGGCGTCCTGCTCCCCACTTTGGCTTTCGATATCTGCCAAGTCGCTTTGCTAAGATGGCTATCTTCCAAAAGGATTCTTGCCAGACTTGGCAGCCCATGGGCAGCAGCGACGTGCAGTGGTGTGATTCCCGGAGGATACTTGTAGTATCCGTGAAGATAGCGTGCTCTGCATACCCAGAACTTGAAGTATTTCGAACTAGGTTCGAAGAACGGAAGTAGAACAGAGGTCCAAATATCTTTAAGATCGGCATCTGAAAGTTTGGAAGCATAGGCTGGCCAGTTGCTAACAGCATGTTGGAGGAATGGCGTATTGGTAAAGACTTCGGGACTGATGTATAGATCGTCATCCTCTAGCGCAGCCTCTACTTCTTCGACAATGCCACCAGCCGAAACGCTCTCAATGGTCAGATACTGAATGCAAGCCGTGAGAAGCTCGATATTGCCATCAGACCTATCGAGATATAGCTCATTATCCCTGTTTCCCTCTAGCCTGGGTGATTGGAGAAACTCATACACGGAGTAGTGTGCCAGATCAATCTTTGATGTTGCCTGAGACTCTCGAATCAAACTCCCGCAGAGCTCAAAGACGTAGCTCTTTTCACGCAGTGAATTTGACTTCACATCGTCGAGGGTCCTTGTGTCCGACGTAACGGCGATTCCTTCAACCAATTCTGATAAGTCGAGGGGCTTATTAGAAAACATGACAAACTGCAAGATACGCTTGGCAAGCATTTTCTCTTCTTCATCTTCGTGAGTTTGAAAGGCCTGCTCGAAGGTCTTCTCGAGGTTGCGAGGCAGGGCCTGCACAAGCTTTGGACTGAGAGCTGTTCGGACGCGGGAAAGATGATCAATCTGACATATAACCCATATAAACCTGTAGAGGCGGACCGTCAGCCATTGGTTGTGAGATTTGGTGGCTACTTACATTCCATCAGCGCGAACAATCAGCTCCTTGATGACCGCCTCAACTTCAGATCCGCGAAATCGGCGCTTACTGAGCTTTTTGCGGACCAAGCTCTCAATGTCTGATGCAACGTCTGTCGACATGATTGCGATTCTGAAGCATGATGAAAAGGCATCTTCGAGACCCATTCCAGCTCTGCTCGCTATCAGAACTTTGAACTCAATATTTACCTCGGGTAGAGTCTCCAAAAAGTCCAAGATCTCCCAGTAGCCACTCATTTCGTCCAAGCCATCGATGACAAGGAGAACTCTCTCGAAGTAATTAGAGAGATCAGTGAATAGAGCTTGCAGGTCTTGGAGACTTGGGTGAGCAGATCGCTTGCGATGTTTTTCGTAGACATTATTCACAACTTCCAAGAGGGCGCTAGTGTTGGAAGATTGTTTGAGAAGCTGACCTATGAGCGACCCGACTAGATTCGTAGGCGAAAGACTGGATGGGTTGGTGAAGCGACAGTAGTGGTAAACTACAGCATTACTTCCAGGCTCAAGCGTAGACTCTTGCAGCGATTCGATAACCTTGGATCTATAGACTTGTTAGCTATATTGTATTAAAGGGTCTTGAATGCAGAAACCCACATAACCACCGACTTCCCTGAACCCTCTAGGAGAATATTTAGCACTAGTAGCACGTAGGTCAATGCACTTACGTGTTCCGTTAAGGCATAATAATGCTGAACCTGGACAGGATAACCAATTGTTGAATTCTTCCCTCTTCAAAATCCACTCAGCCGATGACGTATCTCGTTGCTTGCATAGATCATCGTGCTCATCTTCTGTTGGTGTGCCAAGCCACTTGATGATCTTTTCTTGTTGCTGAACTGCACAGTATCATTTGAGCGCCAGTTTCGCAAGGAGGAGATAAGTACTTACTTTGACCAGCATCTACCAACTTACCAACTGCCTTCTCAACGCCCTTCTGAGTTTCGCCTAATGACTTCAACTGAGTCACAATCCCCTCCATCTGGATCTGGAGGGTTTCGGATTGAGAGCTTGTTCCATATCAGTATTTCTTCTTTCCTGGGTGGGCGAAGAAAGTCTTTACCTTTGCTCAAGCTGAAAGCATAGGACAAAGAACATCTTGTACTGCTCAATACGTCGAAGTAACTTCACGGCCTGCTCCTCCCGTCCACCAGCTTTGATCAACATCTCAATGCGATTTGACTTTGAAAGCTTGGCTAATAACTCATCGATAAGCTTTATCGTAAGCTTGCTGTCTTCAATGGTGTTGTGAACAGCCTCCAAATCGACATCGAGAGTGTGAAAGGACTCTAGGTGTGCCTTTACACCCAGCAAGATGCCCGAGAAATTGGCTGTCTCGTTAACCAGCGTCTTTGTATCGCTCGTATCCTCATTCAACTTCGAGTTCAACTTATAGCCAGCTGATATAACAGCACCCGCGAGACTCACCAGGCCAGCAATACTGGCAGCGAGCGATAATGGATCCATGATTGCGTTGCAAGAGAAAGATTGAAGAATTATGTTGAACCATGTGCGGGGAATTCAGCCGCACGATATTTCAGTAAGCAGAGTGGTACAAGCCCACATCAACTGCAGAGCTTCTTACTGGTTAGGAAATGCGGCCCATCTTATCACATAGACTAGCCCCTTCAGCTATTAGCCAAGTAACGATGGAGTTCCGTATGGAAACAAACGGAAGGCGGCACTAGACCCGCGCGACATTCTTAATCTTAAATTTAGCGCCTCAACCGAGCAGGACATAGTCACTACATTGAGTCCATTGATTGATTGGTGGTTAATGCTTATAATTTTTTTATTTTTTGTTTTCGCTCAACATAGGTAACAAACAGTAGCATATTTCACATAAGCAATCCACCTTACTATTAATGCTACCAGAATATATAGAACCGATATATCATCTGAGCTTTTATTATAGATTACTTGATCATGATCAATTTCCCTGTTTCCTCCTACTGCCAGCTTAGGCAGTGAAGTTGCGGTGAGCAAGCTCATAAACAAAACCAGCAGTAACCTTAGCATGTTCAATGACGTGACCAAAGTCAATATGCGCAATAGTATCGTTAGGAGTGTGGATGTAAGGGTTGTGGTTTCCGAAAGGCGTCTCGAAGAGGAATGATGAGGGGAAGCCGTTGCGGTTAGCCGAGGCGTGGTCAGAGCAAGCATAACCGCAAGTAGACTCCTCATAGGGAATATCCGCGTATTCGTCAATGAGGAGCTTGAGGAAGTCGTTCTGTGTAGGGCTGGTGTTGTCGGTGATGAGACCGAAGCGCTCGACTCCGTCACGGCCCTTGTAGCCAACCATATCCTGGTTGAGCATAGCCTCTACTTGGATACCGAGTCGGGCGTAGTTGTTGAAGATGTCCTGAGATCCGAGGAGGCCAGTCTCTTCGGCTGAGTACCAGTGGAACTCAACAGTGTTGAGATGATCGCCCTTGGCAATTCGGGGATCCTCCAGGAAGGCAGAGAGGAGGTTCAAGAGCATGATAGATGCAGAACCATTGTCATCGGCACCAGGAGCACGACCAGCTCCACGATCGTTGGAAATAACCGAGTCAAGATGAGAACCCGTGACAACAGTCTTGAGGCGGACTTGTCCAGGAATCGAGACAATGATCGAAGGCTGCGACCAAGCCTGGTGCTGGACCAGTCGGACCGAGGCATAAGGATGCTTGCTCTTCTTGATAGCCTTCTGGATCTCCTTGTGGAGCCACTGAGCAGCTTCAACTCCGAAGGCAGAGTTGAAGTAGCGGTTGTGGAATGAGGAGAACTTCTTGAGTTGCTTCTCAATGTTCTTGACGTTGACTTTCTTGACGATTTTGTTGACGTTGGCTTGGTGAGCAAGCTTTTCGGGGAATTTGCTGGTCGTGCTTGCGAGACGAGCACCTGAGGGAGCGGCGCTGTGATCCTTCCACTCTGTGATGTCGAAGAAGTGAATGTGGTCCTGCAAACAATCAGCAATCAAGCCTCTCTACCTGCTAGTATGTTACAGGGGAACATACGTCAATCATCTGAAACTTCTCGTCCTCAGTAACTTCGACAGTCTCACCGGGTGCGGTCTCTAGTGTGTAGAGTTTCTGCGCGCGCTTTCCGGCTCCAATTGGTGCAGTAGCTGTAGCCGAGGCAGCCAGCGCCGCCATGAGAGGGACTGTGTAACGCATGATGTGTAGTTGGTCGGTGCAAGGTCAGAAGATCAGAGAATGGGCCCGATAGCGAAGGAGAGAGTATTGACGAAAGAGGCCTTGCAAGTGGGTTGAAACACGGGCAATGTGGACAAACCATCATCTTTATATACCTGCAGATCCTATTCAAACTCCGGTTGCCCTGGATCTCAATACCACCAAGCCTCGTGATATCTCCATCCCCTGCAAGAAACAATTGGCATTGAACGGTCAATGCGACGTTTTGATAAACGATTCGTCTGCATCGTCGGTTGCCAAGTCATTGGGTGACATTGCCTACTCCACGTTGGGAAGCTCATGAGGGGAATTGCAAAAGAGCCAAGCGGTCGGATTGAAGGACATTGGTTAATTAGTGGAAAATCGCAACAAGGTCAGAGATAAACATGACGCGGGTCAGCATTCGTTCCTGGGTAGTATGCAAGGAACGCTGGGCACTTGGCGTTTCCCCGCATCTCGATACTGAATGATACTGGTTCAATTAATGGTCTCGAAAGTCGAAAGTCATTCTACAAAGCAATTAACCCAAGGATAGAATTAATCGTGACTTTTCGTTAGCTTGAAGGGTAAAATTTAAGCTTAATTGAAACCATGTCTTCCTCAATATTCACCGCTCCGCATCTTCTTAGCATGCGTTTCAAAAGTTCTTTGAGAGGGGTAATTGGGCTCGGCATTGCAGGGACATGCCCTTATAGGCAGGTCGCCTGGTTATCATCCCACCTTAACCCATAGTTGGAAGGTGACGAGAAGCCTTGGAAGGTGAGCTTTTTGCTGAGTAATCCGATGACAGAGCTTCGCTTCAGCATCTATCTCTTAGAAACACATGTTGCTCGAGTTTCTTTCCGCTCAACCACTAGTTACCAATGCGATCTCTGACAAAGACTATACATTCAGCAGACTATGCATAAAATTAATTCCTCTTCAATATGCACATAAGTCTTCGTGACCGAGCCGGATACCCTATACAAGACGACTCCGATAGTTACCCTTACTACTGCTTGATCCGCGAGTCAAAAATATCTTTACTAGCACCTGGTACTCGTCATTCGTTATCCACCGAGGATTTCTCAAACAATTTTCACCCCTTTAAGGCCTCTATTGATCTGCGTAAGGATTTGGACCCCTGCTCAAGACCTAAGCCAGGCCCACGGACGAGCAGGCAGCGATATTGTCGAACATGCCTCGAACTCTACATCCTGTTTTCTGAACAAGTCCTTTCTACTAACTCACTTTGCTTCTCTCTTATTTTTTCACTTGGTAGACTTCCGTCAATTGATCTCATTTCCAAGATGCCAGCGATTTCTTAATGTCTCCCTCATGTCCGTGTCCCTTCTGCCCCACGGGGTGCAATGACGTAGTATTTTTAATCCTTCTCATCCTTCGACAAGCTAGCCCAGAACCAAAACAGACTATCTTTCCTTAAACTAGGGGTAATCGACAAAAGTATGGGGAATAAGCTTATGGGTAATAAGTTTTTCCAGATTATCTAACCCTTGCATTGGCCAAATTGAGAGACAAAACAAGATCATAGCCTCACTTCAGAATAGCAAGACCCACCAAGGCTGTGCGACAACACCAGCCAAGAACCATTATACGTCATTTCATGTCTCTATATCGATGATCATTTCAGGTAACATTTTTATTGTCTTGATCATTGAGAAGATCGTCATACTGTTTCATTTATAGTCCGAGTCTTGGCAAGTTCATGATGGATATATAAGGGCACCAATTTCAGCTCGACTTTTCGAAACATCAGCAATTCATCAGCCTTAACTTATAATCCCAGTATACTTGCAATCTTTTTCCAAGTCCATACTCATCAAAATGTACTTTATTCTTCGTATCGCTAGCTTGATGGCCTTAATTGGCTATGCTCAAGCTGATTTCGCAGTTGGCACTTCTGCATCTCAAAGTATGCACGCATCTCCTCTTTTGCTGCCACTGTTGATTCTAACCTCGACTTAGTGGGAATTGGAGAAATCGTTCCTGATACTGGAGGTGACATCTATAACACTGATGCAGTCGCTGTATCATACCCAGGCGGCTGCCTCGACAACGTCCAGCAATTCGAGGTACATTCAAACCCCAAGATACTTCAAATTTCATCATGCTAATATTCTTACAGTGTGTTTCCGAGAGATGCCTTATTGAAGGTTTCTTTGAAATCCGAGGGCTGAAGACGGAGGATCAATACGGCTTTAACTGGAATGGCGAGGGATGGGAGTTCTCACAGAATAGCGAGATCTTAGGTTTCTGTACCAAGAATGACGATGAAGGATGCACCAAGACAGGAGTAAATTACTCACTAGGGTTCTTCTCACACATGCTTTGCACCGGCTCTATCAACTCCGGATTCTAGATTTATACCTACTTCAATAGTATCAACATTAGGACAGAACTTATCTGAAACAGTTAATAAACAGCAAGCAGTAAAGTCAATATGACTGTAAAATAGAAGAACGCTATTAATTAATTCTAAAGCCGTTTGATGCCTAGTCGTAATTGCGAAATGCCAATACCGGTTCAAAATTAACCTCGTAGTTGTACCATTTTCCTCCCCCAATGTGAAAGTAAACAAAGTGAGGGGTAATATAATCATCCGGCTCGACTCTCCCAATTATCGGCTTCTCACCGATAGGAATCCATTTATTAAGCTCCTGCCATCCCCAAGCCGCCCACTCGTTCTGTAAAGAGTAGATAGATTCCTCACGGCTCCAACTCGGTCGAAGGGCTAATGACTCAGCCCAGGCAATTTGAAGCTTACCATCAGGATCTGCCCACACTACTGAAGCTGTTTTCAGTCTGACGTTGCCTATATAGCATATATCAGAGAGCGGATTCGCAGTGCCTGGAGACGAAATCCTAATAATGGTATCCCAGCCTTCGGGTGAGTTTGTAGTCTCGACAAGATCGATGCGAGATCCGAGACAAAGAGCTCCATCAGTAGAAATCCAGAGTACATAGACGTTATTGTTGGAAGAGGGACTGGTCCGACTGTGTCCGATAGAAACGGTCAAAGACGTGCCAGGAGCTGCGTCGACATCACGATATGCAATGGCTGTTCCGCTGAGCTTTGACCGAGACTTGCCAGATTTGTCAGAACAGGTCACCATGAGGTCCCCATTCGCACGAATCCAGAAGAGGTATACTGCTTTGCCATATTGCGAGTCATAAGCCCATGTAGTTGCCATCTGAGCGGGTCGCTTCAGATTTGGTGATGTGACGTCGATGCTTCCAGCTGGTAATGAGGACTGAGGCTCCACGTCGATCCATCTCTCTGAGCCAGCCAGTAGTCTCCGCCCAAAGACCTCTCCTCGAGGGCCTAACCACTAAACTACGGGATCAGGGAAGGACTGCTGGCGATAAACAGGCCTCTCTCCACAAGAAACTATTAAGCCGCCTCCAAGTGTTGATGCAGTGCCTGGCGGTGCTAGGATGTCACTATGCCATTTCTCTTGTTCCACTTCGTGGTGTCGCGACCAGACATTGACGCTTCCATCGTTGCCAACCCACACGATTTTAAACATAGTCTTTCTTGAATTTATGTCGTCGTTAATCAGAAGTACAGTCAGAGCGCCGGCGCCCATGAGCTGAGGTTGGGAGTCGTCTATTTCAGGGCCAGGATATCGATTTACGACATACGGCGACCGACATGTGAGGGCTCCAAGCGACCGCCCGCTACTACTCCAGTAAAATAAGTCGGTTTGAACGTGACTTCCGCGGCTGGACCTGATGCTAGCCAACTGGCTGTTGGACATCGGGGCAGTCGGGTCAAAGTCTCTTGGTTTGTCGAAGAAGGGATTGGCGTTTGCTTCTATCTTCGGTCTCCCGCTGAGTACAACGGACCAGTTTACCAGAGTACCACGAATCCGGGGGTGTTCCACCACAACACTTCCATCGATGAGAAGACCAAATTCCTTGCTGCCGTTGATACGGGATTCAAGATCAGACAGCATGAAACGGACAATCTCGTTGCCGTCCTCCACACTGACGTCAATGGGCTCACGGTCTGGCCACTGAGGCTTTCGGATCTTGAGAGAAAAATTCCGTTTCAGGGAAATTTCAAGTCCCTTAAGAGGCGGCCAGATGATTGATAGGTGTTGGGTGCCCCAGTAGAAGGAAGAGGATCCCTTGAGTCTATCAATGTTGGGCAACCTCGGAAAGACAAAGGGGGCTGTGTCTGGTCCGAGAGCATGCCCACCATCCTTTTCAACTATCCTGAGTCTCATCTCAAGAGGTAAGAAGACTTTGAACAGGTCCAGTGGGATGTTCTTGCTGCCAGTGTACAGAAATCCTTGCCCATTGGACATAGGCTGCGGGCTGGCCCATAGGTCGAAAGACTCATCAAAGGGCTCACTACCTTGTTACTGTGTGACAAAAAGACGAATTCTGGCATTACTCGGGGGCATTTGGGAAAGCACAAAGGCAAAGGAGAGATCTTGCTTCTGCAGGATATACTGGACTGACTCCTCTTTGAGAGTGGCGACGACTGCAGGTTGGATCGTCAGCCGCGTGGTGCTTACACTTGTCTCCCCGTCCAGGCTACTGGACCGCCATGTTGCATCGAACCGGACATGTCTCGATAGTGCTCCAGGTGGGTCGGACTGAGGGAGAAGTAGTCTCACGCCTCGAAGGATGAATGACGTCTTGAAAGCTACCATGTTTACCGGGAGCAGTCTGCTAAATCGTGGAGTAATTTTGATGATGAACATGACTTGCTTCTCTTCTTCCAAGTCCACGATGTCACCCTCTTTGGGTAGTGCATTGGGAAAAATTGAGTAGAGACTAGACGTCTCTAGTCTACACTCGTAAGACCACCACCGACTTGAGTTGATATCCTCAAGCTTAGGAAGATCAGCCTGACTAGCGGTTCCAGGAATAACCATGACACCCCTGGAGCCGTCTTTCACCGGATCTGGATAAGTGCCAGAGCTGAGAGCAACAGGGATGCTAAGTTCGAGTTCGGCCGGATAACCGCTTTCCTCTCTGGCACTCAGATTAAATATGAGATCGGTCGGCATCTCTGTCGCGTAGATCAAGTTGGTAGCATTTCCTGGGTCGTAACACAGGCAGCAGCTGACGTGCTGTAGAACTTCTCCATAAGGAATCATAGTGCTAGGGTCGGGCTGGGTGTCTTGAGATGTATGCTCCTTTCCGCTCCTGGGCTCCATTACATAAGGAGAAATAGAGGCACCGATCGGTAGCCGTGGTCCAGTTGGCAAGACCATGTCGTTACTTGGAGGGGCTCTACTGTCAGCGGCCTGTTTCTCAGTTGTCTCAGGCTCCGACCCTGATTCTGGTCTCGAACCAACTGAGAGCTTGAACGCCGCCTTGGTCCATCGCTCTGAAACGGAAGGAGGCTCGTCTCCCCGAAGATCGTTCGTAACCTTCAGCTGCAGGCGTAGATTGGTAGCCCTGAGCTGAGTAGCAAGCAACGACGAAGGATTTCTCTTATCTGTGAAAATCTCATCATTTCCACTGAAAGCCTCATTATACTGATCCATATAGAAGCTGGGTCGGAGCATTTGTGTGTCAAAGTCGTAAACATGGCGTGACTTGTCATTTTCGAAAGTTTGGCCAATAGGGTCACCGACGTTCTTTCCGGTCTGTTTGGGTATTGGACGATGGAACAGCGTGATTTTACTACCAGAAAGGTTCGTCCCTAAAGAGAAGTCTTGCTGGTGGTGGGGTTGGCTGATGCGGATATAGTCGAGCTCCTGCTCACCCGGAAGGCGGTCGAGAAGGCAGATAAGAATATCGTCAGCCAGGACTTGCATATAGACAACCTCCAAAGCGTCTCCTGGCGCGCCAGGAGGGAGAGGGGCTTCAACCTTGAGGTCAGGAAATGCACTGACGGCAATACTTCGAATGAAGAAGCCCCAGCGAGGTAGTTGGGGTACAGTTCCACCATTGAGAGGTATATCGAGATATTTGTTGATGCATTGTTTGACAGCCCGTCGAATTGCATCGTCGTCACGCGCAAAGTGGTTCGCGAGGCTTAGTCCGCCATCCACAAAGCAGTCGATCCAGTGATTGTCTATGCAGAACGTGCGGATTGTCTCACCGGGAAGCATTTCGGAGTCTAGAACGAGGTTATGTAGCGGAATACCGGCCAGGTGGAAGCGATCAATAACCCAAGCGCGGATAGCGGCTGCATCTGCATCAACATCCCGTGCTGGTATAGGGGTTCCGTCTGGTCTATGTGATTCGTAGCCAAACATGTGAAGAGCTACCTGTTGAACCTCGTCATCGTAGTCTTTGTGAGTATAAGACGTGTCTTTGGAGAGACGCATGATGGGAAGATTCGCGATATCCGATCCAGTGCGTGTCCAACGGCGTGCAGGGTTTCCCTTGCTGATACCGCTGATGTCTTGTACCCTTTGAAGATCATTTACCGTATTCTCTAGGGTTTCCAGATAGGACTTGTTGCTGCTCAGAACAGAGTAGCCCCCTTGGTTTAAGGCCTTCGCCTTGGCACGCCTTACCGCCTCAGAATGGATCTTACCCCTCAGTCGAAGCAAGCTTGCACTCAGTGTTCGATCTGCCATCATTATAGATCGCCCAAGCGTCCAGGCTGAACTGTAAGAAGCATCTGGGATACCCGTCGTCTTATCAATGACGGTGAGGCCCTCACCGTAAAGTGAGAAAGCCTTGGGAGGATTCTCGTCAGGCCTGACGGGGATCAATGGACCTCTTATCAAAGCCATTGCCTTGATTCCAGTAATATCCGTGTGCGGCTTCAAAACGTAGCCTCTCCCAGCCACTGCCTTTGACCACTTAATCGCCTCAGGTGGGCCTCCAGCTAACCTATCGGTAGCCTGGGAAGCCTGAAGGGGTGCGACGTTTTCGCCAAGCTTGATCATTATTTTTGCAAAGTTCTCAGCGCTCTCTGGGACGCTGGTCCATTCCCATGCATGAAGAGATACTACTCCCACATACTGGTTGGTGGCATCGCTGGTTGGTAGCTTGATCTTGTCAAGGTCTTCCATCGAGATGAGGTGTGAGACGGCTCGCTTCGGTGAAGTTATGCCTGGTGGTCCAGTACGAGGACTGACAATAACAGAGAACTGTGGCTTATGAGCATCACTATTGTCATCTGCAAACAAGGCTGCCGTGAAGCCGCTAGTGTTCTCCTGCGTGGAGGCCATGAACGAAAAGCTGGATAAGTCGGCGGTACCATCCCACGCTGTTTTGTCTTCCCCCATGAATATACTCTTGAATAGTTTAGAGTCAAGAAGTAGAAGTGATAAGTCGTCATCGGAATTGAAATCCGGATTTGCCCCTTCCGAGTTCAGGGCTGACTTAATAGTACACTCGGGGTGAACGAGTCTTGAAGCCTTGGTTTCTATAGAGCCAAACTCGCTAGGCTTCTCAGAGCTCGTAGTGAATCCAAGGTCTCTCCATATCTTGGGGTCTGTGACAAGCTCATCCTCAGCAAAGGTCAGAACGGCCATTGATGATAGTTTGTTGAAGCTAGAGACTTTATCAATCGAAATTTCCTTCTCCCAAGGCGTTGTGGCATGACTAAAAACAACATTGGCCAGTGTCCGCGAATAGGCGGTATGCCCAGGTGCTGGATGAACGCGATTCAGATCTGCTGGATCTGCTAGACGGAATTTAGGCTTGGATACCCGCAGGCCTTTCTCCGGAGTCGTGAGAGTGGTAGACTCTCCGCTAGGCAGAGTGATTTCTTGCGAGACCGAGAGTATATAACTTCCGGCCGTCAAAGTGGGTTTCTGGTAAGACCAAAGACGAAGCTGTTCTGCAGAAGCAGGGGCATCTTGGTCAAGGGATACCGAGAGCTTGCCACCTGCTGCCAGGTGATTGAAAGTTGGATAAAGATGGCTACGAGAGTGAGACTGCATCTTATCTCTAGCAGGTTTTAGCTGAGAACAGTGTTGTCGAGTTGGAGGAGAGTGAGTATCAAGATACGCACGCCAACCATCTTTGCAGAAATGGCTACAATTGACTATCGGTTTAGTTCCGCTCATGTCCGTCCTCCCGAGCGGGGCTAGACATTCTAGGCCCGGTAGTGGCGCTGCTGACATGGAACTATTGCCTGCAGGACATCACTAGTTCGTTGAAAAGCTCATCGTTGTACTGTGAGAGAATTGGTTATGCGCACTGTCCCACTCATCTTGTTCTTGTTGTTGATATAGGTAATCAGCTAGCTACTGAAGCTGTAACGATGTCACCAAGTCCTGTTCTTAATCCTGTTAGAGATATTTCGTGTTAAGATTCATCTCTTTTGTTATCATCATGACTTCTCAACACGTCCCTTCGGCTCGAAACGAGTTCACAGTTGTTGTGCCAATGGCTGTACAAGCCTTGGTTGTTGCTCAAGACTTCCCTCAGACATCAGCTCAATTCGCTCCTCTTATCGAACCTGACTACGCAACTCTACTTCGGCATCCCAAAGCTGGAGCACCGGTTCACGGTCTAATGGACGACTTGGACCTATCATACTGGCGTATGCAAGCCAGGTATAGCTCGCGCTTCATCAGCCCCATCACAGGGGAGATGCGTCCTGAGCGCTGCGGTATCTACCTGTCTTGGTGTCTCCCGCGACTCTACCGCACGTCTATCACGGCAACAGAGAGCGCCTTGATTGGAACATCAGAAGTTCAAGGTAATGGTATGCAGCAGTGGGATTCTCGCAGGGTTCTTGCAGGCTTTAAGTGTCATGTTGATCCGCAAGCTCAGTCAACCCATGATCAGTCTGTGCAGTTCCGTCCTGCCCCAGATCGCTGGATAGTCACCCGCAAGGTCCGCGGTAGCCCAAGTCTGACCAAACATATTCTGGTTGAGAGTAATTGCATCCGTACAATAAATATTAGCGATACGGATATGGCCGAAGACTTTGAATCGACAACCTGCCCTGCCATGGACCCTTTTAGGACTTCTAGGACGGTTGAAGAACAGCTCCTGTTGCGAATGGGACGATCCAGGCCGCTCACAGCTGAACCTGAGGAGGTGGCCCGGGAAGAGTTTTGTGAACCGTTCAATGCCTTTGAGCTGGGGCATGAGTATTTTGCTGATTATGCGCCTCACAATATGGGAGTTTTCACATATTTTGACAACCTTGATGGAATCGACGAGGAACTGGTCGACTATTCCGTCATTGGTTTTCATTCTTGGCCTAAGGAGTCCGACCCATTCACCTTTATCGACGCTGATAGAGTTATTGGATACGACAATGCCAACGAACCTATCTCCATCACTAACAAGACTCTCCTGGACGCGCTTCATCTCAAGGTCGACCAAGATTCGTCCGTAGGCTCTGACTTTGCACGCTCACCGGCGACTGTTGGTGGACGCACTCTCACCCAGGGCATCTTACGGAATGTTAGATGGAACCGAGCCGAGTCACAAGGTCTCCGCTGGCCTGCCGCTTCACTACAGCGAGCTATCTCTGCAGAGCAGCCTATCGCTATAGGCACACACATGCTGGATGCCCTCGAAGCGTATCTCCATCTCGCAGTAGGTCGCAGTAGCTCAGTACAGGCCACTACACACTCTGGTTTGTCTCAACTTGCCATGCGCATCTTTGCTGACAAAGATGATCCTGACTCCTTGAGGAAGGCTGCTGAAGATGCCGCGTCGCAGTCATTTTTAGCCAGGCCCCAGGGCATAGTCTGGGTCTTTCCAAAGGACGATGCGAAAGATGTTTCTCAGGAAAATGAAATGAGCAAAGTCGTGGCAACTCTCGTCCCTAGATTAAACATCCTCAACCAAGGACAGCTTGTCCTTGACACTTGCATTCGAGAACGCAAGCAGCTTATGCAATGTCTCTTCAACTGCTGGTGGAATGCAGCAAGTCTTTGCAATGTTCCGTCAGACAAGCAGCAACCATTGAGAAACAAGATTCAACAGGAATCTCGTGACATTGCGAAACGCCTAAAAGAGTTGAGCGGTTGCTATATTACAAACTATGACAAAGTCAACAGTTCGAAGAGCGAGCTCGAGGCGCTTCTTCCTAGAAGCAAGAAACTTGAAGGAGTTCCCACGAATCCTTTCGGCCAGCACCAAGATCCAAATGTACTCGTCGCAGGCGCCAAATCCGGCTGGCCAAATAACTTCAATGATGTGCTGCCTGTACGATTAGCCGCTGAGATATGTCCAGAGGCCACTCACTCCACCGTCTACCCCGAGGACTGGCTTGAGTATAAGCTCGGCAACCTATCGGCACCTGTGACAGCACTTCTACAAGAGCTCGATGGCCCCTCACCAAGAGGTGCGCAGAATCCTTACGTAGATTTCGAGGACATGAACGATACACAAGGCTGGTTTCCTTTGTTCGTTGAATGGCAACTAGAATACTACCACGTACCCTTCGAGCGTTGGCGACTAGAAAGCAACCAAGATACCGGACGGTGGCGATACGTCATTCCGACTGATGGCGGAGTCTCACTGGCGGCAGACAGCGCTGTGGGAAATGATATGCGTGTCATAACAGGACGCACAGAGTTTCTTCCAGAACCTGGCAAGTCGCTCCAAGCAAGACTTGAGCAGTTATTCTCTCAGACACCGGTGAGCGGCTCTGGAGATGAAAGACGACGAGACGAGATGCTCAAAGCAGTCGGAGGGCTAGAATACTTCTCTGCCAGCCTTTCTGGTCTTTCCGATCATCTTGTAACCTTACGACGGGGTCACCACCCGCGCCCAAAGGCAGATGATAACATCGTCAAATCCGTTCTCGGCATTGAGGCGGACTTTCTGCAGGAGCTGGAGGAAAATGGCCCAGCAGACTTGGCACCGTATGGCCTCTCGACACCGCTGGCTCCAGAGTACACGAGCCAATTCAGCCCCTTCAAGCCTGTAACCCACGGTCAAGCTCGCTTTACCAAATTCGCAATTGTTGATAAGTTCGGCCAGGTTGTGTCCGGCATTGGTCTAGGGCCCGAAGGTGACGGTGCAATGTATCCGAGCATCTCACCCAGTCTATCTTGCAACGTCCTTCCCGTGCTGAAGAATGAGAATCCGTCTCTCTACTGGCCCAACACCGTTGTTCAGGCTGAGAGAGCTGCCGGATCATGCCAATTCTTCCAAATTCCACCGCGAATAAATCAGCCAGCGCGACTCAACACTCACTTCCTCAAACCTCTTACCAATGAGAATATACAAAGCTCGAAGACTCTTATCAGACAGGTTGCTACCGAGTGGGATAACCCAATCTGGGCGTGGGTACTACCAAACTTCCACAATCACAGCATCCAAGTCTACGATCCAGAAGGAGAGTTTGTCATCGAGATGCTGCTCCGTAAAGGTACAGTGACACCATCTGATGGACCTAACAAGGCTATTATCCGGCCACCTCCGACTGGAAGACTACCAATCTTGGTAGCTGCGCTCCGGGATCCTGAGACGTGTTGGTCTCTCTTCGATATGCTCGCCGGTGCAAGCGACAACATGTCAGCTACAGGCGCCGATTTTGACCAGGCTCTACCAGCTGCTCTTGGACGCCCTTTCTGCATTGCAGATGTTGGTGTATCTCTGGAACTCAGCGCGCCGCCGCTGAAGGATGCTTCTCTGTTGTCCTGTGTAAATCCCGAGCGCAATCTAAGTGATTATAGCTTCCCTGTTGCGCTAGGGAATCACCAAGCTGCATTTGACGGGTTGGTTGGCACCTTTTCCTCATCAGGTGACATTGGCAAGATTGCTTCCTCGTTTACTCGTGATGGGAGGCGCTTGACAATGTCAAGCAGCGGTCTTATGAACGATCGCCGGGACGAGAGTGAGCATCCACAACCGTTACTTTTGAATCCCTATTTCTTGCCAAGTACGCTTGGAGGCAGCCTCGATGAGGAGCACCGTAAGAAGCTAGTCATTGTCAGCACTATTGTCGACCCCAAGACGCCAATCCATATTTACTCTGGATCACTCTTCCCAGTGACCCCTCTATCGCTACCACGCTGGCCTGTTGACAATGCTTTGCGTACAATGCGCGCTTTCTTCGCTATCGGTCCCATTTTGGTACCAGCTATACCGCTGCCGGCAGACAAGGACAATACAGATACAAAGGCGGACGAGAAGGATGCGGCGCCAAGTGTGCAGATGCCCCTAGGTGGTGGGGAGGGGTCCAACACATGGCGGTGGCTGCAGCCAACAAAACAAGATGGGCAAGTACATGATGAGATGGAGACAAAGTGGTCTGAAGTTGCTATTATGCCACTGGACAAAACACTTAATGTTGAGGCGGCAAACAAGACTGAAATGATTGAAGGTTATGTCGTTGTAAAGTCTGATTTAAGAGGTTCGAAACTTAGATAGTAGGCAACTCTAATTCGTGGAACAATGGAACAATCGTTCGCGAGTTTATGTAGTAGCATACACACATCGTGTTAACCTCTGGTACAAGCAAGTCAATACCTGAGGTAAAAAAGGACACCTAGTATTCCGAGAAGGTCTAGGGTAGTAACCTCTAATTGCCAGTAACCTAACCTATCTGACCCATGCCACAATCGCTAGCCTGGATCCCCACACAGTACAGACTGACTCCCAGACCCTCTTATATTTTCCGGAGCCTGCATGCCGCTCGTTCTTTTTTCGCGTATAGCGGCTTATCAAAGCCCTGTAGGCCGCCTGATTTAGACTTTTTTCCGTAGTGCCATTGTGACAGCGAAGCCAATTCTCATGCCCGTTTTCAATAGTTTCATGCAGATTCGTCCTCTCTAGGTAGCAATGTCCGTTATCTTCCGGTTATACACCCGCAGTAATACTCCGGATGCTAAAGACAGCTGGATCACAATTAACTCTCAATTCCTTTACCCAAATCTATCTCCTCATTGCATCTCAGGCTACGGGGCTAGCATCGAGCATTGCCTGTTATCTTAACATGAACGAGTACGAGAATTATGCCGTTGTATCATACTTCATCAATGTCGGACAGGGGGATTCCGCCGTTCACATTCTCAAGTCCAGACATTCGAACCATGTCACAGCCGCAGTCTTAATTGACGGTGGCACGCCTCAAGCTCATGTCGCTGTCAGTACAGCCATAGCAAAAATACGCAATGAAATTAACAACCTATTCGGGTTCAGATCGATTGTGGTAACACACTGGGATAATGACCACTACGGCGGTGTCATGCAAATGTTGTATCAGGACTGGGAAAATCATAGGGCGAACAATGTGGCAATGTCATATGTTGATTGGAACGAAACGACGCTCTACTGCCCTTCGAAAGCTGCCAAATCACTAAGTCACAACTTTCCCAACATCAAAATTGAGTTGGCAGATGGAGGAAGAAACTACCTCCTATTCTTTCGGAGCGCAAGAGTGGTCTGGGATCCAATCTGCCGTGTCATTATCGGTACATATGCTATTGGCTACAATCTGTTCACTGGGTGTCAGCACCTTGAGGAAAATGGGCGGCTAAATACTGTACAGCCACCTCCCGATTTGGAAGAGTCTCTGGGCGAGGTCTATGAACACGCACCAGAGCTTAATGATCGCAAAAGACCGATATTTCTCATCTATGGAGTAGACGGGATGACCTTTAGAGACGGGTGGGCAGCGCCCGACCCCTCGTGGACCAACAGAAACCGGAATGACAAAAACGCTTCATCTATCATGGCGCTGGTGATATGGCCTATACCCTTTGAAGCCGATGACAACTGGCAGATGCGTGTCTCACTTTACACTGGCGGGGATGCCGAAGAAGGCCTCGAAGAGGCAATGATGGGCTGGTTGGGTGCGGAAGGGGGACGATCCATTCATCTCGACGTCGTCAAGGCCGGCCACCACGGCTCGCACTTTTCTACCACTGAAGAGTCTTTTCTGCACAATCTACAATATCTCGTCATCTCCGCCGGACGGCAGTATGGCCACCCAAGTAAGCAAGCAACTCGCTCCAACGAATAAGCAGGCATGGACCAAGAGCTAACAACCATAGGCTTCGCGGTGGCCTATTGCTTCCTTGCGCTGGCGGATCACCGTGAGTACCGGAACATGTCGCGACCTTCGATCCTCTGCACAAGATACCCTTACTGGTTACGATGGCACCCGACTAGGCTCAAGCTTATCGACTGCAATCCGGCAACTGTCATGAGCTGGGGCCAATCGGCCCTGGCCATTCAAGCCCGGCTTATTGGTCTTGACGGTAACTTCTTTCCAGGGTATCTAGCGAACTGCTATGGAGATGCATTGAGAGATGCTAAAGCTTTCGCATTGCTCAACTATCTCCTAAACGACACTGAGGCCAATTTTGATAACATTGTTAATGCTCATCCACATCACCCAATGGTCAATACTCCTAGCCCCCCGCATCCACGAAATACGGAAGTTGAGTATCGTATGCGGGCAGTCCATCAGATCCAGCAGATAATACGGCAGCGTCATGGCCATGCCATTCAGCCTGGGATGAACTGTACTCGGGGTCTACAATGGGTCAGAACAATTGCCATGGGGGATCGCCCTAATGTTGCATATGATCCGGAGCATATCATGGACCCGGCTGTTCTTCACCATATCAGAGAAGCAGCCCAGATTTGGGATAACGATGACGACCTTGCCTGGGCATACATGTTTCCAGATCAAGAGGCTGTGGCCTCCGCAGCGAATTGGGCTTTCGAAAGAGACACCGTCGATACATATGGCCTCCCCGCGACCGTCAATATTCAGCCAGGGTTTATGGCTTCAAACACTACTCCGCCCGGGTTCAACTCCGTTGAGGACTGGATCAAATCCCTCCTCATGAGGGGTCTAGTAGACGAAGGGCCCAATGCCGAGTCAAGCTTTGACAAGGTGTTGTCAAAGGTGGACTCTCCATGTGCCAGATGGTTTGAGCACTGCTTTTCTTGCATTGTACACCTCGGACTGATTGGAAAACGAAATGAGGGGAGGCCATCGCTGACAGGGGCCAACATTAGACTCAAGTTGAGCAAAGATGAGGCACAGGGTCATCTGCAAGATTCATCTCTGTCATTTTCCACGGACGAAGCAGTGCGCACTCTACAATTCGGGACTGGGGCTGGACCGTGGCAGACTCCTTTTGGGTTCCAACTCAACGTGCAGGGCGTTCTTTTTGCGTTAGATGGTTCTTCTTCACTCACCATAGCGCAATTAGCCGGTCTCATAAATTTCCCCTTATCTACCAACGTACTGGTTTCCAAACTGCTGGGCTCTCTCGAACTATCAACATACAAGCAATCGCGTTCCGGCATATGGTTCATCCCACAGTTCAACTCCCGTACCATCATGCGGATTGCGATGAGGCCCAACAACATCAATGCCACTGGTGAGCTGAAATACCTCATAAGCGACAAGCTTGGACCTATCAAGATCTTGGAGGCCAACGTTGTCGGAACTTGCGTCGTCGAAGACCTGGGTCCCAGTAAATGCGAGTCGTCATCTAAGCTAGGATTGCAACTTGATCTTGAGTGGGAGGGCAGCACTGAAGATGATCTGCCTGTTTTTGAGGGCAAAGCTTCTATTGAGTTCTCGGAGAGTGGTTTCCAACTAATTTTCAAGCTTGTCAGTAGCACCGGTCTCCTTGAAAAGTTAACAAGCCGTGCTCTACAACTTCTAGGCGGTTCGTCTGGCCAGTCTCTGCATGAATCACAAAGCCCTTCGTTCGGGGAATATTTGTCGCAAGCCCTGGGCGGTGAATGTGTTTCTGTTCATCGGATCGCTGTCGCCTTTGACAAAGACAGGAATCTTTCATCTTTCGAGATATCAGTCGAGGTTGACGCATCTTTCGGCAGCACCTCGCCTGTCCCTTTTCTTGCGACTATACGTTTGAACAAAGGGTCTTTTGAATTGTCAGCACAGACCTGGCCAATACCTTTATGGGGTAACCCTTCTTGTCCACTGGCATTGCACCCTTTCTACGAGACAACTACTCTGACGTCCCCATTTACACCTAATCCTATCTACAAAATTCCACTCAAGAGTTTGCTTCGCTTGCCAAACGACGCGCATATACCGCCTGGTCTTCCAAATGTGGTCACAGATGTTCAGTTGGCCCTGGGCTACAGCCATGGCAGAACAAGCGCCACATTTCATACCATTCTCGAGTCTGATCCCAACGTTGCTGGGCTCTTTGGTTCAGAAGACCGGGCCCTGGCACCAGCTTTGGGCTTGGAACGAGTGACTTTGGATCTGGGCATCATCTTCCCACTAAAGGGTCAAGGAGGGTCAACTGACATTACCATTGGGCTAGAAGCCTGTTTGACACTGTCACTCCCAGCCGGGCCTAGCTTTAGCTTTCCAGAGCCACCTCAAGTACCCATCGTCGTGCAAGTATCTTACCGGAAGAATGACCGGCGGCATGAGTGGCTGGCATCCGCAACTATCGAGCAGTTGAGAGTGGCCCATCTTTGTAACCTGTTTGCTCAAGATGGCTCCAATCATGCGATTCTGGACCTGATGGGCGGAATATACGTGGCCCGTGCTGGTATCGAGCATCAATACGACGGCGGCACGTCACTCAAGATCGATGGTAGCATGCAT
The DNA here is from genome assembly GCF_013085055.1 of Fusarium oxysporum Fo47. Taxonomy (NCBI): domain Eukaryota; kingdom Fungi; phylum Ascomycota; class Sordariomycetes; order Hypocreales; family Nectriaceae; genus Fusarium; species Fusarium oxysporum. The sequence goes on from NC_072845.1 coordinate 4,058,216, forward strand.
CTTGGCGCAGATGAGTCCGGCCCTGCTGCGGAGCTCGATTTCGTATACCAACACCAAGCAAAGTCGCAGGGTTGGTTTTTCAGCGCACATTTGGGTTTGGGTTCCAAATCAGGCACTCTACGAGTAGTGAACCTGCTCAAAGATATTATCGACGAGACCGAGCTGCCTGGCTTTCTCCGCAACTTGGCACTCCCTCTCGATAAGCTCAAAGTCAGACTCGAATGCAAGAAGATTTCAGACAAAACGAACAACGCCCACGTCATCTTTTCTCTAACCATATCAGTTGACAGCTTTGCTATCACGCTTGTACAACTTCGTTCCGTGGCATCTGCGAATTTGAGTGCTCTCGCAAGAGCCAGCGACGAACGCGTGCTAGGCGCAGCAGAGGATACCGGACCGGCTCAGCTACTCCGTGTCGTTATGCCTACCATCCGTCGTATCCCAGACTTCCCTGTTGTAGGTACGATAGAACAGCCCTTTGACCAGCTTGGTGTTGTGTGGACGAACCGGGATCTGAGTGACTCGGAGGTTGGCATTCTCAATGACAATATCTTTGAGTCTGAGCCGTTGCTGAGCAAAGATGGAGCGATTGGCATACCTCGTGGCATTCACTTTCAAGTCACTATGCAAAGCGCTGGAAAGCGAAAGTTGATAATCGACCATGTCGTCAAAAGAAATAGAAAGAGTCTGGTTCAAAGAGGTCTGAAACAGGGCGAGAACGACACAGGGATGGCCGACGAAACACAGTCTTCAGAAAAGACAATAGCACCAATATCAAGAAAGTTCGGTCCTCTATCTATCAACAGCATCGGTCTATCGATTTCTGGCGATTCATTTAGCACCCTCGTATTTTCTCTCGATGCAACCCTCACCTTCGGACCAATCAGTGTTAAACTCATAGGTCTCACTCTCACTGCCGACTTGGAGGGTATCAAAACTCTAGACAGCCTCAGAGCCCTGACGTTCAAGGCTCTGATTGGAGGCATGGCTCTTGAATTCGAAAAGCCTGATACTCGACTGTCGGGGTTGCTTATTCCTTTCGGCAAAGACACAGACCCCGAAACAGGTTTCATGGGTGCCATGGCTGTCTCGGTCGCCAAGTGGTCAGTCACTGCGGCTGGTATGTATACGCAAAACAAGTTGAGTCACCTCAAGTCTGTCTTTGCCTTTGGCGCGCTTCGTGGGACCCTATTTACCATAGGTAGTGTCGAGTACAACAGCTTCACCGGTGGTTTCGGCTACAACTCGACACTGAGGCTACCATCTGTATCGCAAGTAGCTGAATTCCCATTCATCGCGATGAACAGCAATATTTCAGAACCAACAGGATCATTGACGTCGCACCTGGAGACACTCAGCAGCCGAGATAAAGGTGGCTGGGTCACTACTGAGCCTGGCAGTATGTGGTTGGCTGCCGGTGTCGGTTTCAAGGCCTTTCAGACGATAGATTCACAGATTCTTGTGGCTCTTACTATGGCCGATGAGCCCAAATTTGCCGTCATCGGGCAAGCTACAGCAGTCTTTCCCAAGGGCAAGTCTTTGGACAAAGCTTTTCTTGTCCTGGATATTGTTATTGCTTCGGAAATCGACCCTACGCATGGCACAATCCTAGTAGCTGGAGAGCTGACGCCCAGGTCATTCATCCTTGACCCGTCCTGTCGGCTTACAGGAGCTTTTGGCTTCAAGATTTTCTTAGCAGGATCTCCGCATCAAGGCGACTTTGTCTTTACCGTCGGTGGCTACCACAGTCAGTACGCGGTACCATCTCATTATCCTGTCACCTCTTCACGTGTAGGCATACGCTGGCAATACGACTCCCAGATCTATATCTCGGGTGAAGCCTACTTTGCCATCACGCCACAGGTCGCCATGGGTGGTGGCAGGATGGACTTGGTCGTCGACAAGGGCTGGGTTCGTGTTGTCTTCAGCGCTTGGGCAGACTTCTTCATGCACTATCACCCCTTTAACTATGCTCTCCAAGTTGGTATCTCACTCTGGGCCGAGGTGAATATCCCTGCGTTGCTCTGCAGCATACATCTAGGTCCCAAAGAGTTTTCTGCCCGTCTTGACCTCCATGGGCCTCCAATGGCGGGACACGTCCATCTACACTTTTGGAAGTACGATGCCATCATTGCATTCGGAGCTCAGGCAATCCAGCCATCACCTCTGTCATGGGAGCAGTTTCTGAGGATGGTTAAGAACATGCCAGCTGAAGCTCACGAGTCTGACGCGATTAAATCATCGAATCACACAGTCAATATCACCAAAGGTGTTGTGCCCGTTCACAAAGACGCAAAACCAGCAACGGATGATAAAAGCTCATCTGAGGTTGAGATCCGTGCTACCCATCTCGAGTTCCAAGTACAAGCAAGGGTCCCGATCCTGTCACTAACTATTGGGGCTGCACCTCGCAGTAAGATTCAAGGCTCTGCATCACTATACGCACGCCCAATGCAGGATGCTGCGGCTATCATAGACTCACATCTTACTGTGATACTGCACCCCAAAGGTCGAAAGGATGTTCCGGTTGAGCTGGGAGTCCAGACCATTCTCAAACAAAAGGTCGCACCAGCTCTCTGGGGTCAATACAAGAAAGGCAGCAATCCAGCTTCCATCGCCTCGGAGAGCATGCCAGAACATGCTTTGGCCTTGGACTTCCGAGTAGAGCCAGCAGGCCCATCAGAAGAGGATCTGCCAACGATTGACATTGTTGGGTTCAGCTCCACCAACTTGAAGGAGGGCAAAATACCTACTGTTAAGGAGGCAAAAGAAGAGACATTCAGGCTTGAGAGCGTACAGAGTGAAGAAAGGGGGCATGCACACATGCAATGCGTTGTCAAAATGGTACAGAAAGTAAAGAATCGGCCAAAGTGGGCTGAAGAGCTCCTGGGGAGGTAATAATAAGCCAAACACTCAGAAGCATTTTCTACTCTTCTATGTCATACTCTATTTAGAGTTTCTATACCAAGAATAATAATAAAGGATACACCAAGACAGGAGTCATTACTCACTCGTATTCTTCTTATATATGCTTTATACCGGTTCTATCAACTCTGGGTTCTAGAATGTACTATATACATATAATTTAATCACTTCAGCCTTACTAGGCCTGAGAGCCTCTCTACAGCGCATCATGTATTCCACTTCTCATCAGCCTAATTGCCTATGGGAGCTGCGCTGCAATTGCGGCATGTCTGTTGGGCCTGAGGATAAGACCAATGTCAGCAAGTCCTCGCATCCTACCCAATAGAGGTGTCGTCTCTGAGAAAGAGCCGGCTCAAGGTGCTGGAGCTTGGAAACCGCAATACTGCGACCGCGTGTAACGGAAGCACTGGAGATGCTCTCTGACGACCGCACTGACAATGATCTCTACTCACTATACAACCTCGGACACATATTGGCAGTAATACGAGACCTTCCTAACCACATAGCCTGCATGGATCTGATGCGCCTAGCCCTCCGCATCTCCAGGGCAGAGTATACCAGGGCCGTAGCCAGTTATGAAGCAGAGGACATCCAAATGGAAATTGCCATGGCAAAAGGCGAGACGTTTATTCGAAGCTTTCTATCGTTGCCTGACGAGCCTAAGACGGCGTTTTTCTGGTGTGATGGATGTCGAGCCGATATCACCTTTGCGAGTGAGATTTGGACGTGTCTGAGCGAGAGTGGAAGTATACAGCTAGATGATAAGTGCTACAAGAAGCTCAAAGAGGGAATACAGGGGCCTGTTTGTAGTAAGGAACATGAACACTATTGGGTACCGAAGCGAAACATGGAGGAGATAGATGCGGTGCCAGTGGGCTCTGTTGAATTGGGGGACGAGGTTATTTCCTTTGAGGCTTGGAAGGAAAAGATACGAGGGCAATATGTTCCTAGCTGCATAAGCACATAAGCTAGAGAGTTTTCAAGCATTCTTTAGTAGAGGAGTAATGATACATGTATTACTAAGAGACAGGTCCCTAACTATCTACAACCATCTTCAACTATCTTCTCAACTTCCAGTGTCTCTAATACATATTCATCAAGCACTTAGTAGCGGACGATCTCCATGCGCTTCTTGAGACGGAAAGCAATAGCACGCTTTCGGGAAGCAGCAGACTGGGTGAAAGCACCAGAGCCACCGAAAGGACCAGCAGCAGCGCCGTTGCGAACACGAACGATGCAGACGTTGTTGGCGCCTCCGACAGAGCCTTCGCAGGTCATTCCCTGGGGCATCTGGACCTTGAGAGGGAAATCGGTGTTGGTAGCGAGAGAGAGACCCTGGATGCCGATTCCAGGAACATCCTGGGTCACCTCTGCGGTTTGGAAGGCATCGGGGTCAGTGCCACCGGATGTAGCGTCAATTTCAGCTGTCATTGGACCGGCACCGTCTTGGTTGATCTGAGGGAGTTAGTCGAGGAACTTATGAAAGATGGATCAAACTTACCTGTCTATAAGTCATGGTAACCTCTCCGTTATCAGAAGCCGTCGGCAAGCCCTTGCTGGCTCCCTCTCCAGCCGTAGCAGCAACGCTAGTCTCCTCGGCTGTCTCGGTCTTCTCACCACCGCCTCCGCGGCCACCGCCAAAGAGTCCACCCAAGAAGTTACCCAACTGACGCCTCTGTCGGTTGTTGTTGTTGCCCTGGTTGTTACCCTTGGGCAAGTTGGACAAGTCGTCCTCGACACCAGTAGCACTTTCAGTGCCGTTGTTGGTAGGGACGTTATTAGCGTTTCCGCTGCCCAAAAAGTTGGAGATCATGACGGAGGCGTCAACAGGTCCGTTACCCTGGGTCCTGCCCAGAGCGCTGGCTTCTCCACTGCGGATCTCACGATCGCGAATGATGGAGGTGTCGGCTTGAGAACCGCATCGGTTGCTTGAGCAATCACGAGGAGTTCCGTCAGCAACTGTCTATTGTTAGTGATTCCGTTATATGCTACCAGGTGAGATGGCAACTTACTGCTAAGACCAGGCATGGTAACTCCATTAGCTCCCTCAACAGAGAGAACGACTCCATGAGCAGAAGCCATGGCGAAGAAGGCGGAGACAATAGCAAGGGAATGCATTTTGAAGGCTGTATAGATCAAAAAGGATTATTAAAGTTTGTGTTGCTGAAACTGAGCCGCCAGGGCTAACTTGAGGCTTTCTTAGAAAGGAAGTGAAGAGAAGAGAAGATGATTGAGATGCTGTTGGATTATTTTCCAAGATGTCGAACAAACATACTCTTATATACAAATTATCGTCTATATCATCAGTTTTGATGTTTGATACCAAACTCCTCGGTTGTCGGCTCGCCATGCCCTCCCCAGCGCTGATCATCAGCGATCATCAAATCGCATCACGAGAAACCCCATCCTCAGCTTCAGGTCATCGTTTCCATTTGTCTCAACGCCTCTCACAGCCACATATTCTGTTCAGTTCACGAGTCTCAAGTCGCTCACCCATGTTTCAAAAATCTTGGTGTTTCATGTTTCGCTCAGACCCCCTACGGATCTAACGTTGCACCCAGAAAACTGACACGTGAAACTCTCAACTCTAACAATTCGGAGAATTCTTGGCTTTTTTAGTGAATGCGATTGGTTTGTCAGATTTTTTTGTCTGTGTCGAGGTTTTTAAACACCAAGACGTTTGAACTCGTGATTCCTCACGTCGGCCGCCGCGTATTATTAATAGAGATCAACCCTGGGACTAACGCGCAATTAGCGAAGAGTTTTAATGGCTTTGTTTGCGAGAGAATATTCTTTGATCGGCGCTAGTAGGTTCGTGTTTTTGGTGATGAAACCGGAAACGAAGAGTACCAGGTAGGCGCAGTTCTTCGTGAACAAAAGACCAAGACCAAAGGAGAAGCGATGGCGGCTAAGCCGAAGTATTGATGTCTTCTATTGTTCTTCTCATCATTTGCAGTTTATTCGTTGCTTATGTCATGGTTGCGCTACTTGATTCTATTTAATTCCTGAAAAGTGATATGCTGTTGCTAGTGGATGTGAGCAGTGATAAACCTTCCTGTTTATGCAAACACATTCTGTCGTTTATAAACAATTCATGCGTTATTCTAAGTTCTTAGACATATTTGAGTTTATTCTTCCTGGATGCGAATCCATGTGCACCTAATCTTTTCGGCCGAGTGCCGAGCCGGCAGAACTCGGCTTTCACTCCACCAGGAGTCTCACGATGCTGAAACAGCCACTTGGCGCCCCGTTTTGACAACGTTTCACCGCCACTTTTTGGGCTTGACACATTCAGCTTTCTCCTGCCTAAGTATTAAGTTAAGAATTAGACGCTCATAGCTTAACTCTGAAGAAGAGGCGGTTCCATCTGTGTCAAAGCGTCATAACTGCTACCCCAAGCTCCAGAACGTTTGCTGTGTCAAGTTCCAAGACTTGGCTTCTATCGCGAGGTCACTGACCTGTCGCAACTTTTGAGGGCCAGAGGGCTGTGCAAGAATGAAACGTCGCGGATGGGCAGTATCTTGCCCAGATCGGAAAGGCATGCGAGCTGAATCGGCGTTTGGAATCATTCTCGAGTCTGTTGGTTGAAGAGGTCCTGTTAGTCAAGATACGCAGCGCGACAAAATGATTTCGATTCTCCTGTTTGAAAGGAAAGAGTTCGTTGCACTCTCTGGCACGGCACTCGACCAAGGCTGTAATTGAGTTGTGTCGATCATCTCATCCCCATGCTCGATACCGCGCTCAATTGACTATTCCTACGAGTGGCTTTTAAGCCGAAGTACTTGATATTTGTGAGAAAAGATTTAATTGGAATACAGACTAAGAGTTCACTCAGCTGACTTGAGTAGTATGTACACGACACGATCTGCTAGCTAGGTAACAAGAAAGAAAAACACAAATGCGACTCGGAACTACCAGAAGCCTCCATCTACCCCTGGTTAATAGGATCGTTGATAGGATCAACACCCTTTGCAGTACCAATACGAGCCTCGAACCAAAATCGAAGTCTCTCAACCAAGCCACGGTCCTTCATAAATCGCGCAAACTCAGCTGGGTTGGTAGCAGTCTCGTTGCGAAGATCGGGGAAACCTTCTGGGGTGGCGATATCGCGACGAACAGACCAAGTACCCATAGCAGTCTGGTACTCCTCGCTAAGGATGAAGTTGTGAAGAAGCTTGGCTCCCTCAGGGTGAGGAGCATCCTTGAGAATGCCGGCATATTGCGACCAAGAGACATATTTACCCTTTGTAGGTTGGGAGAATTTGAGAGGCTTGGATTCGCCGAAACCTCCGCCAGCAGCGAAGTAGGCAGCTTCGGTGGCGTTCTTTTGGCTGATGATGGCGCCGGGAGTTGCCGTTCCACGAACCCAGCGAGGGTTCTGCTTGAGGAGATCCTCGAACCAGGAAGCTCCGTACTCTTGCATGCTGGAAACTGGTCAGCTTGGATCGCCGTGAGAGACGTGAGGAACTTACATGAGATAAAAGGCGAAAAGAACCGCGTCGTCGTCGTTGGGGTAAGTCAGGACGAGCTTGTTCTTAAACTCAGGTCGAAGCCAATCGGTGTACTCTGCGGGTGCCTTAATACCGCGAAGCTTCTCTGTGTTCCATGCATTGGCCCAGAAGAAGATATACACTCCATACCAATACGCCGTGCTATCCTTGAAAGCATGATCGATTTGATCAAAGCCCTTGGGGGCGTAGTTGAGCAAAGCGCCCTCTTGAGCCCAGCGCGGGTAATCGTTCAAGGTCTGCAGGATCACGCTGTCGACGTAAACTGACTTTCCACCCGCAGCGAGTTGCTGATCGACTCTGACGTCATGGTACTTGGAGAGATCGACAGTGACATTGAGCTTGATTCCGGGAAAACGCTTCTCGAAAGCTTGTTTCAGACCGGCTTGTTGATTGACTGCATCTCCGCCGTGCCAGAGGGTGACGGTGTCTCCCTCCTTCAAGGCAGCTTTGTAGATCTCATCGAGGCTTCTTGTTTCAACCTCGACTTTTTCGTTAAATCCGAGGACTTGGTCATAGCTCATGACAGAGCTAGCCAGAAAGGCGAGCGAGAACAAAGAATGCTTCATATTGATAGGATTGAATGGTGAGAAGATGATGCTCTGGACTTGCATGAACTAATGAACGGGCATTGGGTCTTTATACAATTGTTCCCCGATACGAAAACTTGATTTAGCCTACGCTACATAACTCAATCTCAGTCGGAAACACCGCGACGGTGTTTCCGGCCAAATCGTGGATAGAGTTTGTCAATGCCGATCTCGCATGATGGCTTATATGAGTACCGGGATTACGTGATGCCCCATGTTTCTACGATTCCTCCAATGAGGAGCACGATTGATTATCGACGCGCGCGGTTCGGAGGGGCGGTGGGATAGACCTCATCCCGCCGACTCTGCTTAGTCGTCATTTTCGTACTTGGCCTTCCTAAAGAGAACAAGAAGTGGGCAGTCGCATTACGTGGTTGACTATATTCGCGACTCGTAACGAGGCTCAGCTTGAACTCAAAATTGGCAGGGGTTACTTTTTCAGAAAGAATCCTCGTGACAGCTCGTGATTCTGGCTAATGAGAACCCAGCAACCTATGAACATACTGAAGGCCCTGCAATTACAGGTACCAATTGTGTTTCCTATTGGCTGCAGTTACGATTAAGAACTGTTACCCAGTCACGGACTTATGTTGTTCTGGCCCGGTTTTGGCATATGATGTTACTTCATGGTTCCATTACACTATGGATTATCCACCGCCAGACTCAGGATAGTTGCTACTTATATACATGACAGCAGCCCAAGCTATTCCACCAATTATGCGAGTGTCTTCTCGCCCTTCTCAATAATGGGAGGAGGACGCGGGATGTCCTTGCGAAGGACATAGCGCTTGAAGATATATGGCAGCCAGACCTTTGTCTCATGAGACAAGAAGCTTTTTGTAGGGACGGAGAAGACCTCTTTATTTTGTGTTAGTAACTGTATCTAATTGGTATTATAGTGGGGAAAACTTACGATCCAATTCCTCAAGGGTCATCTGCTTCGTCTCACGAACGAAGCAGAAGATCATACCCCAGGCAATGAGGTTAAGTCCAGCATAGAAGCCGAAAGCTCCAGTGGGTGTCATGACAGTCTTCATACGAGGGAATGTCAAGCCAAGAACACCGGCGAAGGTGTTGTTGATGCAGACAGCCCAAGCCATACCCTGCTCTCGCTGGATGGTGGGGAAGACCTCGGCTGAATACTGGAAGGCGACAGGTCCCTCTCCCAGACAGTAGGCGATGGTGAATAGGTAGACGAACAGAACGACGGGACCAATGTTAGCAGCTCGGTTGTCGCTGTTGTTGAGGAGTGAGAGACCACCAGCGAGAAGGAAAATGCACATGAAAGGGAAGGTAGCCAAAGTCAAGAATCGTCGTCCCTTGGTATCAATCAGGAAGAGAGTAGGAATGGTGAAGACGACCTGGATAGCACCGTAACCCAGAGAAGCGTACAGAGCCTCGTCGTGGCTGTAACCAGCCTCTCGGAAGATACTAGAGCTGTAGAAAGAGATGATGTTGATACCGCACATCTGCTGGGCCAACATGACAGTGCTAGCGCCGTAGTTGGCACGTCGAATCCTAGGAACAGCGAAGCAGTCCCAAAGACGAGCAAAGTAACCAGCGCCAGCATTCTCGCGAAGCTCCTCGTGGTAGATGATGTAAGAGTAGTAGTAATCGCGAGCACCGATGATGGGGTGAGCTCGAAGCTTGGACATGGAGACGAATCCATCGGCGATGCGGCCGTGCTTCATTAGCCAGCGAGGAGATTCGGGGCAGAAGTAGATGCCGACAGCGAGGAGGAAGGCGGGGATGAAAGCAGAGCCGAGTTCCAGACGCCAGGCGATATCTCCGATATCCTTGACGATGACATTGGCGCAGAAACCGAGGAAGATACCTATCGCTGTTAGTACTCCGGCCTGATTGAGAGAATGTGAGAGGCGTCTTACCAATGACGACCCAAAGCTGCCAGAACATGACGAGAGCACCTCGAATTCGAGCAGGGGCCATCTCGGCGGAATAGATAGGCACAGTAGCGTTCTTGGCACCAATACCAATTCCCATGATGAAACGGATGGCAAAGAGCTCTTGCCAGTTCTTGGCGAAACCTGAAGCGATGGGGGTAGCAACCAAGCAACAGGCTGTGATGAAGATCTCTCCACGTCGGCCGAAGTAGTGGTTGAGAGGATCGACGATAAAGGCACCGCTAGAGACAGAATGTCAGATGAAGTCAGGATGTCGTAGGTGAAATTTGAAGCTTACATCAGACCAGCAGTCAGGAAGATGATGGAGTTGATGATACCAACAATCCACTCATCGCGTCCCTTGCCATCAATGCCAAACTCCTTGGGGAATGAAAGATTAGCGCCATTGGCACCTGTCTGATCCCATCCCTGCGTAGCAGCACCCACGGCACAAAGACCAATTGAGTACCACAGCATCTTAGACCCATGCCACTTGTGGTCTCTCTCATAGATGAGAGCAGCGCGTTCGTCGTCGAGAAGGTCATGGGATTCGAAGTTGTCGGGGTCACGGGCGATGAGAGCTGCTCGGCCGAAGAGGTCAACATGCTCGGACATGCCATTGGACTCGGCAAAGGCGCGAGCGTCGGCGACGACTTGATCCTTGGTTTTGCTCTATAATACTGGTGAGTAATGGGAAAATTGAGATGGTTTGCGGGTTGAATGTACCTGGAGAGGGTTCTGAACAATGTTGAGAGCGACGGAGTGGCGACGACCCTGAGAAGCATGCTCTAGAATCTCAGCACCTCCCTTCTCAGGCGGAGGCGTAACGGTCTTGTCATCATAAGACGAGCCACCGTGGCCAGGTGAAATATCCTTGTCATCCATGTTTAAAGTCCAGTAAATCAACAGTCAGGACAGTTAGAAAGAGAAGAGGAGAGACACTGCTGAAACAACAACAAGATCTTCATAACCTGAGGCTGTATTATATATAAGCTTAAATTTAAAGCACGGCAGTTGGCAACCCTCTGGGGTCAAACTTGGCAATCCGAAGATGCCCACCCTTGCCAAGCCCAGGCAGCAGGTTAACAGTCTTGGCCGGCATGATATCACCACGCGCCAGGAATGTGTTGGAGGTGTGCTACCCCGTGGGATCAACGCGGAGAAGATGCGCTCATTGGACCAGATCACTAGAGTGGGACCGGTGCAGGACTTTTTGCTTGCTTATGCTGGTTTACTCTGCAAATTGAAGATCATTTCCTTCTCTACGGACTGATCAATTGCTGTCAATTTGCAGGTCCTTTGTCAGATTGCCCTGTTGTTATGAGGCATATCGACCTCAGATCAGAAGCACTAAGATTACTGAGATATCCCCAGCTTCCATCTCATGCGGAGAAACAGAAAAAAAAGTGGCTTTAGGCACCGAAATTCGTTCCCCCTTCTTCCCCTAAAAACCAAGCTTTTCCTTTGTCCTCCCCGCTTACCCCACATGTTGTGCCATGGGGATACAACCGCGAAGTCTTGGCCCATCCTCCGAAATACTCCACTTGAGCAATTGATCCAATCATTGATATGTTTATTTCACTGCCTGTTTTTTAGGTCAGGAATTTAGTCTGAGCTTTTTGGGGGAAACGGGCGTTGGAAACCATGTGAAAGGAAGAGTTGGGGACTAAGTGGGACGGAGAGTTGCAAGAATACGGGTGCCTAATTGAGGTTGTTGACCGTCGATGAGTTGATGAAAATTTTGTCGGCGAAGGTGAGATGATTGAGCTCGGGTATCTCGGTCAATGTCGTTGAGGATTGATCATTTCATGTCTTGCATGGTCAATGCTACCCTCTGTGGCTTGAGACTTGAGTCAATTGACTGGGCAGCCGTAGGCGAGCCTGCCGCTATTGAAACGTTCCGGGCCATTTATGTCAGCAGTAAAATTGAGTTGAGACGAACCATTAACGTTATAAATAAAGTTAAAATGCGATCGTCGTTGTTTGTGTTGATCAAAGTTTCACTGTGATCGCGATCATCGGTGGAACAAAAAATTCAACAAGCGGCTTCAACGTTCAAGATGACGATGACACTCTAATAAGTCACCCTGGTTCATCGGAACATTTCACGATAGTCGAGATGCTTCCAGCCATGCTCGCTAACCCAAACAACACTAGCCAAATTGCGGCTCAATCGAAAGTATCAAACTCCCCTGAAGAGCATTGTGTGGTCATTGTCATTCCCGAGGGTTCCTTTGTATTCAGAATCATACTATGGCATGAAGATTTATGTAACAAATACCTACCAATGTCTACCAAAATGACCAGGATCCTTCCATGTTTCGCTCAACTCAATTTCGTGATCAAATCCTGTCGCGTAGCGACCAACGCGTCTCCACTCTTGCCGTTTTCTCTCCAACGTGCATCGGGTTGTATCGGGAATACCGGAAATGGCCTCAAAATCTCTGAAACAGGACCATGACCGCATGCCTGAGCAACAGGCTATTCCCCCTCTTACGCTGGACCCAATAAGCAGGAATAACACGTGAGATTAAAGAAATGCGCTGGTAAGACGGGAGGTAAGAAGAAGCTTAGCAGCCAAGATATCCAGCGGAGTAAAGCGCTCCATTGGAACTCGTTCGGGTAAAGTGTCGGGGCCCCGTGGGAAAGTTTTGGTGGTCTCGTGTGCCTTGGTTTTGATCCTGCAAATCCGGGGCAACGACATGCAATGTCTTTGGGTATTCGGTCCTATACTTTGATCTGCGCTTTGTGTTACCAGACTCGGATAATCATGCAACTTTGAGACCCTTCTCCATTGGAGACCCTTGCTGAAATGTCAAACCAAAAGATTCAAGAATGAAAAGGTAAGAGAGTCGGAGCGGAACCGAATGTGGATATGTAAATCCTCGATATCTTATATTTCCACTATAACGGCCATCATAACTCATTTTATACCCCAACACAAGCATGGCAACTAATTGAGGCGCAATGATATTTTAATTATCACTAGTTAGTGATTCAGGGTCCTAAAGGCCTTCATTCTGCCATGCCGCGTAAAGAAGATGTCAGATGCTGTAAAAATACCCTACACCATCGTTCCAGCTGTGGCCTGAGGCAGACAGAAGAACCAGACTGGACGGGATACCTAAAGCAGTCATCTTGGCGCCGATCACTATCTGACTTTTATCCACCAGCAAAAAGTCAGAGGCTTGAGAGAATAAACCTAGACCATGCATCGGATAAATTCGCGCCGTCCTTGCAGTAGTGGAAAAAAAGAAACTTTTATAGATACGTCATAGTCGGAATAAAACACGTGAAAAGCTCACGCGTTCTAAAACGCGGTTTACTTGACAAATGACATTGGTTTGCATTTTTATTAGCAAGAAATAAACGCCCATGCAAATCAGATGAGAGCAGCATAAGATAGTGAAAAAATCAATTATTCTCTGCAACATGAAATATTTTACTTGACTGTTAGTATTTTATCATAACGTCCTTCTGGCCATATGTCTGAATTGGCTGCTGAAGAGAGACGCACACGTTGTTTACAACTCTGCCCCTCTTGGCAGTAATATCGAGTACAAACATGACCTTACGACTGCTAAATCGGTCCAAAGGTAACAGCATCGAGGTTGACACCCGTGTTGTAGCACGTGAATCCAAAAGCAACACCAAACTGGTCATACTGAGCCAGGTCTTGTTCAGTAAACCTGCAGCCTGCGTTTATCAGGTACCAATCCAAACCAGCGTTTGCACTAATCCCCCCCGCCCCCAACACACTTTGGAGGTTTTCCGGAGGCCCCGCGACACAGCTGGCACTTATATAGGAGCATCCGTTGATATTGTCATCGTCGATATACTGGTCGACGTGCAAATAGCCTTTGAGCGAGAGGTGCCTGCTTTGAGGAGCTTCTTGTCGATCTTTTGGTAGAACACGTTTTCATACGGATAACCCGGTCCAGCTCCAAACACTTCTCGTCCAGATGCGGGGCCTTGGTAACTCTGGCTACTGAGACTGAAAGCATTCGAGTAGGGCGTCACTATCCATGGCGCAGTTGTTCCGTCGTCAAAGCTGGGGTTGATGAGGTAAGTCGGCTCTCCTTCGGCGGTTGTGGTGGTCGCGGTGGTAGTCTCGGAGATGATCATTGAGCTTTCAGTGGTGGCTATAGCTGTAGTAGTCTCGATGCTGGTAGCTACCGTTGATGTTTCGCCCTCGGCGGTTGTTGTAGTTGCACCCTCAGTCTCCGTGGTTGATGTCTCAGCCTCGGAGGCGATTGTCGAGGTTTCGGCGCTGATGGTAGTCTCAGTGCTAACGGTCGTCGTTGCTTTTTCGCTTTCAGCGGTCGTTGTAGTCACGCCCTCAACCTCTGTGGTCGTTGTCGTGCTCTCGGCTGTCGTCAACGTAGACGCGCTCTCAGTAATCACACTGCTAGCCTCGGAGGCAGTGAGGGATCGGGCGCTGGTCTCGGCCGAAAAGGTGGAAGAGAGCAGACTCGGAAGCGGAAGTTGTAACAACCGAGGTTGACGATGGTCGGCACGGCCCTGCATCGACTGTTATCCACGAAGCGAGTGTTGGTTGCAAATGCAACAACTATCAGCTTGTTGGGACCCATTGTGAGATAACTCCACCGAAAGGTAAGCGAGCGTGGGTGGATAAAGAACGATGAAAAGAGCAGGAGAAATCGGGAACATTATCCCTATTACTCTCGATTTACCAACTGAGTCTAGGCAAAAAAAGCAATCACACTAGCAATCATGGCTGATAGTAGCATCTCAATAGTCTGAAGCAGCAACTTGCTAGACCAATAAAATTACTAGTTCAATGAAGGCCGGCTGGCGATATACGAATTTACCCCCTGACTAGTACGAATATAAAAAAGGACAAGAGAAAAGCGCGAGAGACTCATGTATTAGTGTTCGTTTCTAACTGTATGTTGCTAAAAATTAAGGGAAATTGTCTGGCTTACCATTCAGTGTGTAGATACTCGTGTCTTCCTCACAGTACTTGCCCAGGAATAAATATACCATTTGCTTGATCAAAACACATCAAAAAGCAAAAGCCTAACGCCTCGCTCCGTGAGCAATTGTGTCCTTAGGCTCGTTATTTCCGGAGTAATAGACCACAGATTGAAGACGGCAGCATAGCCGATGGACTGTTTGTCGAGATCTTGGTAATCTTAGCATGTTATCCTAAAAGGCTTCGGTTGGGAGGCTGACATTGGAAAAACTCAATAAGACACATCAGAGAAAGAACAACACGGTCAATCTTCCTAAACACACGCCTCTCTTCCTCTAGTGTACCCGACGTCAGCTTCTTCAGCCATGCCAAGATCGAAGCTGGGAGTCTTGGTGTTCATCTTCTCCAGTACGTCTTTTGTCATGTTGGAAGATAAGATAACCTTGGTCGCCGATGAACTGTAGATGAAAATGAGAATGTTGGAATTCAATTGTGAAAAGAGATATGTTAGAATGCGGATTAGAAGATATCGTCTTATATCCGAGTCTACGTTTCCCGGATTATTATTTGCTAGGCTAGCCATGGTCATGCGGGGGACGAAGTGGTTGCTGATATGGAGCCAGGAGACATGCGATGAGAACCCCCGCCATTGGGGCACACGTACCCGACGTTTGTGATAAAAACTTCTAGGTTCTCGGATCGAGGATTAATTGTAACGTGCCGGTTGAACTATGGACGGTGACGGATCTGGAGCCGTAATGAGATCTCTATTAATCGGGTACGCGCACCCGATACTTTTAATAAACGCGTCTCGGCTCCTGTATCGAGAGCTAATGATTGACAACTTATATAGAGTTGGTTGGCCGGTAGTATATCGAGTTTTCGTATCACTTCTACTCAGCTTTGACAATCACATCATTTTCCACTCTCATCAAGATGACCGCAATCACCAGCGTTACCAAACCTCAATCTCAACCTCAGAGCATTGTAGGAGACAAACCTTGGGTCCTACCACAAAATGCTCATTCAATCTCACCAATGCGAAGCTCATAGATCCAGTTGAGGCAAGGGTGATTGAGAATACGACCATCACAGTATCGGGAGGCATTTTCATGGGGGTTTCTGTCGGCCAGTCTCCCCACGATGGCCCAACAGAGTACTCAGTTGCTGTATGAGATAAGATTCGCAAAAGCGCGGACTTCATCAAGATTATAAGTGGAGGCGGCGTTGCAAGTCGTCTCAACAACTTGGCTCACCCTCAGTTCCTTGATGAGGAACTCGGCCATGGTGCACACAACCGCGAGCTACGACACATATGGTACCGCCCACGCGTACACCATTCGAGCCATGCGGCATATGATCAACAACGGCGTTCTTGGAATCGAGCACGGAAATTTCCTAGACGAGGACCTTGCAGAGCTCATGGCCGCAAAGGGTATCTATCTTACCCCTACCTTGGTCACCCACGACGCTATGGCCACGCCTCCCTACGACCAGTTTCTGAACGAGGATTGTTCCAAAAAGAAATGCAGCCGTTCTCGGTTCGGGCTTGAACGCTCTGAAAGTTGCCTACGAAGCTGGCGTGACGACATGTTTCGGCTCAGATCTCATTGCTGGGATGCATCAGTTCCAACGAAGAGAGTTTACAATCCGATCTCAAGTGCTGCCTGTGTTGGCAATTCTTCGCAGTGCCACCATAAACTGTGCCAAAATGATGCGTCGAGAGGATCGGATTGGTCACATAAAGGAGGGCTTTATGGCTGACATGGTGGTTCTGATGGAGAATCCTCTGGTGGATATTACAGTCTTGGACAGCAAGGAGAAGTTGCTTGCAGTTATCAAAGGAGGTCATATTGCATTTAGCAGTGTTAAGGAATTGCCTGTTACAATCAACAGAAAGCCATGGTAGGATCGAGATGGTCATCACTGGCTTTACAAAGTCATTCGGAGAACCAGAACAATAAGCTAGGAGGACATTTTACAGAGCTCATTAAGTTTCGTCGCACCTAGATTGGATTTGCGTGTATGCTATGCAGTTACCAATTGCTCAATTACGATGAATTTTATTAATGTCCTTGAAGAAAAGGTATCGTGTCTCGCTTGGTATGAGAAACTAGTAATAGGTCTGCCCTGATGAAAGTTGCAATACAGTAACCTTAATCCAGGCTCTGTCATCCCGAGAAACCTGGCTAAAATAGAATGTTAGATGTTTCTAAATCCCCCCTCAACTAATCACTCGACCATTCTCAACACTACTATGTACGATTCCCCCTGGGGTGGCCACGTATGGATCCATTTCCCCGGATCGGACCCAGAACAAGTTCCGAAACGCTTCCTGGCTTAGCTGTGCCGGTCACCTCGCTCACCTGGCCCCCTCACATAATAATGGATCATGGTCACAGGAACTCGGATCATGGATGCCCTGTTTTGGCTCACAAGTATCCCATCCATGTCAACTATATCGGCAAGCGTGCCGATAAAACTTCTACCTGACGATATGGATATCCCTGAGCAGATGGGCGGAAGACGGAAGAGACGCCTTGTTCCGGATCATGAACGCAAGCGAGTTCGAAGAGCGTGGGTCACGTAGCCTACAGTTGCGCGCTTATCAGCTGATTTGAGGATTCCTAGATGTATACCCTGCAAGTCTAATAAACCGAAGTGTGATGGTGTTAGTCCATGTCAATGATGTTAGAAAAGTGGCGTGGCTTGTCATTACAGAGGGATCAGCCCTGCGGATAACACCCACAGTCAACAACGATCAGAATGCGAATTGATACTGGAGTCAATTTTACGTTCAAAATGTATCGAGGTGCCAGAGGGGATTTTGATGTTGAGGGAACTTGCCAAGGGCAGTGAAACGGCAGCGTCATCACTGGAATGAATAATATCTGGTTTAGATTCATTCTTCCAAACGTCGAACGAGGCGGCAGATAAATCCTACATCTGATGTATCTGCGACACAGGGGTATCAGGCCAGGCGGGAATGGTTGTCGGGTCACGAGAACCAGCCGAGATGTACGAGTATTGGGACATATGATGAGACATCAGCACCTAAGATTCCTGCAAAGCAAGCCCCGGGTTTTCAGGCCCATGATGAAGAGTCAATAGCTATCCACAGGTGGCCGGTGAGTCAAAAGCATGAGCTGCCCATAACATGAAACCAGCTGACACTGAGTAGGGCGCTGAAGCAGAAATGGCCAGAGCATCTACTGGGATAGTCTCCACTATGGAGGCAGCGGCCACAAGCCTCAGCATTGACTGGGATCAATTTTTCCTACAGAACCTCCTGAACGGATGTGAGGCGAATGAGCGATCGTTCTGGCTGTTGGATCCGAATAATAATTTTGACGTATTATAGTAGAACTTGATCCGATTACCAGATTTGGTTTGCAATGAGAACATAGCAACCCTATTCCAAAGTAGTTTTATACTTATGAGAAGACCAAACCTCCGGGGGAAGACGATATGAACTTATGTCAAATATGACTCAACAGTACTAGGCTTATGATAACCCCGGAAATCTAACCTCCTACTATTTATTATATTCATGGTCCACAGGTTGGCTCCAGGGGAAGTAATAAGACAAGTGACCGGTCAAGCAGGCTTGGGCTCAGGAGTGTCGTCGATTTCCAAGGCATCAGAGTGGCTGCAGACCTTAAAAACTATAATTATTACTATTGTAATAACTGAAATCTCAATAATAAAACAAGCCTAGAGCATTGAATTGTCATAAAGCTTTTTCCATTGCCTTTGCCTTAGCCTTAGATATAGTAATAATTTCCGGTGCCACTAGTCTAGATAGCACTGGCGATACTGGATTCTCGTCAGGGGTTGTGAATAGGCGCAGGCGGGTGATAAGAGAACTCAGACGTGGCGACGCGGTAAGTACAGTAATGGGAACTAGAAGAAAGAGGCTGATGGCCAAGGAAAGAAGCCTATGTGATGTATCTTGGGTAATTATTAGCCAGATAATTCCGAGGCCGATCAGGTTTTCCACCCAGAAGACTCGAAATGTATGGCGCCAGCTGAGGCCAAGTCGATCGCGATTCTGGGCGTCCCATTTGATAGATATGCCCCGAAGCAAGCCGCAGAAAAACAGTGTCATGCTGACAGTAGCCGCCGTTGAGACAATTGACGTGATGACATACTCTAGGACGACGGAGGTGACAAAGCGGAAGATGCCACCATAGCGCTTGATTTCGGACGGATTTGCCACAACAGTGAGGAAAGCGGCAATTTTGGGCAAGAGTCTGAAAATGAACCATTGCGAGAGAACGCTGACGCCGACTCTGGAGGCGCCAGGGTTTTCTACTCGCGATCTAATATTGAAAGCCAAAGTCATGACAAACCAAGCCATCGGGCTCAGAGATTTGGCAAGGATCCGACACACCTGGAAGCGATTAATGAGGCTGAGCCCTGGCTCCTTGAGCAGGAAAAAATATTGCATGTCTCCCTGGAACCATCGGTTCTGCCTATTCATGGCTTCAATCAAAGTCGGCGGAAACGTTTCGTAACTCTCGGTTGTAATCGGCAGTAGCCGGCACTCGTAGCCAGCGCGGCGCATGAACATGGTTTCTACGATATCGTGGCTCATAATGTGCCCCCCAAGGGGAGGTTTTCCCGAGAGAACCGGCAGCTTACAATGCTCCTGGAAAGCCCTGGTGCGGATAATTGCATTATGACCCCAGAAAAGCGCACAGTCGTTGGCCCACCAGCTAAGGCCGAGGTAGTTAACGGGTAGGTAATAGCGGCTGCCGAATTGCATGAGACGTGCAAAAGCACTCACTGCTGGCGTGCCAATAAACGCAGTTTGGAGTAGGCCGATTTGAGGGCACTTCTCCATGCTAGATACTATACGAACCAGCATGTCTCCAGACATAACGCTATCCGAGTCGAGTGGAACAAAAAACTCGTCGCCTTTGCTGTGCTTTTCGGCGTAGTCGTACATGTTTCCACCCTTATAACCAATGTTCTTGCTGCGGCGGCGGTAAAAGGGGGTTTGATAAGTGCCTATACCGATATTGTCTTTGATGCGCGCGAAGCCTTCGTCTTCCATGCACATCACCTCCGGGAGGGTCGTATCGCTAAGCAAGACGAACCTGAAGTGTTGAAGGCGGCCTATTTGAGACAAGCTCTTCTGCATCTCGAGGAGGCGGTCGAATATTGAGCTTGGGTCTTCATTGCGCATGAAGATAACGAGGGCTGTTCTGGACCTGAGTTCTGGGAGGGGTCCTTTGGCGTCGAAGTAAGGATAGACAGATTTTTCTGCATTGCCAAAAGCCATGACCAACAGGCCGATGACGGCACCCCAAGAAGCGACAATGGGCTGGAACGTGCAAATGAAGGTGCAGAATAAGATGGTGCCCTCAAGGAAGGTGATGCCACCCAGTTTGAACTTGGTGTAGTTGCTCCATAGAACCAGGAATGAAGTACCAAAGAAAAGTGCCATGATCAGCCAATGGCGCTGATATCCGGGCATGCCGGTAACCTTGACAGGGGAGAAGATGCTCATATTTTATGTTTCTCAGGCCGACCGGCTCCTGATTTTGGCGTTATGTTTATGTGGATAAGAAATGTCCTTCAGTTGGAGTGAGATGGAAGGAGAGTACTGTCCTTTTAAATTTCACAGCATCAAGAACTGACTCACTTATGTCAGGGCGCCTGGTGGTGTGCTTAAAACAATCATCCAACTATCTAAAAAGGGGACCCCTGACGATCGAGATATTGCGCTTTCTCAGTCTACTCCAATTACGATTTAGTTTGTACAGGAATAAATAAAGTTTAAAGTTGTAATTAATTAAATAAGCTTGACTATCTCGCCTGTAGGTTTATATGAAATTCCAGTTAAATCTCTTTTAGACTTTTCATGCTAGGTTTCTTGGAAAATTCTTAATAAACGTGATGAGGTGAGCTGAATTATGAAAACCTGAGCTTTCCTTGCTAAGGACTGCATCCATTTCTTCTAAGCCAGGTTTATAATGCAATTGCAATCTCCGACCGGAGGGTTTTTTAGGATTGTCTAGGTAGTCCGTCCCACATCACCCTTGTCACAGGATAGGTCCATGCGAGCCTGACGATGCATTGATTAAGGTGGGGATGTAAGCAGTTTGATGTCGCGATGCGTAACTCAAAATATTATTGGAACTTTTATCATAGGGCAGTTTAGGTAGGAAATAATCTACCATTCGTATTTTGTAGTTTCATTGGCCAGATGTCCCTGTAGTAACCCGACCGGAGCCTTAATACAGGCGAGGAGATATTTACAATGGTAAGAAACCCCAGATAGAACAACTGCTCTTCGTTTGGACGGAAAACTGCCGAAACTGCCAGAACTGCCGGTGGTTAATAGACAGATGGATACCCGTCCCAATTTCCATATTCGGTCTAGCTTTCTCTGTAATCGGACTGTGCCTTAAGCTTTTAACTGCTATGATAACGGGCTGATTACACCTAAGAATAAGGTTTTAAGAAACCTTAAATTGGCTATGATAAGATAGCTAAGGTAAGACTAATTTATCATAGGGGCTTGCTTTAGATGAGGGAAATTGCATTAAGATATGCTCGGTCAGGATGATCTGGACTATAAATCCCGATAACTGCACTCGCTAGTAATCGTGTCAAGATTACATGCTCGCCACGATTCTTTTCATACGGACACTGGTCAGTCTCAAAGTTCAGAACTGTTTCCTGGTGACTGCCTTCCTCCCGAGGGCAAGTTCAAGTCACAGCAGGCACTTTTAAAGCGATTAACGCCTGGGCAGCCACCAGGGGCTACGCGTTTATAACTGTAAGGTCAACCAACGAGAAAACCGCCAGGAGGACAATCACGTATATACGTAATCGTCTCAAGAGAACGTCAACGCAGGGCGATAACTCGAACAACAGGCTGCAAGTTCTCTATACTAGCGAAGCAGTCTAAAGATAGAAGTTCCTAGACTCCGCAGCACCGCTCTGATAGCCGATTCTCACTATATAACCATGAGCCAAGCCAAGATACCACTGCGCGACCAGTACTTCGAACAACTTCCAAGGAGAACCTATCTCAATAGTTACTCAAAAGACCTTTAACCAGGGGGAAGATTAAAGCATTTCGCGTCAAACATAATTCAATGTTGCCAGGCGTGTGATGACAAAAGTGGAAGGTTCTTTTATTTGGCTTGTTTATGGCTGAGAGATTATCTTGCTGATCGCGGATTGATCGTAATTCGACCCGCAGAGGAGTACAATACTGGTTTGCCCAGCTAGTTTCGAAGCGACCTTGTTGAAGCCAGCAAGAGCCAAAGCTGCAGATCCTTCAACAATCATGCTCTCAGACCAAGCAAGTTCTTTCAATGCCTCCTTAATATCGTCTTCATTGCAGTCAATCAGTTCATCAACAACTGCATTTGCCAGTCCAAGTGTTATAGTGTTCTCATCGATGCCACCGGCAACAGCTTCTGCCAAAGTGGGAAGATGCTCTGTTTCAACGACATGTCCTGCAGCCATTGATGCAGCTAGAGCTTTTGAATTAATCGCTGAAATACCGTAGACTTTGATGCGTGGGTTGTTTGCTTTGAGGACGGATCCGATGCCACTGATAAGACCACCACCGCCCAGGGAGATAAAGATGTTGTCGATATGGTCACATTGCTCAATAAGTTCAAGGCCAATGGTTCCCTGACCAGCAATGATATCGGGGTCGTTGTAAGGTGATACGTAAGTATAATCACCCGAGGCTGCAAGCTTCTGGGCATGTTGTTCAGAGAGACCAGCCTCAGCGCCGTGAAGAATCACGTCGACGCCATATGACTTAATAGCATTCAGCTTGGCAGGAATGACAATCTCGGGAAGGACGACTGTGAGATCTTTGGATAGAGTCTGCGATGCCAAAGCGCAGCCGATGCCGTGGTTGCCAGATGAAGCAGTGATCAATCGACCTTGTCCTGGTGCTGACAGCTTGGACATGGCACCTCGGACTTTGAAAGACCCGGTAAGTTGAAAGTTCTCAGCTTTGAATAGGACGTTTGCTTTGAGATCGCGGCCGACTTTCTTGGCGGGGATGAGAGGCGTTTGGTAGATGTGATGGCGAATGCGACTTCGCGACTGCACTGAAGCTGCTGCTATTTCTTGAAAGGTCGGCATGGTGATGGCAGTTGACTATAAAGAAGAGAAAAGAGTTAAAGCGTGAAGAAACCCGTGATGAAGGTGTCTGAGGTGACAAATAATTGAGGATGGAGCAATTTGCAGGTCTCGGTCGCATTTATGTTGAGTTTGGTAAGCTTCTGGGCCAGCCAATCATTTCAGGCACCTGGATGTCTTAACTAAGGCGCGCAGAAAACATGTCAGCAAGCAACAAAGCTAAACCGTACTTGGCAGCTCCTCTCACTTCGACGATTGGCTGCATCGCCAATAGCATATCAACTCATAAGATTCGGAACGCCCTATAGGTCCTTGAGCCATATGACATTGATGCATTTGAGCTGTGTCTTCTAGCCTAATGAAGAAAACCTTGCCTCACTTGTGCAATTATGGACTAGTAAAGGAAGATCGGCATGAGAGCCGCAGTATTTAGACCTGCCTAATTAGGATAATTAAGCGTTAGTACCCACATGAGGCAGAAGGGCAGAAACTTCCAACTGATGAAATCCGGTAAATTGATATCATTGAGATATTATAAGCTTTAACTGCCAATAAGTCAACTGAATCTCGTGAGTCAGAATGGTATGCTTAGTAGATCTTTACACATAACCTCGTTCCAACGTCGGCAACCAACTGAAGCCATTCTCCCTGTGGCTTCTGATCCTTCTGCTCAACACTTTTTCCAAAAACCTCCCAGACCTTGAGAAACTTGTGATTACTCTCCTTTTTCGTTTCAACAGCATCAAACGCCTTCACCGTTCCTTCATGCTGCTTCAACTTCTTATAAGCCTCACGAGCCTTTTGCTTCTCAGAATCTTTCGCGAGGAATATTCTGACTTGGATGCAGTAGAGAATCAAGGCTGCGAGACCAGCTGCCAGTGCAGTTGCTACAGATGACCCGTCCACGACCTCTGATTGAGTTCTTCTGGTAGGACCGCTGTCTACTTCGACTTTATCGCCGGGAAACGTGTAGCTGAGCTCAGAGGCGTCGCCGACGTAATCTACACTTGCGCCTGAGGAGTTCGCGTCGCCGATGGTGAATATCTTGCCGGTGGCTTTGGAGGGGTATGTTGGGGTGTTGTGAGCGCCTTTGTCCCTTGCTGAGCAGAACATGAGGATGTTGGCGTTGGCAGCCTCCACGACGGCATTTTCTAGGTCTTGTCTCTCTCTGTCGTCCTTTGGTGGATCGATGGTCCACGACATGGAAATGGCCTGGAATCCTTGTACTATTGCTGCACGGATGGCCTATTGATTATTAGTCGTCGTCACCTCTCACGCGAAAGTTTACTTACCTTTGCAGCACTTCTGGCGGTGATGTTCAGCTGAGCCCCATCCTTAGATGGAGTATCCTCAAATCTTAGCTAAAGAGAGACGCATGCGGACACATGAGGTGGATGTTCTTCGCCATGATAGTTCCGTGCCTAGTCTAAGACATATAGTATGGTTCCAGAAGACCTCGATGTTCAGAACGTACGCAAAAGCTTCTGCCACTCGTGAAATGGTAGTCAAGATCCTTCATATAAACTCCGTCATCGGTGATAGCGACCTGGATCGGCTCGATATTCTCGCTGGCTGGAGTTTCAGTTCAGGAGCAGCACTCCAGGAAGCTCAGCACCCCAGATAGCGAAGATAGCGCCGCACGGAAGTAAATCTCTGCTGCCTACATCTGCCAAAGAGTCCAAAACTCTCGGATATGGACTATCAGTCGGAGCCAGCCATTTTGTCAACCTAGAAAGCTCAGAAAAATGGGAGAAGACGTTCAATCAAACAAGAAACGACGCTGCGAGAGTTCCTGGTGGTTTTCTCTGCAACGACCACGGCAAGCAAGTGGGTGCACAGTGGATCCTTTTCGAGAACAAGTTAGTCGCCTCGGGCACACCGAGATTTATGCGCTTTGCTATTCTGCTTGGCAGGGAAAATGATGAAGAGGAATTCGAGTGCAAAGTCACCATCGATGCTAATGGGGACTGGAAAACAGTACTGGGAGGGTTGGTTGGGTCTGCACCGCGCGATGATCCTATCCTGTTTGACCCAGTTTTGCCGCCTACGAACAAGCTTCGCAAGGCTTACGATATCGAGAATCTAGGATCTCTAGACTTGGATGAGTTTGTGGAGATCGAGTTTGATAAGCCTTTGAAGAAGGTCGGGGGCAGTTCAGCTTAACAGGCCTCGGCAGATCATAGTAGTTTAGGGTAGTAGAATATGCACGCACGGGCCCGAGTGCTGTGAGGGATTTTATTCGCCTGATCCTTCGAATATACTTTCAGCTTAACCACTATTGCTTCGTATTGTGCTATTGCACTATTGGCGGCTAATATACCTACACTACTATGTGAATCATTTTAAGCCCTACCCATGTCGATCATAGTTACGGTGAGTCTCCACATGCCGGTAGGCACGGAGCCGCAGGACAGGACAGGTTTTGCTAACCAGGCTTCTTTCTCTGCGGAAAGTCGAGTGAAAGACAGGGAGGCATTCTTGGAACCTTCGTGAACTTTCTAAGAAACACCAAGAAATCTGAATTGTCTGACTCGGGGTCTGATTCTGGGTCGCCTTCGGGCAATTCGGTTCCTTGTCGACGTCCGTCTGTGCAGCATCAAGATGAGAACGAAGTTAAACAAATTGACGGTGCCGAGGGCATAAAGGAACAAACGGAAGAGAGTGGAGAGAATGCTGAGGAAGCAGTCTCGGATTCAAATCCGAGCACAGCAGCAGAAGCGGAGACCAGAGGTGAGGCTCTACAGCTTGTATGGCAAGAGTTACTGCAAGAAAGCAATGCGGATAACCAGGCTACAGAAGCTCGACTTATAGAGTAAGTAATGCACTATAGTCAAGGCCTGACTGCTAATCATTTACAGTTTTGTAGTTATACCTGGAGTCTATGGAAACTCGACAGGTGAAGAACTTGGACCGAGTCCTGGTTCTGGGAGCTCAGCTTGGGTCACGAAATTTGCCGAGGAAGGCGGAGAGAAACCTAAGAGCCCTCAAAGCAGCTGTCGGGTGTTTCGCTTCGGTTACAACTCTTCAGAGCTTTTCTCTGGCCATAGATCTCGAGAGGCTATTCAACGGATCGCATTGAGATTACTCAACGGGTTACGATCAAAGCGCTGTAGCGAAACGCAGGTATGAAATGACTTGCTATGTTAATGGGATGTTTCGTCTGACGTGGCTGACTTCTATACATAGAAGCGCCTCATATACTTCATCGGTCATGATATCGGAGGCATCATCGTCAAAGATGTACGTGATGAGGGTCTTGAAGTGCATTAAGACTGGTACTAACCATGCTTAGGCTCTCATCACAGCTTCCCTTGACAGGAACTCATGGCAGGACATATCAGAGATGACACGAGTTTTGGTAAGTCAGCCCCATCCACCATATCCCCCAACTCTTCCTGACACTGTAGATCTTCAATGGATGTCCACACCGGCAGAAGGACTCTTTCGACTTGGAAACAAGGTTGGCTAGCTTTCTCTATGAGAATTACTCTCGGGACTTTGGAAAGACACGGCCTTCAGCAGCCTCAATATCAGGGCTTACCAAAGCTATGATCCAAGTGAATGGTCTCTTCATAGCCTCACATGTCGCGTTGCGATGCTGGATAATAAATCTGCACTCGTATGGATCAAATAGCGACGGAGTGAGTGTCCCGATATTACATATAGCACCCATATAAGCATGTACTGACTTAAAACCAGTGTTTTGACGCGTATAGTGCAACATTGGGCGTCCCCTTGGAGAAAAGACTGCCAGCTCCAACTGGAGAGGAATACGCCTCTCTTACTCAGTATCTTGCCAAGATAGAGCCAGGTATGTTCGAGAGATTCGACCATCATTCTATAACTGTAACTAAGTGTTCTCATCAGATGTCCGGGAGCCGAAAGAGTCTATCGGGCCACGACAGTATGCTCAAGAGAGGAAGCTGCTTGCTCTGGCGTCTCCTATCTATCCTCTTCGAAACAGGGTTGAGTCCAACCCATTGGTTGATCTAACAGACTACAAGTCCTGGATAAACAGTCCCTGTCCTCAAATACTTTATCTTCACGGTAGTCATCGCGTCAGAGATGTGGCCGAGAGCGTCTTTTACGCCCTCGAAGACGAAGCGACCAAAGTGAAACGCCGGGAAAACGTTCTATACTTCTCTTTTAACAGATTCGATGTGCGTGCTAATAGTATTCGGGACATGATTGCAACCTTTTTGGCCCAGATTTGCAACCATCACCCGAAGCTCGGACCTGCTGTCAATCGACTCTGCAGTCAGATCGAAAATGAGAAAGGGTGGACTGAGATAGACCTAATTCAGTTTTTCGAGATGGTCAGAATCTCAGCAGAAGTCGAACAGATGATGATTGTTATCAACCACTTTGATAAGTGCACAAAGGGCTCACGCAAAAGGTTTTTGGACCACATCACTGACAGGTATTACAACGAAGAGACCCCCTGGAAGATTGTGGTTACAAGTAATGAGCCTGATGCTCTGAGCGAAGAGCTATCGGGCCCTTTTTGTGTCCCCATTCATATTTCGTCTGGGGAACTGGGAGACCTCGTTATAGACAGTTTCAAAAGCGACATTCAAGCACTGATAAGCTCAAGAGGTGATCTAAACTTCAGAGAAGAGCAGATTCGAGACGAGCTGCGGTTCATGGAGAAGCTAGATCCTCCAGTGCGCCACATTATATGTGAACAGCTTAGAGTTCGGGAGGAATGGCCAGACGAAATATCAACTGGTGACGCCCTTGGATTATTGAGCCTTTCTCAGCAAGCACAAGACGGTGACAAGAATATGGTATCTGTGCTGTATGCTGTGCTCAAGCGATACCCCGACCAGAACTCTCTCGAGTGTCTTCTCTCCTGGCTCCTATACGCTGTCAGACCACTCACAATCTGGGAACTTGCCACCATCGTTTCATTTTGGGATGAGAGGGAATGTAATAGAGTCTCTCCCAGCTTTATGGCTGTGGATAGGCTTGTTGAAAATGTTGAGAAGGACTTTGCAGGCATTCTCGAAGTCGATCACAACGAGGTCAGGTTCAAACACCCGTGCTTACACGAAATCATGGTTAGTGGCGATCCTTCAACCCAGAATGGAGAAGAGAAGGAGTATCCGTGGAACAAGATCAAAGACAAAGCCCATAGTCTCATACAAAGAATGTGCCTGGATTACGTATCTAGGGATACTGTTCAAGAGTATGTCAGAGAGACCCTTGCAGTCGCAGACTCAACAACCTTCGAGACACCGCCTTTCCCAGACCGCACGAATCTTGTTTCATATGCTGTTCAAGCATGGGTACATCACTACTCTCTCATCTCCCCTCTCCCAGATCTATCAGCCCTGTCTTCTAAGAAGGACTTGGTTCAGATTCTGGCCAAGGCCCAATGGTGCTTAGCAAATCCAGCCACGAGGCGTTCTCCCTGCTTTCAATCATTGTTTCCAATTTTTGCTGGACTTGGAATTCTCAACGTAGTGGAGCCCTTGGGTAGCGATGATACTCTACGAGGGCTAGTTGAAGCCGCAAGTAAAGCACAGACACAGGTTGTTGAAGATCTCCTTAGCGAATACGATTTTACACCTATCGAGATATGGGAAGTTCTTAAGGCTGCAAGCTCTTCTGGTAATGAAGAGCTGATGAACGACTTGCTCGACAAGATAGAGGCCAAGGGAAATATTCCCAAAGAATTTGAGTGGCCGCCTGTTTTGATCTATCGGGCTGCCAATCTGGGCCTCGAGGGCTTTGCAAAAAGGATCCTCAGTCTTGGGTGCCCCCCAGATCCAGATGTTGACTGGAGAAACGAGACGTCCATGCAAACATCTCCACTCTGTCAGGCCGCTTGTCATGGATATACAAACACTGTTCGAGTGTTGTTAAAGCATGGCGCCAGCATGGAATTTACAAGCCTGTCCGGAAGGAACGCGCTTCACAAGGCTGCTCTCGAAGGTCATACCGAGACCGTCAAAGTTATTCTGGAAGAATCACAAGTCAACATTGACTGTACTTCAGAGTCAAACTCCACTCCCTTGTATCTCGCAGTCCTTAGGGGTAATCACGACACCGTAAAATTATTGTTGGAGAAAGGTGCAGACCCGAACATGGGCATTTCAAATACGTACACCGGTGACGATCAGTGGACTCCATTGGTTGCTGCCATTGATGATGGCTTCAAGAAGTGCATCGGACTGCTTCTAGATAATGGTGCTAATACAAACCTGCCAGGGCCGTCTGGTCCTCCGCTGCATTGGGCAGTTATTCGTGGTCGAGTCGATGTTCTGGACATGCTGCTCGAGGCTGGTGCTAACCCCCGGAGTGAGCTGCTCAAGGAACCTCTTCTATTCTCGGCCGTGGGCGCTGAACTTGAGGGAGCTGGTTTAGCTATGCTTCAGAGGCTACTAGAGCTCAAATTGGATGTCAATGGCCAAGACAGTGATGGGGTTACAGCATTATTGGTAGCCCTGGTCTCTTACCCGCGGCAAGGCTTCGAGGGCACCTCCTTGGGCCCTACAGACGGCTTAAGAGATGCCGCTGTCAAGATGCTCCTGGAACATGGAGCTGATCCCAACCATCGACCATCCAGTAGTTACTCGCCACTGATGCGCGCCGTCTCGGCCAAACAGTACAGAGCAACTGAGATGCTTCTAGAAGTAGGGGCAGATCCGAACAAAAAACCCCTAGAACGGCTGCCACCTCTTATCTCTGCCGTCTACATACCACAAATTGCACGACTCCTGCTCAAGCATGGCGCGCACCCAGAAACAGGTTCCAAAGATGGATGGACGCCCCTAGCATATGCTGCGTACAAGGGATACACAGAAACCGTCGAGGTGCTTCTCGAGTACGGGGCATCGGTTGATACTCCGTTTGGCGCTCCTATAGAGCACCCTGCCCGCATTGGCTCCTTTATGGAGCTATGCGAGAAATCTGACCTCACTGGAATGACTCCCGTTATGTTTGCTGCATGGCAGGGGCATGATGAGATAGTTCGACTTCTGGCCGAAGCAGGAGCTGATTTGCAGCGCACAGGTGGCATTTTTGAAGATGAACCTCCTGTACTCTTCAGTTCAGGTGAAGTGTTATCGGCGCTGCTCGAATTTCCCACAAGGATCGATTTGAACGTGACCGACAGATTGAAAAGAGGTGCTCTTCACAGGCAATGTACTACCGTTGACGGTATGCGACGGCTGATTAACGCTGGGGCGGACATTGAGCTGACTGAATCTACTGGGAACACCCCTCTGGGATTGTTCGCCGGCTCTGACTTGGAAAAGGTCAAGTTGTTGGTCAAACGAGGGGCTAATATCAACCATATGTCTCCATGGGAAGGCTCACCTCTACACCAAGCTTGCAAAATTGGATTCTCTGACTCGATCAGGTTTCTCGTTGAGAATGGCGCAGACCTTACTTCAGTGCATCCGTACAAAGGCACACCATTGCAAACGTTATGCGCCCCGGAGGAAGCGATTGATGCACTACAACATGAAGAGATGGTGAGATATCTTGTGTCTGAATATAAGAAGCAGAGCGTGGACATCACAACACAGAGTGGCATCTTTGGCTACCTCGCCAACGCAGCAGCTTTTGGGAGCCCACAAGCTATTCTTAGCCTCATTCTTGAGCAAGAAGGCATCAAGGTTGACGTTAGAGACGACATGGGCCGTATGCCAGTTCATTTTGCAGCTTGCAATGGCCTTCCTAGCTTCAACGATATCTTGGAGAGAGGTGGTGATGTCAACGCGAAGGACAAACAGGGACGTATGCCACTGCATTGGGCTGTCCAAGCAGGTAAACTGCAGGTTGTGAAGAAGATTATTCTCCTCATGGATGACAAGTTGGAAATCGATATCCCAGATATTGACGGTTGGACACCACTTTGCTGGGCTCTTCGTGGTGCTTTACCCTTGACCCAGGCTGAGAATGTAGGGGAGCCCTCACTACGTCTGGATGTTGTAAAGCTTCTCATTGAGAAAGGGGTCAAGACAGCTGTGGCTGTGAGTTATAAAGAGGAAACATGGGCCCCTCTGGATATTGCTCGCTATCACAGCGGTGATCCAGAAATCATATCCCTGCTCGAAAATGATCTTGAAACAACAAACAAAGACGGGGCTGAGAACAGTGACAAAGATGATGCGACAAGTAAAGCGCAAACGGTGGCGAAGAAGGGTGTTCGGCAAGATTCTGCTTTCTGCGACTATTGCCTATCAGTGAGTCTATCTTCCAGTGGGTTTCTTTTTATTTACCTTCTAATAATCACAGCAAATCTACGGGTTATACTGGGGCTGCGAGACTTGCGAATGGTTCTGCCTTTGCTACAAGTGCTACCAGCACGTTGATATACTGCATCCGGCGCATAACAACTTTGAACAAAAGGGTGAAGAGGAGTTTGAAAAGATTGAAGGCGAGACTTCTACAACAGCCAACTCTGAGTCTTCAGATAAGCAGTCAAATTCTGGGTCGATTCTGAAGGGTCTGAAGGCGAGGACGGAGAAGGTGACTCTTAGACTCAAGGCCAATTATTAGAGCTTGATGTGTATCCGAAGACATAATGGAACCATCGTATAACGGTTGATGTAGGAAAAGTGCCCTTGAAAATTTGTTCCAGAAAACTTATACTCGACTATCTCGTAGCTCGTTGATCATGCCTCCATCTGCTGATTTCTCAATTAAAGTTAGAAAGTGTCTTTCTAACTAGATGGGCTTTAGCTTTAATTTACATCTGGCTGTGAGATTACTTACCCCTTTATACTATTCAAATTAACTGTAACCAAAGATGACTTAAGTCCTTTGCTTTCAGCCTTGACAATAAATGACCCTCTGACCTTATACTTTCCCCGAACAATTGCCAATACCAACCCATTGAACGCATTCCTAGTCTTGGAAGGAAACGCAGTGAAATCCGCAGGATACCCGTTATCTGTCGCAACTATTTCCCCTGGCCCCTCGACAGAAAACACAACGCTATTGTTAGCACTCGGTACAGCTCTTCCCGTCGAATCCGTGATGGTTGCCTTCAAGTACACGAGGTCCTCGCCATCGGCGTCGATTGCCTCGCGATCTTTCTCCAGTTTGATTCTTGTAGCTTCACCTGCAGTTTGAGTTGTCTGCGTGGCCCACTCCTTTCCGTTCTTATATACTACGACTCTCACTTCACCGGGCTGATAAGCAGTTTCATTCCATCGAAAGCGATACTGTCCAGCTTTCCTCTCCACGCGGCCCTGTGATTTGCCATTAATGAAAAGTTCAGCTTCATCGCCTGAGCTGAATACATGTACAGGCGTCCTTTCCCCAATACGGTCGGGCCAGTTCCAATGAGGTACGATGTGCGCCATGGGCAGATCCGGTCGCCATCGAGACTGGTACAGATAGAATCTCTCTTTGGGAAACCCCGCTAGGTCAATAATCCCAGAATACGCGCTTCGAGCTTCAGGCCAAGGCGGCTCTCCTAGATAATCGAAGCCAGCCCAAGTGAACCCGCCCGCAACGAATGGATGTTCGTCTTGAGTTTTGAAAACCCTGTCCGCAGACGACCCTGCATCAGCGGAGTACAGCTCGTATCCACAAATTTCCAATCGATCGTAGTCTGCACCAATGCTCTGGTTGATGGGCGAGCTGTCGTAAGGCGTAACTGGAAATGTGAAGGTACCACGGGTGCTGAGTGACCATCCAACTTCACTACCCAAGATGAGCTTATTGCTAAAATTGCCGTGAAAATTGTCGTATTGCCCAGGCCGGGCCCGGGAACGGTTAAGATGTTCGTATGCAGGCCCCCAACGGATACCTTCCCCCTGATAATTCAGGTTGATAATATCATAGATCTGAGGTAATGTCTCGTTAGGAAAGCCGACGTTCAACGATCCGGTGACAGGCCGTGAGTTGTCCTCTTCGTAAACGATATCCTTAAGGTTCTTGGCAATTCGCGTTGAAGCTGGAATATCATGCAGATTTTGTTCCATGACCTCATTACCAACACTCCACATAACCACAGAAGGATGCTTTCTATCTCGGCGTATGAAAGAGCGAAGATCAGGCTCATGCCAGTCCTTGAAGATGAGGTGGAAGTCAGAGGGGACCTTTTCAATCTCCCAAACATCAAAAATCTCATCGACGACGAGAAACCCCATTTTATCTGTGAGCCCAAGAAGTTCGGGTGCTGGAGGGTTGTGCGCCATACGGATTGCATTGACGCCGAGTTCACGAAGCGTTTCCAGCTGTCTCTCTGCGGCGCGGTAGTTGAATGCTGCCCCGAGAGCACCAAGATCATGGTGCTGATTGACCCCATGTATATATACCTTTTGACCATTGACATGTAATCCATCGTCGGGTGTGAAGAGAAGCGTACGGATTCCAAATTCTGTCTCATACTCGTCCAATAACTCACGGCCATCAAAGAGGCGTGTGACAGCGGTGTAGAGGTGCGGCGACTGTGTAGGTGGTGGTCCCCAGAGCTTGGGATTAAGTAGTTTGACGCTCGCGATAGTTTTTTGAGTAGTGTCTGATGCTGTTTGAACGATTTTGTGGGGGAAAGATGCAACTCTCTGACCGCGAGCTCCTGAGTTGCGGTTGTTCTCGTAGATTTCTGTTTGTACCGAGACATTTCTTTTTCTTTGGCTATGGCTAGCAGTGTTGACCTCGATCTCGATCTCAGCAGAACGAGAAGACACATTCCTAGTAGTGATTCGAGTTCCCCAGTGAGCGACGTGTATCTGTTCGACCTTGGTAATCCACACGTTGCGGTAGATCCCGGCTCCAGGGTACCAGCGAGATGAACGAGCAGTAGGATTCTCTACACGAATCGCCAGCTGATTATCTCCTTCTTTCAAATAACCCGTAAGGTCGAGACGGATCGAGTTATAACCGTAGGGCCAGCCTCCTAGTAGTTTTCCATTGAGCCAAACCATCGGATATGACATAGCGCCGTCGATGTCTATGTACACATGTTTTTTAAGGTCCCTGGAGGTCATCTGAACTGATTTTCGGTACCATCCTATCCCTTGGATGGGCAGACGTCCCATATCTCCAGGAATTACTGGGTTTGCCTCGGTGTAGAACGGACCACTTATAGCCCAATCATGCGGTACTTGAACACGCTCCCAGTCGCTATCATCGAACTTGGCATGTATGTATGGAATATCCACCTCCGGCTCCTCCTTTGGTCTTTCATGTTGGTAGTCGGGACTTTTAATGAAATTGTTACCAGATGGCAAGATCCAATCTTTGAGTACATAAAGATCTGTTCCATTCGCGTCAGGGCGGTAGTCGTATACCAAATTATCAGGAGTTGATTCCGACCGCCAGAATCGCCATCCGTCTCTGAGCCGGATTCGTTCTCGTACGTTAGGCTCAGAAATGCAAAGGGCGGGAGAAATTCGCAGGGCAAGAAGCAGGGTCCAAATAGTGGCTGATTTTATATTGCAGCCCAGCATTATGTTGGGCATAAGTATGTCCGATAAGTTAAAAGTATGGCTACCAGTTGGAACTGAGATTGGTGGATTAGGAGACTTATGTATTACTAAATACCCAAGGCATTTTCCTATACGAAGTATACGCTGCCTTTAATTTAGCCAGAGAAGGACTATTTAAAGAGGGGTTTTAGCCTATATAATAAATAAATTACATCACATAAAATCTTCAAACCAATAGTCTTGCAGCTGATAGAACCAGGAACTATCCTAGTATTGCAGATCAGTGGAGCAGAATTATTCCACCACTTAGTATCACCTCTATTTCACTGGGCCTCTGCTTATAATGCTATGCAATGCGGGGTAAACCTAAATCGAATAGTAAGGAAGTTGAGCATGGGGCTAAGAGAGATTTGATTATGAAGTAGGGAGAAGAGGCATGGAATCCCTTCGGCATGGCTCACTATCACGGAGATGATTGGGACGTTATATCTTTACTGGATAGTAGCGCTATAAGGGACAAGGACAATAACGAGTACACCGCCGACATAATGCAGAAAAAGGTAAAAGCCGCAGCTAAGATAGGAGCTCAACCGGGGAATGGCTGCTGTGATCATTGCTTTTGGGTTAGTTCTTGGTGTCCTTCTCTCATGCACCCGCTAATCTTATATTGTAGCGGATTTATGGGTTCTATCGTACCTGCAAGACGGACCATTGGTACTGTCACTGTGACGAGTGCTATCAGCACTCTGATATCCTTCATCTAGTACATGAAGTCTTCACACAAAAGGCGAAGAAGAGTATGAGGAGGGCGAAAAGAGGATTCAGCCATAGCCACTTCTGGCTGATCTGACACATACTCCTGAAACTCTGACTCTAAATCCGACCACTTAAAAGCTCAGGATGATAAGGACAGTGGTTCGTGAGATGAGAGATTGATTCCAGGGAAATGAAGAGCTACGGGTGTATCTAATAGTACCTTTCGACACCTACGAAGCTCAGTTTGTGTAATTTATGTCGGCACAACAAACCAACGCTAGGATACCCTATCTTTCTTCACCCTACCCCGTATTTTGTTAACCAGCCCTTTGAGCATTGAGAAACACGAGACCTATACGTCAGAAGGAGAAGATAAAGTAGCTAAAGAGCTTGATAAGTCTATGCTAACCTTTCTCAAGACTCTGATTGCCTAAGACTCAAGCCCCGAGTTACTTGCCACCCACTAGCCAGCATATCTCCATCCCTCAGGCTCACCAGCCGCATCCTCTGCTGCAGTCAGGGCCTTGTTCTTCTTGGCCGCGTACCACTTTGTGATGAGAACAAAGATCACAACGAGGCCACAGCCTGCAATGATGACACCACCTCCAGTCTGATAGTAAGGCTCCTGGTTGCGAAGGAAGAAGTACGGAGTGAACCAGTGAGAGACAGATGACACGCAGTTAGCGTAAGCAATTAGTGCTGCACGCTTCGTGCGGGGACGAGGGACAACAGTTGTCTCCCAAGAGATTTGGATCTAAGAATAAGTCAGTGAAAGATCTTGTTGTGGATGATGAGATAGGTGGGATAACTTACGTTCAGACCAACAAAGGGACCGACGACGAGAAGGATCATGCAGAAGTACCGGGCGCCGACGTTGAGGGTGGTGATCATGACGGCACAGCCGATCAGAGTAAGAAGGATTGGAACGATGATGTGATAACCGTGTTCCAATCGCCGACCAGAAGACCACGAGATGCCCATCATCAAAATGAAAGCGATGATAGGAGGAGGCGCTTGGATGAGGTAGGTAGTGGTACCAGAGAATCCGAGGGTAGCAACAATCTTTGCATCGTTGTTAGTGATGGAATGCTATAGGAAGGAAGATGAAATTACTTACAGAAGGGAAGAAGTCCTTGTATGACTGGGCGATAATCAAGAAGAAGTGAATGGCAGCGAAGAGGTGAGCAAATGGCTCCTTCATACACATCCAGAAGCCGTCCCAGTAGCCACCAGCATCATCTTCAGCAATACCACCGGCGGACACAGTCTGACGGTACTGAGCCATAGCTGCCTCTTCCTCGGTGATGAAGTACGTGCCCGTCGAGTCAGGGAAGTTGGGAATGAACCAGAAGCTCACGAGAGCCACCAAGATACTGACAGCACCTGGACGAACTGTTAGCTATACAAACTGTATTGTTATGAATGGATACATACCTTCAAGAAGCAAGAACCATTTCCATGCTCGAAGGTTTGCAACGCCCTCCATGTTGGTCAAGATGCCAGCAGCCAAAAGACCCGAAAGTGCCTGCGAGATGGTGTTTCCCGCATGCCAGATACCCATTCTCAGAGGCGACTCGTGCTTCGTATACCAAGAAGAGGTCATGAGAGAGACAGCAGGCACAAAGGGTCCTTCAGTAAAGCCAATGAGGAAACGGCAGAGACAGAAGCCCCATCCTGCAGAAACGGCAGGCATACAGATGGTCACGCAAGACCAGACAAGCATGCAGCTAGGGAGAAGGACTCGAGGGGTACCCTTGGCGAGAATGACGTTGGCAGGAATCTGAGAGAGGATGTAGCCAACGTAGAACATGGAGATACCGAGTGACCAGATTGTATCCGTCATGTGAAGGTCTTCTTGCATACCGGCGAGTCGAGCGTTGGAAACGTTGATTCGATCGAGGTAGCTGAATCATGTTAGAACGAGGAGTATTAGGGAATATGGAATAGCTTACTTCATCAGCAGCATGGCGGTGACCATGGGAAGAAACTTCCAGTCGAGTTTGCGAACAAGAGTTTTCTCAATGGCAGCACGCTCCTCGGGAGTCTTGTCTCTAATGAGGGGATAACGTTCGAGGATCTCATCTCGCACAGGAGCAACTTCTTCGTACTCGACATCTCGTTTGATGTCCAAAGATCCGGGTTTTAAGTGCACAGAGCCCGTCATGTTGACAGAGTGATAAAACTGATCAGTAAAGAGATAGAACAACACGAAGATGGTGAGAGAATGGGCGAGAGGCTGCTGCTGATCATTCCAAGAGCCATGGGTATCATACACTTTTATACATCCCAATCCTTACCCCAAGCTGGGTAACCTCTTCCAAGAATGCTAAGATCTTGTTGTTGCTCCAGCGTGTCTTTTTCGCTCTTCCATCCGAGCTTAACTACCGCGGTCCCCCCGCATCCCCGCGTTCGTGGAATAACCTTTACAAGATAGAGTGAGACGTTCGCGGGGGCTAGCGTTCGGACCCAGCCCGTCGGCTACGATCCGCCAATAAAACTTCATGATTCGGGACCGACGGACTTGTTCCGGATAGAAGTCTGGGGGCTGAGCCAACCCAGGGTTATCAAAGCGAGTTACTGACTGTTCCTGATGAGGAATAGCGTTGCACTATACGACGTAAATGACTTGGAATTTCGGGGGGTATGAAGTCCTGGTCATTCTGCGAGAGTTAACCATATTTTAAGCATATCTACTTTCGGGAAAGTGAACTTACCTGCAGGTTGCCCTGTCCTCCCATCATCTTGGTAGAAAGGGACAGGAGGAATTGCTGGAAAATGCTCAATGCAGAGAACTTGGATGAGCACTGTGTTAGAAGTATAGACGCTTTGCTCACTACCTCGAACGTTTGCGTCAAGCCTTGTTGATTCGGCTGTGGTGCGCGCTGAACCAGACAGACATACGCGACAGCAGCTGCCAAGATATCATATGCGTCTAGGAAAGATACCGTGGTGCCACTCCCCGACCTGTTATAGAGTTTCTCAATGAGTGCCTTGCAGCAACTAATCGTATCGGCTTCAACTTCGCCGTCACTCTCAGCATCGACTTCGGAGTTTGTCAGATTCTGGTCTCTGGGTTGGACCATTAGGATTAGGGCCCGGCATGCTAGCTGATCCAGGTAGTCGAATTGCGGGCTTGTTGGGGTAGTAGTGCCTCCGGTTTGCGGGGGAAACTCTCGCCAGAAGCATAGGTTGCTGTAGGAAAATAGCGGGCTGGATTGGTGCCTTCCAAGTACATCTGAAATAAGCTGAGCGTGGGTGATAAGATGTTTACTCAAATTAAGCTTATTTTTCACTGCCCCTGATATGCGAGGTTCTATCTCGTCCTCTGTTACATCTGGTACCTAATATATGGTCAGTAATGTTAACGTCGTGTCTGATCGGTCATCATACTGAAACTGAGATGTCAACCTCCGTAGTGGTGAACGGTCTACCCATAGCTGATGCTAGAGATCTACAATATTTCGTTAGTTCTACGGTATGTTAATGTCCAGACATGAAACTTGCCTATCCCAAAGATAAACACTCCAGAATAGCCACTCAACCCGATAAGTGCCGTCTGAATCTGATGTGTTCTGTTGTGGTACTGTCTTGTGTAGGCCCGCAGCAATGCAATTCGTCATAATAAAACCCATAAGGTGCCAGGCTGATCCACCTGAAGCACTAAACATTGAAAAGACTGCAAGCAGAAGCATGCAGTGCAGTGTGTCCAGAGGCCCTTGGGAGTGGAGAATGAAGGGCAATAGCTTCACAGCTGCAGCGTGTAGATTTATAGCCAGTGAAGAAAGGCGACCAGTATCAGGCGACATGCTGATGCCTATTGCCACAGCCAGGTATGTGTTGAAGCGAGGCAGTGCGGTTCTAGCTGGATCGGCGCCCTGATTGCTCATCTCCAGTACGGCCTCGTACTGCTCAAATAAGCGATGTTCGTCAATATGTGGAAGCCAGACGCTCCAGTCGAGAAACCGCTGGAAGTGGCTGAGCGTCAACTCGCGTGTAAGTGGGATGAGTTGGTCATCCATCACATACACTGGTTGCGACGATGATGCTTTAGAAGGGTCTCGACCATCTACAGCAAGAGCTGCCGATATTGACTCAATGATGGCGAGTTTATGTGGTCTGTCACCCGTGTTCGTTCGAGACTCGGCCATGGCCTTGTTAGACAAGAGGCCAATGGCGCTCATGGTGTCTTGGACACTTGACTGCTCCTCTCCATTGGCAGC
Organism: Fusarium oxysporum Fo47; assembly: GCF_013085055.1. Classification (NCBI taxonomy): domain Eukaryota; kingdom Fungi; phylum Ascomycota; class Sordariomycetes; order Hypocreales; family Nectriaceae; genus Fusarium; species Fusarium oxysporum. Next base: position 4,097,566 of record NC_072845.1, read on the forward strand.
GATCTGTTCACTCACAGGCACGGATGAAATAGATCCATAATTTGACCGTCGGCGTTTGCCATTGATGGGCGAAACAGCATCTGCTGTACCAAAAGAAGTATGTCTGGCCTGAACATGTTTCTGCTCGGCAATCTTGATTTTTTGTTCAAGTTCAGCAACACGACGTCTTAGAGACTCAACATAACTAAAAACATCAGTAAATAACTCTGCATAATGCTATTTAAGCCACGAATGTATTGTGATCACATACCCATTGACTCTCGCATGCGTCAGAGTGGTATCCTCTCCATTGAAGTCAAACTGCTGAGACCGAGCAATGCACTCAACGCCAAGATCTGCACATGAAGTACATGCCGGACGCAATCTATCGCACTAGGTCCCATTAGTAAAAACCACAATATGCATGATAGTAACAAGCATCACCTTTTGCTTCCGCTTGAAGCATCGCTCACAAGCGAGACTGTTCTTCTGCGGAGGCTGGGACTGTGACGAACTGGGGCTACTGGCCCGTGCAGGGCTTGGAAGTGAGACACGGGAAAGTTCGCGCCAATCAGTTGCCATCTTGCATGTTTCTTGGATTGATTTAGAGGCCCAAGAAAGATACGACACGGAGTGAGCCCGAGGGACGCGTTGGGTTCGGAGGGGAAGCTGGGGATGACCCCAGATTTATCGGACTTGGTCCTACAGTCACGTGCGATCTGGATCAACATGATTGAAAGTGGTCTAACTTAGTCTGGACGGGCTCCTACTGGAGCATGAAGCGGAGGAATTACACTCGAATTTAACCCTGGGAAATGAGAAAATGACTATCTATAAACTATTTTGCGTGTACAGGACCCCGTTCCTTATGCTGCAACTGGGACGCCATTGGTGGCCCCATTTGTGATGCCATTACCATTCGTGACAGCACCATTTGTCGAACCGTTTGTAACAACACCATTGGTAGTCTTCGTCTCCACAGAGTGACCGTTTGCCTGTTGTGACTTGACAACCGACGCATTCAACGCCGCCATCTCGGTACCTCTCTTGGTAGCAGCACCAAGAAGGAGGGGACCATCAGTAGCAGCCATGACCCAACGAGCTCCCATCTTGCAGAACTTCTCAACAAGATCAAGACGAGCATGAAGACCACCAACACCCAGCCACTTTCCATGCTTCTTACACGCAGCAATAGTACGCTCATAAGCCTCAGTAACACGTGGGTTCTCGTAATCTCCGGGAATACCCATCTCGGCAGTCAAGTCATTGGTACCAATGAGAAGAGAGTCAACGCCCGGAAGAGCGGCAATCTCATCGACTAGCTCAAGAGCTTCAAGGGTCTCGATCATGGGGATGACCATGGTAGCGGCGTTTGTGACGGGGTTGGAGACCTTGGCGGGGATGGAGCGGAATTGATGATGGGGGAGACCGTTGGTGGAGGAACGGTGACCAATGGGCTGGAACTTGGCTGCGTTGACGACATCTTGAGCGTCTTGTACAGAACGGATGTGAGGAACGATGATTCCAAGAGCGCCGCCGTCGAGAATTCTTGAGACGAAGAAGGGATCCTTGCTGGGGGCTCGGACGATAGGGGAGATGCCAGCGTAGAGAGCAGCGACACATAGTTGGTTTGTCGTCTCAAGATCAAAGGAGGAGTGCTCCATGTCTACGAGAATGCCATCGTAGCCAGCTGTCTTGGCCATGCCGGCTATCTCGATGGACTTGACGAGCTTGATGCTCATAGTGTAGGCGACTTCATCACGGAGAAGCTTCTCTCGCATGGGGTGGGGAATAGGTGCAGCCATTTTGCGAGTTGATTGGGGTGATAGAATAAACGGGGAGCTTGATCTGGTGTATTGGAGTAGGTGATAGTGGGAATTGGGGATTGGGGATGGGGATGCTGGTGATTGATGAGGATGGAAGCGGTCAAGGTGGTTTCTCCCGCATATTAATATACACCTCTTCATGATCGTAAAGAGTCATATTTCTTCCTCAAGAGTCAGATACTGGATAAGTCCTTCTCCGCGTCCGATCTCGTTCCCCATCAATTGCCTCCATTCAATTCTAGGACGGAAGCCGATTGTTGGAGCCGAGAAGATCGTGGGGTCGGAGCGGGGCCGCATACGACCCCGAAAAGTCATCGGACATTGTCCATCTCACATCGGCATGATACCTACGGATAACGGATGCCGTAAAACGGAACAGAAAAGAGAAATGATTCACCGGTTGGATCCCGCGGGAGTCAGAGGCGCTGGAATTCGCCTTGAGGGAGATACATAAAAGTGCAAGACGTGAAGACTTAGACTCTTGTTCTCCAAACACCAAACTCTACCCCACAAACATCACCTTGCATCTCAATACTCTCATCTCATTCACCATGGCACCAAGCGCTGTAACAGACACTCCACCAGAGACTCTTCCCTCTGGGAAGCCAACAGTCTATGTCATGGACGCATTCCACCCTCAAGTCATGGCATACTGCCAAGAGAACTTCAACGCTATTACTCCCGATAACCCCAAGCACAGCCAATGGAGGCAAGAAGCACGCTACCTCCTCATGAGATCCTCTCGCTTAACTGCAGAGGACATCAAAGCCTGCCCTAACTTGATCGCCATCGGCAAGCAGGGTGTTGGTATTGATAAGATTGATGCTAATGCCTGCGCTGCACGTGGGATCAAGATCTTCAACACTCCTGGTGTTAATGCAAGAGCAGTCGCTGAGCTTGTACTGACTCTCGCTACTGCATCTGCTCGTCAGGTTGGCTCTATTGTTGCCAAGCAGTCTGCGGGTATTCTTGTACCCAAGGAGAAATGCTCTGGTTTGATTCTACATCGCAAGACAATTGGCATCCTTGGCATGGGCAATATTGGCAAATGCGTCGCAAGTATCTTCAGAGGCGCTTTTGAGGCAGATGTTATTGCTTATGATCCCTTCCTCCCCGCCGATGCATGGGCCGACATTCCTCATCAGCGAGCCAGCTCTGTTGAAGAGGTTTTGGAGTCTTCAGACGTCATCACCGTTCACATGCCTCTTACCCCACAAACAAGAGACCTCATTAGCTATTCTGAGATGAAGAGGATGAAGCGAACAGCCATCGTCATCAACACCGCACGCGGAGGTATCGTCAACGAGGATGATCTCAAGCGCGCATTGTCTGAAGGACTCATCTGGGGTGCTGGTCTTGACTGTCACGAGGAGGAACCCCCTAGTTATGAGAGGTATCACTCACTTTGGGAGGTTGGAGCTGTTAGTACGCCTCATGTTGGAGCTGCGACGGCGGAGACTCAGATGCAGACAGGAATGGCGGCAGCGAGGTATTTGTTGGAGTTTGCTCTCAACAATCCATAGGATAGCAGAATTTGTCTTTAGTTGTAGATTGTTCACAAAGAATGCACGATTAATGGTACCAAGTTGTCTTATATCATGCCCTCCTTTAAAACTCAAAACCGTCCCATACACTGGGATTCGTAGGATCTCCATAAACATATTGACCGAGCGCAGACTCCATATTCCATAACGAATCGTAGTTGAGCAGCGCCCAATTGACCGACGATCCATCTTGATATTCCTCAGACATTTCATTCCCATCTTGCCCTGGAACAGCAAACTGGCTCACAGGGTCCAGCAGACCCGTCCTCGTCTGCAAACTCTGGTCAAAGAACTGGCGATTTGTGGAAAAGTCCGGCATGTTTCCCAAGGTATTGGGTAAAGAACTTGTGCCGAGGTCCGGAGAGAAACTTCGTCCATTAAAGTTGCTGATATCGTTCGGGAAACCCAAAGCTGGATCAACCGGGAGACCTACAGACATATCTCGCACGTTGGGCCATAGCCTTTGTGATACATCTCGGTGCAGAGCTTCAAAGACGGAGACATAGCTTTTAGCATCCGGGAGTTGTCGTGCGACACTATTCAATAGCTCTTGGCAACGGAGCAGACCTTGATAAGATGCGCGCATGTCTTCCTGAGTAATCTTCTTGGATACAGATATGCAGTACATGACCGACAACCCAGCCGTGAAGAGCATATGGAAGTAGCTTCGTGTATGTGTCATCATCTCTCGTTTCTGACATATGATGTGATATCTCTCAATAGTCTCCAGCGCAGATCGGAGAAAGACTGTCAAGATCTCTTTTGGTGGAGATCCATTGACCTTTGGGACTAGATCAATTGCGCGACGGAGGACAGATAATCTCTCGCGGGCAATTAGCAAGTCATACCACTCTTGTGTTTCGTAGAGGCAACTCGGCTCTTGTATGATGGGATTTCTGCTTCTCCAGTCTTTCAATTCCCTTAACAGTTTCGTCATGACAACATGGACGTGACCCGCGAGTAAGTGCTTCGACCTGGTATTGGAGATCTTCCGCCTCAGCTTGGAGAACTCGGTCTGTATATGTGACGATATCTGTCTCAGCCGCACAGAGATAAAGAAGACGGTCATTTCATTCTGCACATTAGGCTCGCGAGTAAAGTTCAAGGAATCGAGGCTTTGAACATCCTGACTGGCGGCTTCAAGTTCCTCGTCGCTGACTTCAACTGGAAACTTTGTCTCGATATCCGCGTCGTCGATCAAAAATGGACGATCCAGAGTTGTTGAGCTGTACCGATCGATCAAATAGAATTGCCAGAATATTCTCCTTCTGAGCTGTGTTTGTAGTAGATCGCCTCGGATATCGGTACCATTATGGAGCCCAAGTTCAATACAGAGGCGTCCGCAAAGTCGAACAACGTCCCAAATGGAAGTGCCTGTCATTCAATCAGCATGGTACTGATGTTCGAGGTCAGGCTTTACGTACCAATGGGATGGTAGATGCCAAATCTACATATCAGCAATAAGTCTTGAACAGAATCTAGGCCCCGAGTCAGAAATTCGGCACCCAGGTGTTGTAGAGCTGCATTATAGTATGCTTCTGGATGGCGATGGTGTAGCTTGTTGCGGTAAGGCAGAACTGCCCCAATGGCACAAATCATGAAAGCTCTGAACAGGTCATGGCTGGTTGCTTTCGTGGAAGTGCCCTGACCATTGAAGAGGCGTTGATGCAGTGCCCAGACACTTCTACGGAGGAGAAATGGGTTTTGTATGTGCGCCCAACTCAAGCTGCAGTACCATTAGTTGATGACTAGAGATTAGGTACGTCTAACTGACTATTTGTCGAACAACATCTGTGTCTCTACTGCGGATGGCAAAGAGCATGGGGCTATCGAGACTTCATCGGTACCGGGCGCATCTGCCAGTGTTCTCAGCAACGTGGCATGCGACTTTCTCCAATTTGCGTCTGAGAATAGGTGTGCGATGAAGCTATCGACATATGTTAACTGAATCAATCCAAGCTTATTATCACCATGGACGCATACCTCAAGCTGGCTCCTTCGCGTGTAGCGGGTGATGACGCTGCTATGGATCTCACAGTATGCCTGCCATCTGGACTTGAGGTATCCACGGTGCTTGGGTCGGCGACTGTGACCGACTCAAGTTCTTGAAGCCTGTTGTACAATTCTTGCTCTTTTCGCTCAAGCTCGTCGATCATGCTGTGTTGTAATTATCTGTCAGAATAGGCAAGACGAGGCATGGTGAGATACCCACGCTCTCGACAACTGGCCACCAGTGTCGGAGTCAGTGCACGAGACGAGACATTCCAGGCCATTGCGTGTGCAAAGAGAGCACTTTGGCCTATTATTGTCACACTGGGATTTTCCAGTCAGTAATTTGTATGAAGAATAGTACTGTTACTAAGCCCGACCTTTGTCTTTTTCTGTGCGCAAGATTGACAGGCTGGAAGTCTTGGGAGGCGCGCCATCCTCTTCCCTACGTGATTGGTTGGAGCGAGACCTGGGGTTGTTGGAGGACAAGTCTGGGGGGCGGCTTGGTATAAATGCTCCAATAATGAGAAGCCTACGGACATAAGGGGAGCTATCACGTGCTTTGCCCCGTAAATTGTTCGCCAGAATAGGAATAGGCTAAGTTTGACATTTTGTAAGACATGTATTTTTGCTGAAGCCAAGAGGCCTTAATTGCAACACCATCAACATAAAACCTAACTATAATCATCTAATCTTGCAAACTCTTCCCTTTCAACATTTAGTATCTGTTCTCGACATGCTTCGAGACCACAGACTCCTGATCCTTCATCTCAGGCTCAATAATCTCCCGTGCTGCAGGCTTCAGATCATCAGCAGTAGGGTAGGCAATCTTATGCACCGTGTACCAGGGTCTCTCAAACAACTTGTCCATGCTCTCCAACGATCGACCAGAGGTCTCAGGCATAGCAAAGTAAACATAAACAAGAGAGATAGTGCAAATGCTAAGGAAGAACATGAAAGCGCCATAACGTTGGGTCGCTGCCAAGAGAGAAGGCATAGCTCGTGAGCAGCCAAAGTACATGGCCCAATGAACAGCCATGAGGATGGACACGTTGATAGAACGAATTCTCAGAGGGAAGACTTCGGCCGAGACAAGGTAAGGGATGGAGAACCAGCCGATGGACCAAGCGATGGCGTGGATGTAGATGGCCGCAATGGCTGCGCGACTAGCTGCCATGGCGGACGAGCTAGCCTCAATCTTCTCGGGAGTCCAGCCATTGGTGACTTTGAGGTAAGCACCGACAAAAGCCAGAGTGAAGATCTGCATGGTGATACCAGTCATGAGAGATCGACGTCGGCCGATGAAGTCGATGACAAACACGGAGAAGATGAGAACAGAAACAAACTTCAAGATGGCGTAGCACCCAGTTGCCAGGAAGCGAGCTTCAGTGCCCTCAATACCAAGATAGCCAAAAATAGTAGGGCTGTACTGAGTGATGGCATTGGCACCGGACCACTGTCCAAAGACGTGGCAAGCAAACATGAGAACAAAGCGTCGTCGGTTGGAGAGATCTGTGAAGGTCTCCTTGATCAAGTCCCAAGTATTGGCACCAGAAACAATTTCAATCTCATGGTTCAGCTGGCTCTCAATACCTTGAAACTCAGATTGAACATAAGGATGGTCTTCTGGAAGCCCTCGGAAGCGAGACAAAGTAGCAAGCGCCTCTGTTCTCTTGTTCTGGCTGAGCAAGAAGCGGGGAGTCTCCGGAGTGAAGAATGTGCCGACGCCCCAGATGAGGGCGGGAATAAGCTGAAGTGCGGTAGGGAGCTGCCATTGGAGGTTTGTTCCGGCGTGGTACTTAGTGACACCGTAGTTGAAGAAGAAGCCGAAGACGACGCCGAGCTGTTGACAGCAGGTGTATTGGAGGGTTAAGAGACCGCGGATAGGCTGGGGCGAAATCTGAACAGAGTTACTCGTCAATTGGAGATGCTACAGAGTAAGAAAGGAAGTCATACCTCTGCGATGTAGACCGAAGGCAAGACAGTTGTCGCGCCAATACCAATACCAGAAATGACACGAGTGGCATAAAGGGCTCCAAGGTTTCCATTGCTAAATGTCTGACCAAAGATACCAGCCATGTAGACAACAGTGAAGAACTGAAAGGTACGCGTTCGTCCCAGACGCTGGGTGAGCCAAACACAACCCAAACATCCAAAGACTGCACCAGCCGTAGCGATAGCCACGATCCAGCCTTTGGTGTTTGCATATTGATGATCGGTCTGTTTATCGATTCCGAAACGCTCTTTGAAAACCTCCATGATGACGAGGGAGGCGATGTTTCCTATTCAAATGCCAAGTGATTAGTTGGGGTTGGCAGCGGATGGATGTCAGACTAACCTTCATCGAAACCCTTGGCGACACCAGAGAAACTCCAAATGCAGGTACAAAAGAGAAGATACCAGTTGAAGATCTCCTTGGGACTATCTTTGATGGCCCGCCTCGTGGCCTTGATCATATTCGGTCTTGCCATTGTGAATTGTGATTATTGCCACGGGTGAAGGCAGGAGAATGAAAGGGATGCAGACAAGAGCTTGAAACTGAGGAAAGAAGATCGTGTAGAGGAGAAAAGGGGGTGCAATATATCCTGCCCAGCCTGGCGGAAAACCTTCCCCAGAGAGTCAACGGGGGTCGCCGACTCCAAACGGTAGAAGCGTGGAGAAAAATGCAACGCTCACGTCGCGGAGAAAAAGGCGGGGATGATCTTGGTTCCCCGAGATCCAAAACTTCCCCAGAACTTGGGGTGGGCCCATTGTTTAGCGTGGAGTCAAAGTGTTGTCGTCGGAGCATGTCCTAGTGCCATCGGGCTGGGCCCGGCACAGGTTTCGGAGCGTAGATTTGAGGAAGTTGCTGACGAAGCTGAGGTACCCCTCCTCACGAGTCAAAGATTGTGTTACATCGGGAAAAGCCCTGGAGAAAGGCCGCAGCTTGACGGAGCAGGTTGAGTTAGTGGATTTTGGTTCGCGTTTGTCGGAGATAATTTTGCGTCCATGAAGTCTTAGGCGGACTGGCAGAGATTTGCAGTGATGACGGTGTGAGACCAACGCGTAAACCCCCAGCGAAGTGTGAAGATGACCGCCGGTATACTGGTTTGAACTTGAAGCTGTGGCTGGAGAAACAATAATGAAATCATGAGGGAATCATCTATCTGATGTCTCTGCGCCTATTTGGGTCGATGATACAAGAGCTATGGCTATCAAGTCGCGTCATGGTAGTCACAAGCAAGGTATTAGCCGGTCCAAGTTCAAATTAATCATTGTTTACTGCTCTTTGCGTTGTTTCAGTGACGGCGCAGCCACCGCTCCCCGGCAATGCCACTCCACTGTCTGAATATTCCCCTCCAAACTATCAGTAATATACAAGGTCTTATGCTCCGGTCCTCCAAAACAGCAATTTGTCAGATTGATTCCAGGCGATCCACTAACAATTCGAGCCTTGGGTACTCCATGTGTATTCACCACAAAGATTGAACCAAGACTTGGATGACAGATGAACAAATTGCCTTCTTCGTCGAGGGCAAGACCATCAGGACCTGCGTTGCCGAAAGACTGGAAGAACACGCCGGCTTTGGAGGTAGTGCCATCTGCGTGTAGGGGTAGGCGCCAGACTTGGTTTGCCCGTGTCATGGCGACGTAGAGGAAGCGCTCGTCTCGTGAGAGGACGAGACCATTGGGTGAGGGACCATTGTCAAGCAGAGTGTCAAGTCTCCCATCAGGCGATAAACGGTAGACGCGACCAGTTGGATCTGTCATGCCGGTTTGGCCTTGGTCGGTGAAGTAAAGGTTGCCCCTTGAGTCAACGATTAAGTCGTTCGGGCCCTTGAATCGCTCGAGATTCTTTCTCGTCAACTTTGGACCAATCTTGCCTGTCTCAGGATTAAATGACAATATGCCCTGTTATAATCAGCGTCACGCATAAACTCAGACACGAGTTGTCCATACCTGCTTGTAGTCCGCCACCAACAAATCCCCGTTGGCTGTCCCCACGAGCCCATTCGGCTCGCCATCCCAAGTGCACGCAACAGTAACATTCTTCTCGCTATCAATCTTGAGAATGCGACCGTACGGAATATCCACGACATAGAGATTCCCAGCGCTGTCGACGACTGGACCTTCGAGAAAGATGTGCTGGAACGACCCCGCAAAGCCCCCGCGCCATTCTGACTCTTGGCCTAAACAACGCTTGTCGTCTGGGATGCGCAGATAAACCTCTGCTTTGATCACGGGTGGCGGTGGATAAAAGTTCATTTTGTTGGAGGTTATGTATAGCTTGGCTGAAGATGACGGCCGTGAGATGCTGTTGGAATATTTTATAGGCTTGGTGTCGAGCCGTTTTGGGGTAAGCTGTTTGCGCGGAGGAACTCCGATGGGTCTGGCGCTGTGGCCTGGAAATTAGTCAGGCTCGCATCTACATTGGAGATCCGATCGCTTCACGCAGCGGCATCACCAATGTCCTCTGAGGTCTGTTTCAATATAATGGAGCTAGTCAATACTCCAGTCATTGCTATTGCAAATGATCATGTACATTTGCTCCGAACTAGACTGCAACTTGTGAGGCAAGCGAGCTCACCGGGTTTAGGTTACTCATGACTCTCATGATCTTGCTGTAGTTACTTGATCGATTGCTGCCCATAAGGTTGAGCTTTAGGCTGCTAACACATATGACAAGATCACGATACATTATCTTGCTGAATCTCGTCCATGGCCCAAGCTCAATTGTAAAGTTCCTGTGTCTAAATTGTATCGTCTAACATGCCCAAGCAGATAAATCTTTCCATCTTGTTAAATCTGTCTCTGTTAACATTATAAAACCTGGTTATAAATCGGGACATAATAGAGCTATCTATAAGCTTTATGGGGTGGAATAAACCAAAGTTTTAGTTTAAAGTTATATGTATTCCTTTTTGATTTTTGTCATCAAGGCATCTGACAAGGTTCATATATGAAAGTTAATAGTTTCACGCAATACAATATCAGTTTTTTGCACCAGACATTAACTGCTTCTAAAAGTCAAATAATATACATCAGCCCTATAATAAAGATAAAGTCTTAAAAGGTTACTTTAAAAAGCTTCGTAATAACTCAACCACAGCCAACCTTATAAATATTCTTGGTATATAAGAAGCTGTCGCAACATTCCCCCCAAAGCTCCATTGTTATACAATAGTCCACTACACCATGTAATGTCGAGAAGCAGGAGATCCAAGATGACCGGAAAACATGGTATTCCAGAACTACCATTGAGATGGTAAGTCCCATCTACAGCAAGCGTTGGACTACATATTAACAGAGAACAGTCTACGGGTGTCGAGAAAGATACTTGGTCCACGACGGCGACCCGATACCTCGGAAGCCATTGCTCACCGCCCTGAAGTAACGCGTAGATCCAAATTACAGCTCAATGCCCCCTGGAACCTGGCACGGATCTCCCGAGGCCATACCAGAAATGACGGTTTACGACGATACCGCTACGATGTAACCGCGGGCTCTGGCACATATTTCTACCTTGTTGACTCTGGCATCAATTTCTCACATGCCGAATTCTCTGGACGAGCTTTCCGGAGAGCAAACTTCGTCTTAGGGTCACCAGATGACGATGAATCGGGCCATGGCACTCATATTGCAGGAATTATCGGAGGCAAAACATATGGTGTGGCTAAAAGTTGCACCATGATTTCGGTCAAGGTGGTAAGCAAAAGCGGCAGAAGTAACATGCTATGGATCCGACAGGGCATAAATTAGGCTACTAATGACGCCATTGCGAAAGGTATTGCTGACAGGAGCGTCATCAACCTATCTGCAGGCGGTCTGTACAATTCCAGTGTCAACTTTGCGGTAAAGAATGCTACTGATGCTGGGATCACGGTGGTTGTTGCAGCAGGGAACCACGCCACCTTCGCCGGTGCCTTCTCCCTTGCCTCAGCCGATACTGCCATCACAGTCGCTGCAAGTGGCCCCGATGACTGCCGTGCTCCTTTCTCCAACTACGGCCGCTGTGTTGATATGTTCGCTCCAGGTGCTCACATCGCTAGCGCCTGGAACTATGTTGATAATGGAATGAAGTATGAATCTGGCACGAGCGCGGCAGCGGCGTATGTTACTGGTCTAGCCGCGTACTTTATTTCCAGCGAGACCCTAAGGGGCTTTAAGGCTGTGAGGGAGCGGATTCTCGGCGCGAGTTTGAACGGGGTAATTACAGATACGCGTTACAGCAGTAACCGCCTCGCATATAACGACAACCGTGTGTCTTAAAAAGAGCCCTGCTTTATAGTTTCACGACAGGCTGAGTCTAGACCAGCCTCGGCAGAGACGTCAATGAATAAATATAAAAGCATCAGACTTGTTTGCAATAACCTCATCCAAGCTTTTGGTACTTCCCTATTACAGATACAATCGCAGCAGCCTTGGACCTGGTCCATAACCTTGTTACATCATCCCCAAATACACTTGTGAGTCATATCTTTTCTCATATCCTGGCCAGCAAGAACAACCATATCAATCAGCGTTGGTTATCATACACAATAACTTCTTTCTCATTGCCACTGATTCAAATAAAGACTTATATGCTCTGTAACTTACATAGTAGTCGTTGGCGGAGACTGCTAACCCTTCTGGTTCTCTGCCAGCTCTGACCGCCTGCTCAATCCTCGCCACCACCAGATCCAGACTCTTGAACTCTTGCCCTATCAACATCAGCTTCCTCCCCATCAGAATGTCATACAATCAATTCCCCCATCGTAGACGAGTGATACAAGCATGCGTAAACTGCCGTATGCGCAAGACACGCTGTGACGCTGCTCAGCCAAGATGCGGCCTCTGCGCTTCACAAAATGTCGATTGCGTCTATCGAGATGCGAAACAACCCAAGATTGACTATAACACTCAAGTCCTCCTGGAGCGGATGCAACTGCTCGAGGATCGCATCCTTTTGTCAACTTCATCATCGCAGGCTCAGAGAGCTCCGCCAGAAGCTACACCTATGAGCCATCATGATCCACAGCCCGACAACTTGCATGACTCAACCACTGAGGGCCGAGAGCCCGTCTTTGAAGTTCAAATACCTCTTTCGCATACGGCCAACGCCAATCACGTTTTCTCATGGAGCTTGGTCCAGACGCTTCTGTCAGAGAACAGCACAGATCAACAGGAGTTGCCGAGCTATGCAGATGCAACTGAAGTCTTCTTTCAAGAGCAGCAGAATAGCAAACATCCCTCAACAACTTCGCAGCCTCTTTCCTCGTGGAAGCTCTACGATAGCTCATACTTTAGCTCGTCTCGTGACGATAGTATAGCACGACTGCACGATTTGATTCACCTCTATTTTACAAAAGTCAACATTTTCTTCCCTCTGCTGTCAAAGAGCAATATTCTCAATATCTTCGAGATGGTAACAGCGAGAGAGGTTGACGGAAATGATGAGACGGCAACGGTTGATATGCCGCAATACGGCCTGCTTCTCGTGGTCCTTTGTCTGGCATTACTGAGTTCGAGTGGGCAGTCTGACATATGCATCGAAAAGAACCATAGATACAGTCAACCCTTCTCAAACAGCTCAAACATTCCTGAGGATCAGCTGAGAAGCGAACTATGGTGCAAAGCAAGGTTGATACTTGGTTACGTCTCCACTGATATGTCATTAGAAGCTGCTCAGGCCAATATGCTCGCAAGGTGAGCCGCCATCCCACGCCTCATAGAAATAACTGACGATTTAGCATCTACATGGGTGCGTCGGGTGCAGTAGCAGAAGCTTTTCACTGGGCGCACGCAACGGCTGTCAAGTGCGAGAGCATGGCCCGATTACAAGCAAAGAACGAGAGTATCTCTGATGGCTTCCGTCGTTTGTACTGGATATCCTTCATATACGAATGTGATTTCATATCTGAGATATCAATTGTGTCACCATCTGGTATAGCAAGATATGAAGACAAAATCCCATACCCAGCCTTTACTGCTGAAAACCACCCTATCTCGCCATCCGTACCAGAGTCATCAGAAGCAAACTCGATAAGGAGCCAGGAAGAGCTCGTCGCGTTTCAAATAACCACAAACTCAGCCATCAGACGCTTTCTGAACACTGTTAACAGTGTTGTTTACGATGACAAGGAGCAGTTCCGGACAAGACGATCAAACTACGCATCTTGGCTGCTCAGAATATCGGAAGATCTCTGGTCGCATCACTCTGCCATATACCGCAACCTACCCGAGTTCCTCCTTAGCAACCCGTCTCAAGATGTCCCAATGACAGGGGCTGATACAAGCTCTCCTGCAAGTCTCCAATCGCCAACAGCGCGTATTCAGGGCATTCCAGTCGGCAATAACTCATGGAACATCTTGAGACTCAAGGGGAGATACTATGCAGGCCAATACATTATACACAGGCCTTTCATCGAATTCATCGTTCTCAATATCGACAACTTTGAATCGCATCCTTGCAAAGACGCAGTTCTAAAACGATCCAAGTCTTGTTTGGATGGATGCACGGGGTTTATCAAGGTATTTGATGTTCAGACGGTAAATAGTTTGACATGTTTGTTCCCCACTGGGATGGTGTGAGTGATCCTACCGCTATTGTTTTGGCTATTACTAACCATGTCCCTTTTTCTCAAGCACCTTCACTATGACTATCATCCTGATGGTTGCGACGATCTTTCCGATATTCAAGGATCTACTGCCCGACGATGTGGAGGATGTAATTCTGGGTGGAAAGAGGAACCTTGCTCGATTCAGCCACAGTGTGGCAGAGTTTTCATGGCATATCGAAATACTAGAGAGGCTTGATGTGGCTCGAAGAAATAGAATAGTAAGACACGAGGAATGATAAATGACTACTCGACTTGCATTCCCATGTCTAAGCTGGCTTTGTATACGGACGTAGATATTACTTGCTTTTTGTATTGTACTAAAACTGGCTACATGGTATGTCTAATGGCAAGCCTATGCTGCGACAGGTACAGGTTGGGCTTGCGGGTGTTGTTGTTTCTTCAGCTCAGCTTTCAGCTTCTCCTCCGGCGACAGCTCAAAGATGCCAACACCTGAGACAGATGCCTCCTTAGAGGCCACATCACTTGCAGTACCTTCTGATTCAATGACTTTTCCTTCCAGTCTCCTGTCACCGGCCTTCATCGGCGCATATGTCTTCAGAAGTTCATTCAACTGTCCTCTCTGCATGCAATTCTCATACTTCCAGCTTGCAGCGAGTTCGTCCAGTTCCTCAAAGCTCTTGCCCTTGAAGTAGTCTGCCCATTCAGGGATCATATACTCGGCCATGGTAATTCCTCGAATGCCTCGGAAGACATGCATGTGCATGCGCCATTGCCAGGGGTACTTCTTGGAGTATTGAGCAGGGACGTTATCTTCAAACCACTGGTGTAGTGGACCGAAGAGGCCGTCTTGGAGATGTGCATCATCGTAAGCCCATGAGTCGACAGCGAGATCACGTTTCTTCTTGATGATGGGTCCGAGAAGCTTGAGCCAAGCGGAGTCTGGGGAGACATGGGTCATGCCCATGACGTTGACGTCTTTGTATGCCCAGATCGACCATGCTGAGCTGTGTTAGTGCTATTGATGGAATGAATTTTCGGGTGACCTACCAATGCTCTCAGAAGTGTAAATAGCCATCTGTCGATCCAGCATGTTGTATCGCTCTTGGTTCTGGACTTCCCAGTCTGGGTTGTACTCCTTTCGTTCGTAGATGGGACCGAATTCACCTGCAGAGATCAGCTTAGGTCATCAAAAGGGCCTAATGAAACTTACCATTCCAGATTGGCACGTTGTGCTTCTTCATGAACTCCACCTTGCGATCGTACATTCTACGAATGTAGCCCTCCTGTTCTTTTGTACCTTGGAATCTACCGATTCTGTTCGGGAACCCAAAACCACAGTAGTCATGGATGGCGTATACCGAGTTGTCCCATACTCTGTCGAAGCCTGTGAAGTCCATGCTGAATCTGTGTCGAGGCTGTCATCAGTACGTCTGCAGAAGATTGACTCAAGTGGATGATGCTCACGTGTTGCCTTCCAAGAATAGGATATGGTCAGGATCGACATTCCTGATTGCCGGCACGATACGGTCGTAGAATGCCAACAGGCGACTCCACTCAGAATCAGCAGGCTCGTTCATGGGATTGTAACCAGCAACCCATGGATTTCCCTTATATCTTCGGGCAATATGTTCCCACAGGTTGATCGCTCGGTCTTGGAAGTGTTTGTGGTCCCAAAAGGCGGCGTATCCGGTCGGGTTGTCGCAGTGCCAATCCTGGTTTTGTCCACCAGGTAGGGCGTGAAGGTCGAGGATAGTGTAGATACCATATTTGGCGCACTACGATTTTATTTACATTAACAGCTGGCGATAAGTAAAGTTCTTGCGACTTACGAGATTGATGACTCGGTCAACATGCTTGAAACCCTCTTCCTTGATAACAAATGGGTTCATGTCATCTTCAAAGTGTCTGTAATTGAGACATAATCGCAGGCAGTTGAAGTTCAATGAAGCAAGGAATTCAGCATCCTTTTCACCGAAGAAATATTCGAGGAACTTGTCGAAGAAGAAGTCGTGCTTCTCTTGGCCAAGCACCTTGAGGAGCGCTGCTCGAATCTGGTGTTCTCGTCCAGGGAAGCCATTCATGAAGTTCTCCATAAGCATCCAGCCGCCGAGGGCAGTCTGTGATCACGGTGTCAATATGTTGCCATTTGCAATACATCATGACAGCGAGCATGGGTATGAGAACTTACACCGCGCAAGAGTACTGCATCGCCGTTTGCGTCGACAATGCGATCACAGTCTGTCTTTAGTATTCCGGTAGTCATGATTGAAGTCAGCAGCCGGTGAATTGGTCAACAATAGTGCAAGCAATCCGGAAAGGGCGCGCATGGACTTCTCCTAAATACCCCATGGTATATACTCCCCCGGAGTATGTCCACTTTGCACATCTCATGATCATACCAATGATGTTAGCTCATGAGGACACCGTGGATTACCGAGGATAAACAAACTTCTCTTGAGCATCAACATACCTCGCGGGGGAGTGAATTCCTTGCCCCGAAACCAAGTTGGAGAGGAGGCGAGCCAATCATAGCGCTTCGGGGCAGCTAAATTCTAACCCCGATATTCTCAAAGTGGAACACGAGTCGTGAAATACGTAGGGGCAATGATTTAGCTCCCCCGAGACGCCATGATTGGTCCATCTCGATCCTCCATCTCCGCAGCATCTCACTCATGACTGTGAGCAATTCTCTGGTGATGCAAAGACTTCACAGTTGCCCGATGAGTTTACCGTTGCATGACCCGACACATGGAACGATCCCCATGAGCAATATGCGGAGTTCCCCCAGAAATTTGGTCTCGACCCCGCAAAGTTTAGCTGCAACGCTATCGAATTGATGGGGTGAATGACACCCGAGTTTTCGGATGCTAACCAGGTGCACTCTAGGTTGGCAGACAATATAGGCAAAAGCAAGTCTCTCACTCCCGGTTTTTTATCACATCACAAACACATATATAAGACAACCAACCATGCAAGGTGACTTGCTCTTATCCCCAGTATCCCGTTCATCAACACCGACATTTCCTTTGGATTGATCCTTCGCAATGAACTTTCTTCGAAATCGTCTTCCGGCCCCAAAGCAGGACTTGCTCGCAAAGCAAGCCCGCCAGCAGGGTACCACCGATGCAGCCTACAAGCCTTCGCGCATATCTGAGCTCTCAAACGAGTCTCCAAGCTGGTACAAGTCAGCTGCGCGGAGACATCTTTATTTCCTGCTCTTCCCAGCATGTGTTGTGTCATATGCAACCTCTGGATATGATGGAAGTATGATGAACTCTCTGCAGACTGTCTCCTACTGGGATGACTTCTTTGACAACCCACGCGGATCTCAGCTTGGACTCATGAGCGCTATCATGTCGCTTGGCAGCATCTGTTCCACGCCCATTGCGCCTTTTGTTGCTGATAAATATGGCAGACGGTGGGGTATCACTACAGGAAGCATCATCATGATTGCTGGTGCTATTCTTCAGTGCGAGAGTACCAACTTTGCCATGTTTGTTATCAGCCGTTTCATTCTGGGTTTTGGGCTGTCTTTTGCTACGACTGCGTCTCCTAGCATGGTTAGTGAGCTGTCTCACCCCAAGGATCGAGTCACCATTACAGCTATCTGCAACACTTGGTAAGTCAATCTTGCTGCTTGTCCTTTGACTTTGCTGACTTGTCTAGTTGGTTCCTGGGCTCTATTGCAGCTGCTTGGATCACCTATGGCACTAGAGTAATCCCCAGCACATGGTCATGGAGAATCCCTTCCCTGCTGCAGATGGCACCCAGTCTCATCCAGCTATCGACTGTCTGGTTCCTCCCCGAATCCCCACGATGGCTCATATCAAACGATCGCAGTGAAGAAGCCCTCGAAGCTCTTACGAGGTACCATGGAGAAGGTGTCAAGACGGAACTAGTAGAGCTGGAATACGAAGAGATTCGAGCCGCAATTGAGCAAGAGAAGTGTAGGTCGCTCGCTGCCTCTCTGTCATACTTTACTGACAGTCCGTAGTATCTGGTCAAACTACTTGGAAGTCTATGGTCAGCACCAAGGGTAACCGCTACAGGATGTTCCTCGTCATCTGCATGGGTCTAATGTCTCAATGGTCTGGAAATGGATTGATCTCTTACTGTAAGTCGACTTCATCAGTCACAATCTGACGGGTCAATGGCTGACTTAATGACTCTGCAGATCTCTCTCGAGTCATGGACACTGTCGGCATCACGAACAAGAAGACACAAGCCCTAGTCAACGGTCTTATCAACATTTGGAACTGGGCCCTCGCTCTCACCAGCGCCTGCTTCGTCGATCGCGTTGGTCGCCGTCCTCTCTTCCGAATCTCTACAGTTGGCATGTTGCTTGTCTTTACAGGATGGACCATCGCATCGGAACGCTTTGCCGCCACGGAGGCCAAGTCTGCCGGTGTTGCGGTGATGGCTCTAATCTTCGTCTATGAGATCTTCTACTGCATGGCTTTCTCGCCTCTCCCAGTGGCATACTCAGTTGAGGTTCTCCCGTACTCAATCCGGGCGAAGGGAATGGGTGTATATGTTCTTGCGACGAAATGTGCTGTTTTCGTCAACCAGTATGTCAACCCTGTTGGGTTAGACAGCATTGGGTGGCGTTACTACCTCGTCTACGTTGCTGTCCTCATTGTCGAGAGTTTCATTGCATACGGTTGGTTCCTCGAAACTAAGGGTAAAGCTTTGGAGGAGATTGCTGTCATCTTTGACGGAGAGGCTGCAGACGTAACTGTGGACGAGCCTGTCAAGTCCAAGGTCTTCAGCACTGACGTACCAACGACTCTTGAGCAGGAGAATGTCGACCGCAAGGTCTAGGTTAAAGCTGAAAATAAAGGTAATAAGTGAATATTGAGTTTAATTTTCTCTTTTAATTATTAGATAGTATTAAACCTATTTTATTCAAATTAATATATTAACAAAGATCACAGTTATTAGTGCAGGGTAGATGATCTTATCAATTAGCCAATTACATACCCCTGTTAACACGCGTCTAGCATTAGTGGTATGGCTGTCACGAGTATCCTGTCACGAGCGCACGAGGTAGCCATTGATGCGAGAAATCTTCCAGGCGACAATGAGAGTCTGAATTGGGCATGTATGTGGTCCGGGGCTGTCTTCCACGGTCTTGATGGATCAACGCCAAGTGAGCAAGAGATGCAGAGAGACGCGTTTACTCATCTCTGATCTTTGGCAATTACGGACCCAGAGTCAAGCGTCAAGGTATAATCTTTTTCTCTGTTAGCGCCATGGACCTCAGCTAATAGTCACTGTTGGAGCATCGAGATGAACAATTTCTAAGACAGCACGAAGTACTACCCTTGACAACGTTTAATATCAAGACTTGATGCCTGAGGTGTGAATCTGGAGCGCGTTTGCACACAGATCCACTAACGCGTTACCTTTCTCCGTATGTGGCTATGGAACAGCAATCCTTGGAGGGATCGAGCAAGTGGATAACACGTGAGTATCCATCCTCGGATGGATCTTATCGATAAGCCCATAGATGAATCAGAGATCTCGTCGTGGATGTGGACCTTAGAAATGACGTACGTGGGGCGTGAAGCTTTTAATACTTCTATTAATAGTATCCTTAGATCCTTTAGCGCATTTATGAGAATGCCCCCGAGGTTTAAAGGATCTAAGATTCAGACGTCGAGATCATACCAGCGAAAATAGGTGGAGTGCAAGTTAAGAAGGAGAGAAATAGTGACCAGAACATTGTTCATGTACTCCGTATATGGTAAGGGCAAATCGAATGTACAGGTTTGCAGACATCGACTAATGAGACGGAGGCTACGTTTCCAGCTTTGGTGTTGCTCAGGCTGCTGGAATATTAGTCAACGACATTTTATTCACTATACCAGCAAAGCTATAGCTTCATGTAAACGGATTCCATTGTTTAACATATGGCCAGAGTTTATAAGAAGCACTGAATTGACCTACCTAATTAACTGCTTACGTATTACGCTCTTGGCTATTTAATAGTTTTATTTCATATATCAGTAATATAAAAGCTTTGCCCAAGACCTCTTCCTCCCACCAAGTCGGCAATCCTGCAGATTTCGTTGCTGCGACTTAGAATCCTATCGAGTTCTATGTGGTGATTGTAAGCTCGGAGCCATAGGCCTGAACTACAAATAACACACATCTGGCTCATAACTTGGGGACTAGAGTTCTAAGCGCTTTCCACAATCATGGTCTGCGATTTCTCTGTATCAACTGAGATTGTCCCGTTGCTGTTGACGCTGATGTTATTCCTCCTCATGTCCTTGGTCATCTGCCGCGCAACAGATACAGGGTTTCCGCCTTGAGAGGAGATAAGATCGACGTCCTCCAGCTTGAAGTTACTCGTCTCTGGGTAGAAGAAATAGAATGCGGGCACGAAGAGTAAGTTCGTAACCATGAAAATGAGATACGCTTTCCACTGCAGGCGATTGATGATAACTGGCGTGATCATGACGGCAGTGAAATTCCACAGCCAGTTGGAGCTGATTCCTATCGCTGTTCCTCTAGTGCGGGATTTAAAGGGGAGGATCTCGGGAACATAAACCCAAGGAACGCAGTTGACGCTCATGCCGAAGATCAACATGTCGAGGAAAAAGAAAGCAACGGCCGCGGACGCACAAGTATGGCCGTTGGAGTAGCCGACCCGAGACAGGAGTGCACCGTCCGCCCCGGCAAAGCTAATACCGAAGAGGTGGCTAAGGGTATCAAGATTACTGACGTCCTCGTCTGGACAGCTTTTATGCAAGAGCATCGCTATGGGAAATTCCACTGGCCGGTAAGCACGTGCATCAATGAGATGGAATGGATTTAAAAGCTTACGAGTCTAATAGGCTAGTCAAGAAGACCACAAACTTGCTTCGGATTTCTTTCAAAAGTTACCTACGCTTCTTTCTTCGGGCCAGATTAAGCCAAACTCTTATAAACTCTTCAAGAACGGTTTTGACGACGTATCCCGGGGATTTCAGGAGTACCGCGACGGTAGTATCTCAAACTATAAGATTGTTTACAAGGTTTAGGACAGGGGAATAATACTTAGTTTATTATAAAGACTAAAAGATGATAAAACAGAGAGTATTATTGACTTTACATAACTAAGACCTAAAGACTTTATATTTATTTAGGAGATAGATAAGTCGGTGTTAATATTAGCTTACTTGCTCTGTTGACTCGGAGATGGTGTCCTTCCTTATTGGTCCCCAGATTTGTGTGGCACGTGCACGGTCCACCCCAGCCTTTGTCCTACTTCGTCCCCCATTCAACCCCCAGTGATCCCTACATATGGCATAGTATTTCAAGAGCTAACCTAGCACCTACGACTTGCTTCCAACCTTTGCCTAACAAACAGATAAAGCGACAATGGAAGGCTTTGAGCTGCTAAATCCCCCCTTAGGGTTCCAGAACGGCTCCGCCCGTCTTCTCACGGGAGACCTGGTCGTCCGGGACATTGAGCGCTGGTGTCGTCGAAAAGCTGAGAAAGGTGGCGTCAAGCCAGTCATGGCCGTTATCTTCTTCAACACAGGCACTGAGGCAGTAGACTATGTCAAGATCAAGGCTCACGTTGCTGCACGGGTAAGTTCAACAGTTTCCCCATCCCGATCAGGGACCGGATTGAGGACAATCGCTGCGATGTGGCATAAGATACTCCCCGGCGTCTGCCTTGCAGAGCTCAATTGACCCACCGCGTATAGGCTGGCGTCAGCTATTGGGTATATGAGATGCCTGTCGACGCATCAACAATACGGGTCATGAGCCAAGTCAAGAAGCTGAACATGAACCCTCAAATCCACGGCATCCTTATACAGCGCCCGTTGCCTCACCAGTTAGATGAAGCAAAGATCATGGGATACATCAATCCTGTTAAGAACATTGAGGAGTACGCTAAATGCCAGGCCGACAATATTGCTGCAGACGCCTTGGTCCGCTTGTTGGCCAGGTATGGGTTGCTAGAGTCGGCACAGCAGGCCAGAATCCAGATTGTCGGTTTTGGGAACATCATTACGAAAGAGTTCATCAAGCAGATGAAACGCCAATTCCCCTACGTAAGCGCGTCTAAAGACTTCGATCCATCCTATGATGCCAGTCAAGACAAACGTGAAGCTCTTCAGAAGGAAGTTCAGAGACCACGCGCTTCCATAATCATCTCGGAACTGCATCGCGGACCCGGTTTCATCAAAGCGTCCATGGTCAAGCCAGAAGTGAGTGTCTTGGTTGATCTTGGCTTCTATGCTACAGAAAAGGGCGTCATCGGCGATGTGAGCCACTCTCTCTTTGACAGGAGTGATCTAGCAATTGCTCCGACACCGGGAGGAGTCCTTCCCATCTTGTTATGGATCATGATGGAGCGGACGATCAAGGCCAAGCAGATGATCGCGAAGGAAGAGCTGCGAGGGTGTTGTTGCTTAACCATGTGAGACTAGCAGAGGTGGCAGAGAACTTAGATTCTTAGATGTTATTAAGCATAGCCTATAAAATGAAAACCTCATCTTATCTCAAAACAGAGGAGATCAGAAGTGTGTAGCAAATGAATCATATGTTTATTTATAGAAGAGATAGTGTGCAGAGATTCCTTACCCTTCCAAAGTCGCCGCTTAACCACTCTGTATCCTTAAGAACTTAAGGTAGCATCGACATTTCACCATGGTCTATATTAAATCTCAAACCTGCATTCTCTGCCTTGATATAATAGATATTTTAATAGAAGACAGGGTAGACTTTGACCCAATAAAATCTGCTCAATACTGCAGTAGTTGCATTCTGCATTGATTATATGACTTAATAGCATTTTGGCACTCCCATCGGGCGCGACGACATAGTCTTTGTGAAGATCATCTTGCCTTCAGCCTAATCAGGCAGCGAACGAGTCAGCGGGGTCATGGCCCGGCCCGTCCACTTCCCTCCATTTCCCTCCATTTCTTTCACGACCACCTGTTATATCGCGTACTTAAAACCGTCATGAACCGCGAAAAGGAAAATGATTACACAAATACATCCGGTATTGACGAGGACAGTCTCAAATGTCCAAATCCCATTACCAGTCAAGGAGCCGGAAGCCGACGTACTCGGGCCGAGAGCAGCTGCGCACGGTGGTGGGAGGGCCTCCGCACCCGCTCCCCATTCTTGCAATCCATGATACCTCTAGAGCCTCCAAGTGGAGGAAGGGGACTTTCTACCAATGCCCAGCTATCCTGACGAGGCGGAGGCGCGGACCCGTGCCATTGACAGATACCTCGCTGCCGAGTCCCAGCGGAGGAAACGGCAATTAAAGATCGTCCTTTTCGGCGATGAGCACGACAAGAGTCTTTTTTTTGAAGCAAACCCGCCTTCTTGAGCTCCCGCTTTCCAATGAAGAATGCGCAAATGTTCGGGTCGAGGCGAGGCGCTTCGTCGCGTCGATGTGCCGGGAATGCTTGCTGATTGTTGAAGAATGTGCGGGCTATCCAGAATGGATTAATGTCCATCCAGTCCTGGGGCGTGTCAAGGAGCTTGTGTCGCGCGAGGAACCAGAAGATGAAGAAACGGTTGAAAGCATGGTGAGCTTGTATTGCGACGAGGAACTGCGGCTTGCGCTTAAGCAGTTTGGCCATAACCTCGAAAACATCGAGCGACGATTCTTGAATGGCCGCTTTCCGCATATCCTTACTTGCCCCTGCACTGGAAATGGTAATCTGAGTAAGCTCTTGGAGCGAATCTTTGCGCCAGAGTACGTCCCTACAGAGCATGACTGGTTCCACTTTGACCAGCGCCGTTTGGAGCCAGTGGCCCAGGAGGCTCTCATCCATCGAGACAGCCACACGATGCGATTGTTACAAATCACGGATAGGTCAACACAGAGGCGAAAATGGATTCACATTTTGGTGGATGACGCAGCCTGTATTCTTTTTATCTCTGACCTGGCCATCTATGACCAGAGTCTGCTGGAAGATGAGACCATAAACAGGCTCCACGAGGATATCCTGCTCTTTAGCTCGTTGGTCAACTCAAGATGGTTCACCCAGACGCCATTCTTCGTCATTTTGTCAAATGTCTCGGCCTTTAGAAACAAGATTCTGCAGTCGCCGCTGTCGAAATGGTTTCCCCAATTTAAGGGAGGCAGTGACGGAGATGCAGCGCTCAAGTTCATTAAAGACCGGTTCCAGGAACTTGCGAAAGCTAACCAAAATGTGTATATACACGTTGCAGATATTCATAGCGCAGAGGGCGTGATAGCTGCCATTGAGACTATGGAAAATACGTCACTTAGTAAAGCTTTAAAGGAGCTTGGTATGCCTCCTGTTAAGTGTACAAACTAGTCTTTACGAACTTTACCCTTTGCCGGGCTTAATTCTATTAGTAGCGCGCTTTCCATAGCTTCCCCATTTGCTTTATAGGCCATGGCGGGCCCTAATTATATCCTTTACTAAGCAGCAGCTCGGCAAGATTGCTTGCAGAGCGTCTACTAGCCTGAAGACTATGATCTGCTTCTTATTTCACACTTTTCTTTTCTTTTATTAGTTTTTAGTTTAAGTTTTAATTCTTCTAATTGGCGCATTCTCGTTATTTTGTTCTGTTTGAGTATGTGTCACGAACATTTTACCTTCTTCCCACTAAGAGTCTTCAACTTCATAGGCTAATACATCATTGTCTCTTTGGATCTTTTATTGATGGTCAGTTCACTCAATTAGTGCAAAAAAAAAAAAAAAAAAAAGAAAAAGCTGCCTATCTCAGCTACTAATAGTAAACCTATTACAGAGCATCACGTGTACTCAGTAGGTCCTGTCATTATGCGACTACGAAAAACACCAAGAGCCACTGAATTTTGCACCGTATTCACGTGAAACAACCCAGACTAATGACACAACATGATGACCATGAGAAATCACCGGCAATATTACCCCATTTAGGTACTATAGACAGGTGTATATTGCCCGAACCTACTATGAAAATGGCAGACGGCGTGGCCAAGGAGGCTAATTTCAATGACGGATCCGTGGTGGATTTTGCTTCGACTTCGGGCACTTGCTCTCCCTAGAGAAGGGCAAATGAGAGCACCTCAAAGGGCACACTATTCTGAGGCTTTCAGGCAACCTGTGGACACTGGAAACTGACGCGCCGGCAGTCCTACTACCCTTTCATCGACGAAAGATACAGAGCCTTGTCAGGCTCATCCGGCACCACCATCATCGTTCTATTCAAAATTTCCATTATCTCATTGTAACTTCAACTTCTCATCCGTCTTCAATCCCAACTGTTCTTGTCATTTGTCTCTTTCTTCAACAATGGCAGGCCTTCTAACATCTCTTCGGTTCACTTACGATGGATAGCTCGATTCCTTTGAAATCAGTCCTGCAACCTACGTTCTCGAGTTATAACCATCAGTGGCGATTGTCTAGCTTTTCATGCATTATTTTGATGCTTCATATACTTGAACTTTGTGTACTGTCACTTCAAGATTTCAGTACAGAAGAATTGCCAATTTATTGGAAACAGGATAGCGCCAATTCACTATTGATACATAAATTATATAATACAAACATAGGAGATAAGGTAGCAGCATGTAGCGCAAAATGTCATGTAGACAATCAGGACAAAGGAAACAAGGCGGTGACCAAACTGATTAAAAGCTGGCCATGATATGTGAACATAGGAAACGAAGCTGATGAAGAAGGGATACGAAGCTATCCGGACAAGATATACATAGGAAATTTGTCAATGGTTGAGTTTGCGTCCTAGACTGGGAGAGTTTGGCTGTCAATGCACCTCGCTCCATCGTTAGAGCTGGACGCAGGACCTGTTGCAATGAAAACAGGGTTACCTGCTGTTGGTGCCACAGGAAATTTGAAGATTTGGCCGCTGTTATTTTCAGAGCCATACAGGTTTCCGTCCTGAGAAGCATATACGGCACCCCAGAAGTTTGAACCGGCAACATTACCATACGCTTTAACAGTCGTCCAGGTGTATGAGGTACGACTGAAACGGCCTAGAGTTGAGGTTAAGCCACCACTGTCGACCATAACGGCATACATATAATCACCACCGCCAGGCACAAAAGCCCAGTCAGCTGCAGTCAGAGTAGTAACAGCAGTGCCGCTCATGATGATCTTTCCATAGGTTGCTGAGCCCGGCATGAGGTCGATGCACCACCAAGCCTTTGCAGATGTAGCAATCCAGTATCGGCCTAGATTGTCGATATCGCCCATATTGACACTACGGTCTGAGGTGCGTGCAGCCAGAAGGGTGTAGGAACCATCACCAGCAATGCGGATGACTTGCGTACCTGTGCTATCCTGCAACATGCCGTAAATGAAATTGTCGAACTTATTGTATCCAATAGCGTTGATATTGCCACCGGGTCCAACAAGAGCATTGATGAGAGTAGTTTTTCCACTAGTGAGATCAACACGGTAGAATGCAGTCTTTTGCATGAGGTAACCGTAGACGTCGCACTTCAATGCAGGTTGAGCAGCGGCAGAGGATGTTGCCGCAGCTGGGGGAGAACTTGGAGTTGCAATAATCACGGTGGCAGGATCACCAGGTTGACCAGGCGATAGAGTTGATGTAACTGGGCCATTGATTGTTGTACCACCGTTTGTGGTTATCGTAACAGTGTAGGGGAGAGGATACTGGATGAGGATGGTGCCGGGACTGCCCAGAGCCGTTGCAGACTCAAAAACAGTTGTGGCCTTGGTGAGAGTACTAACCGTCTGCGTTGTCGTGACGTTGTAAGGGGCAGGTACTTGAACGATGGCCGTAGCAGGATCTCCTTGACTGCTGGGCATTGCTATCGTCGTCAAAACCTGAGAAATGGTTGAAACGGTGGTGGTAACAGTGACTGTGGTCGAGGGAGGCAGGTTTATCGTAGTGGGGTCCAAACCTACGCATCTGGCACCATCACCTGAGAGATTGAGAATAGTACCTCCCGGTAAAGACGTAGGGTTGGAAGTACTTCCTAGAGTGAACTTCCACGTCTGCCCGAGTAGGTTTTCCTGTGCATATAAAGTGCCGCCTGGGCCTCCCATTACAGCTCCCCAGTTGAGGTTCAAGCTTGTAAGGACGAAGTTGCTGTATGACTGATAGCGTTCCCAAGTCTGTGTTGTAAGTGACCATCGCACAATGTTTGTACGAAGAAGGCCTGACTCAATGACCGAGGCCTGTACGGCATACAGATAGTTTCCAGCGCCGGCTATGTAGGCCCAGTCACCTACGCCTGAGAGGATATCGGCAGTAGACGTGCCACTCTTCAGTAGCGTGCTGAATGTCGACGAAGAAGGATTAACGTCGATACACCACCATCTCTTTCCGCTCTCAGATACCCAAAGGCGTCCTTGGTTGTCGACATCGCCCATATCGATGATAATTGAAGGAATCGTAACCGGTAGGATCTCATAGGCACCGTCCTGGGCAATGCGGATGAGACTTGAGCTGAGCCCTTGGATGACCATACCGTAGATATAATTGTCGAGAGTATTATAACCGATAGCGTTGATGATACCAGGGCCAATACCGTTGGCCACCGTAGAGCGGGTGCCATCGTTGAGATTGACTTGCGTAAGAGTGTTACCAAGTAGATTGGACATGACATATCCATTACCGTCACATTTAAATGGTGGGCCAAAGACAGTCTTTGCATCTGGGCACCTAGCACCATCTCCCTGCAGGTTGAGGATAGAACCCCCTGGTATAGGAGTAGGATTAGCGCTGCTCCCGATAGTAAACCTCCATGTCTGGCCGAGTAAATTCTCCTGTGCCCACAGGGTATTTGGTCCTGCCATGACAGCGCCCCAGACCAGATTTGTAGCAGTGAGAACGAGGTTAGGATATGACTGATAGCGCTCCCATGTGTGGGTTGTGCGTGACCAGCGGACAATATTCGTACGAAGAAGACCAGATTCGATGACCGAGGCTTGCACGGCATAGAGGTAGTCACCTCCGCCGGGCACGTACGCCCAATCGCCTACTCCAGCAAGAATATCAGTAGCTGATGTACCGCTGCTAAGAAGTTTGCCAAACGTAGGCGAGGCCGGATTAACATCAATACACCACCACTTCTTTCCATTTTCGGAAACCCAGAATCGCCCTTGATCATCAACGTCACCCATATCAATCATGTTGGACGGAATGGTAAGCGGCAATGTCTCGTATGCACCATTCTTAGCGATGCGGATGAGTTGGGACGAAGGGCATCCAAGAAGGCCGCAGAGCAGTCCGTTCACGAGACCTTGGTTGACCGTACCATAGATGTAGTAATCAAGCTTGTTGAAACCGATGGCATTGATGGCACCTGCGACCCCAGCGACATTGAGAAGGGTACCGCCGGGACCAATACCACTCTTGATTGTGGTACGTTGGCCGGTGTTTAGATTGACCTGTGTAAGAGTATTGCCGAGAAGAGTCGAAATCGTATAGCCATAGCCATCGCAGTCGAACGTGGGACCGAAAGAAGCCTGGGGCATCTTACTGCTAGTGCTCGTACTTGAAGAAGTGGACTTGATGATGGCAGAACTGACAATTGGGGGGGCAATAGTTGTCAGTGTCGAGCTGACAGGAAGGGGGACTTGGATGAGAACAGTCCCCGGGCTGCCTGGTGCTGTAGCGGGCACAAAGCTTGTCATAACCTGGTTGATAGTGGCAACTGTTTGGGTAGATGTGATGTTATAAGCAGGGGGCATTTGAACGATGACGGTTCCTGGGTCTCCTTGGACGGCTGGAGCGCTGTATACAGTAGC
The DNA here is from genome assembly GCF_013085055.1 of Fusarium oxysporum Fo47. Classification (NCBI taxonomy): domain Eukaryota; kingdom Fungi; phylum Ascomycota; class Sordariomycetes; order Hypocreales; family Nectriaceae; genus Fusarium; species Fusarium oxysporum. Next base: position 4,126,158 of record NC_072845.1, read on the forward strand.
AACTTGTGAGATGGTGGGAACCGTCTGCGTTGTCGTAACATTGTATGAGGGCGGGAGCTCTACAATAATGGTTCCAGGGTCGCCTTGTACAGCGGGGGGGTTATATACTGTAGCAACCCGCGAGATAGTAGGAACTGTCTGCGTTGTCGTAACATTATATGAAGGTGGGATTTGAATGATGACGGTTCCTGGATCGCCTTGAACGGCTGGTGAGGCATAAGTAGTAGAGACTCGCGTAATCGTAGGTACCGTCTGCGTTGTTGTAACATTGTAGGATGGGGGGACCTCAACTAGTACAGTACCTGGGTCTCCTTGCGTGGCTGGAGGATTATATATCGTATTGGCCCTCGAGATAGTAGGAACAGTCTGGGTTACTGTCACATTGCGGTCGACTGGAACTTGTACCAGGACAGTGTTGGCATCACCTAGATTTGCTGCAGGATAATAAGATGTTTGGACCCGACTGATTGTGCTGATAGTCTGTGTCGTTGTGATATTGCGAGATGGTGGGACCTCAACCAAGACCGTGCCGGGGTCACCCTGATTGGCTGGCTCAACATAAATAGTAGTTACCATAGTAATTGTAGGCATGGTTTTTGTGGTCGTTATGTTGTACGAGGGTGGGACTTGTACGAGGAGAGTGTTGGGATCGCCCTGAACACCAGCTGGATAGTATGATGTCTGAGCCCGAGTGATCGTGCTGACAGTCTGGGTACTGGTGACAGTGTGGTCAATCGGCACTTGGATAAGAACAGTGTTGGGATCGCCTTGAACACCAGCTGGATAGTATGATGTCTGAACCCTGGTGATGGTACTCACAGTCTGGGTGCTAGTGGTATTATACGAAGGAGGCACCTGTACCAAAACCGTATTGGGATCACCTTGAACACCGGCTGGATAATATGATGTCTGAGCCCGGGTGATCGTGCTGACAGTCTGGGTGCTGGTGACAGTGTGGTCAATCGGCACTTGGATAAGAACAGTGTTGGGATCGCCTTGAACACCAGCTGGATAATATGATGTCTGAACCCGGCTGATTGTGCTGATGGTTTGAGTCGTGGTGACATTAGACTCCACTGGGATCTGGATGATGACCGTACCCGGATCGCCTTGCGTCGCACCAGGGTTATATGTTGTCCTAACCCGCGTGATTGAGTCGACTGTTGCCGTGGTAGTGACGTTATAATCCACTGGAACTTGTATTAAGACCGTATTAGGGTCGCCTTGCGTGCCTGCAGGATAATATGTAGTCCGGACCCGACTGATAGTGTTGACGGTCTGGGTTGTAGTTACATTGTAATCAGGAGGAACTTGGATAACAATGGTTCCTGGATCGCCTTGTGTTGCAGCCGAGTTATAAGTGGTCCTAACCCTAGTGATTGAGTCGATGGTTGCAGTCGTGGTTACGTTATAATCTGGCGGCAGATCGACATAAACAGTACCTGGGTCTCCTGCAGCAGCTGGGCTGGCGAATCGTGTAGCCGGGCGGCTAATAGTTGGCACAGTCGAGGATATTGTTACGTTAGAGTCCGGCGGAAGTTCAACAATAACGGTGCCAGGATCGCCCTGCGTGTCTGGTGACGCGAAGGTAGTTATCAGTTTTGTGATTGTATTGACAGTCTTGGTGATCGTGATATTATACTCTGGTGGTAGATCCACATAGACAGTACCAGGGTCCCCGATGGTGCCAGGGCGGGAATACCGAGTTGTAGGCCTTGTGATTGTTGGGACTGTCTGAGTCATTGTGGTGTTGGTATCCGGAGGAAGTTCAATAATAATAGTGCCAGGATCGCCCTGTATGTCTGCAGGAGCAAAGGTGGTTGTTGGCCTTGTAATAGTATTGATGGTTGTTGTGACTGTGATATTGTACTCTGGAGGTAGAAGCACGAATACGGTACCTGGATCGCCAATTTCAGCGGGACCTGAGTAGCGGGTAACTGGTCTACTGATCGTCTGTATGGTCTGTGTTGAGGTGATATTGTATGCAGGTGGCATCTCGATGATTATAGTACCAGGATCGCCTTGAGTAGCAGCCGGAGCAAATGTTGTAGATTGCCTTGTAATAGTAGGGATTGTTGTAGTCACTGTGACATTGTATTCCGGCGGTAGGTCAATGAAAACAGTGCCCGGATCGCCGATTTCAGCTGGAGTTGAGTATCGGGTCAAAGGTCGACTAATAGACTGCACAGTGTTCGTCGTAGTGACATTATACTCAGGGGGCATCTCAACAAGTACTGTTGCCGCGTCACCTTCCGTAGCTGGGGTCTCAAATATCGTAGTTGGTCGACTAATTGTGCTCACTGTAGTAGTCATCGTAACGGTATGGCTTGGCGGTACGTCAAGGTAAACAGTACCTGGATCACCTTGAGTTGCTGGAGGAACAAACCGCGTTACGGGTCGTGTGATAGTAGACACAACCTCTACAACGGTGGTATTGGTCTCTCGGGGTACCTCGATGACAATGGTGCCAGGGTCACCAGGATTTGCAGGAGGCAGGTAAGTTGTGGCAAGTCTGGTGATTGTGCCGACGTCTTGCTGCGTAGTCGTGATGTTTCTCTCGGGTGGCATTTCGATGATGATAGTCCCTGGATCCCCTTGACTCCCTGGAGCAGAATAGGCAGTGTAGGGAGTAGACAGACTAGCGACCGTTGTAGTGATTGTTATATTCCTCGGAGGCGGCACCTCTATGATGACAGTACCTGGATCACCCTTATTTGCAGGTGCTGCGTATGTTGTGAACATTCTCGTGAGAGTAGGTACTTCAGTCGTAACTGTAATGTTCCTGTCAGGCGGCATTTCCACGATGATGGTACCTGGATCACCCTTGTTCGCAGGCGCCGCATAGGTTGTGTAGGGCTTCGTGAGAGACGGTACTACAGTTGTAACTGTAACGTTTCTGTCAGGTGGCATTTCCACGATGACGGTACCTGGGTCACCCTTGTTTGCAGGCGCTGCGTATGTTGTGAACATCCTCGTTATAGTAGGTACTTCAGTTGTAACTGTGACATTTCTGTCAGGAGGCATCTGGATAATAACAGTGCCTGGATCTCCCTCATTGGCAGGCGATGCGTACGTCGTGTACGGCTTCGTAAGAGAAGATACTTCGGTTGTAACGGTAATGTTTCTGTCGGGGGGCATCTCGATGATAACAGTGCCCACATCCCCCTTGTTGCCCGGCGTCGCATATGTAGTGTAGGGAAGGGTGCGAGTTGCAATTGTTGTAGTAATTGTTGTGTTCCTGTCAGGAGGCATCTCGATGACAACGGTACCAGGATCACCTCTGTTCGCGGGTGCGGAATAAGTTGTGAACGGTGCAGTCCGGCTGCTAACCTCCTTTGTAACCGTGACATTGCTATCAGGGGGAAGCTGCACAATGATAGTCCCTGGGTCACCTGCACTGGCTGCAGGAGAATAAGTAGTATAGGGAGCCGTCAAACCCATAATCTGAGTTGTGACGGTAACGTTGTGACTAGGAGGCATCTCGATGATAACGGTACCAGGATCACCTCTGTTCGCGGGCGCGGAATAGGTTGTGAATGGTGCAGTCCGGCTACTGACCTCCTTTGTAGTCGTGAAGTTGATGTTACTATCAGGGGGCAACTCTACGAGAACTGTACCTGGGTCGCCTGCGTTGCCTGGGGGAGAGTATTTCGTGTAGGGAGCCGTCAGGCCTGTAACTTGCGTTGTTATGGTCACATTGTCGGCGGGAGGTACCTCAATAAGAATAGTACCGGGGTCTCCCTGACTTGCTGCAGGTAGATATGTCGTATAGGGAGCTGTCCTACTGTTGATCTCGGTTGTGATGGTGATATTGGAGTCAGGGTGGAGGCCGATAAATACCGTTCCAGGATCTCCCGGGTTAGCTGGAGGCGAGTAACTTGTGTAAGGGGATGTGATAGAGCTGGCAACATTTGTAACAGTGACATTGTACTCTGTCTTCATTGGAACTTCAACAACAACAGTTCCAGGATCGCCTTTGTTTGCAGGTGCTGCATATGTTGTATAAGGTGCAGTCCTATCACTGACAGTCTTGGTAGTGGTGATGTTGGAATCTGGGGGTAACTCAACCAAGACGGTGCCAGGATCGCCGCGGTTGGCAGGTGGAAGATATGTCGTGTAAGGAACAGTTCGAGTGCTCTCAATAGAAGTGATAGACACGTTACGGTCAGCTGGAATACCAACGATGACAGTGCCAGGATCCCCAGCAGCACCTGGCGGTGAGTAGCTTGTATATGCCGCTGTAATGGCAGTATCCTGCTGTGTAACTGTTACATTACGCTCAGGCGGAACCTCAACGAGAACTGTCCCGGGATCATCCTGTGCGCCTGCTGGCAGAAAGGTCGTATAGATTGCGGTGATAGTCCGAACTGTTTGAGTGGTCGTCACGTTAAACGGCGTAGCAGGCCCAGGAGTCTCAATAATCACAGTACCGCTGTCACCTGCACTCTGTGGGGGGATAAAAGACGTTACAGGACCAGTAAGGGATCTCGGTCCCGCTCTATAGATGGTAGTGTTTTGACCGGGCTCAGAAGTTGAAGGGTCTTGAGAAGTTGACACAACCCGTTGGTTGGGCATGATGATGGCAACTGTTCCAGGATCGCCGGGAGTGGCTGGTGGGTCGTAACTGGTAACAGTGTCTGAAGCAGAATCAGTCGCCTTTCTAGTAACTGTCACATTGTACTCAGGAGTCTCAATAAGGACAGTCCCGGGATCCCCAGGGGAGCTGGGAGGCAAGTAGGTTGTTAACGGAGCTGTAATCGTAGAAGCACCTTGAGTTGTAGTAACATTATACGGTCCAACAGGTGTTTCGACGATGACAGTACCTGGGTCGCCAGGGCTTCCGGGTGGAAGATAGGTCGAAAATACAGTGGTAACCGATTTGGGACCTTGCCTAGTAACGGTGACGTTATAATCTGGGGTTTCCACGATAATAGTGCCTGGATCACCGGGCGTAGCTGGCGGCGAGTATTTCGTTGTAGGCACTGTGATTGAAGCACCTTTGGTGACAGTAACATTATACTCATTTCTAGGCGTCTCAATGATCACTGTGCCAGGATCACCTAGGTCCCCTGGGGGATTATATATCGTCCGCAGGCTTGTCACTGAAATAGGTGCCTCGCGAGTGATGGTGGTGTTATAGTCGGGGGTTTCAATAAGAATCGTGCCGGGGTCGCCTGGGGAGACTGCGGCTATGTATGTTGTTAATGGCGCAGTGACTGAGGCGCCTCGCGTAGTGGTCACGTTGTAAGCTCCAGCCGGTGTCTCAACGATTACTGTACCAGGATCTCCGGAGGTGCCTGGGGGGACGTAAGTTGTATATAGACTCTTGACTGAAGCTGGAGCAGCTCTTGTAACCGTAACATTGTAGTCGTTGTTAACAGCGTTAGGTGTCTCTACAATGATAGTACCAGGATCGCCTGGAGTGCCTGGAGGGGCATAGGTTGTATGCATACTGGTAACAGATGCAGGTGCAGCTCTTGTGATGGTGACATTATAATCGTTGTTAGGCGTCTCAACTATCACAGTACCTGGGTCACCGGGAGTGCCTGGGGGGATATAGCGAGTTATAGGGCTAGTGATTGATGCCGGTGCCTGTTGTGTTACCGTAACATTGTTATCAGGTGTTTCGATAATAACTGTCCCTGGGTCGCCGGGTGAGTCTGGAGGAGCGTATGTTGTCAGCATTCTTGTAACAGACGCAGGAGCAGCTCTCGTGATCGTGATATTATATGCATTGTTGGGGGTCTCCATGATGACTGTTCCTGGGTCACCGATAGTACCGGGAGCCACGTATGACAGGCGAACGCTTGTTACTGATGCAGGGGCTTGTCTCGTGATAGTAACGTTGTAGTCGGGAGTTTCGACAATAACCGTGCCCGGATCACCAGGGGAACCTGGAGGCATATAAGTCGTGTACATGCTCGTGATGGATCCCGGTGCGGGTCTGGTCACAGTGACATTCCTGGTGCTAGGAGATTGCGATTCTGTTTCTCTGCTGCCTGTGACTCTGGTGCTATCCTGCTCAGCCGAGCCGGTTGGGGTCAGAATAATGATTGTTCCCGCTTCACCTGAAGAAGCCGGAGGAAGATAGATCGGCGAAGTGTCCATCCCTGCGCCGGCGCTATAAATTGTGACATTAGGCTTTGCTGCACCAGGGATAGGTGCGCTGGTACCACTTCCAGTGTCGATACCATTAGTGGGTGTTTGAATCAAGATAGTATCCGGTTCATCTGATGCTGTAGCTGGTATGTATTTGGTCTGTGCAACAGTATTAGGACCATCGGTATAGACGGTAGTATTTTCCCTCTGCTGTGGAGATATAACAGTCCCCGTGGATGAATCTGAGATACGATCTGAACTTGTTTCCTTGTCTACAGAGTCGCCAATTGGCGTCTCGATGACAATGGTGCCAGCCTCTCCAGACCTTGTCGGTGGGATGTATCGTGTCTCCGTTACAGAACCAGAATATCCTGTGTGGATTGTGACATTTCCAGGTGCAGTTCCTGTGCTGGAAGAATCAGCAAGACCAGTTGGCGTCTCGACCATAACAGTTCCTGGCTCATCAGACGCAGTTCCTGGGATGAATGTTGTTCGCACAGTCGTTCCAGCAAAACCAGTGTAGATGGTGATATTACTGACACCTGTTTGAGGATCAGGAGAGCCGGTAGGAGTTTCGATAAGGATCGTTCCAGGCTCGTCTGTAACTGTGGCAGGAATGAACCTTGTCTTTGTGGCTGTGCCAGAAACCCCGGTGTAAATGGTAATATTACCGGCACCTGTTTTAGAAGCAGTTGACCCATCCGGTGTTTCCATAATGACAGTGCCCGCATCATCCGAAGCAGTGGGGGGGATGTAGATAGTGCGAGTTGCGGTGACATGCCCACCACTGTACACAGTTACATTGGTACCGGCTGCTGCAATCTTTGGAGCCTCGAAAGAACCAGTGGGTGTCTCTATTATGACTGTTCCTGGTTCATTCGAGGCCGTAGCAGGCTGGTAGATAGTGGTAAGGGCTGACCCTGGGCCGCCTCGAGAAATTGTAACGTTGGAAACATCACGAGGAGGTGGAGTCGTGGTGGCACCACCAGTTTCCTGAACATCACCGGTAGGTGTTATAACCAGGATGGTATCCGGCTCGCCAGGTTCAGTGGCAGAAATTATGGTCGTTCTAGTGGCTGTTCTAGCACCACCGGTGAATACAGTGGTATTGTAATGACGGGCTGACGAAGTATCTTCATTCGAGTCAGTAGCAGGTGTCTGAATTAAGATCGTATCTGGCTCTCCTGGTGCAGTGGCAGAAATGGTAGTCGTTCTAGTGGCTGTTCCAGCACCACCGGTGAATACAGTAGTGTAGTGACCGGCTGACGAAGTATCTTCATTTAGATTAGTAGCCGGTGTCTGGATCAAGACCGTATCCGGCTCGCCAGGAGAACTAGCCAGGATCAATGCAGTCGTTCTGACGGTACCAGAGCCCGCAGTGTAGATGGTTGTATTCGTTCGCCCTCCCATCGCTGCGGAAGTCGGTGTTTCTTCTCCATTAGTCCTCTCAGATGACTCAGCTGGTGTTTGAACGACGACAGTCCCCAGTTCGCCTGAATTAGTAGGAGGATAGTAGATAGTCTTGACCGCATTTCCTGAAACATCACTGTAAATGGTTGTGTTACCAGGGCCAGTGGCGGCGACTTCAGTTTCGGGCGGACCTGAAGCTGGTAGCGATACGTGAGATCCTGTGGTGGCACTATAGCTAGGTACCTCGATGACAACTGTGCCCGGATCACCCTGGGAGCCCGGAGGCATGTAGGTGGTAAATGGACTCGTAATCGAGATCGTTGTCTGCTGTGTGATAGTGACGTTGTAGTCTGGAACCTCGATGATAAAGGTACCCGGATCAGTAGATATAGCTGGTGGCGCATAGGTTGTCAAAGTCTTAGTGATACCGGCAGGAGCTGCTCTCGTAATGGTAACGTTTCCGTGCTCAGCCAACGTCTGATCCAAATAGACACTAGTTTGAAGGACAACTGTTCCCGGTTCCGTTCCACTAGGGGGGATGATGATAGTGTTTATTTCCTTGCCGGTGGTAGTAGGCTCAGCACCAGGGCTCGACCTCACGCCGGTTCGAGTAGAGGGGTCACCAGGAATGGTGACTGTGGCGCTCACCGTGACAAAGTTCGCAGTACCAGATGCACCTGGCGATGCTTCCTCGACTGAGGAAGTATCGATTGGGGTGTAAATGATCTTGGTTCCGGGATTTCCGTTAGAAGGAGGGATTATTTGCGTAACATTCTCTATAGCATCCGGGAACCTCGTGTTAGGCTCAATGACTGTCACATCATTATTAGCATCACTGGGAGTGACGGTGATTGCATTAGGGTTCGAGCTTGTCGAACCTAGCGAATCCTCGGGAGTTGTAGGGACCGCTGAGATCGAAGGCGGTCCACCTGCAGGTTCTTGCGACTCGGGTGAACCGTCGGGTTCAGAAGCAACAGGGGTTTCAATGAGTATAGTGCCCGGCTCTCCCGGCTTAGTCGGTTCAATGTATTTCGTGACAGGACCCTTGGCCACTTCAGATCCGGTAACCCCCCTGATGATGGTGATGTTGGGGCTACCGTGACTGGCAGATAGTGTGATAGCAGATGGCTCATCTGTTAACCTGGCCTCGGTCGAAGTATCAGATGCATCTGTTGACTGTGTTTCGATCACAATCGTACCAGGCTCTCCAGCTGCAGTGGGAGGAATGTATCGAGTGATAGGTTGAGTGATTGAGCCTGGTCCAGTGTAAGGTCTGATAACAGTCGTATTGGGGCTCTGGGACGTAGGAGGCAGAGTAATCTCGGGGTTATTGGTCGTAGGCTCGGGACTATCCGAAGCATTGGTTTCGATCACAACTGTACCAGGCTCTCCAGCTGCAGTGGGAGGAAGGTATCGAGTGATGGGTTCAGTGATTGAGCCTGGTCCAGGATAAGGCCTAATAATTGTCATGTTGGGACTGTTCGAGCTGGGGGGGATAGTGACACCTGGCTTGTCATCCGTCAATGGGCTGGGAGATGCGGCAACGTCTCCTTGCTCTGGCGAAGCAGTGGGAGTCTCAATAATCACGGTTCCGGCTTCACTTCCGGTTGGAGGCATAAAGATCGTGGTAACCTGACTGCCTGGGCCACTTCGAACAATGGTAACATTGTGACTGCCAGAATGGGCCGAGACAGTTACAGGACCGTCAGAAGTGACGTGAGACGGTCTCCCTGCAGGCAAGTCGATAATAAAGGTACCAGGGTCGCCTGATGCTCCTGGAGGCAAGTATGTAGTAAAAGGACCCAAAAGGCCGGAATATTCCTCTCTCGTAATGGTCACATTTGCGCCCATAGGAGCTGGCTCTGAAGGAACAGTTTGGATAAAGACAGTTCCAGGCTCTCCCGAATTTTCAGGGAGCTTGTAGCTGGTAACGGGCGTTTTGACACCGGGTGGAGCCAGAGTATAAATTGTAACGTTGTCGTCGACTGGCTTCGATGTATGCTTAGAGGCTGGAGTCTCAATGATAACAGTGCCAGGTTGACCAGATGCACTAGGAGGCTCAAACAAGGTAATTGGAGCAGTGATAGTGTCTGACCCAGTATGCTCACGGACAACAGTGACATTCGGGGTTCCGTCGCTAGGTGAAATGTTGGTTTGTGCATGAGAGCTTGCTTCATCTGACGGCTGAGCCTCCGGTGTAGTCGCGTCCACAGGGGTCTCAATCACGATGGTGCCAGGCTCTCCTGCCGCAGTAGGTGGGAGGTACTTGGTAATGGGACCCGTGATGGATTCTGTACCCGAATACGGTCTGATGATAGTCGAGTTGTGGCTCTCATTGCTAGGGGGAATAGTGATCTCCGGTGAGTTTGATACCGGGCCCTCTGTGGTTGGCTCAGTGATCGGAGTCTCAATGACAACAGTACCTGTGCCAGATATAGGAGCTATGGTGGTAGTCGTTGGCTCAGTGATATGTTCTGTGCCAGTGTATGGTCTATGGATGGTCACATAGATAACACTAGCGGTTGTGGGGGCCAAGGTCTCGATGATCACTGTTCCAGTGTCTGATCCTGGGGCAGTCGTTGTAATGGTAATAGGAGCAGTAATTTGGGCAGTACCAGTATATGGTCTGTAAATAGTCACGTAGACATGGCCTGGTGCAGATGTTGTTGTCGGCGTGGACTCAGGACCTGATTCAGGCTCTGGAGTCTCGATGATTACAGTGCCAGGTTGACCTGCTGATGGGGCGATGGTAGTAATAGTAACAGGTTGGGTAATCAATCCAGGGCCTGTGTGAGGTCTGAAGATAGTGGCATACGTATCATCTCCTGGCGGCAGGGTCAACGGGGGACTGCCATCGCCACTACTGTGTTCTGTCTCAGGTACTGGAGTCTCAACAATAACAGTGCCCAATTGACCGCCTGAGGGAGAAACAGTAGTCATTCGAGGCTCTGTGATGGAATCAGTGCCTGTATAGGGTTTGAAGACAGTCACATAACCATCAACTCCAGCGGAAACAGTGACAGGAATAGCCCCCTTATTTTCAGTATGTGGACCGGGTGTTTCGATGATCAAAGTGCCTGGCTGGTCTCCCTGTGGGAGAGCGGCTGTACGAGTGATCTCTCCTGTGATTTCGCCCGTGCCTGTGTAAGGTACATAGATGGTGGTATAAGGAGCGGATGGTGCTAGGGTGAAAGGTGGTCCGGATCCAGGTGTCTCAATGATGACCGTACCTGGCTGGTTGTTGTCCTCCGGGGCTTCTGTAATCGTCACAGGTGCTGTAATAGGTTCTGTGCCATTATAAGGTTTATAAACTGTGATGTAAAAAGTTGCAGGCCCCATTGAAGATTCTGAAGTAACAGGAGGTTGGGAACCAGGAGTCTCGATAATCACAGTGTCCGGTTGACCCGATTGTCCTGGAATAGTAGTGAGTGTAACAGGAGCAACTATATCCCCTACGCCTGTATGAGGGGTATAGATCGTGATATAGGAAGACTCAGATGCCAATGCATGTCCTGATGTGATAGGAGGCTGGGAACCAGGCGTCTCAACTATGACTGTCCCAGGCTGACCTCCTTGTGGCTCAATGGTTGTAACTGCAACTGGAGTCGTAATCTGGTCTACCCCCGTGCCAGGTCGATAAATTGTGAAATATGTTGCTTGAGGGGCTAGTGTTGAAGTTGCTGGCTCCAGATCTGGCGTTTCGACGATCACGGTACCGGGTTGATCTCCTTGAGGGGCGATAGTAGTAACTGTGACAGGGGTTTTGATCTGTTCTGAACCAGTGTGAGGTCGAGAAACTACCACATACGAGGGCTCACGCCCTAAGGTTGTAGGTGTCTCTAACCCCGGTGTCTCTATAATGACAGTTCCCGGCTGGTCACCTTGAGGGGGTATGGTGGTGATCGTGACAGAGGTCGTGATTTGCTCTGAACCAGTATGGGGTCGATATATCGTCTCGTAGGAAGGTTCTGCAGAAGGTCTGACGGTCACAGGTGGCTCTGATCCCGGAGTCTCAATAACAACAGTTCCTGGCTGGTCACCCTGAGGGGGTAGAGTAGTGACAGTGACTGGCTCTGTTATCGTACCATCACCAGTGTGGGGCTGATAAAATGTTACATAAGAAGGTTCGTAGTGGATAGACGTGATAGCTGGCTTTGAACCGGGTGTTTCAATGATGTATGTACCGGGCTGCCCCCCTTGAGGAGGAATATCGCTGATAGTCACAGGTGCTGTGATACTGTCCGGACCAGTGTGTGGCTGATAGACATTGACGTATGTAGCCGGGAGAGCAGCACTTGTAGAAGCAAATTTCTGGCCGGGAGTCTCGAAAATTACGGTACCAGGTTCGTCACTTTGAGGCTCGATAGTAGTCTTGGCTGATGGTGCGGTCATATCATCAGTGCCTGAGTATTGCTCATAGACTGTTGTGTATGACGGGCTAGGTGGTGTCGTCGTTACAGGAGGCTCCGAACCTGGTGTTTCAACTACAACAGTTCCAGGTTGATTTCCAGAAGGAGCAATAGTTGTGACGGTAGTTGCTGCAGTGATGCGACCGGGTCCAGTATGTGGGCGATAAACTGTCGCGAAAGGAGCTTGTGTCTCGATAACCACAGTTCCAGGCTGGTCCCCCTGTGGACTGACAGCAGTAACAGTAATGGGTGCCGTTATCTGGTCAGTTCCAGTGTAAGAAGAGGTGGTCGTGACATAAGGAGGTATCGCAATAACCACCACACCAGCCTGCGTACCGTGCGGCTGGATAGTCGTAAGAGCCGTTGGTCCAGTGATTGAATCAGATCCCATGTAAACCGTTGTGCTTGTGACATAAGATCCTGGTGTTCCTATGATAACAGTTCCTGGTTGGTTGCCCTCGGGAGGAATCGTGGTCAGCACTGTTGGTGCCGCAATCTGATCGTCACCAGTATACAGGACTGATGAAGTGACATACGACGGTGCAGGGGGAGTAGTCGTGAATTCAGCACCTCCACCAGGCGTCTCGACGATAATAGTGCCAGGCTTGTCCCCCACGGGAGCAATCGTGGATACAGTAACCGGACCTGTAATCTGATCTGATCCTGTGTATGGGCGGTAGATGGTCGCAAATGGAGCCTGTGTCTCAAAGATAACGGTTCCAGGTTGACCATCCCGGGGAGGAACAGTAGTCACAACAGGCGCTGTGATCTGGTCTGTTCCCGTATAGGGTCTAGAAATGCTGATATATGAAGCTTCGGTGTTGCTTGCTACAGAAGCCGTTTCCCGCTCAGGGGTCTCAACGATTACTGTACCGGGTTGATTGTCCTGAGCAGCGATAGTGGTTGTAACTGGTTCTGTAATCTCACCTGATCCAGTATAAGGTCTAGTAATAGTTACGAACAAACTGGGGATTGGGACAGAGGGCATGGGGGGCGACGCAGGTTCAATGATAACTGTACCGGGCTGGTCGCCTTGGGGAGGGATAGTAGTTGTTACCGTGTCTTCAGACCTACCTGTGCCAGTATGAGGCTTGGTGATGGTTACATAGGAAACAGGGACAGGTATATGAGTCGTAGGCGGCGCTTGCTGGCCTGGAGTCTCAATGACGACTGTACCCGGTTTGTTGTTGATTGGTGGAATAGTTGTGACAGTGCTTGGCTCTGTCATCCTTTCTGTTCGTGTGCAAGGCTGATACACGGTTATATAAATGGCACCGGGCCCGGAGGACGTAGTGATAGGGGCTAGGTCTTGATCTGGCGTTTCAACGATAACAGTACCTGGCTGGCCTCCTGTCGGCTCAATGGTACTAATTGTAACTGGAGCCGTGATACGGCTGGGGCCACTGTTTGGTCGATATACCGTGTGATAAACTGGCGTATTCTGCGATTCCGCACCCTTTGTCGAACCTGAAGGCGTAGGCACTATCACAGACTCGGGCACGACCGGAGTCTCGATAATAATAGTACCTGGCTGGCCGTTGTCAGGTTCAATAGTCGTAATCGTTATAGGTCCGGAAATCCCGTCGATTCCAGCACTTCCTGTATGAACACGTAAAATAGTGACATATGACGCATCGGGCCCAGAGGGTAGCGTCACCGTAGGATTTGGAACAATGGTCTCAGGCTGTGGGGTTTCAATAATAACCGTCCCTGGCTGGCCACCAGAAGGCGCAATAGTCGTCACCGTGATGGGTGCAGTGATAACACTATTGCCGGTATGAGGTCTGTAGATAGTGGTGTACTGACCCCCGGGAGTAGGTTCAAGAGTAAGTGGAGGAACCACAACCTTGCCGCCAGTCTCGAGGCCTGGAGTCTCAATGACAATTGTACCAGGTTGTCCATTAGCGCCCTGGATAGTAGTCACAGTTACTGGAGTTGTGAAACCATCATCAACTGTATGAGGTCGATAAAGCGTGATATAAGAGCTACTAGTCTCGACTGTGACAGCCTTTGATGCTCCGATGCTCTCCTCAACAGGTCCAGTAAACTGAGCAGCTGGTGTTTCAATAATAACAGTACCAGGCTGTCCGTTGGCACCTAGGATGGTAGAAGTGACTGGTGCCGTGATAGCATCAACACCTGTATAAGGACGATAGTCCGTCACATAGGAGTTATCCGATCCACCTGGGCTTTTGGCAGGATTATCACCAGCTTGAGTCGGAGTAAGCGCCTGGGTCACAGGTGTCTCGACGATAACAGTACCAGGCTGTCCGTTCATACCAGAAATAGTAGAAGTGACTGGTGCCGTGATAGCATCAACGCCTGTATGAGGACGATAGATGGTTGCATAAGAGTTGTCAGGCCCTGGCGGAACTGTAACAGGAGTATTGACGGCGACTTGAGTCGAAGCACTGAACAGAGGAACAGCTGTCTCAACAATCACAGTACCAGGCTCCCCATTCAATCCCGGAATGGTAGAGGCTATTGGTTCTGTAATGGCGCCACTGCCTGTATATGGACGATAGACCGTTGCATAAGAGCTATCAGGTCCCGCTGGAATAGTCACAGGCCCCTGATCGCTTATCGCACCCAGAGTTGGTGACTGACCAGTAGGCGTTTCAATGATAACAGTACCTGGTTGACCGTTGACGCCTGCAATGGTGGAAATAGCCACTGGGGCTGTGATAATATTTGCACCTGTATGGGGACGATAGACTGTTGCATAAGAGTTATCAGGCCCAGGCGGAATCGTAACAGGAACATCATTGCTGCCCGGAGTTGACATAGAAGCAGGAGGCACAGGTATCTCAACAACAACAGTACCAGGTTGACCAGCGGAGGGCGCAATAGTGGTAACTGTAATCGGTTGCGCAATGACATTTGTGCCAGTATAAGGCTTAAAGACAGTCATATAGCCGTCATTACCCTGCGATGTAGCAATGATTTGTGCCGAGGTCGCCTCCGAAGCCACGGCCTGAAGGACTGGTGTCTCGATAATGATCGTGCCTGCTTGGCCTGAGGTAGGAGCAACAGTACCAACTGTGCGGGGTTCGGTAATCATTCCAGGTCCTGGGTATGGCCTATAGACGGTGACATAACCACCATTACCTGCGGGAATCGTAACAGCAGAAACAGTAGGTTGTTCCTTTGTTGATGGCGTTGCGACTGCAGGCGTAGGGGTCTCGATGAATACTGTTCCAGGCTGGCCATTAGTCGGTGCAACAGTAGAGATAGTAACAGGCTCCGTGATGGCACCAGAACCTGAGTGAGGCTGATACACTGTAACATATCCATCTTGGCCTCGAGGAATGGTCGTAGGAGGGTTCTCTGTGGCCTTTGTCGTGGCTTGCGATTCTGGCTGGGAAATCGGGGCTGTTGACAGTGCAAACTTGGTTTCCACCTCTACTACAGGGGTTTCAATGATGATGGTTCCCGGCTGGCCACCCGAGGGAGTAACAGCAGTAATGGTAATTGGTCGGTCAATATTACCAGGACCAGGGTACGGCTTGTATACAGTGACGTACGGGTTATTATCACCAGTTGGAACTGTAACTGGGCCTGTTTGGGTAGCAGTATTTGCGTTTGGATTAGGTGTCTCGATGATAACTGTTCCTGGCTGGCCAGATACGGGTGCTTGGGTATAGGAGACAGGGAAATTGACGTTCCCTGGTCCGGGATATGGCCGGTAAACCGTTATGTAAGTTCCAGTTGGATTGGGGGGAATCGTGATCGGAGAAGCTGAAGTTGGGAGACTGATCGGCTGGGTTTCAATAAATACAGTGCCGGGCTGGCCATTCGAAGGGGCCTGTGTCAGGGTAACCGGTGCCGTAATAGTTCCAGGTCCAGGATACGGTCTAAATATTGTAACGTAGCTATCAGTGCTAGAAACCGGCGCAGGAGTTTGTATGAGAATGGTTCCAGGTTGGCCGGAAGACGGTGGCTTGGTGATAGTGACGGGTACGGTAATAACTCCAGGGCCCGGGAAAGGCGTGTGGACAGTTATATAGTTATCCGTAGTCAATGCAGGAGTCTGTTGGGTAGGAGTCGGAGGGGCTGGCGTGGTGACGAAAACAGTTCCCGGATTACCGCCAGATGGTGCCGCCTGTGTGCGAGTAATAGGTTCAGTGATAACACCAGGACCAGGAAACGGAAAGAACACAGTGACGTACTGACCAACACCTGGTTCAGTACTATGGACATCCTGCTGAGTAGCTTGAGGTGCAGGGGTTGTGATATAAACCGTTCCAGGATTGCCACCAGAAGGAGGTTGAGTCCTGGTGATGGGTTCCGTGATGACCCCGGGGCCTGGGAAAGGTAGGAAAACGGTCACATAGACATCAACGCTGGGAAACGTGCTGGTCACTTGAACCTGCTGGCCTGGTGTGCTAAGTGCAGGAGCAGCCGGTGTCGTAATATAAACAGTACCTGGGTTACCACCAGAAGGAGCTTGGGTGCTAGTGATAGGTGCTGTTATAACCCCTGGCCCTGGGAATGGAAGGAAAACAGTGACAAAGCCGTCAGCACCTGACGTAGTACTACTAAGCTGGTTCTGCTGTTTTGGTGTATCAACCGCAAGAGCAGAAGGCGTGGTGATGAAGACAGTACCAGGTTGGCCTCCTGAAGGCGGCTGAGTACTGGTGATAGGCGCAGTGATCTGGCCGGGTCCCGGATAAGGGATGAATACTGTCACATAACCATCGTCGCCGGAAGTAGTACTTGGTAGATTTTGCTGACTAGTTACTGGTAAAGGCGCTGGTGTCGTGATAAATACAGTGCCGGGCTGGTTACCAGAGGGGGCCTGGGTGCTCGTGATAGGTGCTGTGATCGTGCCAGGACCAGGGAAAGGAAGGAATACAGTCACATAGCCATTGGATCCTTGTGTAGTACTAGGCCTAGGTAACAGACTTACAGATGTAGGCAATAGTGCTGGAGTCGTAATGTATACCGTTCCAGATAATGTCCTGGTGTAAGATGTAGTAATCACACCTGGACCTGGGAAAGGGAGGAATACAGTTACTAAACCATCGGATCCTTGTGTGGTACTAGGCCTAGGTAACAGTGTCACAGATGTAGACGATGGTGCTGGAGTTGTGATGTATACCGTTCCAGACAGTGTCCTGGTATAAGACGTAGTAATCAAGCCTGGACCTGGGAAAGGAAGGAATACGGTCACAAGACCATTAGGCCCTTGCGTGGTGCTTGGATTGGGCAATGGAGTAGTAACAGGAGTCTGTGCAGTCGGAGTCTCAATGACGATAGTGCCAGGTTGACCACCAGATGGAGTAGCTTGCGTGATGGTGATGGGCGTATTGATAATACCTGGTCCGGGGAATGGCTTGTAGATAGTGACATAATTATCGCTACCCTTAACTGTGCTTCTCGGTGAACTCGATGTAGGATTGAACTTCACTGCTGGTGGTGTTATGATGTAGACTGTTCCTGGGTTTGTTCCTAATCCGGGTACCGAAGAAGTTATAACTTCCGTGAGATCTGTACCAGTATACTGGGAAGTAACTGTAACATATCTACCTGTACCAAGACTATCCTGTTGTGTTGAAGGCTGATCCGTCGCCGGCGGTGTCTCGATGACAACTGCGGTAGATTGCGAACCTCCTGAGGCTACCAAAGTGATGACTTTCGTGATTGTGGTACCGACAGCAGTTCCAGGAGTATAAATTGTGGCTGTACCTCCAGAACTAGTAGGGTTGATGGTGATAGGGCCTTGCGTCTCGATAATAATAGTTCCTGGTTGTCCGTTCGTGGGTGGCTGGGTAATAGTGATGGGCGCGGTGATAGGATCGCCCGTATGCGGCTTATAGATGGTGACATAGGGGTCATTGTTACCAGGCGGAATAGTTACCTGTTCACCATCCGTCACTGCCGAAGTAACAGCATTTTGACCAATTGGCGTTCCAAGCGTCGGAGTTTCAACAATAATGGTCCCTGGATTCGTGCCACTTGGGGGGATCGTGACCGTGATAGGCTTGCTAATCGGACTACCTGTATGTGGCTTGTATACAGTTACGTAAGGACTGTCACTGCCTGCTGGGATAGTGATTGGTCCGCTACCAGGAGCATTTGAAGTCGGATCAGGCGTTTCAATGATGATGGTACCTGGCTGACCGTTTTGACCTTCCTGGGTAAGTGTGATTGGTACTGAGATAGGATCACCACTATGGGGCCGGAAGACAGTAACATATTTACTCCCTGGCCCAGGAGGGAGAGTAAAAGGGTCACCAGGGGCTCGTGTGATCGTGCTATCACCGCCAGAAGAGACAGGGGTTTCGATGATAACGGTTCCAGGCTGGCCTGGGGCACCTGTCATGGTGATGGTAGTAGGGGCCGTAAGAACGTTAGTCCCAGTAGGGCTCCGGATAATAGTGATGTAGGATCCATCTGCACCAGGTGGAATTGTAATCTCAGCATCTCCCGGCCGCGTAGCGACAGGAGTCTCGATAACAATGGTACCCGGCTGGCCTCCGCTGGGTGCTATTGTGATGGTTTTAGGCGCTGTAATGACACTTCCAGGCTGTCTAACGATTGTGATGTAGCCACTATTGGGATCAGGTGGAAGAGTAATGACCTCTTGCCCTGCACGTACGGCCGGTGTCTCGATGATGACTGTCCCGGGATTTGTGCCAGAAGGCGGTATAGTATAGGTTATAGGCTTGGTGATCGGTCCGTCGTGTGGTCTCAGGATCGTAGAATACGGGTTGTCGCCACTAGGCGGAATAATTTGAGGCTGGTTTTCAGGCAGGTTGCCATCCTCGCTTCCACTACTGTCCGTGCTTGAGGGGTTAGGAGTTTGGATGATGATTGTCCCATCTTTTCCAGCCGAGGTGGGAATGAGGGTAGTGATAGGTGTAGAGATAGGCGTGGCTCCAGTATATGGCCCAATAATTGTTGTGAAATGGCTACCATCACTTGGAGGGATTGTGACAGCACTACCAGGGTTCTGGTTAGCTGGGACCTGAACAATCTTGGTTGGAACACCTCCAGGGCCAGCAACTGTGGTTACTCGCGCCTGTGTGATATACTCGGTCCCCGTATACGTCTGGATGACCAAGACGTCAGAAGTACTGTCTCCACCGATATCTCCAGCACCACCACCGCCAGCACCACCATCAGCACCAGCACCAGCACCACCATCGCCAGCGCCGCCATCAGCACCAGCACCAATAGTGCTTGGTGGTACGTCTGCCCATGGGGTCTGAATTATAACAGTGGCAGGGTCGTTCCCATTCGCTGGCACAGTCCTTGTAGCATCGCCCGTGATAGCGACACCGCTAGGTAGCGCAGATATAATTGTCGCCGTTGGGTTATCGTTCGAAGGGGGGATGGTCAGCGCACCAGGTTGGCCTGATGAGAAGGATGAATATGCTGTACCAGGCACATCCACAATGATGGTGCCTGGCTTGGTGCCGCTCGGCTCGGCAACTGTGATTTCTTGCTTCGTGGTGGCATCATCGCCCCCTGTGTAGGCTTGAATAACTCGTTCATAGGGGTCGTTGCTCGACGGAGGAATTGTGAGAACAGGATGTGGAAGTAGGGTCACTGGAAATAGTGTGCCTTGATGTGTGTATGTAGCGATTGATGGTTGCCCTACTGGTTGCTGGGTAATGGGGATGTTGTTGGCACCACTGTCTGCGCCTGTCTCAGGTTTATCGAGATTTGTCGCACCATACATTTGCCCGGGATTACCGTCACTTCCGGTATCTCCGTGCAAGGTAGTCACTGCATTCTGGATGAGAGTCGCTGCGAATCCTGACGCAATACGTATCGCGGCATCCTCGATACCATCGTCCTGTGCCTTGACGGCCAAGACAAGCGTCGAGGCTAGCAGCCCTCGTGATAACCACATTGGATAGGTTACTTCACAATTGGCAGCTAGTAGAATGATGTGTATTCAATAATATTTATGATATGCTCAAATCCTTTTCCCAGCGCTTCTTGGTCGTTTATATGTGCTGAACAGTCATCCGAAAACGGGTATGCTATTCATCTGGCTTCATTTTCCAATCGAACTCGCTTTTCCTGTAGCGCTCTGATTTTTTTCGACGTGCTTAGGAAGACGTCATGAGAGACGCCACAGTCAAGTCGTGGCTTGCTCCATGATGGGCCTGTCTTGATCACATTACCGCTTCCTCCTTCAGTGTAATCAGGAGGTCCTGAATCACGTAGGAATTACAAGACCTGGGGGTTGATTCGGAATGATATCTGTGTGATTTTGGTCATGATTGGCACACGTCTAGATCCAGAACGGATTAGCAGACTTGGGGTAATTAGATCACAACGTTAGGGAGCCAGCTGCTGAAAATGTTTCATCGGTCGATAGCCAGCCGCCGCTAGCAGACGAGCCTATTACGGTCCTTTACCTCCTAAGTTTGGTCCACATTCCAGGGCAGGAAAATTTACGTAGGGGTTAGCTACGGCCCCTGCCGCTGTCAGATTATTAGTTTAGTGCTAACCGAAAGCATACAGGCTGCAAGGGTGTCCGCGGAAACAAGGTTTTGTGTACTGCCGGTAATAGCAACAGAAATGAATGCCAGACATGTCGGTGGGCTTGGTCTGTCTTGTTTTCAACGACCGTGTTGTCAGGTCCGGAAGTCTAGCCGTCACGGATTTAGATCTGCCAGGCTTTTACGATTCTGTTCAACCCGATGCCTCCATCTCATGCGACGATCGTGTGAGAGCTTGTTGGCAATGGGGTTTCAAGTGATTGGGCACAGATCAGGCCAGGCACAGCTTCGGAATGCTATGTCACAATACATGTCATGATAAACTTGATTAACTTATTTTCCATGAACCATCCAGGCCAGTCATAGCGGCTTAAGTGCAGGACCCGGACGGTCCTCAACCTCAAAATGTTCTACAGTAAAGGCAGCCCTCGATCAATGAATTATCATATCGGCGATTACACACCAACTCCCATGAGTGAAGGTCAATGTTAGCGATTTGCATGCCTGGCGGATAGTTTCAGTTGGTACGATGTCAGCTTATTTCCTTTGTCCGGCTCTTCTGTCAAAATTGTCTTCGATATAGATATTTCGATTTGTCTACCCATATCTGGATGTGGAATCTTATTCTCCTCATACCCAATCTTTTGCCCTGATGAGCAGATCTCCCATAAGAAATGATTGACAGCATTATCATACATTAACGGAAGGGATTTACATGCCAACCAACAACTCATCATGAGCATTGTTTTTGGACAGCTCTCTGCAACTGGGGACAACTAAAAAGTCACCACCACGGTCCATATCACTAGTAAGTTAAATTAATTATCCATTTATGGAATAAGCTGCTGTTGCTTATTACATATATATGGCGAACCCCGGGTATACACTCTATCACATTTTAATTAAGTATAAAAAGTATAACTTACTTAACTTCTTATTACCTAGAAGGATAAATGCATAATTATAAAAAGTCAGTTTAGTAAAAGAATAACAAAAGACAAACAGTTTTAAGATATCTTACCGGTTTATCTCTACTACTTAAAATGAGAACCCTCCTATGTTACTGCCTACTCTAATGCAAGGGGAATAAGGCTCCTGAAGTCTACTACGTCAAAGCCCTGAT
The DNA here is from genome assembly GCF_013085055.1 of Fusarium oxysporum Fo47. Lineage (NCBI taxonomy): Eukaryota > Fungi > Ascomycota > Sordariomycetes > Hypocreales > Nectriaceae > Fusarium > Fusarium oxysporum. Next base: position 4,147,658 of record NC_072845.1, read on the forward strand.
TCAATCGATGCGACTAGCTGTTTACAGACTAGTGCAGGTACTAGTACCCAAGGCCCCTCAAAAGTAGAGATTCAGACGCATTCAAGACGCGTTCTTGCACCTGCATCGTTGCTTCCGGTTCTCTGATTGACATACAGGAAGGCGGTCGAAAGAACTAGAAGGTTTGCATCAGTAGACTGATTTTGGTTCGCATTGGAGCAGCTTGACCTTATACACTTCGTTTCAGGATCCAGTGAGCAGAAGCAAAATTGACGCCTGCTGGTGAGACTGATGATTGCTAACAGCTAAAGCCTTGAATTGGGAAGTATCGATGGTGCCCATTGAAAAGTCGATTGTCATTCAGGACAGGGACCGTGAGACAGTGTGGTGGGTCAGATTCATCGTTATATATATGTGATTGGACTGTCACATCTCTGTCAACATGATCTACAGTACTAAGACTCAATTAGGTTAGTTTTCGTCACTGCATACCAAAGTAACAAAAGTGATCAAGAACGCTGCGCACCAACGCATTACTCCATTACCATACCATTTAAATATGAAATTAGAGTAATTGACGATTTTGTTCATGTATAATTCCATGGTTATTGCGCTAAATCTGCCGGTTGGCTCTATGTCGCAGTGCTTTGAGGCTGGTATGAATCTGGGTTCATTGGCTACACATCAAGTACGCTTTTTGTTCAACTGTCATAACATTAGAATTCTCGCGTTCCTTGCACTAGCATTTCTACGTGCATGCTCTCACTGAAAGGGCTCCACTTTGACGGGTTCAAAACTTGGACCTGTTAAAGTGGATTCAGTTGTATCCAATTCCAGTTGTCTATGATACTTACCCTAGATCTGGTTCAAACATTAGATTGAACATATCAATGGTATACCTTTCATTGATCTACTTAAGGCAGATATCTGACTTAATAGTCTATGTTCTCAGTTTCAGGCGGGTTAATACTGTGGCTTATGAAGAAACAAATTTGGTAAGTTCGTTTTTTCCGCTTTGGTCTTTTTTGCTTGTCGGTGCAAATAATATTCACTAGATGATTCCAGTGCACAATGTTTTGGGTCTATCCAGTAAAAAAAGCTCCGTCATTGCTATGCATCATTTGACGACTTTAAATAGTGGAGAAGCATAATAATGGCAATGTTTTAACTAGAAATCAGTCAATAATATGACATTGCTTGTTGATAATGATAGTGGAGTTATAAAGTACGCCGGCACTATCTTCGTATCACCTCATTATAGGGCAAGCAAGTTAGTGTTTTTGTAACAAAAGAGGTTAGCATTTTTCCGGTACCATCATATCACGTTGTCGAATCTTTTTGGATATCATCTTGGGGTAAGCTCAGCTGAGAAATTTAAGTTAACTTGACACGTTAATTTGCCATTGTCAGTATGGGCTTGCCGGAATACTTGGAACCTGTTATACAAACCCGAAGGTTTTTGACGGACTTTTTTTTGGATTACGTATGCCAATGATGATGAATATAGTTGGGATGAAGCGGAGCTCAATTTTCCCGTTGGGCCTGAATTTGGTCTGTCAGTAAAGGTTGATAACTATATCTCCACCATTCAACTTCATTTCAACTCTCAAGACAAGAAGCACTTCCTCGGCTACGACGATAACTTCCACTGGCAACCTTACACGCTACGCTGGTCAGAGCTAGAAGCCGTTTGCCAAGCAGTTTCAATCACTGACCGCAAGTATTCGCATCCTGGGCTGCCGCTACTCATCCTGGCTCGCTTTGCGCCAATATGCATTGGCGACGATGTTGATCACATAGTGGAAATACTGGTACAGGCCTGGAAAACTCTTGGCGAGGATATTCTTACAGACGATCAGATCCGACAAGTGATTGAGAGAATCGACAATAGAGATATGCAACTATGCTGGCATTATGACGAATCGAGAAGTTATTGGTGGGTTGGCAAAGGTCTGGATGAAAGTACGGCGACCAAAGCATACACTTATCGTCGAAGTCGAGAATTGGATTGCGAAGAGCCTTTTCCGAATGAGCAGTGGAATGCCTTCATTTCTGCATTACAAGATATCGTAGACGAGTCCAGCACTACCAGAATTGCACATGATATTGCATTAGCTTACGAAAAGAACACATTCGACAAGTTTCAACCGCGCAAGCGTTACGATCTGACCGACCCTGGACTTGACCATGGGAGATTTCCCAGTGGATATGGCTACGGTGACCTGCCTGCTCAAGACTCTCGGAGCTGTCCTACAATCTCTCTGCCTCGGCAAGGCCGGAACCCTTTACCAAGAGGGTACAATCGTTATGGGTAAACATATCGAGACCAGACACAAAACCTGGATACAGATCATGGACGAGTTATCACTTGGACGAGGGATTATTAAACAAATGCTGTGGTGGCTACTCGTCTCTCCATCAGTCATATATAGCAACGAGTCAAAGCCTAATGATTCGCCACTCTAGATAGTGGACAGGAACGCTGACACTTTGGAGGGGGCTTATATGGGAATATGCCAGCTATCCACCTCCGGTCACGAAACTCAGATTACTTATATCTTACCGACTGCCATCCAGTTCGTGTTGGAATCCACCGAGTTGCTTGGGACAGAGACAACCATCACAGGTCCAACTGCACTTGGCTGGTCAACAGTGGATACTGCTGACAACGGAAGAATCGAATTTAACTTAACAAAGTTTCCACAAGGTGTTGATGCTGGCGACGAAAACACTGGCGTTATAATCATTTGGAAGCTCACGTTGCAAGTATCCGCAGTACTTCATCGCTTTATGTCTGCTGCAAGTTTAGTGCTTCTGCCGATGTTGCTAACTGCGAAACCATTACCAGAGGAAATTTCTTGTCATTGGAAGGGGCATTGCGTCGTGACTTCACAAGAACTATACGATTTGCTCTCTGCAGGGGCTTATGAGTGGTGGGTTAGGGGGACGGCAGGCGCGGCATAAGCGTTAGCTCTCAGCCAGATTTACTTATAGAGAATACACCGAAAATACAATTTGGCACCAACCACAGCGCTAGCCCTACCAAATTAGGCAACTCGGCATTGAATGTTCCGAAAAAGCGGCCCGAGCCTTCGTAAGATGTTACCTTATTCCGTTAAATCTCGTATTACTTACAGCGCACATGCTGTAGTTGTGCCAGGGTTCATGGATTGATAGCAAAAGATCTTTCAGCTCAGCGTAGCAGTTTCTCAATACAGCGAAGGCCGCTGATTTTGAGGTGCTGCATGGAGTAGCATCGCATTAAATGAAGGCCGCTGATGTCAGCATGGTAATCGGGCATCTAGATCAAATGGGACATAGTTACACGGAGAATGGAGATCACTCTCTATGCTGACGGTCCAGCCGTTATTGGTTCACAGTTGAACCGTTTGCGAAAACATACTTTCTCGCGCTATATAAATACATACTGTCTTTGTCAGTAGAAACGAAAATATCCAACCAAACCAGCCAACTCATCAATCACCATGAAGATTGCCGCCTTCCTTACTTCCGCCCTCGCTGGCGCCGCCGCTGCCCGCGATAGCGTCTACCTCGTAAACTCCTACAAGGGCAATGAGATTTCCAGCGGCATAGCATACTATGCCGATGGGCACTCTGCAACCGGAGGATCTCGTCCTGATGATTATGTTGACGTCGTCCATGGAAGCAACATCATCTGGGAAGGTCAAACGGTAAAGGGTAGGTTTTCTCTAGTCTCTAGGCTGTCATAAGAAGAAATTGACTGGATTTAGGCACTTTCGGCAGTGGTGTATCCTTCACATCAAACATTTTTGCCGATGCAGGCGGCAAGCAGGGAAATGCTTGGGCTGGTACGGGAACAAACGGGTTTCATACATATAACTGCTATAAGGGTACTAACCCGAATGGTAAACCTTGGGTGTTGTATACTGTGGATGGCTGGACTGTCAACGTTATCTACTTCTGCAATCCCTTCAATTAAAGAGCGATGCTTGGAGATATATAGACCTAGCAAATGTATATATTTCATTCACTCGCCTGATGGTCACTTGGTGGCCTGAATAGTGCCCATTGATTCATTACTTGTTGCCTAGCTTAAAGGAGGTCGCACTTGTCCTCGGTATATGTCAGTCGCATTGCCATTGACTCTAGAATTTGTTTGTACTTTAGTACGTGTAGCCTGTTTGCCAGAAACTTGCGAGACAGAAAATGAAATGAGAAATTAAGGCACGAGTTCAGTAAGAAGGCTAATTGAAGTGCCCTATTTGGTTGTCATTGGGCTTCTGAAATGAATGTTGCTCCGTTGGGAGTCGCTCACGCTGAAGCTACTGGAGAGGGGCCCCGCCGATATCTTAGGAAATGAGTAATAAAAAAAGACTGAGCTAATGGATCATGTCAATCCAGGTCATGTGGTACAGGGTTGCCTTTGATTCAAGGTGATGTCTTTACAGAAGTTGATGTCGAAGACCGCAGTGCACTTTCCAGCCTGAGCCTCGACTTGATCTTCGCGCAGCAACAGTTCCAGCAACGCACAACCGGTCAGAGGGATATGACTGGGACAAATATGGTGGTAATAATCCGAAAGAAAGGCATTTTCTTTAAACTTGCATGAAGTTTTACTGCATGTATTGTAGCCAGCAAAGGTCAGACCAACTCATTTCACTGCTTGCCAGTACCTTGCTGACCAAAGTTATCATAGCCAAGCTACAGTCTGGATTGAGCAGTAGTAGTATATTATAGTTTATTACCCTCTAAGCAATTTATGTCTTAATACTAAGCTAAATTCTCACTCCTGAATTACCACTTTTACTCTTCTAAATTCCTTTTCCACACCTTGACAGGCATAGGCCCCAGGATGTGGTTCATTGTCTCCTCTCTCTTCAGTTCAAAGCCTGCTGGTAGGGCAAACTCATACCGGTGAGCTATTGAAGCAAGGCAAACAGCCTGTTCAAGATAAGAAATATTACGCCCAATGCAACCTCGAGCACCAGCTGAGAAAGTAATAAAGTGAGACTGCAGTTCCTTGCCCTTTTCGCCCAAGAATCGTTCAGGAATGAACTTTTCTGACTCGGGATAAATACTCTCGTCGCGATGCGCCACAAGAGCAGACACACCAACAGATGTGTTGCCCGGAATATACTGGCCCATAATTGTCAAACCTTCAGGAGGGGTCTGACGACCAAGATTCTGAGGAGTCGGGGGCCAGAGGCGAAGCGACTCATCGAGACAAGCACGAAGGTAGGGAAGGTGCTTAACCTTTTCGTAGGGCGCAACCACCTCATCGGGCTCTAGGACAGAGTCAAGTTCGTGTCGCAGGAGCTCCATCACCCTAGGGTTGAGAATCAGCTGATAAAGAATGTTGGCCAAGGCAATAGCAGTCGTGACGCTTCCGGCGTTCATCATGATGTTGATTTCGGCAACAATCTCACCCCATTCAAGCTCATAAGAGTTACCGTTCTTGTCCTCCATGAGCGCCTGGAAAAAGTCGTCAAGCTTTTCTCCCTTCTGGTATCGATCTAATCGGATTTGAGCTCGTCGCAATACAATGTCATCCCAGCCCTTCGCTGACTCTGACATCTTTCGATAGAAAGGAATGACGTTGGAAATCTTATTGAGCAACTTGTAATAGTCGTAGGTCCAGAGAAGATAGGACTGCTTGCGTGCAGTGGGATAAAGGCATTCGCGTAGATTGGTTTCGTAGACAGTACCGCATGTCTGCTGGGCTTCCACACGATCGTGACCTTGATCAAGTAGACCAAGTTTCTCCGAAAGGCCAATGTCGGCGATGGCGTCGAGGGAGAAAAAGTTGGACCAGGCGCGGAAGTCGACATTGACGTCTTGGGGTTCGGGAAACCTGGCACCCTTTTGCAAAGGAGCTGTGCAGACCTTATCAAAATGGTCCATCATTCGCTGCACCTTATCCGCGACCTTGTACTCCCAACCCTCGAGGTTTTTCAGTGCGTACGCAGATGACAGGACCTTTCGCTTTCGGGCATGGTCGTGTTTGTCGACAACATCGGCCAGGTTAAAATGAGTTCCGGCTCCTACGATGTATGATTTGTCCTTTGTACAGGGAGTTCCATGACCATAAATATCTTTGATGGCCTGACCGCCGGCGAAGGACAATGAGTTTGGCCCCGTTCTGATAATGGGCTTCGTCTTGTGTAATTTCGCAAGATGAGTCGACCGTGCGCCCCCATGGGCGAGGATCATGAAGGGAAGGTTAGACATGCCGGAGAATGGGGACATGTTAGGGAAGCGCCGAAGACCTGGATAGAGTCAGTATGACTGTTTCCCCTTTGGACAAGATATCTTACCCTTGGGGTCCTTGAGGTAGAGAATAAAAGGGTAGATAATGAAGTAGAAGACTACAGCGAAACCCACTGCAGCTGCATAGGGCGCTGAGCCCAAGGAGGCAACGGAGGCCGACATTATTGACAGTCTCGATAAGAGGTGAAGACTCTTGCTGAGACAGTATGTAGTTGCAACTCGGGGCTAGAAAAGGAAGTAAAGGAAGAGACTGTTGTTTGGGCAAACTTGTAGGGATACAATACATATGACGAAGACGAAGACAATATGACTTTCTTATACAGGGCAGCTTCTCTGAGGGTAAATAAATTAGTCTTTGCCAAATGCAATCGTGATCGAGAGATTGCCACATTTGGCGACTTTCTCCGCTCCCAGCAAGTTTACCCCGCGTAGATGTACCCCGCGAGCTCTGAACATTTCCTTGCCAGTTCAGAAAGGAACCAGGACTAAGATGCCAAGGGGAACATAAAGCTGAGATGGCGGACTTGACTCGCTTCTCGAGCCTTGATCTCTTTTGGAAATCCGGGACAAATTTCCTCATACGCTGGCTATATCCACCAGGTCCACCGACAGTGTCAGACCAAGCGTGGGGGACAATTGCCTATTTCAGACACACCACCTTGGACATATTGAGCTATTTTTAAGTGGCCATACAAGGCAAGTTGCTCCATATACATACGGTGTCAGGGTTTTCAGAGGGCATGCTCAGACATAAACTGACGCAATTCACCCATAGTGAAAGCGATGATCCTAACCTGTACATAACCTCCACTACCCAACCAATGAATTTTCACCAATCTTGGTGTGCTGACTTTAGAAAGTAAGGTTGACGGCTTGGCTCCTAGATTCCCTTCCCAGTGAGTTAATCATTAGGTACGTTGTGAATAGGACATAGATAGGAGGAAGAGTAAGAAGTTCTTGTCTGCCCCCTGCCCAGCGTCCTATACATATGCTCAATACTTTGCCTTTAATAAAGCAAATTCTGAAAATTAGGTTTAGCCTGTTTGAGATCGAAGATGAGCCTACTGTGGTTCGAACTCTTAGAGAGATGGCTTGGAGCGGATGATCATTCAGTCCCCGAATGCCCTCACATGGAAGAAAAAGCAACTGCAAGTCACGTTGCACCTCGTTCAGCTACTAACAGAGCCTTATGCTTACTTAACTGATGGCTGAGCTTACGAATAACAGGAAACCTTTGCTCTAGCACCTCAATTTTAGTATATCTGAGTATGCTTTGTTTGAGATACCTAACTCGGGCGACGAGAACATATAAATTAATACAAAGCAGCAAATAATAACAACCTATACTAAGTCTCTGGAGTCTCTCGGGGGTTATTACCTTCTGACTTTCACCATAGCGTGATGAGAGCCGGCCTTGATTATAATGCAAATAAAGCTATATCTCGCCCATGTGTTACCGATGCATATTTGCAACTCTACCTTTGGGGTTGTTATCTCAGCTACTTTCACTTACAGGCAAATTGACTCTATCAGCATCGACCCTTCTTTTGATTTAGTTATCTCCTGATTAAAATAACGAATTACACCAAAGTAATAACAGTTCCGAATGCATTTTTCAGTTTGCAAAATCGTTGCTAAAAGCCGGGCATGGGAGTTGACGTCTTTATTTAACCAGGAACATAGTTTCAAGCAAATTGAAAAGTGTAGGCGGTATTGAATTTTAACGTAATATAGACTATCAAGGATATGGAGAACATCCTGAATGGTATCAGGTGTACATTGTATCCATGCGTGCAAGACGCGAAATCCCCCATTTAGGCCTTGGACGCCACAGAAGCCTGGCTGTTAGTCTTGAGATCACGCTGCATCTGCTTGGCCAACTTTACGTCAAACCCATTCTCGAAGACCTTCCTGACCTCTTCAAGTGGAAGCCCCTTTACCTCTGGGTAAAAGAAGATGACAAAAATCCAGCCAAAGAAGCAGATACCTGCGTAGAAGCCGAACGCGCCGCTAGGTGTCATGCTCTTCATCATGGAGAGGAAAGTAGACGCGATGATGAGGTTGCAGCTCCAGCAAGTGACTGTATTCATCATCGTGCCAAGCGCGCGAACCTCCAATGGTAGAAGCTCTGTTCCGACCCAGCCGATCGTGGCTACACCAGTAGCGAAGAAGGCGACGTAGAAGATGATGGTGACAAGCACGACGATACCAGCCCAGTTGACAGAATCGGCCTGGAGGACGAGATCTTTGGAGATGGGAATCCAGTGGAATGCGACGGCGGCGATGACCATGCTCACAGCCTGAAAAGATGTCAGTATCGTGGCTTTGCCGAGAACTTGAGCGTATCTTACCATGCCCAGCACAGTGACTAGCAGAATGATGCGGCGCCCGAGTTTGTCTATAACAACCAAGTTGACGAATGTGAAGAGGAAGTTGGTAGCACCAACAACGATGGCAACGGCGGTGGGCTTGTTGAACCCGACAAGGGAGAACAGGGTCGCAGAGTAGTACATGAGAGTGTTGAAACCACCGAGCTGAGAGACTGTGATATTGTCAGCGACAAAGGTTCAGACCCATAAGCATATTCGAAGACTTACTGGCCATGACGGTACAAGCAGAAATCAGCGCACGAAGGTTGGAGGGCACACAGTGAAGCTGCTTAAATTGCCACCAAAGAGACTTATTGGCCACAACCGAAGACTCGACCTCAACAGTCCATACAAGGCGTTCAAGCTTAGACTTGAGCTGCTCCTCAGTAGCAGCAGGGTACACTCGTCGCAGGCACTCCTCAGCTTCGTCTCTCTTTCCATGCGCAATAAGCTGTCGAGGCGACTCAGGACAGCGAGGCAACAGAGCGGCAAGGATGATGGGGGGAACGCCGCCGATAGCGATCATGTATCTCCAGCCATGAGGAACATCGGTAAGAGCGGCTCCAAGACCGTAGGAAACCAACTGGCCCAGTGTCACACTGAGGTTGTCGAAGGCGATCATGCGACCGCGGTATTTGGCTGGGGCGAGCTCTCCAATGTAGAGAGGCTGGATACGTTAGTGACTTAGTTCAAGACAACTTTCAGTAGAACTAGGCGCTTACAATGATCATCGCCGCCGAACCCACCCCAAATCCCACAATTAGACGCCCAGCAGTCATGGCGGCAATATTGAAGGCAGCGGCCTGGACAATAGACCCAATGAGGAAGAGAAAGCAACCGATGTAGATTCCAAGCTTGCGACCGTATTTGTCAGCTGGAAGACCAGCGATCAGAGCACCAATGAGAGCGCCACCAGAGGTGATGGAAGTGATGAGCTCTTGCTCATGGGAATCGAGATGGTGGCCGAGATCGTCGCCGATGGTGACCAGAACAGCTGAGATGACACCAGTGTCATAACCTGGCAGATTCTGTTAGGGGAGTTTAGTGGTGAAGTATGTAGGCTACGTACCGAACAAGAAGCCGCCCATGGCGACGGTAAATGTGATGAGCCAAACGGATTTGGATGGCTTGGTATCTTCGATGGAGTCGTCAAACTCGACAACGGTGCCGTGGGACTTTTCGAGGTGTTCGATATTGGGGGACGTCGACTTTTCTATGCCACCGCCCTCAATTGAGGACTTGCGGTCATCGTGAGAAGACATGTTGCAAAACGTCAAGATGGAAGACTAAGACAGAGATGAATGTTGTGATGCAGATGAGCGAGCTTGTTGTGAGGAAAATTGCAATACGTAAACGGAGCGCAGCGCCATATATATACTCCTGTGAGGCTAACGATTCATGCGACAATTACATGTTGTTTCATTGGCCTAGTCTACTCTCACGATCCCGAGAAACCTTGTTTTCCCGGGGCAGACCACCTCAAAAGTTGGGGTATCAGCGGGGCAGCGGTTGGAACCTGGGAATTGTACACAAAATCTCGATTCAAGAAACAGTCTTCCCCAGATAACGACCCCGCTCCTCCGTGTTGACTGCCGTCGGCTCCATGTTTTGCGATCCCGAGTGTGAGAGTCTGGGGTGAAAAGGTGGGCTTCGTCTCTGCCGGAGTTAATTTCCTTTATCAATTAGCAAGGTAGTGAGGGTACTTCGATTTGTGACTTGGCCTAGACCATGTGGACAATAAATGGCGGGGAGTTGGCGTTGACATTAACGATTCTTCTCGTTTTGGTGTTCTTGTTCCGAACCTTGTGGAGATCATCTCGTTTGTCGCCGGAACAAACACCCCGGATTTGTTATGCAACTGTTGCCATAGTTTTTAGGGTCTCTTGCTTTGGAGCGAGTGGAGATTAGTGGCGCATCTTCCGGAGTACCCCATGGGGAACCATGCCATGTTCTGGATTTATTTCTTTATCATGTGTGTTTTCGCTCTCCTCCAGGACTTGTGATTATATCGCTTAAGTTAAAGGTTGTACGTATTGACAATTACTCTCGAAAAGCCCAAAATTGGTACGGCTATTAGAACATCACACACAGAGCTTAGTAAGCGTATAGTGCAGACTCAAAGTTATGCTACTTTACAGCCATCATCACAGCCTAGCTAAAGCCATCCCCACGTCTTCTTTAGACTGTCCTTGCTATAGAGAATTAGCTTCCAGATTGTAAGTAAATGTATTGTTCAAATCATACATGTAAGAAGTAGGCCACCCAAACCGATCAGTTGCATTAGTTAGAACGCAAAGGAGGGTATCTTGTTCAGCGCGCTTGTCGAAAAGGTCTCCGACCAAGGCTATGGCCATGCATGCAGTCCTCAATACACATAAGCATAATTGCCAAAAGTTCGGGGCCTATAACTTAAACGCACAGGTATGTGGGACTGGCTTCGCCCATGCCTGCGGCAATTGCGCAGATTATCTTGGTATCGTTCTTCATTTCGACCTACTCGAAATTAGACAAAATCCCTCAGTAGTCCCCGTGATTTTGTACCTCTATTTGCTTCATTGTCCTGTTCCTTGCAAGTCCAATCTTTGGAAGACGCGGATCATGAGACATAAGAAGCATCCTGCTGAGATGGTAGTATTGCAAGCCAGCAGCCACTGGTTCGCTATATAGCCATATATCTGGAAGTACTTGTTTCTCGGGGTGATTGCATGTATATATAGGATCGAAGGAATCTGGTTTTGTCTCCGACCAGATAGTAGTGTCTTTCAGCAGCGCAGCATAGTGCTCGGTATCTTTATTATCTGAGAAACAGTATCGGATAATTTCTGTCAAGTGAAGAAGCATAAGGTTCGCCCAGTCTTTGTCATCGACGGGAGCGCCTCTCTTGTCTGCGCACAGGGAATCTAAGTATGATGGGAAAGGTGCCTGATTGACAACTGCCAAGTAGGCTTCCAGCCGCAGATTTGCCCACCAGGCGGCTTCGGGGAGGTCCCCTTGTTCAAAGGGTTCTGTCGGTTCGTCCATCATGGTCGCTTGACCGGGAGAGGGAGAGGAGACCGAGCATTTAGCTGTGCGTACCGAGTAATTAGTGAAACGGGTCCTACACTAGCAAAATAACAACAAAGGTGCTCCAAACAACAGAAAATAAAAGACATTGACGATCAAGACACTGACCTTCCATGCTTTGCGCAAATCGTGATAACAGGTCCGCAACAGAATGGGTCTCTTCCATAGAAGAGTCAATGTTTGAACTGATGCTAGGCAAACGTTGGGTGTAATCAGAAGACGGCTCAGCCGCTGAGTCCAGGCAAGTCGTACTAGTTTTCCCCTTGTCGAGATGTCTCGAGGCGATCGTCAAGACAGACTCGAGAAGTCGAGGATATTGTAACACTCGGGTTGATATCCAACTGGAGAATGGCCGATCTGGATCCCCAAGATCGAAGGCATCGCTGAAGCCGGAGAAGAAGTGGCGAACCAACTCTGCCTCGTCTTGCTTGAGCACGCAGGTGGGTAGACGTAGCTGGTATTTATCACCGTATGAAGCATAGGTATCCTGTGCCGTAAATTCGGTGTTATTGAGATTACTATCAATCTGCTCAGTCGTAACGTTTGTGTATTCGTGAAACACCAGCCCAGGTAATTGATCAGAATGCTGGTGAAATGGCAAAGTGGCGTGGCCTAGATTACTAGACTCCTGGGGTTGACTATCTGTGTGCGAGTAAGTCGAGCTGGTCGGACGTTGTTGCGCATCGCCGACAGCATGCTGACTACCAATACATGGTGATGTATGCTCTGTGTCTTGTCCTTCCAACAAGCAAAAGGGCTGGTCTTCCGACGAGCTGGGGTAGGCTTCAGGGTCTGACAAAGAGTTGAATGATCGAACGATGTCTAACGTCTGATCCACAAATTCGATCTCTTGCTTGACGAGCTTGCACCACCGTTGATTCGGTGGAAAGTCTAGCCCTCTTCCACGTGTTCTTGTGCTTTCTTAGTATATCATTTTTGTTATAGGGGCATTGCTATTGCTCACGTCGAGCCAAGCCTACTGTGGCGAAATCGACATTGGAGGCTTCTGTCACAATGGAGGTTTCTCGTGACGCACTGAGCACACGGACTTTCATCGTCGCCTTTAATGTAGATATCTAATTAGCATATGGCTATTGTAGGTGGATTGAAAGACACTAGGTTACATTTCAGATGTCTAATAGCACAGACTAAATTTTAGCCATGATCAAGTTACCCGTATGACGTAGCTCACTTTAAACGGCAATTCTAGCAAGAATCAGTGAGACAGCGATGAAAAATAAGCATGGGGCTTGGCTTACCTTACAACCCGAGATTCTTTGCCCTGTCCGTCCCATATCGTAACATGTAGACGTCTGGGGAAGAAAGAAGCGAAATGGAATTAGCGGGGCACAGAGAACAGGCTGGGATAGGTCGGGAGATTTATACCTGTATTTGGCTCGGTTGGGAGGTAATTCCGGGCCCAAGTGGATCAGACTCAAATGTTACAAGAGTCACGGAATCCAGATTTGAGCTGCTTGTTCCGAGGCTAGGTCCCCGGCCTCAAACTTAGCCCCGGAACAACTACACCAAATTGAGCCATTATCTGCGCTGACTCCAAGCAGCCAAGACAGAGAGCAAACTCTATCGTGCTCATCATGCATGGAGAATGCGGGGAGTCTTTCGGCTTACCGAAGGAGCGACGACTCCAACGTAGTTTTCCCTCAGCTCTTCATCTCATAATGGCGAATTCGCCTATTCACGACGCGGTCATGCCGCCGTCTCTATGCCTTGCAGATAACTCGCCAGAATCCAGATCAAGCGAGGACATGGGGTAAGGCTTTTCACTGGGACAAAGTTTTGGCGCTGAATTGACATATAGCCAAGGCTGTCTTCTCCAGCATCTTGCCTATCCAACTATTTCATTGGCAGCCCGCGTGGATTTACCTCCCCACTAAGAAGTCGACGGGAAGCTTTTCTCTTAATTAATTACCTCCAAGATCTTTCACCAAGAGTAAGCAATCTTTATGTACACCATATAAGGTCTCTGACGGCCCATTTCCAGATTGATATCTGTGATCCGTCGAAGCGCTTTGGTCGCGAAGTGCCGAAGAGGGCTCGCCAACTGCCGCTCCTAGCATACTCCATCCTAGCTTTCTCATCACGTCATCTAGCAATGATCACTGGTATTGACGACGAAAGTAGCGAAGAGTATCATAGCTATGCTCTACGCATCTTGATCCCCATCCTTGATGACCCGATGTCATCCTTAGATGAAAATCTTCTGGCAGCAGCTGTCCTTTTACGGTTGTACGAGGAGATGTGTGGTAAGCCAGTCCAAGCAAAGCCATGACTACAGTTGGCACATTAACGCTTTGAAAGATGTCGACACTGGAACCCATCTTGTTGGATGCGCGCGACTCTGGAACAACATCCCTGACTTCATAGCCCAAGGCGGTCTAAGTGAAGCGGCCAGCTGGATAATGCTTCGACAAAATCTTCACATCTCTCTCATTAAAGGCGAGCCGATGCAAGTAGATCTGAACAAATATAGACGCTCCAGATCGTTTGTAGACACAACTGATGAGGACTTTGCCAATCGGATTATTCTTCTTTGCTGTCAGGTATTGGCCACCTGTTTTAGCCCGGGTGCACAGCCCGACTACGAAACGTGGGCGCATCTTGGTAAGGAGGTTGCGAGCTGGCATGATTCTATACCGTCGCACTATTCTCCTTATCATCATTCTGATGTCAAGAGTACTTCTACTGGGGTCAAATCGGCTTTTCCTATTGTATGGATGATGAATCCTGCTCAAGGTCAGTGCGTTGCATACTTTCCGACGGAGCAAAATGACTTATGTTTTTGCAGTAATGGGATATCAACACTATTGTCTGGCTCGCATTCTGCTGCACATCTCAGAGCCCAGACTATGGGTGTCTAGTTTAAGAACTATCGAGCATCGGGTAGCCGCAGATGTACGTCAATCATCTTCCTTCAAGCCTGGTTGCTAAACTTGTAATCTTAGAAAGCGGCCATGAAGGACCTCCATATCGCTATCGGTCTTGGCATCCATAACCCTTCGGTAGTTGGTGCTGGGTTCACCGTACATCATCTACTTTTTACTTGTGAGCTCTGGATCACCTCTTACTAAGGAAGATCGCTAACGGTCTAGGTGGGTGTTTATTAACCAATCCTGTAGAACAACAGGAGGTGCTTCGTTTTATAGATAGCTTTGGCAGGAATATTGGATGGCCAGTACATAGATTAAAAGATAGATTAAATACGATATGGAATTAAAGAATTGAAAATGCATATTTGGTATGCCTGATGCAAGCATCAACTGTGAGTTAATTAATGTATCTTAGGTAATCATAAGGAATAAGATCCTTGAGTCAAGTTATCATCAGAATGTCAATTAAGAGCCTACCTGCCGAGGTGTCACTGCTTACCCCAGACCTCTAGAGTGATATACTACGGTTTCAGCGCAGCAATTAGTCAGCCAGCTTACCTGTTGGCCCCACAAGATTGAATCTCGCTCTCTCATTCTTTCTCGTAGCTTTTTATCTCATATACGCCTTATCGCTCTACAACCTCTGCCCTTGAAACCCGACATATTATGACAGTATACAGTTCTATTTGAAATCATGCCCAGGTTTATCCCCCTCTTACTTCCTAACCAGCATCAAGGAGCAATCCCACGGGATGCTATCCACCGCGACAACATGGGTCAGAGACGAGAGCAATGCCGCGACCCTGATACGAACATCGATCTTGATGTTTCCGTTGTGTATTCGACGGATGTTCTTGCTGCCAGGACTGGCTCTGTTGATTCCGCTCAACCTACTTGGCTCAGCGGCATGAGCGGCAATTCCTTTTCTCGAGTTTCCCCCAGTCTCCTCGACCCGTTCAACACCCTGTGCGAGAGTCCCGAACGATTACGACAGCTTCTTAGATATCGTAGGGCTCGAGACCTTCGTAAGCCTCGTGGTAAGCTCAACTGCTAATCTGTTTTCCATAGCATTAGCCAAGGCCGCCGGGGAACCGCTGTTTCGAATCGATCAACAGACACATTGTGTTGTGCTCCAAGGCTTAGGTAACGAGGATGGCCAGGCGCCGTTGTTGACCCACAAGTCATTGTTCCATGCTCTATCTCTTCTCCTCGCATTAGCAGCCAACGACTACCAGCAAAACTACGAAACGATGCACCACCGCAGTCAGGTTCTTCAGTCTCTCAATCGAGACTTATCCCATTTTGGCGGTGACTCGACAATACTCCATACCATAACAGCCATTCTCATGTTGATTAGCTATGAATACCGAGTCCGCGATACAAATCCAGGTTCTGCCTGCGCTGCTACACATATCCATGGCCTCCAAACTATAATCTCCCAACGTAACATTTTGACCAGTCAATATAGTGTCTCGCATGTTACTCGGGTTCAGCGAGCTCTGTTTTGGCAGGACATAATCTGCTCCCTTGCAACTGGTGCACCCCGAGTCTTGCAATTCGACAATCGCGGGATGTTTACCCGCTTGCGGGAGGATGAGACGTACCGTAGCTACTTTGCTTTGCCACAAGGATTCATACCTCACACCTATGGGTGGCCTGCAGCAGTACCTGCTGTGTTCGAGGATCTCAACGCATTATGCTGCGCCGTGGACACAATGCGCCGAGGGACAAGAGCGCCAATCACCTTTGTCAATAATGACGACAAGGATATTTCAGTTACCCCAATGCCGTTGATGGAGGACTTGGATGATGAGGGGTACCCATTATGCAATAGCCAAGCCAACTTGCAGATTAGACTTGTGGATCTTCTTAGTGGAACAAGAAGAGATGGTTCCCAGAGCGAAGAATCCCTGATTTACAGAGCGTGCCTCTTTGCGGCTTATCTCTGTACATATCGACTTTCTGAAGGTGTTTGGGGAGGGTACTTTGCGCCCGAGAAGTGTGTCACCGAGATACTTGATTGTATGACAGACTTCACAAGACAAATGTCGCCGTGGAAGCTTGCGCCGGACATCTCATTCTGGTTGCTGCATATGGCTGGTGGCCTAACAAAGAGTCAGCTCCATAAGGACCAGGCGGCTACGTTGGTGGAACGTTATCGGTGCTTCTACTCAACTGGTTACGGCCAGGACTGGGAGCTAGTGGAGATAAGGTTGAAGAAGTTTATCTGGTGTGAACATGTCATGAAGCAAAAGATGTATAGGTTCTGGCAAGAATGCCAGATTGGTTGCTGCTAAGTCTAGGATAACGATACCACATATTTATAGGATGTCTGTATATAGAATAATCAGGCTAGATGCTCTCAATGTCTTCACGCTCAGCAATAAGGTAGGTTGGGGTTAGAGCAAGAACCAGGGATGAAGCCTTGCTTAGTTGTTCCAATGTCAGCCTCGTAGATCATGGCATCGCCAGCCAGAATACGATCGCTGATGTGTACAAGGCCCTACATTCATTAGTCTCCAATCATCCTCAGTCTAGTCTTCTCTCTCCCCGGGCACTTACATTGGTTACAGGGATATTGGCTTCGACGATGGTCGCCACATTGTTGAGCACAAGATCTCCGCCTTTGATCTCAGCCGATGCATAGAGGTAAGACCCCAGTTGAAATCGAGTCTTTTCCGCAGTGAAGTTGCTCGTGTATAGACGCGAGTTGGGAATGTAGTGATGTTGAAGCATCTGTCCAGACCACCAGCGTCCCTTGGGTGTACTGGCAAATGTCTTATAGTATTCACCTGTATTATTGAACGCTTCATTGGAAGGCGCGATAAATGTGTATTGCCAGTCTGCACTTGTACTAAACGCTTGAAGGAAACCTTTATCCAGTCAGCTCTGAATACACTGGTGACGGTTGGGAATTCGAGGTCACCAACCTGGTGTCTGCTCAACAAGTTTGGAAAGCTCGGACAAATCCTCGCGGGACTTGATAAAGTCAAGCAATGTAGTTTCTCCCGACTTGGTGGGAGGTTGGTAGATATCCTTTGGGATCGGAGCGTATGACAGTGCTTGTCTATCGAAGACTTTCGCATTACATAATGCAACGGCAGCGAACAAGACAAGCGATAGCTGAAGCTTCATGTTGATAATTCGAAGTCTGTTACTATGAGACAGAAGCGCTTAAGTTAGATCTTGACGGGTCAGCGAATTTGTAGAAAAGTAGATGTAACTTTGATGATATAAAAGGCTGCCTGGATGATATCAGACTGTTTCCCCAGACATCGAAGGCGGATTGTTACTAAGCCTCTTATCAATTAAGGATTAAACAACAACTGGGAAACATGTCACACGCCCGAAAGATGGCCCGCCACTCGCCACTAAGTTCATTATGGAACGGGAATTGCGGGGTGACTCCCGGGGGTTGGGGGTGCGGAGTAAGAGGTATGGGGTATTGGTCCGGTAGTTCGTCCGAACGACCGTTCACCAAGCCATGTCCCTAAAATTGAACATTCTGTATCAGGCGGCGTGGAAGAAATAGCGGAGGTATTGCATCGCATCTCAATTCGTCAACATTGAACTAATCTGACCATGAATACTTGAGGCCGGAACAAAGATTACGGTTCAGAAAATTCCACGTTACATCAACTTTCCCTGACACCTCAGTTCGTCAATTGCAATGAGATCTATTTTCTACGTTTTGTTATCGGCAAAGGTGGCCTTGGCGGCCAAGGTCTTGGCCCAGAAGCCACAGATGGGTGAGTGCTGTTGACAACACGTCGCTACAAGTACTGTGCTGACTTGAGAAAGGCTGGAACTCATGGAACAGCTTCAAGCTCAACGTGAGCGACGAGCTGGTTAGGTCAACCGCCAATGCCCTCGTGGATACTGGTCTTGCTAAGCTTGGGTATGACCACGTGTTGATTGACGACGGATGGCAAGACAGTGAGCGTGATACAGACGGCAAGCTTGCAGCAAACCACACCAGGTTTCCCGGCGGTATCTCTGCCACTGCCTCATACGTTCACTCCAAGGGACTCAAGGTCGGGATCTATAGTGATGCCGGTATCTTCACATGCGGAAAGTATCCTGGTAGTTATGGCTATGAGGAAATTGACGCACAGACATTTGCTGGTTGGGGCGTCGACTACCTCAAGTACGACAACTGTGGTGGCTTCCAAAGCAACACTCTCTCTGTGCAAGAACGGTTTCTCAAGATGTCGTACGCGCTGGCCGCCTCAGGTCGTCAGATCTTCTATTCGCTTTGCGAATGGGGTAACCAGTTTCCCTGGCTCTGGGCCGACCAGATAGGCGAGTCTTACCGTATGTCGGGCGACATCTACTCGTCTTTCGCTAAAGACAGAGCGAGCATATGCAAGACGGCTTATTGCATGAACCAGGGCTATGCTGGAGTCAGCGTTCTGACCATGATACGCAAGATGAGAGAAATCAGTCCATTCTCGAAACCAGGCTCTTGGGGTAAGTTTATTCATCAGCGATGCTATTGCTTGCAAGGACTTGTACTAATTTCTGATCTAGCCGACATGGATATGTTGGAGATTGGGACCTGGACCATGACAGAGCTGGAAGAACAAACCCACTTCTCTTTCTGGGCTGCCCTGAAGTCTCCCCTCATCATCGGCGCTGATCTTAAGAATATCAGCGATACCTCGCTCGCCATTTACAAGAATAAGGACATCATCGCCTTGAACCAGGATGACGCGGGCAAGCCTGCCGTGTATCTGCCAAAGCTATCTGAGGAAGGCAGTTATCAGGTTTGGGCAGGGCCACTAAGTTCTGGGAAGAGGCGACATGTGATCTTGGTCCAGAACTATGGTAGCGGCGACGTGGACGTTGGGATCTCCTTGGAAGACATCCCTGGTCTTTTTGTTGAGCAACAGCTGAAGATCAGGGACGTCTGGGCAGGAAAAGCAATTACTGCATCTGGAGGCAAGGTTAGCTTGAAGGGCATCAAGCCAACGCAAACAAAGGTCTTGGTCATTTCGAGATAGCGAGACGTTCTATAGCAGTATCAAGACTAGGCAATTTAATTAAACTGGAACTCTTTCTAGGTCAATCGTTAAGTTTATCATTTCTTCCACGTCGCTTCATATAACTTCATCCCAGGGGATAAATGCCTCCACTATATGGTGTTGCACCTCACATTATGTGAGTTCCCACAAGCATTGATCACATTGCTGTCCGCTCCATTGACTTTGGGAGTTAGACCAAACTTTTGAGTGTTTTGAATATTTATTGCATGCCGAGAGTACAGGCTGGGATCAGTGGACTAACTATAAATTCGAACTCAATAGTTTATGCTACAGCGAAAAAGCTCTTTTACAGCTTGCATTTAGATTTCGAGTCGAAAGCCAGCGGTGCTGCGCGACACTTAGCACCATGATCTTCCTAGCAGTAGTCTAGGTTTCACTGTATCTAGAGTCGGAATTCTAGCCATGAAGGCTGGAGGGTTACATTCGCGAAATTGCAGAAGAGAACACTGCACAGTCGCAAACTTCTCATGTTACAACAATTGATTCTCCGGGGCTATTCTAAGGTCAAGCTACTTCTTTGTTGTAGCCCAGAGCAGATCTCCAAAGCCAGGCATATCACCTCCAGTCACCACCTCTCCGCCTGCAGCATCGTATGCTTCCTTGGCCTTGGTAGTCCACTGATTGTTCAATCCCTTGGCTTCAGACGTATAGTAGAGGAGATCCCACACTGCCGGTGCTTTCTTAACTACGCCCGAAACCTCTTGAACAATGCCTCTGTTGAACTCCGAGATGTTTTGCCAGGGACCATTGACCAAAACTGATTCGCATCGGCGCCATTTCGAGTCATATGGTACTGTTTCGTTCAGGTTGTATTTGGCTGCGTATTCTGCACCTTTGAGAAGCAAGTTGTTCCCATACCCAAATAAGTCGTACCCTTGAGTCTTGGAAGTTCTCGCAGCTAGAGCAAGCCAACCGAGGCCAGACATGACATGGCCCTGGTCTCGGCCAGATTCAGAGTTCTGGCCTGTCTTGGAATTAATGGTTGCATCGATACCGGCGCACCAGTCATTCTTCCAAGACCATATGGCAAAGTTGTATGCCGAGACATCCTCGAGGTATACTGCATAGTCCATCAAAGCTTTGATGGAGGCGATGCCGTAGTTGGCCTGGCCAATGATCAGGCTCTGTTTCAGAAACAACCAATAGAGCTGGATACTGAACCCTTGGCCTCCCTGCCACTTTGCCCCGACCTCTGTCCAGCCGCCCTCCCATCGCATGATCTCTGCAGCATTCGCAAATAGAGTTCCTTCGATGCCAATGAGCAGTGAGCGGTCAGTCCCAATGATGTTGGTCAGATTTGTACCCCAGCTATCCAAAATGGTAGTAGAGCGATCCCAATGGGCTTGATCCTTGGTGATATACCCTGCAACATTGTAATTAGCGATAAAGCTTTGCATAGACATATAGAGAAGGGGGGGCCTGTACACATAATCGCATTCTGGTAAGCGGCACGGGCGTCATTGGCAAACGAGGTGTAGTTGCTGATGGATCCGCGGGAAATCACAGCATATGGACCGTTCATCTTGTAGGATGACTGCGAAAAACTGCTGTTGGCAAACTGTTCGTAGCCTGACTTCCATGGGTCAAGTCCTTTAAGAACGCCGTTTCTCATGACTTCGAGGTCGTTGTGAGAATGCCAGAGACCCGGATGGTTGAAGTCGGATGGCTTCCGCTTCATGCCCTCAGTCCAAGGAACATACGGGATTGCAGCTGCACAAAGGGTCAATAATGTTCAATGTTGATGTTGACATTCTGCTTGGTGGAAGTAATTACCATTGATGCTCGGGACATCCTGCACAAGACCAGCCACCCCCGATATGAGTAAGAGTGAGAACTAAGTCTTTGTTAGCCAAGTGATGAACATGATACAGGGATGCACCATACAGTAAGCAGTCTCATGTTAAACAGTTCTCGTTGATTTCGACAAGGTTGAGGGTTGCGAAAATGGCTTTGTTATGCTCCACCAGTTATCGAACGTAAACGGATACGCTTTTACTACTGCAGGAGATCGACAGCAGTGCGACCAAGTCAATATGCGTGGTGTGAATTTAAGCAATGCATAGTGACACTATTGGTGTCTTATGATTGCTGGTTAATAGGCTTAGTGGCACATCGCGGGGGATCTCTCGGGCCAGCTCCGATAATTAAGTTCAAGTTCACAAAACCCTGGTAACGAACGTCTCGGCGTAATAGCTCCGAATTAGCAAGTCCATGCGGGTAATTAATCGCGCATGCATTTGCCGGGGAAGTCTGGGGAAAGTCTGGGGAATGATCGCCAGGCCAGAGAGTGGAGGATAATCTCGCACCTGTTTCATGATCAGTAGTCGCAATGGCATTCCTGGCGCGAACACACGAAGTCGCACATGGCACATAATCGGAGGATTGATCGGTCATCACCCGCGACTAGTTTAATCAGGGGAGTTGGGCTCTCCTGCGGTTTTCCCCACATTCCGCCCTGTTCCACGGCTTGAGGCCTCGGGCTCCCGGCTGTTTTGGTGCCGTGGAGAAATCCTAAAGCACGATGCGGTGGCATGGAGCATGACATGGACGGCGACGAGTAATTGTTTCTCCGTCCACTGAAGCGGTGGCAGCTAGTCTTGTTTCAGGGTGTTGAGTCAATTTACCTGAAACGGCATCTCCGAATTATGCAGTATGCAAAACTGTCGCAGACAAGCCAATACGGTCCTAATGCCTACATATTCTTATTGCCCAAGAGACCGATAAGTGGTCGATGAAGCAGTTCCTGGTATACTTTGGAACCTACTATTACTTAACTCGGGCATGATTGAATCAGAAGGTTAACCTTGTCAATTACGAGGACCGTGATCAACCATCACTGGGATATGCAACTGAAAAATACGACGCTGCGAGGTTTGTGGCGATCATTTCAGTTATGGGAGGTCTATCGGGAAAGGTTATGGGCGCGGCCTTGACATATCGTTTTCCCCTCTTTTGGCTCATGGTACGTGGCATCGGGGCACTGCGAGATCCAGAGATCTTCATTCAAACAGAGTCGTTTACATACCATAAAGTGGAGTAATTATTGCTCTCGACCTGGTGGTTGAGAGGCTATAAGAGTTTCGTGTTCCCAGGCCTAAGTTTAATGTGGTGATATAAGCTCTCAGTCACAGGTCTCAACTGCAAGTAATACAGCTAACTCATAACCTCCCAGTCATTCAAAGCCAAGATAATAACCATCTGCACTATACTCAACATGGTAGCTAAGGGAATCGTTTTCATCATTGCACTGGCCGTCTCCGTGACTGGGTTCGTCCATCCTGGCCTCTTGCACACGTCTCGGGACTTGGAAAGAGCCAAGAATCACGTACTGAAGGGCGATGAGCCATGGATGACAGACTGGCAACTCCTGCTCAACAATAGTCGTGCATCTCCAACATACGAGCCAAATCCTCAACCCACTATTTACCGCGGCTCAGACGGTACTCATGCGGAAAATTATCCCCGCCTCTACAACGACGCACATGCGGCATATCAACTTGCTATCCGATGGCATATCCAGGGAGACGACCAATATGCCGACGCGGCTGTTGCCATCCTCAATGCTTGGTCATCTACCATGGTAGCTATTGGAGGTAGTAGTGACCGCTTCCTCGCTGCTGGTATCTACGGCTATCAGCTTGCTAAT
Organism: Fusarium oxysporum Fo47; assembly: GCF_013085055.1. Classification (NCBI taxonomy): domain Eukaryota; kingdom Fungi; phylum Ascomycota; class Sordariomycetes; order Hypocreales; family Nectriaceae; genus Fusarium; species Fusarium oxysporum. Next base: position 4,170,897 of record NC_072845.1, read on the forward strand.
GCAGCAGAGCTTATGCGTTCATATAGCGGCTGGAGTGCCTCGGAGCAGGACCAGATGAAGACATTCCTCCAGGATGTCTTTTTCTCAGAGAGCTACAGATTCTTAACAACCCATAACGGACAGGACGAATACCATTACGTTAGTTGTCTTTCTATGTTTATCAAACGGTTTTATATGGTATATTGAGCTAACGGCTGACATTCAGTATGCAAACTGGGACTTTTGTAATATTGCTAATATTATGGCAATCGGTGTCTTTACCGACAATGAAACAATGTACGAATATGGTAAAAACTACTTCCTCAACGGAGACGGGCGCGGAGCAATCAACAACTTCATTTATAAGAACTATACCGAGTCCGGCAGCGGCAAAATTCTGTCCCAAGGCCAAGAGGCTGGGAGAGACCAGGGCCACGCGACTCTGGACATTTCTCTACTTGGGGTCATTATGCAACAAGGCTACAACCAGGGGGATGACTTGTTTGCCACATTGGGAGATGCTGGGCTTCATGCGTGAGTAAACCCATCTGAGACAACGCTTCCCCAAGCCTTGTATGACCAGTAACTGATATGAATCAAGCTCCGAATATGTCTCAAAGTACAACGTTGGGTATGACGTCCCGTATACGTTGTACGAGAGTTATGAAGGCAATCAGACTGTTATCTCAGCGGATAGTAGGTACACTCATCGTCCAGGCTTTGAGCTTGTCTATGCACACTACAACGATATCAAACACGCCAATGCTTCTTGGACCAAGCTGTATCGCGACCAAACCAATGGGAATTCTACCGCTGGGGTTGAAGGCGGGGGCGGTAACTATGGCCCTAACAGTGGAGGCTTTGATGTTCTTGGATACGGGACCCTCCTCTACCGCCTGTCGGCATGAGGTTTTGCCCTGGTACATTCTGCATAATGAAGCTGAAGGGCGAAGAGACCAAGCGGTGGTTTTGGGATAGCATCAAAGTAATTGAGTGTCAAATTGAGCGTGGTGAATATAAGCTCTCAGCCACAAGTTTCAACTACAAATAACACACCTGAATAATTGCGTGATATAGCGATCTGACTGCATTATGAAAGAAAGCGACCATGAAAGTCCGATTGGCTTTATATGTAACTTGACGTAGTTATAAACGAAGTTTAGCTTCTGAGAAGCCCCAAGTGGTCATGATGTTTGCATAGTCAAGTCAGCCCTTTTGTTATGATCTAATTGTGTAAATAAATTGATTATCTACAGTAGACAATCAGTGGTTCGGCAAATTGGACTGGGCATCCTTCTGGGTGTCAGCCAAATAGACTCAACCTAAATCAACCGCAGAGCATCAGCACGACCGATCTCCATATATCCTTTAGACATTCCTTGGATGTTCGAACAACGTGCTAAAGAGGTCCTGATGAACTTGGCGCAGTTGAGAACTATCATGTTCATCGTACAGTCGACTGATAGCTGCATACTATTCTCCAGCTAATATATACTATATAATAACACCATGTGTACAATGGATGATCTCTCGTCGCGTTCTACTCCTAAGACCACCACAATATCCCTTGCCGGTAACTTGCATACCATTGCATCAGAAGTCGTACCTGAAGTCAGGATTCTCCTTGTCCGTCAAATCTGCGAAGGCATTCAGATGCCCTAACTGGTCACCCTCAGTCTGCTTGTTACTGTCATCGGCCGCATGAGACGCTTCCAGAGCCGCCTTTCTCTTGTTAGCATTACGGCGAACCAACAAGAGCCGAAGGATGACAAGGAATATGTTGAAGAGAACGTAGAGACAGAAATGCGCTGTAAACCCTTTCTCATAACGAGGTGAATCGGACTTTTGGAAGATCTTGAGAACATCAGTAAATATCTCAAGAACGCATGCGGGTGTTAACATACCTGTGGGGCGGTCATATTACCAGCAGCCCAAGCCACGAAGGTGATGGCTAACGTGGTAGACTTCTTAGTCTGGCCGGCAATGTTGCGAGAGATCAGGGAAAAGATCAGGTTTCCCTCTGCGAGATAGAATTGTGTGCAGTAAAAGGCGATGAGTAGACCAACGCGATTCGAAGATGTAGGAGGGATGCTGTAGATGATAGCAGTTCCAATTATAGGAGGGCTGATAAATGTGTTAGTACTCATGTGCTTTAATCAGAGCCTTTTTGTTGACTTACATTGTCCATGCGTGCATCACCCAGGCAGTCTGCCCCGTGGCTGTTGCGAGTGTGGCGCTTCCGACCATGACTATGATCGTCACAGCACCCTGAGCAATGTTGAGGAGCTGGGTTTGGAGATAGGTGAATCCGAAGGAGGAAATGATGAGATTCGAGAAGACACCCAGACCGCCGATAATCAGAGTAGAGGTAAGTTGAAGCATAACATAGCACCAAACAATGGGATCCGTGGCTGCTTCAATGGCCTGATACCTTTTGTAAGACTTGTTCTGGATACCGGTCTCGTTGGCACGAACACGCTCAACCATGAGCCGCTTCTGGTCTTCGTTGAAGCACTTTGCTTTCATTGGAGAATCGGGCAGCCACCAGCCGATGAACAAGCCCCAGACACAGGTGAGTAGTCCAAGAACGAGGAACAGTAGTTGCCAAGGATAGATGACTCCATCCTTGTAGTGAGACACTCCCCATGCAATGATGCCACCAACCTAGAAGTACATATGTCAGGTCATTATGCTTTAGTGTTATGCTTAGAGGGACCTTTCATACCATGAGCTGAACTCCAGTCATACAGTACCAGAGGGACGTCAAGATGCTTTGTTCTCGCTTTGTGTACCACATGCTCGTCCTATCACACCACATCATTAGATCAGAAGAGACAAAAGGGTTAGAGTATACCCATGACTCACATGATGATGAAAGCCGGCTGCACGCATGACTCAAACACACCCAAAAGGAAACGAACTACCATGAGGCTTGCAAAGTTCTTGGCAGCCGCAGAACAGGCAATCACAACACCCCAGCAGAAGACATTGGTCGCCAAGTACTTGGCAACCGGCAGCTTTTGGAGTAGAAAATTGGTGGGATATTCGCCGACGAGAACTCCCATATAAAGGATTGTTCCTAACCATCTGAATGGCCAAGTCGTCAGTACGTTGAATGGGCCATCTCGTGCTATTATCCCCATTGCCACAAAAGAACGGCTCAACTTACGAGAACTGCTGTCCGTGGAGATTGGCGTCTTCCTGGATACCCATGACAGACGAAAAGCCAAGCGTGCCCTTGTCCAGGGATTGACAAAAGTATGTTCCGAGCATGCAAGCCAGGATGCGCCTGTTGACAGTCCAGAATAGCTCCTTGTTTGTCTCATCGTCAATCTCGACCGGGGCACCTTGGGCGTAGTTGGCAGTCTAGAATTGAGATGTTAGTACGTCGGCTATGTAAGCCTCGGACATGTTCTACAGTACCTCAAGATCTGCGGTTGCGGTCTTTTGACCGTAATTGGCAGTTGCTTCAGCAGGAGTGATGCAATCACTGTGCTGTACCTCGACTGCTTTAACCATGACGGGCCTTGGACTTCGATAAATTATAAGATATGCCGAGAATTGATCTAGTTGATGTGTAGTTACTCTGAACACCGAGTGATGAGCGAAAGTGATCGACGAAGACAGGAAGACTTCATATAACTACAACTCGGGGCTGCTGCAGCTCCGATACAGATACAGTACACCACAAGTCACGAACGAGAGCTACTGCGGGGAAACTTGGAGGCGGAGGACGGGGGATTTATCGGAACTACGCCCGACACCCCCACGGTCGATACCGTCTTATGGCCCGCTAGTAGTTTTTTTCATTAGCGAACACGCCACTGACAGACATCGCGTCACAAATGGCCCGCCCCCGTTCAGAGCAGCTCTGATGGTGGTGTTTTGGGGCCAATTCTCAGAGCTTTTTCCGCTGCAAGGATTTGTACTCTACTAGCATGATTCTCTGGAAAGATTGCGACCAACAGACCGTTGTTTAAGGCGCTAATAACCATGTTGGCTAGATTTGAAGTTGAAGACAACGTATATGCTGAAAAGAGCAGGATCAAAGCTACGTCAGTCGCGACGACTAAACATAGTAATGAACAGGGTCACAGACTATCGTCATTTGTGCAGCTCCTATGTGCTCTCTATTCTGGGATAAACGAATAGCTTTGAGCCTGATATCTTCACTCGATAGCAAAACTACCATTTTCTCACTTTCAGCAGAAATCTATATTCAGGGGACAACGAGCAAATTCAGTTAATAAAAAGTTCACTTTCATGATTCAAGATCTCTCTACCAATACTCAATCTATGCTAGTGACCTCAATGCATTCATTTCTAAAAGCTTGTTTCCAAACAGGACAAAAAAGTAATCAGCATACACAAGCCCATGATCAGCCCAGCGACGAGGAGCAAATTCGAAATTGTTGATAGTCGCTCCGTTGAGGATGGTATCTCCGAGCCCTGCAGCTGTCTCAACACACTTGACAATAGTGGCACGGCCATTTTCCACTGTAGGAATCGTCCCCAGGTCCTGTTTCTGACTGGCGGCAGGGTTCAAGTGTCTCTCGCAAACAGAATCTACTATCCGTAGGGCATGGCCGAGATACGGAGATGGCTCGGAGCAACTCTGGAGGGATTGGTGGATGAGCAGCATGCCGTAAGCAGCGACCATGGCTGCGCTTGTATCTGGGGGTTGCGTAGTAGCACCAGACTCCTCTTGTGCGTCAAAGTCCCAGGGCGGGATATGGGTATCAGGTAATCTCCCCAAGAAGTAATCGGCACAGTTCTTGGCCGTGTCAAGAAAAGAGTTATCGCCACTCCATTCATAAGACTTTGCAAACCCTGCAATTGCCCACGCCTGACCTCGCGACCAACATGATGTATGGCTGTAGCCCTGGTTCGTGAGGCGTTCTTTGAGAGTGCCAGTCGAAGGGTCGAAGTTGGCAACGTGGTAGCTTGACCAGTCGGCACGAATAAGGTACTCTTTCGATGTGCGAGCATGGGCCATCGCGATGTCGAAGAACCGAGTTGAGTCAGCTTGGGAAGAGGCCTCGGATGCTGCCCAGAAGAGGAGGTCGAGGTTCATCATATTGTCCTGTTGAGTCAGCAATGCTATTCTAACCAAGAGAAGTCGTTGTTTAGACATCGAACTTACGATAATAACAAGAAAGTCCTTGCTTGGGTCTGTAAACGAATAAACCTTTGTTTGACACACATCCCATGATCGTATGCAGCCGACCTTTGCCGAGAAACGGTCTGCTAGGGTGTTGGCGGCCGTCATTAATGTGTCGAACGCCTTTGGGTCACGATGGAGATCCCACTGCAAACGGGCCCAGGGGCAAATCATGAATCCCAGATCGTGCGTGCCCATGAGAGACCCGTTTTGGTGAAGGCTCTCCGTCCACCATTTAGAAGCATATCTAGCAATGACTTATCAGCAACTTGTGTCGATTACAGATAGGCAAGAGAGCAGTACTCGAGTTGAAGCATGTGAGGAAAGTCTGGCTCTGATCGCGAAAGGCCAAGAAGTCGCAGTTCAGTTTGGAATTTCTTTCTACGCTCCATGATCAGGTAGAGTAACCCCGGAAAGAAACCCGAGGTCCAAAACGAAGCATCTCTGTAGACGTACTCAGTGCTTCCTGGTTTGGTATATTCCGGAAACCAAGTAGGCGGCTCTGGCTGGTTTGAGCGTTAAACTCGGAAGGTTTCCACTGTAATCTGCAAGGGACATACCATGTTGAGGCTTCTCTCAGCGACAGCCCATATCTTCATCTCAACGGATGGGGAGAACAGAATTTCAAGATGCTTGAATTCGCTAGATAGCGATTTCTTCACGTCGGCTTTTGTTCTCTCCGTCCCATTTCTCTTCGCACCATTTGTGTACTGGCTCTCCGACATCTGGAAGAATAATGGTTAGCGAATGTCCGAATGCTCAATGGAACAAGGGTGCGCACAGGAAGCTTGCGCTTCGTCGCCAATACCTGGCTAGGCTGCATCGTTTCTGAGAGCTTCATCGTTGCGAGCTATAGGGCGCTAGGCACGGTAGGAATCAAGGTGACAGATGCTCAAGAAAACAATGAGTTGCTTATTACAGAAAAGGTCTTTATTTCAAGAGAACAACTGATTTTGCCTTGAAGAATGCTTACTCAGTTGATAATTGAAGAAGCATGATACTCTAACAAGGACCGGAGAAGATGTCGGATGTTGTTCCGTAAGCGTGGGTGAGACTCAATGACTATGCCATTACCCACAAGACCCACTGGAGCTCTTGCTTACGTTTTCCATGTTCAATGAGCTAATTACAGGCCTTGCCGTATACAGCGAAGCCAGGTGTTTTGGTCTAACATGCTGTCGGAAAAGGTCTCGGGTTTTTCCCGTCTGCAAGTACATCAAGCTGCAAAGATGTATGCCAGCCCTATCATATATACCAAGACCACCATCATACTACCATGCGTAAGCGGTGGGCGAAAGAGACCATAAGCCCACCTCGGAGCCTGTGTCCGCCACTTGGCTTCTTAAATCCAGTCGTGGTAAACGATCCCAATCTTATCCCGGGGCTACGCTGATTATTTTAAGACATCAGACATTGAATCTTCCTTGAGACAAGTCTGAGTACCTGCCATGTATTCCTTGATTTGTTTTCTTTGCAGTTGGGTTGTCTTATTCCAACCAGTGGCTCAAGCCATCTGGAACCCGATCATTAGTGGGTGGAATCCAGATCCTGCGATCCTGACCGTAGGCGACGATTACTACATCGCCACTTCCTCTTTCGAGTACTGGCCAGGTATTCCGATCTACCATAGTAAATTCCTAATCCATCCTTCAATCGAGCTAGATTTGCTGATTAATTCCAAGGCAAGGATCTATCCAATTGGACGCTCAAGTCTCATGCTTTGACACGACCAGAGCAACTGCAACTTTATGGGACGCCCACTGGAGCAGGTAAATAACACGTTCCAATTCCCATTTGTGACGCAAAAGATCTGACTCACTATGGATAGGGGCCTGGGCGCCAAGTCTCTCTTTTATCGACGGAAGGTTCTGGCTTTCAGCGATGACACGTTGGACCTATGATCCCGTGGCCCGTGTATGGCCTCGAGTCTGGTTCATCTCTTCAGAGGACCTCTTCAACTGGTCTGATCCTGTCTGGGCCGAGCCATGGGGCATCGATCCTGAGCTGTTCCAGGATCCTGTGACCAAGAAGACCTATCTCAATCTGATGGCCCCTAACAACAATAAAGATCGACTCTGGGGTATCGCCCAGTGTGAGGTGTCTCTGACATCTGGAAATTGCGTAGGGCCTTATGTTAGTCTATGGAACGGGACTTTGCCTCACAATTCGACAGCCAGACCCGAAGGACCCAAGATGTATTACAAGGATGGGTGGTATTATCTCCTGATCGCTGAAGGTAAGTATGTTTGAGTCCTTCTCGAACAATTGTAAGCATTAATGCTCCCTAGGCGGTACGGATCAGCTGCATCGATCGACCATCGCAAGAAGCAAGACCCCGTCTGGTCCATTTTTCGCCGGGCCACACAACCCTCTGCTATACAATGGGCAATGGGGTTTTGACAATCTTACCGTCCAGTCCACTGGACATGCCACCCTAACAAAGACGAATGACGGACTATGGTATGCGACGTTTTTAGCTCGCCGCAACGTCAACGGATCATCTCCTCTTGGTACGTTCACCTCATCAATCATCTGTTAATTAATCCCTAACCACGACAAGGCCGAGAGACATTCATGATTAATGTTGACTGGAAGGATGAGTGGCCAGTCTTCAACCAAGGCGATCCTGTTCTGCTAAGTAGGCAAATAAAGCCAGAGGTTGGCCCAAGACAGGTTCCTCGACAATGGGTCGACGACTTTTCTCGCGCTAAACTCGACTCATCATGGTATCAACTCCGGGTACCGTATACCAAGAATTACAAGTTAGAGAAAGGGAAATTGGTGCTGAAACCCAATGTCTTCGGTCTCAGTGACCGTGATACCCCAGCAGCGTTGCTACGCAAGCAGAAGTCGCTCAACATGACGTTTTCAGCCGAGCTCTCCAGCTTCAAGGGAGATCTAGGTCCAAGAAACAAGATCGGAATCTCTTCATACCTCTCCGAGTTTCAGCATCAAGATATCGGTATTCGAGGATGTGTTAATGCTACCAGTATTTGTCTCTATACTGAACTCAACAAGAATGGCACCCAGGAGGTGAGTTGCCATTTTCAAGGTATACGCGAGTCCATTGCTAATTGTGACAGTATTGGCAAACTCCACTCAACCAAACGAGCGGCCTGGCTCGTGGTCTTAGGCTACACATCAAGGCTGAACCCCTTGAATACCAACTAGGTTATAGTTTCGGAAAAGAAGCCCCAGTATACGTAGGGTCAATCGCGTCATCCTGGCAAGCTTTTGCTCCACCAAATTGGTTTGTGTTTTCTGGCGCATCTTGGGCGATATTTGCAACCGGAGATGGAGAGCCCTGGCCTCACAATGGACCGCAAGTTGGATTCAACGAGGTCAGGGAGACTTTTCACGAGGAGAACATTCCTGATTACGATCGATGGTAGAGGTGATAGGCCAAAGCTGTCGTTGGTTTATCTTTGTGTCTTTTGCTTCTCCTTCTTCTCCTTCTAATTGAGTATCATTTGTCTTGGACTTGGTTACTGGCGTCCAATTACAATCAATAAGATGTGTGGCGACTAGCTAATTGCACCAAAGTGAGCTAGGTTAAGCTACCGAGATGAGACCAATTGATCTCAGTAGTTTGCTTTAGATAAGGAAAATCGCGCTAAGATAAGATCAGTTACGGTGATGTTACCCGTAGATTCCCCGACAAAACCACAGTTCATTTGATTTCTAGTGTCGAATCATATAACCCGCTGTATTCTGCTCAGCCCAATATCACGAGCCAGACCATTGAAGGCTTCCAGTCAAATTCAGAATAGCGCAAGTGTTCACTTAATTCAATTTTATGTATTATGTCACTTGCGTACAGTGTCGCTAACAGAAGTGGTTTCTTGCTCTGATTTTGCCAAAGAGAAATCTAAATTGCGACAATACCCTACACTCTCCTGAATGACCGGCGCCGGATTAGATTACGGACTTCCTCCGACGGGCCCTCTCTTCTGTTCTTTATCATCTAAGCGACCCAATTATATTCAAGGACAGTCTCCACTCAAGACATGGATCACGAAGCCCATTAAGTCTAGCACTAAGAGTAGCAGCCATCATCTCATTAAAGCACATGCATATACAGATTTATTGTAGTGGTAAAGAGAAGGCTATTATTAATATAATTGCAAGATGGACAGCAGTTCAGATTTAAATCAAGCAGTAGAAGTCTTTTACTGCCATAGATTTGTGAAATGCAACATATGTTGATGCTCTGACTTGAGATTAAACGGCTGTCGGGCTCATTTCCGAGACTTATCCCGACCCCGATACCCAATGAGACCAGACAGACTCTTCTCCACGAAAGCTAAACTCATTCCACAAGGGTGACGTGACATGCCCCATGGGGCCCCGCCACTCGTTATGGTTGTCATACGGGTCTAATTCCTCTGGTTCTGCACTCTCGCATGTTCGCAAAACGCCGCGTGCACATTAAAGCTTATCAGCGTTGCTTTATCGCGACCAGCCGATTCCAAACATGAGCTTCCAACCATATTCAGAGCAAGACAATGATGCAGAGTCACCTACCCGCCTCAATGGAGTCCATTCAGACGAACCTCGGCCTGAGAAACGCAAGCGCACCAGCAAAGATGACCCCCAAGGACCTTCGTGTTCTCTATGTCGCAGGCGAAAGGCAAAGTGCTCAAGAGATCAGCCATGCGGCACTTGTATCAAACTCGGTAAACTTCACTTATCCTTCAGACTTAACCGACTGACATGTTGAAGGTGCCGAATGCATATACGACCAGGAAAAGTCAAAGCCAGGCATGCGAGCGGGGGCTATTGAGACATTGACTCAGCGTGTAGGTAGGCAGCAAAGCAACTTCACATACTCAATCCTTGTAGCTGACCTACTTGCTGGTAGCGACGCTGGAAAATATGTTTGTTGGCCAGGGTGTTCTCTGGCAGCAGATCTGGAACAGCATCAAGCAACCAAACAACCAAGAGTACGGGCGAACCCCAGACTCCCATCCAGAAATTTCAATCCAGCAGATGGCATCTGATGTCCGAAGACATCTCACTGAATTACCATTATCGGAAATCGGTCAACAAGTGGATTCGGTAGTGGAAAGAATTCAACCAGGAAGCACATTTGATGCAACAAATACGCACCGGCCAAAAAGCACCCCCAGTCTTCAACGCCAAGTTAACCTGGGTACCCTCCCTCCAGACGATCTAGTGGACTCCATGGTCAACATATACTTCAATCAGATCCATCCTTGGATACCCATGTTACATGAGCCAACATTTCGAGGGCTGCTCTCTAATCCTTCAGGAAGAGCGCGAGTATCGACAATACTCCACGCGATAGTGTCTCTCTGTATACGATTCTCAGATGATCCACGGCTACAGAACGCTCCAGAACTCCGTGCTCAATATTCCACTAGCTGCCGCCAGACAGTCATACTTGCGAGTATGGAGTCCTTTTCGGTCGAGAACTTGCAAGCAATGACCATTTGTGCATTTGACATAATTGGTAGCGGCAGAGGTCCCTCGGCATGGTCCATAGTCGGCAGCATGTCTAGAACCGTTGAACAACTACGCCTCAGCACTGAGGAGGAGGAGACCCAGTCACATCAGTCGCGGTCAAAGGCTCTAATCGAGAGGGTGGCCTTCCTCCCCCCAGCGTCGACATGGGCCGAAGTAGAAGAGCGGCGCCGCATCTTCTGGAATGTCTTTCTCATGGACCGCTTCTGCAGTATTTGTACTGGCTGGAACCTCTCATTGACCAGTGCTGACGTCACGAGGAGGCTTCCTTGCGAGGGCGCTATATGGGAGTCCGGAGAACCAAGCCAGACTCCTACTCCGTACTTTGGAATCTCGACTCGGTCCCACGACCGCGAGAAAGATTATTTGCCAGCCACTCGCGATACTGAAGATGGCCAGGCTTCTCTCGGAGGATTTGCCTTTTGTATAGAGGCAACGGAGAGTCTGAGCCTTGTCACGTCGTTTTTTCTTCAATACCGCGTTGATTTCAAGGAGGTCCACGAAGTACAGAGGTGGCTTATGAGATTTAAGCAGCTGGACTTGCGGCTCGTACAGTATGTAGTCCCTTCCCATACAAGTGATGATGAGATCGAGCTGACCAGACCAGATGGAAATTCTTTCTTCCTGAGAAATGGCGCAAGGCTTGCCAATTTAACAATGACGGCAACTTGGATCCCAATCTAGTCCTTGCGCACATAGCGCACAACACTGCCGTTGTCCTCCTACACCAGGGCTTAGCTTATCCACCAGCAGAATGGCAGTCTCTTCCTGTCAGACTACCTTCTTCTTCTAGCGCAGAAACTTGTCAGGTCGCGGCTGACGAGGTTGCCACAATAGCAGAGCAATTCCTTGGTCACTCACATGTACTTATCAGTCCGCAGTTTTCGTTTTGCCTTTTCGTGTGCGGCAAGATGCTGCTGACTCATGCCGCATACTACCAGTCCACTCTAACTTCATCCTTTGACTCGATCATATCGAGCCTCGAGGAGATATCTCGTAGGTGGAACGGGGACCAGCCTCCAGCCCGAGCCAATCTGGCTTCTAAATTCTGCTCGCGCCTCAAGAAGGCTCGCATTGAAGGTTCCGGTGCGGTCGACATCAGGGAAGCCTTTTCCGAGAAGCAAGACGCTATTGCCTCATCAAGAAGTGCGGATGTCAACTTTCGTAGTACAGGGCTTCAAAGGATGAGCACTTCAACTGAAGCAACAGTACCAGGCGCATTAGATGGAGAAATCGGCATTAACGGTACTCAGACGGAGTCGCCCGAGAGCATTTCTCTGGCTTTCCCGCCACTTCCACTGTCATTCCAGATGGGTAGCGCAACTCACGATTCAATATTCGCCGCGCCAGCAAAGGCGGGTAATGACATGGGAGAAGTGGTCGGTACGGATATGAATATGGCAGGGAATTGCCTCGACTTCTATGATCTATCAGAGCAGACGTTTCTTCCATCAGAACGCGTTAGTATGCTGAGTCGCTCGTATATTGGAGACTGATGTAATCATGAATATGAGCTTCAGCTGCAACGAATAGCACATGTGTCTCACCAGTGAATGAGTTGATATGTTCTGAGAAGCATTCTTATGGAAACCCCTGGCCGTATGTTGTTGAAGCATCTCTCGCATCGAGTAGATTAATTCATACATAGTGATAAATAAGCTTATTGGCTTTTTCGATCTGAACTGCTTAGGCCAGAAGCCCGTTCCCAGCCTGGAACCAGTTGGCGGGAAAGCAAAGTCGGACAAACCCACTGGCCACATCGGCTTCTATACTTTCTAGAAACCAATAAAGACGATAAGGCTGTAGACGGAAAGCGGGGTCTACCCTCTGTGTGCGGGCTTTTGCGACTAGCCCTCGTCGGCCAAGCTGTCGGGCTGACCCCGAAAGCCACTTGCGCCCGGGTACTCTAGACTCATGATAAGGACTGCAATAGTCATTCCAGTTCCTACCCGCACTTTAATGCATTGAAACCACTTTCATCTTACATATAAGTGCCATGAACAACTTACACCGCAGGCTTGACGACTTGAGCCCTGCTGTTCGAGAGTTGATGAAGCTCGGTGGAACGCCAGGCTTGAGTCTCTCGGTCGCGACAAAGAACCAGCCAGTTTACCATGCAAACTACGGCTTCCGAGACCTTCAGAACAGACTTCCTGTTACAGAAGAGACAATATTCCCAGTATGTTCACTCGCCAAAGGGCTGTCAGCCGCGGCCATGGGCATATTGGTAGATGAAGGCATTGCATCATGGGAGATGCATGTTAAAGATGCAACGCCCTCTTTTCACCCAAACAACAGTGATCTACATAACAACACAACATTAGCCGACCTCTACAGCCACCGTAGTGGTATGTCATCATGCGGAAACCTGGTTGGTGGTTGTGAGGGTAACATCTTGATCGGCAAGGACGACTGCATGCGAGTTGTTAATCACCAGATCCTGGTCCCTGAGAAGCTCGGCTCATTCGCATACAACAGTACTGCATACGATGCCTGTGATGAGGCTTTCAAAAGCCTTAGCGGCGCCTCTCTTGAAGACTTCCTGCAGCAGAAGGTCTTCAACGAACTAGACTTACAAAGGACCTTCATGAAACCGCCTCCCACCGACAAGGACAACGTGACCAAGTCTTATAATACTCTAGATGATGGAACGCCATGGTGCATACCAGGACCCAAGCTTGGTGAGGATGGTATCGGCTGCGGTTCCGGCGGACTCCGGTCTTGCGCTGCTGACTTGATCAAGCTCTACACCTGCTTCGTCCAGAGCTTTAATCATGAGTGTCAGACAGGCCAATCTTCCACACCCGGCTCCCCTCTGAAGCAGGTATCAAGGCTCATGTCTGCTCACGTGCCAATGCTCGCGACTGAGAGGGAAGGAGTGTCCTACGGACTGGGATGGGCTCGTGTGCAGCTGCCTAACACCCTGGGACATATTGGCCTGAATGGTCGGCTAATGCCACAGGGGATGCCGGTCATCGGAAAAGGAGTAGCTGACGAACTGATATTATACCATCAAGGCACGCTCCCAGGCGCCCTTGCGGTTGTTATACTGATTCCCCGTACGGAAAGCGTCGTTTTGGTCATGAGCAACAGCCTCTCACTTACCGATGTACCTGACTGGGTGTCACAAATGGTACTTGAAGAAATCACTGATGTACCGATCAAAGATCGCACCGACTTTATTGCATACGCGAAGACGTCTATCGCTATCAACTTGGGATGGTATGACCGAATTGCCCAAGGTCTCGTGCAAGGTCAATCACATGCCACCAAACCTCACAAACCATTGGAGGCATACGTAGGAGAATATGTTGATGAGAGCCGTGTTTTCAGCGTCATGGTCACTGTGAAAAAGGGAGTACTCTTTTGGGCATTCCAGGGACTGGATTCGGAAAGGTACAAGCTGACACATTACGATGGCGATACTTTTACGTGGTTGCAACCACGGAACGGCTTATCGCGCCGCGGTAGATGGGTATTGGGAAATGATAATGATCCGTCGTTCTGGAAGATAGAATTTGGTGGTTTTGATGAACATGGCAGCGTAAACACGGTGCTCTGGCGCCACGACCCCTCCCTAGATCCCGTTGTCTATTCGAGATAGTGACGAACAATGACTTTCATCCTGAACGCGCAGTCTATCTACGATGTATTTCATAACCTGCTCAGTGATTCTAAACTACTTAGGCTACCAGGTATACGACGTATTCATATGCCGCCTGGAAACATATGTCGTGCACCCTAGAATACTCAATCCGACTCTGGGGAACGAGCAAGAGATGCAATGCTTTAAGAGGGACCAGCATATGCCCTCTCAATCAACGCATGCACGCTATTTTAGTCAGAAAGTTTATTTCTCACAGGCTACGGAACGGTCATGGGATCAATGACTGCCCCATTTACCATGAATTCCGAAACTTGGGCCGCATGCCAGAAGTAAACGAAGTTCTGACAAACTTCAGTTGACAGTATGACCTATCTGGCATAATCGTTGGGCTTTTCACGCTCTCAAGTTATTTGCAGTCTTCCGTATTTCGTCCTATGCTGAAAGTTCTCAGCACTCCAGGAGAGGCGTTATTGCCAGTATGGCCAACATTGTCAACGGCACAAGAGGTAGATATTACTGAATGTGTGTCTCAAGCTCCATGGGTACGTGTTTTGTGTTGCTGGCTTCGGAAAAGATTCCAATAGCTGTGGCGGCAAACTCAGGACCTGAAGCTATGAAGCGACATGTCCAAGCCTTTCCAATTATTACCTGACAGATGTTTCAACTAGTAGCAAATAAGGTGCATGGAGTCGCAAGAATTGATCGCTAGTAGGAGCTGCTCCGACGCTTTCTCCGATGCCCTGTCACTAGTGCAAGACCCAACGCCCCCATGTTTCCCCGCATTCTACCAAAGTGAAGGGCGGAGCTGAATCCGAAATGCGTCAGGGCTGGAATTGTCTGTAATTGCCTTTTGGCTTCATCGATTTCCACTTTCTATATATTGGCGATCTGCATCCGCATACAAACAACTATGACTGAGTAACAGAGTTAACATTTATCGTTTCTTATAAGTCCCCGGCTTCCATTTATTCGATCTTGCTAATAGCCCCTGTTCCACTTCATCAACATGAACGATCCGAACAACGCCAAGAGAGAAATGGCTGATGTGGAAGAATTTGAAGGCCTTGTCCTCGCCGATGTCATCCCCAAACTGGACAAGTGGTGGTTTCAGTACCCCAATCTACGCAAGCTGAACTTGCTTCTGCTCAGTGCCTTCCTGGCCCAGTTTACTTGCGGATTTGACGGCAGCATGCTGAACGGCATGCAGTCTCTGCCTCTCTGGCGGGAAGCATTTGGTGACCCAGTATGTTTCTCTGGGAAGTGACAAATTGTCTCGTCTGAGACACTAACATGTGAGCTGATAGACAGGTGCTAACCTCGGAACTCTTGTCAATGCGATTAATATCGGTGTTCTTGTATCCGCTCTCTTTTCCTCTCAGCTGTGCGAGATTTTCGGGCGGAAGAAACCGATCACGCTCGGCACTTTCTTGATCATCATTGGCTCTGCCCTTCAGGGCGGCGCCCAGAATCTGGGCATGTTTATTGCCGGCCGAATTATCATTGGCTTGGGAACTGGCATCGTCGCTGTGGCCGCTCCTCAGTTGATGACAGAAGTCGCGTACCCGACTCATCGCGGGAAAATGGTGTCTCTATACATGACACAATGGGTTGTCGTAAGTGGTCAAATTTCTTTCTGGCACTGATAATTCCTGGGTATCTAGCAACAATACTGACATGTTATACCTACCAGGGCTATCTCGTTGCTGCTTGGACAACGTTTGGCACGTTCAAGATGAACTCTTCCTGGAGCTGGAGGCTACCCAGTCTCTTGCAGGGCGTTCCAGCCATTCTGCAGCTAATTCTTAGCATTTGGGTCCCCGAGTCTCCACGATGGCTCGTGTACAAGGATCGCCGAGATGAAGCTTTGAGTGTGCTTTCTCAGTATCACTCCTGCGGCGACCACGACTCTCGCCTAGTGCGCTTCGAGTTACTCGAGATCGAAGCAACCCTGGAAGAAGAAAAGAAGCATAAGGCGATCCAGTGGTCCGAGTTTATCCGCACCAGTGGCAACCGTAAGCGCCTCTGGATCTTACTTTTCATGGGTTTCGCTGCTCAGTTGTCGGGCCTGGGTTTGACCGGCTATTACCTGACCAAGATCTTGAACAGCATTGGCGTGACCAATGCCAACACGCAACTTCTCATCAATGCAATCGCTGCTGTTTGGCAGCTGTGTTGCTCTGTTTTCTTTGCTATGCTTATTGATCGAGTCGGCCGACGCGGTCTGATCACATTTGGAATTACTACCATGTTGGTTGTCTTCATAGTATGGACTATCTGCTCTGCCCTCAACGAGGAACGTCACTTTTCCGATCGGCCTCTGGCGCTCGCCGTCGTTGCCATGATCTTTTTGTTCCAGGTTGGCTACCAACCCTTTGCCATCTCAACAGTGCCCTACGTTGTTGAGTGTTCTCTCTACTCGTTGCGCTCAAAGACAGCTATGATCTTCCAGTTCTGTGGCTACTCGGCCAGTTTCTTCACAGGCTACGTCAACCCTGTTGCCTTGGACCGCATCGGCTGGCGTTACTACATCTTTGCATGTGCTGTTCTCGGCGTCGAATGCGTGTTTGCATGGTGGTATCTGCCTGAGACAAAGGGAAAAGGTCTGGAGGAGATTGGCCAGATCTTTGACGGTGACGAGCTTTTGACTGGTACGCAAGCCATTGCTAAAAAGCGCGAGGAGAAATATCGTGCATTTGATGAGAGCAGTCTTCGTGAGCGCAAAGCTCTCAATGCGAGCCACATTGAGAAAGGGGAGACTGATGTCTGATGGGTGACAAAGATAGTCTTACTTTGTTGCATTAAATCGCTCTCGTTTCTCAATCTTGTCTCTATATAGCCGCCAAAGGTTTCACTATAATGCACAAGACCGTTCACAAATACCCATCTTTCACAAACGGCATTCAGTACGTACATATCATTACTTCCGCGGGAATGCGTAAGAAGCATGTGAATATATTTAGCAAATCATACTTTCTATTCTAAAGGGCGTTTTCTAAGGTCAGTTGCTATATTCTTAAACTTGGTGGGAAACCCCATATCGTCGACTGGAGCCGCGTCTAAGTCCGGCTTCCTCGGCTGCTGGGCACGAGTAACATCGTCATATAAGTGGTCATAGCGGGGTATCAGGCCATTGGTGACGTGCTCATGCCTCATACATAGTCAATCAATGAAGCCGTCCGTCAAGGTAATTTCCGGTGCCACAATATGTCTCGGGGTTTCGACTGCGGTTGTCTCAGAAATGGTCCAGACAAAGCTTGCGGCGAAGCATATCAGCTGCCCAAGTGTTGCAAATACTTATAGAGTAAGTCATAAATGATTTCACTCTTGTTATTTCTTGCTTGGCTGTAAAGGGACGGTGTTTTCAACATACTGGCCAGAAACAGTACTCGCGCAACTCTCACCGCAGCTGTCCTTGGTGAGGTCTGCACCCCGTCTTCATAAGAGCTGAAGATCCTTCATTGACCAGCTGTAAATAATAAAGTTCCCAAAATCTAATAACTCGCTGTTGCGGCCAAGGTTGTAAGGGTATTGCTGACTTTTTTTTTTTTTGATTCAGTGTTACGCTATACCCCGCTTATGGAGCAAACCTATACCATCCATCCCTTTCGGATACTACGGCATGGGACGTCCAGATTTAAGACACGTTGCAGTGATGGGGTTCAGACGATGACGAAGGTACTGGTTCTGTTGGGTAATGTAGTGTTTGCAATTCATGGCAATATTGCCGTGTATAACATCGGCCAAAGTGGCTCGTGAAATAAAGTGTCGCTTCCATGCATCTCTAAACTCTGTATATGTACTCCGTAGACTCAAGTCAATAGATCATGCTTATCAAGCCAATCGGTACTTTTCATCTAGTGCTTACCCTGACAGGGTGAGTATCAACCATATTATCCATTCACAAGCAACTCTTTTGCTGGGATATGAATCCTGCTTCGGCAGATGAAAGTTGCTTCACTTCAGCCAGATACCAAATGATAATCAACAATGTCTGAGCGTACGGCGTTTGCAAATAAAAAAACGACACTCATTAAGCCCGAAATCCCGGACTTTGGCTTTACCTGGCATTACCATAAATCCCGCGGGCATTAAAACACATCATGTTGAACACGAAGGCAGTGGAACGCGGATCAGTGGATACCTCTTCATTTCAACTCGGCACTCGGCAGGCATTAACACGGTGATAGTAATGGCTACTCACATGATGTTCACTTTGATTGGTTGCAGAGATGATCGCGGTTGATCCCGATGTCGTATCCCGATGCAGATGCATGCGAAAAAGATGTATGATCGACGTGCCTTAAACAGGTTTGGAGGTTGAACAAGCTGGTGTTTCCTCTACTCTCTTTGCAAGAGGGGTTATAAATGCTGAATGAGTTCTGCCTCTTGAACCCAGAACCTACCAAAGCAAAATACCAGATCTCAAATATTAAGTCTATCATCTCAGCTGTTTTGCACTGCTCTTCTACCAAAGCGCCAGCATGGGTGTACTTCATACCGAAGCACTGGCCGAGCTAAGCCTTGGCTCCGCGATGGCTCTTTCAGGTATTGCTTTAGTAAGTTCAAGTCTCACAGACCTCTAGTTATCCTTCTAATCATCTTGCAAAGCTTCTTTACCTTTTAATTAGTTCTGTATACTACGCTTTCTTTCACCCACTCGCCAAAGTCCCAGGACCGAAACTATATGCCATAACTCAAATTCCCTATCTCTACTATCTCAGCAAAGGCGACTGGGTCTTCCACCTCGCAAAACTGCACGAACAATATGGACCAGCTGTCAGATTCACGCCCAAAGATGTCTCCTTCATCACTGCGGAAGCTTCCAAGAAGATCTACGGTCACAAAGCGGCTGGAAACAAATCGTTTGAGAAGGACTTTCGTATGTATCGCCAAAACCGTCCTTGCTCAAGCATCGTTCGTTCCGACCAGGAAGACCACAGACGTATGCGCCGCCTACTCGCACATGCCTTTTCGTCAAAGGCACTTCGCGGTCAAGGTGATGTTGTGGATCACTACGTCGAACTGTTCATGAAAGGCCTCACAGAGCGGGCACAGCGAGGAGAGGAAATCGACATTGTAGCTTGGTATAACTTTGCCTCGTTCGATCTCATTGGTCATCTCGCTCTTGGTCAGCCTTTCGGATGTCTTGAGAATGGAAAGTATCATCCTTGGGTCAGCAGAGTCTTCAAGGGCCTCAAGGTTCTTTCTTATACTCAGATCTACGTGCGCCTCGGTCTTCAGAATTGGATCTCTTTGTTGAGTCCGCCAAGCTTGAGGAAGAGCTATGAAGAGCATATGCAGTTCGCAGAGCACGCGGCACTCGCCCGCATTGAATCCAAGGATACTGACAGCCAAGACTTTATGTCCTATGTCCTTCGTCATAACGATGAGAAGGGTATGTCGCAGCTTGAGATCATCGAAAATTCGGGGGTCATGATCATCGCTGGCAGCGAGACAACAGCTACTCTTCTCAGTGGAACCACCTATTTCCTTCTCAAGAACCCTGACAAGCTTGAGAAGTTGACAAATGAGATACGCTCTGCCTTTAGCTCAGAGGAAGAGATCACTGTTACCCAGGTTGACCAACTGAAGTATATGCTGGCTGTCTTCAACGAAGGGTTTCGCATGTGTAAGGTTCCCTATCATTAGGCTATTTCCACTGCATTGTGTACTGATCGTCCTTTTAGACCCACCAGTTGCTGTAGGACTGTCGAGAATTTCCCCAGCCGGTGGCGAGTTCATCGACGGTTATTGGATTCCTGAGAATGTAAGTCGAACTTATAGCTTCCAGTTGCATTCACCAAACTCTGACTTTTAAATACAGACTGCGGTTTCGATGCCTCACTGGCCCGCATATTACTCAAAACTAAACTTCAGAGATCCCAAGAAGTTTGTCCCAGAACGTTGGTTGGATGATCCTCGATATGCGAGCGACAACCGGGCTATCCTATCGCCATTCTCCCTCGGACCCCGTGACTGTATTGGCAAAAAGTAAGTGCCCCGCCGTGACTAACACAAGACACGGCTGACATGAGAAACAGTCTGGCGTATACCGAGATGCGACTCTTGTTGGCTCGCATGCTCTGGAAGTTTGACCTCGAGGCTGTACCAACCGATAAAGACTGGTACGACCAGAAGATCTTCTTCCTATGGGAGAAGGGTGGACTGCCTATCAAACTAAAAGAGGTTGTTCGTGAGAAAGTGTGAATGCACAAGAGTCACTGGCAAGCTAGAGAATTAAAGTATATTATGTTTGGTAACGGCCCATAGAAGATATTATGCTTAGTTGGGATCAAGTGTCCTTGGGAGCAGTAGCAACAGGCTAGGCTGGATTGCCAACGATCGAATTTACCTATAGTTAAGGCAGCGCGGTTCAGCGACCTCCAGCGGGTCAGTCAGGCCACCAGATAATCTAACATACATTTCAATCCGCCCATTCGTTGCAGTCATAGATTCAACCTGATGTTGAAGACTTGTGTGGTCTTATCCTTGTAGCCCTAATCAACCCCAGGCCACCAAAAGCAACTGCAATGCCAGTGAATACCATGAGTGGGCCATACTTGGTTCCGTAGCCAAATCTTCCTCCCCAGCCTGTATCCCCAGAACTCAGCAGCGGGATGCTCACAAGGCCACCGCTCACAAACCCGATGCCTCGAGCTCCATTGAGAAGTCCATATGTAAGACTGGAGTCAATAGTCTCGTTATGAACTTCTGCTTCACCTTCCAATTCCTTAGTAATGCCTCCCCACGTTGCACTATAACCACCAGCAAAGAATCCAAAGACGATAGCGAATACGAGAGTAAGAGCAGGGCTTCCGTCTACCGATAACCCCCAGAGTAAGAGCACAGAGGCCGATGATGCGAAAGCTGAGAGGCAAGTTATTGTAGTGGCCGAAAATTGATGATACTTATTGTCCGTAAGCCAGCCAAAGAAGAAGCACGAGAGGATGCCAGGAATATTGTGCAATGTTAGCAAGAGAGTAGAAATCGCTTGACTGGCGCCGTTGAACTCTCGTGCAAACGTCGGGAGGTATGTTTGTGGTAGACAGTATCCTGAGCTTTGAACCATAACTGCAACGAAGTAGGTGTAAATGCCACGGTGTTTCAGGAACGTCCAAGGTATTCGAGGAGGTTTTCCTTCTCGTGCTATTGTCTTTGAAGGATGAGTCGGTACGAGAAAGATGGACAGGAGACCTGAACCAGCCAAGATGAACCCCCAAATCCGAATTGTCCACCGAAAGCCATATTGGTCGAGAAGATACCGCAGGAAAAAAGGACAGACGGAACCGACAATGTTTCTACACGAGAGAATAATACCATAGGCAATAGCCCGGTTGCCAGTGGCATACCACTCCCCAAGAGAACATGTTGCTGGACTATACACGAGAGTACAACCAAAAGCAGCCATGACGCCTTGTGTGACCATGAGGTGCCATACATGGGTACTGAATGAGGAGAGAATGAACCCAAGGAATGCTATGGTAAGACCTCCGAGCTCTGCTTTGAGCCGGTGATGGGCCCAGTAGCGGGTGAATATGGCAAATAGGAACGGCATGGAGATATACATGACTCCGTTGGAGGTAGTGCCGACTGTGCCAGTGATGGAGAGATCGCCATCGAGAGTCCAGTTGCTTGTCCAGTATTCTTCAAAAATACCGTAACTCAGATTGAAGCCTAGAATGGTATTCTTAGTTAAGGTATAATGTCAAGCCGTAGTTTGCTTACCCCAGAGTGGGAGCTGCATGAGTGCTGAGCCCCAAAGCACGCCGAGCTTCTTTTTGTGATCATTACCCATCGCCAGGTTTGAATCGGTCTGGCTAGTTGAGTGAGAAGCCTGTTCGGCTGAATTCTCATCCTGCTGAAAACTGCTTTGCAGGATAGGCCCATCTTGAGACCGTCGGTGTTTCTCTGTTTCCGCCATGAGTAGGGGCCGATCTGTTGCGATATCTTTGACAGGGTCAAGCTAGAGCCTGCTTTGCAAAGTAAAAGGAAAATAAAGCAGCAGTGTTTTGCTTTCGTAAGTTGGGAGAAATGCAGGCTCGGCTTCCAAGTGCCACCGCAGTGAACACTGAGCGCTTCTAGCCGGCTTCGGGGTGATAAGCAGCTCCGAATTGATCAGCGTAAACGCCCAATCATTTGGTGCCCACATATTATTATCATAGCACACCCTCCAAAAACGGTGCAGACATTGTCTCTTCTTGAATTCACACACACCTGTACTGACATGTTGCAATGCTGTGGAGTAAATGGCGGTGTACATGCGAGGAACTTTACATGGCCGTCAACGGTGCGCGTCCAATGATCGGGTCTCGTACCCCCAGCGATTGACATTACCAAGGCTCCTCCGATATCGCCAAACAAGTTCCAATTCTGAACAGAACATGGTAACTTACGGGATGGAATGATGGCGTGATTCATGGCTGATACAACGCTTTACAAGTTTGCGAATTGGGGCACAGGAGACAGTCAGCAGATTGAGGTGGAGCGTTGGCATCGATCATTCAGGTAATGCCTGAATGAAATTGCTAAACCCGAATTGATGCCATTGTCTATCAGTATTGATAGCCAAACATCTCTCTACTATAATACTACGCGACCAGGTTGATCCCAGCTACTCTAAACCATGGTAGGCATTCAAGATATCCTGTACCAATTTCTCAGCATTACCATATGTAGGACCCATTGTATGTCCAGGTGGTGTCAGTGGCATAGTAGAAGAATCGATAACACGCAAATTCTTGACGCCAAAAACGCGGCCCTTAGAGTCGACCACTGCTGATGGATCACCAGCTTTGCCCATGCTACCTGTAATGAATTAGCATGAGCTCATATTCGTAGCATAAAGACGTGAACTTACAAGAAGCGGTGCCATGATGCGTCGGGTCGAGGTTGTCGTATGTGAGATCCAGCAAATGCTCGTCACTGGTGATACTGGCGCCAGGGTATATCTCCTTACCGATTTTAGAAGGAATATGCTCCCAAAGCTGACGGGCTCTTCGGAGGGCATAAAGAGCTACCTCCTTGTCTGTATCTGCTCGTAGCCAGTTCGGATCAATGATAGGAGGGTCAAGGTTGCTCGCAGATGAGATGGTCATATTGCCACGACTCACAGTCCCAACCATTCTGATTGTCATGGCGGCATAGTTTTTACCAGTTGCTCCAGCTGGAGGATCAACCATCTGCATAATGAATTCTACCTCGGGCCAGTCCTCAGGGTACTGAGCGAGATCCTCTTGGGCCTTCTTGCTGAGATTTGCCAGAGGAATCTTCTCGAATGCCCCGACATCAACGCCACCGTTGGTAAGAGGTCCCTTCTTGTGTTGATTGAACTCAGTGATGGCTTCTTTCATCTTGGAGGGCTGTTTCCAACCGCCCGTTGAAATGCCTTCAATCTCCCAGATAGGCCCATGAACAGCAGCTGAATCATGTGTGCCTTGGCCGACTCCCGGTAGATTTGATAGGACTGGGATGTCAAACTTTTTGAGCGTCTCTTCAGGCCCAACACCAGAAACCATCAGTAGCTGAGGGCTGCTCCAGAGTCCTGCAGCAACAATGACTTCCCTCCGGGCCGTAAGGTTGAAGGATTGCTGGCCATAATTATCAACGGTGACACCAACGGCTTTTTTGCCAGAGAAGAGAATCTTGCGAGCCATGGTGTTGATGTATGTTGTCAAACGAGGCCGACCCAGGCTTTGCTGCAAAAACGAACTCTCAGAAGAATCACGGAGACCGGTCTCAGGGTTGATGGAGAACTGCCACCAGCCCCAACCTTGCAAGGCACCAGCGGTGAAGCTCGGGATCTCTTTGAATCCTAGTGCTTCAAAAGCTTTGATGGCGTCCCACGAGACTGGGAAAACGTATCCTGGAAAGGTGAGGTGTAAAGGACCCCCTTTCTCTGAGAAAGCGGCAGTGTCATAAAGGGCAGTGGCGTTCTGAGGTCGATGCTGACTGTTATCTGAGAACTTCATAGTTCTTGTATTGAACTTCAGCATATTCTCCCACGTGTAGGCATCATCGCCGACTTTCTCGGCCCAGTGCTTGTATGCTCCTTTGGTAGGGCGGTTGAACATCATGAGGTTTCTGGCACTACTGCCGCCAAATGTTCTACCCTGTGCATAATGAATCTTCTTCCCATTCTATTCAACATCAGTACAAGAGAACCGTATTGAGATCGTGGAGGTACTTACGTTCTGAGGCTGAGTGAAGTAACCCCAATCAATGAGTGGTTGCCAGCTAGACGCGCCGCCTGACCCTTTCCAGTCATTGATCCCTAAATCATATCAGCTTGTTATAAACCCAGGTTATGAACATTGAGACTTACTAAATGGTAACTGGCTGACGTTACCGTTACTCAGTTCATAGAAACCTCCCGCCTCAACCAAAGCAACCGTCGCGTTACTGTGCTCAGTTAGACGCGCTGCTGCGAGAGCACCTGCTGTCCCACCACCAACGATGACATAGTCATAGGTGGCATTGATACCCGGTATACCAAATCCGTTACCAGTGAGCTGCCCATCATCAAACTGAGGGGGTACGTCTTCAGCGAGTGCTGAAGCAAGAAGGGAACACAAGACAGGAAGAATATGCATGTCGGCGTATTTGGTCCTCCCTTTGTTACTACTATGTGAAACCCACATACACTCCTGCGAATTTATATACGAAAAGACGATTTAGGCTGGCGATTACTTCATGCATACTGAACTAGACAAGTGCAATACATCCATCTTGGCATAGTGACCCAAATCACCCGATATCGCTGCTCCTATGCCTCCGTCTGTTAGAATTTCCCCTTAAGCAAGCAAGGACCAGGGCTACGTGTACTCAAGGTACAAGGACAATAGCAATGAAAGGATATTCGGCACCTGCAATCAGCCTGCTGACATGACCCTCTACCAATCATTACAAAGACCTTTTTAATCACAATTGTTCATTTGAAAGACTTTCGTAAGATAAGACGATACGACAAGGAAGTGTCAATGTCGCATTGTAGATTCCTGAGTCAGTGCATCCCGTGCCACCCGCCAACTTGCGGCTGACATTGCAACATTACACATGCGCCAGGTCGCAACACTAGAGATACTGCCTACCAGGAATAGTCCCATCAAACGAGACGGATCATCCGCAATAGTGCCTGAGCATTAGTGCGACGCAAGTTCCTTGGCACGAGCCCTGCAAGATGGACAAGACAGCTTGGCGATTCGGCCCGGGCCGGGTTTAGTCAAGACGGAGTCTCCGAGCGAGGCATCTCCACACAGTAAACATGTTTAGGTGAATAAATCCGTAAACTAACGCTCATGATCTGACCTTGGTCTCCCCGCAATGCGCTTATCATATCATGTGCCGTCCTTGTGCATCCAACCTCGGATCCGCTTATGCAGGGATCTACGCACCAAAGTCCTCCATTCGGTGAATTTCGGGGCTCTGCAGACAATCCTCTCCCATCCTTGCAGTTACGAATCTCAGTCTTGAGACGGGGAGTTGCTTCGCGGTGTGGACACCATTAATTCGATCCTATAACTGCCGCTGCACAAGTTCCTGTATCTTGACTCGCGAGGGACGCCGTGTCCCTGTTGTTGTCTCAGGGGATTGACGACGTGGCCTACTCCCCACCTCCATAAAGCTTAATCTGTAAAGATCGGCGATGTCATGCTGCGTGATAATGCATCTTGTTCCTATTCTACATTAAATGCGGAAACAAGGCACGAGACCCGGATGATGCAATTGCTGACACGAAATCGTTACTTATTCTTATCTGTAATTGCGTGGGGTTCATCGGCATCTTTACCGAGAGCCAAGAAACATACAGCCTGCCAGAATCTATCCTTTTTGCAGCCTACCTGGTTCATGATAGCCAGATACGGTGAGCAGTGAGGGTGTGTAGCATCACCACGGACCAAGATATCTCGGAGGAATCTGACAGATGCTGCATTGGGTCCCCCTACCCATCTGAGCACGGTGAACGAGGTGACAGACAATAGAGGACAGACGAACTAGGAAATAGCTCACAGGATACAAGACTCGAGTAGAAAGTGAAAGCCAGTATTAAAAATAAGCGTAGCTGATGAGAATATGTCCCACTGACTGTGGACAAGGGTTGTTGCTGTTTCAGAGGCCATGGCCAAGATAGTGAACAAGTATAATAATGGGTGAAAACGGCCGGCTCTTGGCTAGATTTAGAACAGAAAATCATTATTCTTGATGATACTCATCTTCATTGTCTACAATCCTCTACTCACTTAATTAAAGATATTGTCAGTTCCAAAGTCGTACAAAGACTACCAAGTCAGCAAGATGGGCTCCCTTCATACTGAACCTTCACCCTCGCCTGCCTTCTCTTCCGTGCGCTCAGCACTGGCTCAGAACAACAACAGAATCATTCTCTGTGAATCTCATGATGGTACCTCAACAGAGATCATCAGAGCAACAGTTGCCAAGAACGGCCAGAAGTTCGATGGCATCTGGTACAGCGGTCTCTGTCAGACTACCTATCTAGGTATTCCAGACAGCGAGACACTCTCCCCGCTCCAGCGAGCATCGCTCCTCGCACTTGACGGGGAGCTCAAGCGCAAAACAAGCAACCGCTCTCTCTGTGCCGCTTTCGACGCTGACAGTGGTGGTGATATCGCAGATATCCCTGCCTTGGTCGCACTCATGAACCTTGTCGGCGTCGGCATGGTAGTCATTGAGGACAAGGCCGTTTCAGCCCCAGGCCAAAAGGTCAACTCGCTTGCTGCGTCATCTGCTTCGCAGGCCTTGGCTGATCCCCACGAATTCGCGGAAGTAATCCGCGCTTTCAGGGCTGTCAATGGAAAGGCAAAGGGAGGCCCTATGATCACTGCTCGCATTGAATCCTTCTGCTGCCGTGTCTCGAAGGCAGATGCGGAAGAGGAAAGCAAGTCATACGAGGATGCACACCAAGATGCCTTGAAGCGTGCCAAGATCTACCATGAGGCGGGTATCGACGCTATCATGATCCACTCCAAGAGTAAATCTCCACATGAGGTTACTCGGTTCTTGCGCGAGTACCGCGAGTTCGACTCCCAGACACCTCTTGTTGTCGTTCCGACTACTTACTCAGAGATACCAAAGGATGCCCTGTACGAAGCTGGAGCTAACGTTATCATCTACGCCAACCATTTGATGCGCGCTAAGATTAGTGCTGTTGGTTCCATCTCTGACAAGATCCTAGCCAAGAACTTGGACTTGTTTTACAACGACGGTGAGATCCGTGCGATGATCCAGGCTCGTAACTATGGCTGCCTTCTCAGAAAGCTGCGAAACCGCAGTGTTTGGGGTGAGGAGAGCAATGAGGCGAGGATGTACAGGATTGTTGCGGAGGCGACCGCCTCGGAGAACATTCAGGCAACAGTCATTGACTTACTGGAGGGGAAGCTCGCGGGATGCGAGGCAGACACGCGTATTGTGAGCGTTAAGGAACTTCTCAAGATCAATGCGAAGCAGGTGGTTCCGGTGGGAGAACTTGTCACCCAGGTAGATGTTTACTAGATTAGGTTAAGCTTATTTAGTTCTGCCTAATCTGTCTCATATTTCTGCAAACCTCTTGGTCACGTCTTAATGCAAGTTACTCAATAACCCTGTCCTGCAATATTATCCTAACAGCCAGGTGCTTTTGTTATGCGAGATAAACATTGCTACTACTCGCATATCATTACTGTTATCAAGGGAGTCACATATTGCATGCAGCCTATTTTTGTGGAAGACTTGCTCATCATTATTTGGGGCCGCCATGTTCTAGACTGAATTGGGCAGCTGGAATTTTGATATCTTGCGTTGCGCCATCTCGCGTTTCATGCGCTTGGATAGTGGGAGGGTGTTTACTACCACAGCCAAGCCATCAGTGGGTAGTATTGCATATGATCAAGCTTACTCCAGATTTCAACATTAACCGCACGGATCATCGGCAATGGGAGGTGTGAGGGCCCTCCCTACTGGGCTGGCTATGTCACGACTGTGACCATCGATATGCAACGACAAAGTTGGAACACAAAGTAAATGGTCCAGTTGACGTGGCCTGATGTAGTGAGACCCCAGGAGGTTCTGAGTAACAACGAACCTTCTAATTGAGGTACTCCGATGCCAAGACAGATATTGAAAGTAGTCCAAATTATAAAGACATCTTGGTATCTTTGAAGCGACGTACAGACCGACTAACCTAAAGAAATACAAACAACTTCAACTATTCAAAACACTTTCACACTTTGAACTTGAAACTTCCAAGATGGCTCCTGGTCTCATCGAAACAGTCAGCGACTTTTCCCATCTCCCCAAGACTGAGTACCGCACCAAGCTAGAGGTGAAGCCCAAATCAGCACTCTTCCCAGATGGATACAAAACCACTGGGCAACAGCCACCTCTCTACGAGGAAATACACCCATACTCAGATTTTCCCAAGAAGATCACTGGCATAACCGCCTGGACTAAAGATGATCTTTCAGGCTCTCCTGAGAAGGAAGCTATCTGGAAGCATCCTTTCACTGAGGAAGAGCTTGAAGACCTGAGCGCCGCTGCTGAGAATTACATCAACAGCGGTCGGGACTTGAACGAGATGTGCAAGGTATGAGTTAATAATTGCATGTGTACAAGGACTGACAAGCCTCTTTAGGAGCTCTTCCCTCTTCCTCGCATGGAGAAGTATCTTGAAGAGGTCCGAGATGATATGATCAATGGTTACGGATTCATCTTGTTTCAAGGCATGCCTGTCAAGGAATGGGGCATGCGTAAGTCGTCCACGGCATACATGGGCTTAGGAGCGCACTTCGGGCACATCGTGAGTCAGAACGGTAGGGGCCATGTGCTGGGGCACATCAAGGACCTTGGTGAGAACCCTGCGGACTTTCACAAGGTCCGACTGTATCGAACCACAGCAAGGTATGTAACTAGAGACCCTGCCCGGCACTTGGACTTACTCGTATTCCAGACAAACTTTCCATGCGGACCCGGCAGATATTGTCGGACTGCTATGCCTCAATACTCCGCTGAAAGGAGGCGAGAACAACATCGTTTCAGGCCATCGGGTCTGGAACGTTATGCAAGAGGAGCGCCCTGATATCGCGGAACTCCTCACTCAGCCCATTTGGTACTTTGACCGAAAGGGAGAAGTCAGTGATGGACAGGAGGATTACATTCGATGTGCCATTTACTACATTGAGAAGGGAAATGGCAGAGTGTACTCTAAGTGAGTCAACCCACTCCCTAGCTGCAGTCTTGAAGCCATGATGCTTACATTCTCAATTGTAGATTTGACCCAAACTACGTTAGGTCTCTCAAGCGGTTCTCTGACAAAGGCATCATCCCCCCTCTCTCCGATGCACAGGCAGAGGCGATTGAGTTCTTTGATCAAACTTGCTACAAAGAATCCATCGGCAATGTCCTTGAGGTCGGAGATGTCCACTTCATGACTAACAACCATCTCTACCATTCTCGCCAGGCCTACACTGACCACGAGCCGCCTGCTCCCCGGCGCCATCTCCTGCGACTGTGGGTCTCTACGCCTGAGAGTGAAGGTGGCTGGAAACTGCCTTATCATGATTCTGATTGGAAGAGGAGGGGCGGGGTGCAGGTTGATGATCGACCTCACAAGGTTTTGCTCCATGCAGACTGAAGATAGCGCTTTACAAGGCTTTATTCGTGGGATCGTTACCCTTGAATGATAATTGCTCAGGACTATAGCAAGATGTGGATATGCATCGGTAGAATGAAGAATGATATGATCTTTGGGTTATTGACCTGTATCGTTCTGATTCGTAGTCATTTACGCGATGCCATTGTGAACCTTGATAAAAACCTTCTCAAAACCGAATGTGTAACTGTGGGGTCAGCCAGGGTTCAGTGAAGATCTTGGTCAACCTTGGCAAAGCTTGTTCTCAGGTATGCTTATATGCATGAAGCCTCACAGCCCGGATAAAGCGGTATCTCAAAACCTCGCAAGCACGCGATCAATTTCCCAATACCGCCTGAGATTACACGGACTTACAGCTCCCGGTGTGGTGACACAGCAGTTGCAAGGGTCAAGGCGTGCTAAAGCGGAGATAAGAACTCTGAGGAGACGGTGGGTATGGGGAAAGTCTAACTAATGGAGATCCTTAGTGGCACGCCCTCCGCGGTGAAGGATTGGCTGTGCTCCGTGTTTGCATGCTGCAATGCTACTGATGCGGGTCTGAGGTGCCGTAATAGCCGTTGCTGTGAGGAAACAAAGCTGTACTTCTCTGATACGTCATTTGGCTTGTTTTCTCCCAAGCTGTGAATCCTGAGGTCTCATTCAGAGGCTGTCTTTGCTCTCGCTGTCAGATCTTTGCCTAATCTGTTGTTCTGGTGCTATTGGCAGGCCGCAAGATTGGAGGCCGGCAGATGAGGGGTCTTCTGTATGCCCCGCCAAACAGCACCCGCTATACAGAACCGTCATTGCGACTCTCTCTTGTCTTCCTCACTTTGCCTTCAAATCACATCTCAATTAGTATTACCATCGATTAGGAACACTTTACCAACTTCCAGGCATCATGGCGAGGTAGGACAACCGTTTTCCCTGCATCCACTTTACTCATTGTCTGACATGATTCCTTTTTGGCAGACCCGAGTACCAGCCCGTTTCTCGAAACCATGTCGACCAAATTCCTCTCGTCGAGCCGGGCGCTTCAGCCGGTGACGATGCGTCCGACTCCGACCTTGAAAACGACATTGCAATCAGCGAAAGCGAATTGAAGCACGACCATATTCCCAGACGAACCCTCATTCGTGTCCTGGCAGCTAATGGGGTTATCCAAATACCAATCTGGGGTATGTCTCCCTCTAGCCTTGTGCTATACATCTACTCACAAAATTCCCAGGCTTTGCAATTAGTTACGGCGTATTGGAAGAATATTATTTCAACAACTGGACACTCCAGGGAAACAAAGATATTACAGGTGCTATTGGAACGACCGCCAATGGCATCATGTACCTCTCTATGCCCTTCCTTTTCGCGCTCTTCACAAGACGATGGGCGTACCGGCGTCAAGAGGCTGCTTTCTGCGGTGCCCTCATAGCTTCCATCAGCTTCTTCCTGTCAACATTCAGCACAAATGTTTGGCATCTGCTTGTTACGCAGGGTATCACCTCGGCGTTTGGTTGCGCCCTTATATACAGCCCCATCACCCTCTCCTTGGGTGAATGGTACACCACCAGCAACCGATCCGTAGCATACGGACTGGTCTTGTCATGCAAGAATATCGTTGGCACCCTTGGCCCGTTCTTGTTCAAAGCTTCACTGGATACGTGGGGCTTCCGGACAACTATGACTGCCTGGGCGGTGTTTGTTGGCGCAGCGAGCATCCTCAGTATTAGCCTTGTTCCCATTCCACCATCGAGAATTGCCATGCACAAGACACCGGAAAGAAACATCCCTTGGGACTTTCTCAAGCAGCCCGCCATATACTTCTATAGCATTGCTGTCTTCTTCCAGGGCACCGGTTATGGCCTGCCCCAGACCTACCTGGGCACATATGCCCAAGACTTTAGTCTTTTATCGGAGACAATGGCAACCGTTGTCTTGGCTCTGCAGAACGCCGTTGGTATCCTTGCATCTGCCTTTTTCGGGTGGCTCAGTGATAACAAGCAAATTGTCCTGTCGGCGCAAACAGTATCAGCAATTCCGTGCATCACAAGTGGATTGGCTGTGTTCCTCTTCTGGGGAAATACTACGCAGGGAGGGGTCTTTCTCCTTGTTCTCTTCTCAATCACGTTTGGCTTCTTCTCAAGTGGCTACAGTGCTACTTGGGGAGGAATCCTCAAGCAGATGGAGAATGACTCCGCGGAGAGGGGAGATTCCATTGACGCTGGGCTGATATACGGTCTAATCAACGGTGTAAGAGGCATCGGGTATCTTGTTGGAGGTGCAGCGAGTGTTTGGCTGATCAACGCCGGCACAATTTCTGACTGCCAACACTTTGGGTATGGGAGCACCTATGGGCCTCTAATTCTCTTTACGGGGCTTGTATCTCTCGCTGGAGGCTGGGTTGTCATCTGGAGTTGGTGGCCTGACTCGTGGACCTGTGGACGACGTAGTTAGGACTTGGCGGTGTGCTCTGAATAGGCGTCACACGTGGAAGAATTTTAGACAAGCAAGAATGGATAGGTTGAAGTCTGTTCGCATTAAAATGGTCTTTTCTTTGCTCTGTTACGTACAAATGCGCCTCTTTATACTTGCAAGCTAAAGGTGAGAAAAGATTTTGGGCCATAAGTCTCAGCGGCATACAAAATGTCAATTACGGAGGACGAGAAGAAACGCTCTTAAACAGGTGTCGAGAAAGTCTTATACCGAAATTAGCTTTCTTCATTACAGCTTTAATACTCGAATGTGACCTGAAAGTCATATCTAAAGGCCCCATTCCGTGTAAAGTGTTCCAGCTCTGTTACATATGCCGTGCCGTTACTGTATTCAAGCTTGGGTGACAAACCTTTTTGCTTTCCTTCATCAGAATGGAACTCAACTCTCTTGGGTGCCTTGTGAAGTCCAGCAACAGTTATGTTTACAAGTGGAGGACTGACTTTGTAGTCACCAGTGGTTTCAGCCCTTAGAATTCCCTTCCTGAAGGTATACTATAGGGTACGATTAGCCAAGGTTTCAGGCTGAGATCAAGGGCAATTTCGCTTACTGCGACAGTCTTGGTGGCTTCTGGTTCGAGACTGACACCGTCATCAAAATACACACTTCCTTCAGCATACTCATTATCGTCTAGAGCCAAGAGAAGTGAGAACGGGTTCCTTCTTGTCGCTGCAGTTGTATTTCCTGGTTTTTGCAATGTGAATACCGTGCCGCCTCTGATGTGAAGATTAATATGTTCCAAAGGTGCATCAAGAGTGATGTTCTCTTGAGGTTTGGCATGGACTTCATTCAATGTGTACCAGTCATACCACCTTGTTCCTTCTCCAATCCCAGGAAAAACACCGCGAACTGTTTTGGAGTTTGGAGTGAGCACAGGTGTTACTAAAAGGGATGGACCCAGTAAAAACTGGGAGTAGGTGGCTTTGAGGCTCTCGTCATTTGGAAACTCCCATGCCAAAGCTCGCATGACAAGGTCGCCTTTGGTATTGGCGTAGTAGAACAGTGTGTAAATGTAGTTGAGGAGGCTGTATCTTATCGCTATAGCTCGACGTGAAGCCTCAGCAACAGATGACCAAACGAACGCCTCTTGAGATATGGTACCACCCATATTATGATTGCGATAAAAAGGCATGAAGGCACCCAGAGACATCCATCGGGCGCAAAGATCAAAGCTAGCATTGTGAGAGTAACCACAGATGTCGACTCCAAACATAGGTATTCCAGCCATCATGTGCGTCAGAGCATGTGAGATGGACAAGAACATGCTTCCCCATTTTGATGAGTTATCACCGCCCCATCTCGTAGCATATCTGCCAATGCCAGCAAAGTTGCCACGGGCGATGTTGAATGGGCGATGACCAGGGAACAACTCAAGCAGTCCGTGGTAGGTCGCATTGGAGATCTGGTTGCCAAACAGATTATGCATTTGGTACTCAGTGGTGTTCAACTCATCACTGTGAGTTGCATCTGGAGAAATGGTCATTCTTCTGATAGAGTGGCCAGGTTGTAAACTAAGGTAACTGTTACTATTTTGCTTCATGATTGTAAACGGGTTAACTTACTTATTAAGAACATAAGGTGGATAAGTGAGGTTTCTGACACCTAGTGTTGGCTCCGTGCGTCCTAGCGTGCTTGTAGCAGGGACTTGGAACACCTGCGCGGCCTGGACTTCCGCTGACTGATTGGCCGCAAGCTCTTTTGCCATTTCGGCCTCGGAGCGGTTGGTCACACTGAAGCCATCTGGGTACTCATAAAACATCCTGAGCTTTTCTCCAGGAATCAAGAAGGGAACGTGAACAGGGTTCATATCCAGACGACTATTGCCGCATGGCCCAACACAGTATGAAGCAGGTTCTGTCAGATCAGACAGCATTCCATCATAAGGCACACTGTCGTACCATATCTTGAGCTCTTCAGCCCACCATTTGTGTGTCTCGGGCAGCATGAAATCTCCCCAGACAACGAACCCTGGCCAGTTGTTACCCGTGTAGAAGTCGCCCGACTCTGGATCTCTGATGAAGGCTTTGAGCTTGGCGCCACGTTCATACGGACCATAAGTATCCTTTGGATCATCAGGATTCGGCCGGTATATGTTGGCCCAGACAAGCGGAACGTAGTACTGCTCGTTCTCGTGAAGCCAGTCTACCCACTTTGACATGCGATCAGGCGGAAAGGTGACAGGGTTATTTGCGAAGCTGCGGAAGCCATCAAACATGTCAAAGTCTGACCAAATAGCCTCAAGTGGGATATCAGCGGCTCTGTAATTCTCCACCACAGCCTCAATTTTGTCGAGGGTGTCATATCCCAATCGACATTGATGAAAGCCCAGTGTCCAGAACATTTGCATTGCAGGCAAGCCAACGCAGCCAGCATGATACTGACGCATGGTCTCAATAGCTGTAGACCCGCCTTGCTTGTTCTGGCCGCTGAGGAAGTAGATATCAACACTTCCACCGATGGTACGGTATGTCAAAGTCTTTGATCTCAGAAGCCATTCTTGGCCATGAGCATTGCGTGCATATACACCGTGAGAAGTGGTATTGCTGCCCTTATGGTATCGGCTCTGCTGGTAGAAGGGATGCACGCCATATATGTTTCCATCAATAGGGTTGCCGTGCTCAATGCCAGCGTCATTGGTCCAGAAGGTTTGTGTGAAGTTCTGCCCCAGATGGAAGTCATGGATGTTCTCAGCTATTGCAAATGTCAGCCTAGTTACATACATCTTGACTTTTGCCGTACCTAGTCCATAGACATTGTAGTCAGGCTCCATGTTGGTAACCAGTTCAATGAACTGGTCCTCAAAAACGATAACATGGCCATAAGTCGAAAACAGGACCTCCCTATTGCAGCTTCGGGTGATCTTGAACTGGAAGCTTGGAGAGTTGCTATATGAAATAGATCAGCCCCAGTGATTTCTCTATCAGAACAAATGAGCAGCTCACGTAAAGTCGAACCTGAGGTCACTATTCGAGATTGTCGTTTTCTCATCTCTCCCTGGCTCGAATACAAGTGAGTCTGGTAGGATATACTGAGTTCTGTTCTGTTCAGACAAATACTTGGGGAATATCTTGACATTCAAACGCTCTTTAGTCTGATATTTAACCTCTAATACCAGGTCACGAATATCATTACCACTAGATCTGATCAGAGGAGTGTTATACCGAGTGAAGTGAATACGTACAAAGCTTGACAGTTAGGTCCAGCAATAGTTAGATCTGCCTTTATACCTTTGAGATCCCTCTTGATATTTGTTGCCTTGTAGCCGGGACACTTCTGTGGATTAGGTGCATGAGTGTCCCGGAATGTTGGCGTCAGGCTGGGAGCGACAGCAATCTCAGGAGAAGCCGTCTTGGACTGAACAACGGTCGATACCGACGACTCAGCTACCGGTACATAAGTGAGTCTGCATGTTTCATCTACAAGCTCACCAATGGACGCGTACCTTGAGCTGTAACTATGAATAGTATTAAAGCAAGCAAATAGAGTAACATTATGATAATCGATGTATCAAACGACTGTCGAAACAGAGAATGAGACAGGAAGGCAGTATGACCGTAGGAATTCTCAGTACTGAGTGAGCCACCGTTGGATATGCCACTGTACGTGATCTGATGAGATAGATGAAATGCTTATCTTTCGGTCAATCCCAGTATGAAATGTGCATGCGGGATGAAGCATAGAGGCGTTGCTGGAATAGGTAAGCTACCCGAGACGTGAACTTCTGAGGATACGTGCCCTCCTCAATCGCCAGCCGGTCTTCCAGCACCATCCAGACAGCGGATCCTTTCGTAGGCTGGCGCGTATAGATCCCAGATGCCGATGCTATCATTGACATGAATCATGATGGTCTCCCCATCATTCGTGTAGGAGGTGTAGGGTTAGGAAAATGCAACATGGAGAACCACCCGCGTCTCACGGATATCTCGGCACGGACATGTTTAGGGGCGGCAACTGAAAGAAGCATAAGATAGTGCCGGGTAGCAGCTGAGGCCAGGGTTTGCGAGCCGTACCCGTAGTCTTGCAGGAGAGTGCATAAGCCGTGTGAACATCGACAGTGTGAAAGGATTGAAAGGCTAACTTATGCAATTAGACCCCTGTTATTTCGCGGTTTGGGGTTGAAATACACCGAATCCACTAACCAATTCCACTCCGGCCCCTCTCACGGTTGAATTCGCCTCACAATGATAAGCGGGGAGCCGTTTTAGTGGTTTACAACCCCAGATTGGGGTACATACATGCATGGTAAGACAAGTAGGACAGGCACTTGGTCGCGTGCATGCTCCAATCAAGATGGATGTATCCCAAATCCTTCGAATGATGCCATTGTCCCTGTTACTGATGCACAACACCATGAAACCATTGATCTTCTCTTTGTTATTTCTCGGTGCAACACATCCTTTCCAATGCTTATCATGCTTGTAAGAAAGCTTATGTTGTATTTTCGTAATCTCTGACCATGACACCCCCATTCCCGGATGATGTGATGATCCTTGTACGCTCGTACAAACGCTTTGAAACTCGTGTTCAAAGTATCACGAAAAGGTTATAGTTCCCAGTTACAGTAACGAGCTGCACTTGGGTACTGTCTCAGCCAGTAACACTCATTAAAAGCTTTAATCAGTCAGGCCACGTCATCTCGGCATGTATCACTGTAGTATCGCAGAAGAACTGATAACCTTTAATGTATGAAGGCGTGGGGTTCTATGTGTGAGAATAGTATCTCGAAAAGGCAAGTCGTCGCATGACCATGGTTGCATTGTGTTGGAGGTGCGGAATATCCAAGATTGCGAGTTTATGTTGACTCCGTATGCCCGTATGTTGCCTGCGCTTCGTGGGGGGAAGAGATCACTGGATACACCATCACAGCAGTCAATATCTCGATCACTTCCATCATCACCTCATCACCCTCAAACACTATATGGTAACAAATATCTGTTACAACATTCTCAAACGCACTACACCTGCTTACACTTTGCAATCACTATGGCTACCCTTGATCCTCGTTTGTTCTACGAGGAGGCACTCGTCGACAATGGGATCACTCATGCCTTTGGTGTCCCTGACTCCTGTTTGAAGGGATTCCTAGCATATTTATATGCTACCAAAAAGTCTCCAGAACAGATTGTCACAGCTAGTGAAGGCGCTGCAGCTGCGTTGGCTGCAGGTTACTATCTGTCAACCCAGAGTCTCGCCGTTGCATACATGCAGAACTCAGGTCTTGCAAATGCATTAAACCCTCTGCAATCTTTGGCTGCCAAAGAAGTGTTTGGTATCCCAATGCTTCTTATGGTCGGCTGGCGAGGACGACCAGGGGAGCATGACGAGCCTGAACACCTCTTGGCAGGCCCTCGTACGCTGGAGACTCTGGAGTCTCAAGGGTTTCCTTATGAGATCCTGCCAGACACTCTTGAAGACACCAAGAGTGCAGTTGCGAGGCTCATTAAAGCCGCCAGGGAAGGACAAACCCCTGTTGCTCTTGTCATTCCCAACCACAGATTCGCTGCATATCGACCTGAGCAGGAAGCGAGCAATGGTGTTTGGCACCCAGCTGTTACAAACTTGGCCAAACATACAGTTAGACCTGAAGATTGGCGTTCATCGGAAGGACATCTCCCTCTGTCGCGGGAACACTCCATCAGAATCATTCTCAAGAGGCTCTACCCAGAAGATGTCACTGTATCTTCTGTTGGGGGCAATTCTCGTGAGATTTACATGGTTCGAAAAGAGAGCAACGAGGACCTGTCTCGTGCATTCTTATCCATTGGAGCCATGGGCCATACATACCCTCTCGCCTATGGCGTTCAGATCGGTCATCACAAAGGTCGCGTCGTCTGCGTTGAAGGTGACGGTTCATTCTTGATGCACGTAGGCAATGTGGCCGTCCTGGCTGCTTCAGCCTCGGACAAGTTGATCCATGTTGTGATTCACAACGGCATACACTGTTCAACTGGGAATCAGCCTGTCCCGATCAGCACCAACAACCTTCTTTCGCTATGTGGAAGCTTGCCTTACAAGCAGAAATTCTTTGTAGATAGTGCCGAGGGTCTTATCCAGGCTTTTGAGTGGGCTGAAAAGACGGCTCTGATTGTTGTTGTCGTCAATCAGGACGTCTCGAAGGATTTGCCTCGTCCCTCGGAGCACCCGTTTGAATTGCGAGATGCGTTCATCTCCCATTTTGCCAAATAGAATGGCATTTCGTTGGAATATTGAGTATTTAGTCTGAAATTGACTTGATGTAATCAACAACTCTTTGTGAACTCCGTTGATGCCTCCGTAAAGGTTCTGGAACTGATAGCTTTCTAGAGCTTAGTTCATTGTTTTAAGATTCTTTAGATACTTGTGTCCGAGTGCAATCTGTTCAACGCTGGATAACCTTTGTGGCTTGTTCCCTTATCTACGGAATACATGATACAGATGACTCTATAACTAACCCCTTATACCCCGCACTGGTACAGCATCGTAAGCACTGATCGACAAGCAAACAGCACTAGTATGCAGAAATTTTGTTTGTATACAGGCTTCCGTAGTGGGGGGTTCTGCCCCGCGCCCTTTGTCTGTTGGCACAGTACAAGCTCAGCGGAATAGGGTTGAGACGGGACCCATCGGCTGGCCGACCCCCTCTCTTAAAAGGCCAGAGAGTCTCTCGACCTCGATGAAATTATTCACCTTGTAACCTTCAATTATACAATTGTTTGTGACATTTCCACTTTGCTTCATCGACGTTCTTACTATTGACTACCATCCTATTTTCATCATGCCTCAAACGCAAAAGGCCCGTATACCAGTCATTTTCGGTGCCATGACGTTCGGGAGAGAAGGTAGGGTAGCGTTTCTACTAAGCGAGAAATCTTACTGATATCAGTAGGGGTTGAGCAAGCGCGTATCCATGACCTCAAGGAAGCCGGTGCCATGCTGGACCTTTTCCAAGAACATGGCGGTACAGTTGTTGACACAGCGCGTGTGTATGCTCAAGGTTCCTCCGAGGAATACCTCGGACAGCTTGATTGGCAAGCTCGAGGTCTTCGGGTTGACACCAAACTCTATCCCAACATCCACGATGGGACTGGTAAGATCACTCATTCTCCCGATGATCTTCGGAAGCATCTTGATGAGTCTCTCAAGGCACTCAAGACAGACAATATAGATCTCTGGTATCTCCATGGACCAGACCGCGACACCCCATTCGAAGAGACTTTGAGAGCTTGTAATGAGTTGCACAAAGAAGGGAAGTTCAACAGGCTCGGGCTGAGTAACTACATGGCTTGGGAGGTTGCCTATATGAGCGAGCTGTGTATTCGTGAAGGATGGATTCGACCTACCGTTTATCAAGGAGTATACAACGCCATCCATCGAACAGTTGAAATGGAGTTGTTTCCTTGT
This sequence comes from Fusarium oxysporum Fo47, assembly GCF_013085055.1. Taxonomy (NCBI): domain Eukaryota; kingdom Fungi; phylum Ascomycota; class Sordariomycetes; order Hypocreales; family Nectriaceae; genus Fusarium; species Fusarium oxysporum. The sequence continues at coordinate 4,210,608 of NC_072845.1, forward strand.
CTCAAACACTACGGGATCACATTCTATGCCTTCAGTCCTCTGGCCGGAAGTCAGCTAACTGGGCGGTACAAGCGGGACACTCAGGATACAGACATTGAATCCATGTCCCGCTTCGATCCAAACACTTTTCAAGGTCGCAAGTACAGGAGGCGATTCTGGAACGACGTTATCTTTGATGCAGTTGAGCTTATTAGGGATGAAGCTGGAAAGCATGGGCTTACGGAGATGGATTGTGCTTTCCGCTGGATTGAACATCACTCGCAGCTAGATCCTGAGCGAGGCGATGCAGTGATTATTGGAGCAAGCAGTAAGAGTCAGCTGGATCAGAACCTCAATCTTCTGGAGAAAGGACCTTTGCCCAAGGAAATTGTGGATGTTCTGGACAAAGCGTGGTTGATCACCAAGGGCAGCGTGAACAATTATTGGCATTAGTTGGCTATTGAGTTGAAGAGTATTTTGCTACCAGTAGTCTTATCATCTATGAATCCCGCTCAACTCTACTGATATCGTTAAAGTTACCTGGTCGGCCTTTCATCAGCATTAACCACAAGCATGAGGTAATTGATACGCCTCGCTGCATCAGGTTGTTTGCCTTCCTGGAAACTGTGTGATCTTGGAGTGGGGAGGCAATGACCTCCGATTTTCGGTTCCCATTTCAAGTGCGAAGGATTTGGAGATCTGATTGGTGGTTGGTCTATGTTTGCTTGCGAATGTGCGCAAAGAGATTACGGCGCATGCTTATCACTGTTGGTTGCATTCCATCTCGGATATATCGGCATCATTGAGCAAGGTACCTTGTAGTGACAACCATGGCAAACAAGTTTTAGTTGTCTGCGGGATTAAGAAGAATCATATCATGCGATCTGCATGCCTATCCGACTGCTTTTGGAAAAGGGTCAGGAGTGTTTGTTCCATTGCATTCTTTGCACTGCCTTTGGTACTGCTTTGACTTGGGTCACCTGATTGCTTAACCTTCCCCTCTCACAGAACTCACATACCTCACCAGTCATCTGTTCGGCTTTTGAGAGGATCAACAGGTCAGTTGCAATACACTTGCCCATTGTCAAAACAGCTTCAATCATGACGGACTGGAAAAATGCTGAGTACACTCTCTACTCGTCCCCCTTTTCTCTCTATTCGATGATGGCACGTCACACAATCCAACTGGGCCCAACGACTCATGATGCAACGCCACCAAAAAGCATCACTCTGCACTTCATTAACCACAAGGCCCATGAGAACCTCAGTGAGGATTATCTAATCAACGTCAACCCAAGAGGACAGGTTCCGGCTATGAAGGGTAACCTCCTCAAAGAAACACTTACCGAGAGTCGTGCCATCTCTCTTCATCTCGCAGAGAAGCACTACCCTGCCATGCTGGGGGGCAAGTATGAGAATGTTGTTAGGGATCTCTTTAAAAGACTGCATGCTGTATACGGGTTATCAATCAGCAATCCGAATCCGACTGCAGAAATGACCCAGCGGAATCCTTCGCCAGTTGAAAAGATCCTCCAGAGGACTGATATCAGTCCGCAGTATCGCGCAGCTCTGGAAGTCAAACTTGCCTTGTCAGTTATGCCTCGTCAGCTAAAACAGCATTGTACTTACATAACAATTTAGTCACAACCAGCATAACGCAATCGCCTTTCAGCCTGGTGTTGTAGCTAAGCAGCGTGCGGATCTCAAGGCTATTTTTGAAGAAGTCGTTGAGCACCGCAGACAGAGTGGCTCTTATGAGGACTATGATGAATGGACTTTTGGCTCTGATATTGGACCGACTATCCTCGATAGCCATCTGCTCCCGTTTACCTTGCGCTGTATAGAGGTTGGTAATGACGATCTTGTGCCTCTGGAGTTGCAACGTTGGGCCAAGGTGAAAGAAAAGAGCCCATCATGGCAGAAGGTCATGCATGGAAAGCCAACTACGTATCATCCTTCAATGGGCCCTGTTGCAGAGATGTCTGAGATGATGACTCTTTGATGGCACTGCTATGGTGCTGCTGATCTATTTACAAGGAATACTTCTATACGTGTTATCAAAGCCTTATTTGTCTTAATATTTTCCTTTCAGCTCTAGACAGCGACGTAACCTATTAAGGCGAGGTAAACCCATGTCCATTACGCATGGCCGCAATGCAACAATCGAGGACCCAAGTTTTTAATCGTATTAATCTCAAAGTGCAGCGATACAGACACATTATTTATCTAACTTTCTGACTACCTATTGCGTGTTATCGTAGAAGAAAAGGTCAAGCGCAGAAGTGTCTATCATGAATAGATCATCTAACAAGGGGTCTTGAGTGGATCCTAGAAAACCCGTGCTTGGATAGAAGTCAGTAGCTGTGGGCTGAGAGTTTGAAACGAGATCAGCCAAGGCAGCATTCGGTGTTTGGCATTCTTGATTACTCCACGCTGTTGAATCCTCGCTTGGCTGTTCATACGAGGATGGGCCACCCGGCACGTTTAGATGAGGATCAATGGGTGGGCGACGATGCTGCCCAGATGGTGCAGCGTATTGCAGTCTCGTAGACGCCTTTTCAACTCTCTCATCCCTGACCTTGGAAGCCCTCTGCTCAAGAACCTGCATTAGCCCTTTCGCGTAAGTCCAATACTTTACTAGCTCGCGAAGGGTTGCAAGAAATGTGTCTAGAATGTGCCGAGACTTAGCAGCTAACAGTGGTTTGCTGGTGCTGATTTGGTTCAGAATGTAGATAGTTGCTGTAAACAGAACATGGTTACTGTATAGCCATAATGAAGAGATCATCCTTTTGCTGAGTAAGACTTCAAAGACAGATGCAATCGCTACTGTTGATTCCCTGCAAAGGATAGCATTATCTTGTGCCTCGGGAGATTGATCCCTTATGCTGGGCTTTGGTGCTGGGCGGTGGATCAGCAAAATGAAATTGTGATGGGTCAGGTGAAACAGAGACTGCCAAATATCAAGATTGGAGAGTTTCAGCTGCAGCCTAGGTGGAAGCTCAAGCATCAGATTCCCAAGAGATTCATCTGCTCTCTTGATAGCCCCAGCTCGTGCCTCCATGGAAGCTCGTGGTGACCAACCATCTCTTATGGTTTGTGATATGATCTTGCAAAGCTTGGTGTGATAGGTAATAAAGTCGAATTCTGCTCCCGGAATGCCTTCAAGGTCAGCAGGCTGTAGGTCTGCAACATCTGAATCCCACAGGTTTCTGACAAGGTTAGTAGGCATGTCTTGAAGAATTGGAACTCTGTGATAGACTCACATGGCTTGAGGCCGACCAGCCGAGGTCGCTGATATTGTGTCAAACTGGAAGAGAACCCACCAGAGCCGGACATACTTTCGTTTGTAGACTGGTAGATTCGTAGAGTGGCTAGCGTCGCGGTGGAGTCCCACGGCCATTGCCGTTCTGATAGCAATTCCAATCCAATGCCAAGCATTAGCATCAGAATACCACGTCAGCAGCAGCGGCACTTGAACGTAAACAAGCCTATCATGCCATGAATCACTCAACACCAGATACTTGGCTCTTCGGAAGAAAGCAGGAAGCAGAGGAAGCATACTCTCATCTTGAGATGCCAGTGTGTGAGCTCCCACGAGTAGGATGGCGTTGAGAAGCGTCAAGCACAGTGGGTTCATGCGATCCTGCTCCTGATATTGTGTCATGAATAGCTCCTCGTCCACAATCGGCCATCCGCGGTTGACGAGATCGAAATACGCTCTGATCAGCCTGGTTTCAAGCGCTTTGTTTGGTCGTATAAGGATCTCTTCTGGTATGTTGTGTGCCTCATACCAATTCTCCGACGAGTCTAACTGGCCATTGCTGAAGTGAAACACCTTATCGAGTCCTGTCTCAGAGGTGCTCTGTCGAACAAGGTAATGACAGTTTGAGAGCTCGGACCCAATGAAATGACAGCGAGTCCGATGGCCGAGCTCGACCTGACTAAGCTCGACCTCTGTTTCGTCATTGCGGTTCAAGAGGTGAGACCCGAGATCTTGCTCGCCGTCTTCTCTTGCTGTGGAGGCTGGCTCAGTAACTACAGGTGATGGGGCCGCTGGCGAGTCTGTGGATTGACGGGGACGCAGAGGAGCAAGAATAGCTGGTCGCTGCGAGGACTGTCTCGCGTCTTTCTTGTTGGGACACATACGACATCCTGATCGACCATGAGTGCCGCAGTTCGTACAGGGAACGCCTTTATCGACGATATCGCAGCGGATCTTGCGTTGGCGACAGTTGATGCAAGCACGCCCTTGAATCGACGGTCAGTAGTTGAGATATATGAGGAGAGCGAGTGTAGGTGAACGCACTAGTAGGTCCATCCACGCGAGGCAATTGTGACCTCTTGGCAGCGATATTCTGCGATCGTGGGCGATGACAGGGCATCTGTACTACAGCTTTGACGTATTGTAGAAAAATTCCGTATTCCAATTAGAGCTTGGGGTTGTCTAGCTTTCGGTCACTGATTGAGGTAGTATTGTGTAATGATGACAAAGTTGAGATCAATAGTCATCCGTCCGTCTTAGTAGCTGTCATCAACAATCCAAAGACGTGTGGCGTTTTAGTGGCGCAATGCCGTGCTGTGGCTAGTTTCAGCTGTGACAGCTCAACACTCCCAGCTTGATACTGGTTACAGCTATTCGGGGTCAGAAAAGAGGTTGGCAATTGAGTCTCCAGCAGTAAAACGACAGGTGCAGGTTCGCGATACTGCGATTTGGCGGTATTTGTCATCTTGAAATCGATTTCTGATTGTTTATCTTGAGTCTCGGCATGATCAGCCAATCAATCTCGACAGCGAGTCCGGACTTCGGGGAAATGAACCAATCACGGCGAGTTTGGGCCCAGAACGGCAGAGCTGATCAACTAGCGCTTCTCGGACCGCGGGATAAGAGCCAATCAGAGAGTCTGCTTCAACCCAGAAGCACTTGAATACAATCATGAAGGGCGTCATTTCGTCGTTTGCTGATGAACATGCAATACAAGGGTAGTCTTCAGCTTGTTATATATAGGATTTAGAGGAGCCAGGCTTTGACAGCCAAGGAACGAGTATCTAAAGCAAAGCGGCGAGAAACCGAACCCCACATATTACTGACATCATGCCTTCTAGATACTTGCTTCCATCACGCGCAAAGCAGGATCCTAAGCTTGAAATCAACATTGATGGGCATTATGAGTCCAAAATCTATACATTCGGTTCCGCAATCTCGGGCTTCGTCACAATAACAGCCCATAACCAACTCCCTTTCCAGTCCCTCCAGATTGATCTAAGAGGCATCACTTCAACCTGTGGCCACGCATTCCAGTATGGCACACCTTTCAAGACTCATACTTTTATGCAGTTACAAATGCCAATATCTGCATCGGCTCTACCTATCAGTCAGTCACTTGAACCTGGACAGTTGTACCACGTTCCTTTTCGCTTCGTGATTCCCGAGCAACTCTCCACCACTGCGTGCAACCACCAGAATACAGCAGTCAGGGAGCGACACTTACGCCCGCCACCAAGTATGGGTGTTTGGGACCATGATGATCTGGCAGGTGGCTCTGCACATGTCGATTATGTGATTAGAGGGCGTCTGCTGTTGAGCAAGAACAAACGAGGAGAAGAACAGTATCTCGATCGGAGTCGTTCCGTCAAGGTTATTCCAGCCCTTCCTGAGCAACCTCCACTTCACGTCCGTCCTGAAAACTCAGAGTACTGCTTGTCGCAGACTAGGACCATCAGAAAAGGTGTCATAGGCACAAAGATGGGGATTGTACGGGCTTCGGCAACTCAGCCTCAGCCCATCGTGCTCTGCTTAGATGGACTTAACGCCACCGAGTCGCAAATACCCATCGATCTGCAATACATTACGGCCTCGGCCAGTGCAATGCCACCTGACATACGCGTCAAATCAGCCACCATCGAAACATTTACAAATTTCTGGCTCGGTATAGATGGCTACCTACCTGACCATCATGAAAAACCGTCAAATTCGGTTGCCCCAACAGCACCATGGCTGACCTCACATGCCCTCGTTCTCAAAGATAGAGAAATGGTATACTGGAAGAAAGGTCATCAACCCATCTCCGAGAAAGGGGCAGAGAGGAGGTGCTCAGAGCCTGCGCATATTATCCGAGACTGCGCAGAACCCCAGGTCATACCACGTTCAGCTTCGTGTGCGTCCTATTGCCTTGACTCGTCCAAAACTCCGGGATACAAAGCTACAATTCAACAATCGTTCAAACTTCCCACTGAGAACTCACTATTTCTTCCTACCTTTTACTCCTGTCTAATCAGCCGAACCTACCGGATTAAACTCACCCTAGCCATAGGCACTTATGGCACTACGATCTCTCTTGTTGTACCACTTCAAATAGCAGCGAATGGACTTGATGATGCTCAAGACAATAGCCAACTCCGTTACGTAAGTGTGATACCCATTATTTAGCTCGGAAATCGAAACGCTAACACAAGAAGATGACCCAAGATAGTGATTACGAACAGGCGGAAGACGTCCTTCCCCCATATAGTCGTTTCAGATAATCATACATTTAAATTTGTCTTACGCTAGTACAAGTAAATACTGTCAATTCTTTGATTGCACTGGAGCATGACGCTGCATAGACGAATATACAAGCTTCCTATAGTTTCGAGGAATAAATGGTATCGACTCCTGTGTTGACTCAATCCACAAATTGCAATTATTTATCAGAGATAGACTATCACGGCCTCGGAAGCCTTGAGAGTTACTTCCAGCTTTCCCTTCTTAACCGAAAGCTTTTCAGTGTTCTGCTTGCCGCCGAGTTCGCAATTCTTGTTCGAGAACGATTGACCTACAAGGATTCGTTAGCAAAGACTATCGATGGGAGATGTGTACATACCTCCGATGCTAGGCTGTGGCGACGACTTGGTCTGTGTCACAGGCACAGTTGTTTCGCTGCTCGGGCCAGTCATGCGGAGAGCCTTGACAGAATTGCCTTTCAGTCCAGTGAGAGTGAACTTGGTTTCAGAGCGCGTGCCACTACCAGAGTAGTAATCTGTGTTGATCAAGACGGCCTTGAATGCTTTTCCGTTTTTGTAAACGATGTATTGAGCATAAGGATCTGTGCCATCGTCGCTGGCAACAATGGAGTCGCCTCCAGCTACAGCAAGAGCACCGAAGTAGGCACCGTAGAACGGAGCATTAACGTGATCACTCCACCACCAGTTGAAGAAGGCTTCAGGGTCAGTCAGTTATGCATTAGAATTCATAGCCTTTATTTAACATACCTTGGTTGATTGTGCCTTGGTGATAGAATAGTCGCTGAATACCGAGGGTCAATGCCCGAAGGGTCTTGTCAGTTGTCTGAATGGCGGATCCGAAAGTCGAATCCATCTCATAGTCGAGCCCATGGAATCCCGTCTCGCCTGAGTATTTTCGTTAGCAGTTTTGGATTGTAGAAGTAGCAGACTTGCTCTCACCTAGGATATATGGTCTGCCGGCAGCCCTGGCGCTCGAAATGGGCAGCAGGTTCAAGTCCTGGACAACTCTCTGATGCTTCATCTCCGGGCCCAAGTCATTGGCGGTAGCATTAGAAAATGCGTACAAGTGGCCATTGTACACCTTAGTAGCATCCTTGACTGTTTTGTTGTAGCTGTTTTCGATGAGATAGGGCAGGTTAGGCCAATCGGGTTCGATCTCCAATGGGATGGCATATCCGCCACCAGCCAAGATAGGAAGAGGGCTCTTCCAATGGTTGATAAAGTCTTGTGCCCAGTCAGCTGCATTGTCACCCTCCTGAGTCTCGTTCCAGGGAGCTTCGGCTACTGGGTACTGCCAGTACTTCCAGTACACTGTGAGAAAGAGTCAACGCTGTCCAATATTCAGAGTATATTTATGAGAGGTCCTACAGTCAGGCTCGTTTCCGAGTTCGATTGCCCAGAGGTATTTGGCTACCTTTTCCTTGGCTTTCAAGACGGCAGCAAAGGTATTTGTCCTATTGTTGAGGCCTCGATTAAAGCCTCCGCCTTGTTAGCGTTGTTCGTTTCTAACAAGTCAACTCAATTACCAAGAATGGTCTCGCTTCCGAACTTCTCTGTTCGAGTTTGCTAATCAGCACAAGTTTCAGCCAAAGTACAGAAATAGGACGTACTAATCAGGTCAAAGAACTTCGGCCCATAGGTCAGACTCATAGGAGCCTCCAGAGGGTCATCGACACTATACGAAACGTAACCTTTGAGAGCTGGATCGTAGGTCGCTCTGTCTTGTGTCGTTCCTCCAATGCGAATAGGCATTTTCCGATTGTACAGCTTGTTAAAGTGATCGATGCACGGAAGGGTCAACGATATATTGGTCATGTAAGAAGGCCACATGAAGAATTCGAATCTTGTCAGCAGAGTTAGATTATTCCAGTGAAGCAATTCACATCCAGAGACTTACGAGGCTCCCACGGGTGCTGGATCAATTGCAACGGCATTTTTCGGCTGAGCATCGGGAACAACATAATTAGGAGCAGCCAGAACAGAATTGCCTAAGCCAAGGCTTGCGAGAAAAATAAAGTGAACCATTGTGTCGCAGCGATTGGCGAGGCTGAATGAATTGTCTGTTGAGTTTATCACTATCATGATGGCCATTACTTGACCTATTATATGTCTTTCTCCCAGTCTTTCGAGTGCGGGCTATGTTACTCCGATCTGGAAACTGACAGCCTAAGTGACAAGGATAACGGTGTCTTGAACCTTGCTAGAGGTTTAACTAGCTTCAATTCTCTTCCTTCCCCGCAATCCCCGTAGTATGGTAATGCGGGGAGTTCGTTCCGTTTCGTTTAACTTGACTCGTTTATCCCTCACCTCGGTCTTCAGCTGACTTGAACCGGATATTCTGTCAGGCACGGAACTTGTAATTCCGCCATCTCATAGTCTCTCAATCTTGTCGCTCGGCTACCGGCTGAACAGAAACCGAAAAGTGATTACTTTCATGTCTCCATAGTAAGATCAGCTGGCAGCAGCCTCGGCGTTCTTCGCGCCCAATTTAGCAAGGCTTATCTTGTTGACAGAGATTGCCAAGAATAATATTGTCGAGCTTGAGAAGAGATGTAGGGCTAACCCAAAATCGGGTTTTCGCTGTTTGAAGGGATGTCGGCATGCTTGAGGCTCACCACGCACGAGATCGCGTATTACATATTCGAAGCAGCGAAGAAATAATATTTGCAAAGTGTTCCTATATAATGACCCTAGGTCTCCCCTGGCTGTAACTAATATCTAAGCCTTCTTAGTATAACGAATCTTCGGCTTTGGGGGCGTTTCCATGTCATGGCCTAAAAAGTAGTCAACATGATGAGATTGAAGATATCCCTTTACTGTCAGGTCGTTACGATAGTTGGGATTATGTGCCAAAGTATATAGACGGATATCCGATGGCTGATCGGTGGTGAAGATGAGTAGCTCGTCTTGATTGGCGTTGGTCAAGACAACTTCTTCTCTCCAGTCTCCCAATATGTCGCCGATAAGCAGCGGATACCTTCCATTCAAGACACCACCGTACTTGCTAGCAGTGAGGAGGCGAGGCACTTTGTCAGATGTTGATGGGTTTTCCCAATCCCATTTCTCAAACTTGCCATCGTTGAAAAGCTCTAGCAGAGCATCCCCGTCCCACCAGACTCCCAGATGAGGCCAGGGAGCAAGTTCGGCGTCGTTTACTAACTGCTTATTCTCTCGAGCGTTGTATAAACCTCCAGAAAAAGACCAGACCTCCATTCCTTCGTGAGTGGGGTCGATGTCGCCGGCCATACCGCGTCCGATGTCAAGAACTTCCTTTCCATGGTGCTCCCAGATTATGGTACCATCAGTGGCATCGTAATAATATTCATACAAGAGATCCTTAGATCTTTGCTGAACACCATAACCCTGTAGGCCCTTCCGTTTAGGATCCATTTTGGCAATATGATATCGATCTCCATGGATGATGCCCTTCTCTCCAAGAGAATACTTGACTGTTCCATCACCATTGAGACCAAATCCAATCTCAAAGTACTCATCCTTCCCATCACCATCGACATCCACGATACGACTATTGTGCCCATCGGGAAAATCTTCGTACCGATCTCCGCGTGCCCACTTCCAAGCTTGCTTTAGCGCTTTCCCATCGAAGGTCCATGCCATAACGAGAAGGTTGAAATTCTTGTCCTTACGGCGGTTCTTGAGGAAACCCACCAGGTGAGGGGTTTTGCCGTCAAGAAAGCCAGCACCTACTCTACAAGCCAGGGGGCCATCGGCTATATAGTCTGTCGGCAATGGGGCAGAGGCACGAAGGGCTCCTGTGCGTCCATCAAGAATGGCTATGCACTGGTAAGTCTCATTCTTGCCCTTTTCAAACTTCTTTCCATCGCCAAAGGTGACACCGTTGGCAATGCGAATAGCAACCTCAGCATAACCGTCGCTGTCGAAGTCAAACACTGTAACACCATCCCAGTGGCCTACATCAATGGTAGAGGGTCCAGGGGAAATGTTGTCCTGATTCTCACTGCCAGGCCCTAGGTCAACCTCCCAGAGGAAGGTTCCGTTGCTGGTGTATGCTTCAATTGATTGGCGCGTATCATGTCTGTCAATGACATAGTCCCACTCTCCATCGCCATCGAGGTCACCGACCCAGACATACTTGATGGTTTTACCTGGACGAAGTGGTATTCGTACCACAGGTTCGACTGCATTGTCTGCGGGCAGAACGAAAGAGCCTGAATCTGTTTGTTCTTTGCCGTCCACGACAGGCCTGACAGTATAAGCGTTTGGGACAGCCTCGTCTGCTGTTTTGTCGAGAAAGTTGGTTCCACCAGTGAGGACCTTGTCATTTAGACGCATTACCCTGTCACCATCGGCGCTCCGGTAGATATTGAATCCAATGCCATCGGGGTCTAGACCAAGAAGTCTCCAAGTTACGAGAATGTTATTCTCGCTTGCCCGAACAGCTACGACTCCGCGGCCAAGGTCTTCGATAGGCCGCTGGGATAGCGCAAGGCTGAAGAAGGCGGTAGCCCATAGTGAAAAGAAATACGACAATTTCATATCGAAGTCGATTGTCAAAAGAAGAGGATGTTGAAGAGGCAGAGCTCGAGTTTTCGTCAAAACTATCCTTGGAGAAGAAAACGAATCAAAATATGTCTCTGCCTTTTATAAGTATACTAAAGACGAAATATATGTAGCTCAAAACGTAACTCCTCTATATGTCGGACTATTGTTTTGCGAACTGATCATCGAGCTTTTTCCTGTTTTCTCAATCATGCAACGATCAAACACTGATTATCAGCTCACTTAGGTTAACGGAACATAGCACTCCGTCGAAAGACGTACCTTTCCGACAATCAATCCTTGCACCACATATTATACTCAGTTTCCGTACATGTAGTTAGATATTAACTCAAAAGCTCAACGGATGAATTGCAGCGGATAAAGTATCCCGGGCTCCGGAGGATCTACAGTAGTCTCGACCCCACCCAGGACGCATGGGAGGGATACTTCCGGTGCTGGCAGGTTTAACTAGCCAATAGACATGAGTCGTCAAGTTCTCAAGTCCAGGAATAATTGAATCCGACTGAGGCATATCGATTTACCCCAGATATCTCGTTTCATGCTCTGGCCAAACCAAGAGAATTACCGCAATGAACAAGGTGTTGGTCTCGGGAAACTTGGAAGTTGCCCAAGTCTCGGTGACGTCTACCTGGCGTGATTTATCCCGATAAGCAAGGTGCGGCATCCACATCGGTATCGATAAGATAGACCTGATAAGATGGAGTGAGGGGAATAACCCGATCAGAACGGATATCAGGATGCTCCAACCAGCCATTCGGACAAATTTACCGTATGCCTAATTGTGACTTGAGTCTAAACGAGCCTACTGAAGCACTCTATATGCTGAGGCTGCTTGTTCCCTCTTTTTCCGGTGGATCTTTTAGGGCTATGGAAGAATTTTTAAGAGGCTGTATTTCATTAAGTTTCCTTTATTTCTCTGCACGTCGTATGTAACTGTCTTTTGGTGCTATACAGTCATTGAAGTCAAAGACTAACTATTTATAGACCAACATTGAATCCTCTTTCCTCTCATAGTTTTTCAACAGGACTGACACCAAAGACAAAGCTCTTCTTATCTATATTAATACAATGGCGAAGATCGCAGTTGTTGGTGCAGGGTAGGTCATTGTGCTTAGCAACCAATGAAATGCCCCTGTTGACACGCGTCTCTCTACTGCCGTTAGCATCGTGGCTAACTAGTGGCGGGCGCTACAGAAGTTCATTTGTCAGCGTTCTGAGATTAACTAAAACTCTAATCGCCGTATTTATACGGCGCCCGGGCCCCATGTGACGCCGGCGTATCTTCTTGAAATGCAACACGGAGGCATGGTAAATATGATTAGAAAGCGGAAAGGTCACAGAAAGTCCCGAGAGGGCTGTGTTCAATGCAAGGAGAAACACGCCAAGGTGAATATCCTTCCTGTGCCAAGGGAAGAGAACCCGTAGCTAACCTTCCTAGTGCAACGAGGTGCATCCACGATGCCTTCAATGCGAGCGGGCCAACGTCGTGTGCAGCTTCTCGTCTCCCACGCTGACTAAGCCACCACTGAACGAAGACAGCTTAGCTGATCTGGAGTTGCTGGAGCACTGGCACCGATATCCTGTGACAGGCGACATGACGGAGACTACAAGGCAGCTGCAATACAACCTTGTTCGCTTGGGCTTCTCTCACCACTACTTACTGAATAGTATCCTGGGCCTCACCGCCCTTCAACTCTACAGTGAAGATCGCTCCCAGTCCAAGTGGTACGTCAGAGCTGTTGCGCACCAACAAGCTGCTATCACTCGAGCTAGGCCGCACTTCGAATCTTTGACTCAGGCGCATGAACAAGCTCTGCTGGGGTTTTCCGCTTTCACATCGATGTATGCCGTAGCGGAACCAATCTATCGCCCAAGTGGCATCCGCTCCGAATCGCCATTCGACCCGGTTGAGGAGCTGCTAAAAGCACTTCGCTTCAGTAGGTCTACAATTATGTTTGTACAGCAGAGCTTTCCCCCAGTTGTCGTATCGGGATCATGGCTTCTCACCAAGTTTGCTATCAATCACCAAGACACTGGGAATGACCTTGAAACAAGATATCCACAGCTTGCATTTCTACAGAGATGCATAATTAGCCAGGTTCAAGGGGTTCAGAAGAAAGCATGCCTCCATGCCGTGAAAGCACTCTTCCGCCGTATTGCAACGCTTTCGGACACCGTCGGCGACCCTGAGCCTGCAAAGATAGTTTGGGGTTGGGGACTTGAGGTAAGCCAGATCTTTATGGATCTGTGCTCAGCTCGTCACCCCGTAGCACTTGTTATTTTAGGTCACTTTGCTGTTTTGATGAGTTATAATCAGGAGCATTGGTGTCTGAGTCCCTGGCCAAGCGGTTTGCTGAGCTACATCAATGGGGTTCTTGGAAATGAGTGGGAACATGCTATGAAATGGCCGGGAAGTCTTGTCTTTGGGGGAAATCTTGCCATTGATAAGCTTGCTACATAAGAACTTTTTATTCTCTAATAGAAAGTGGTAGTTAGATTGACCTGGTCCAGCTACTTCAATACCGCAGTGGGTTTAGTCCAACACCTAATGTTATGCAGAGACCAGAGTGTTTGTTAGCGCCGTTGCCCCTTAAGTTGCCCCCACATGGCTTGACCGCGCTACCGTATTAATACGGACAGCGATCCACTATCTGTACGCAACCACGTGCTCACCAAATACAGGTATTCTAAGTCTCTCAGCACCAGTCATAATATCACGCGCAGTATACGACTTGAGTTATGTGAATTCTGACACTCCTATGTGAATTGGTCAGCAGCACAATTCAGGTGGAGTAATTAACATATCCATTATGAAAGCAAGGCTGGCAGAAGTCTAATTCTTTGAGTATAAGATCATGCAATCAACCCACGTATTAACTGACCCATCAAGCAACAAATAAATCAAGTTTCTTCACATACCTACTAAAATCCAACACCACCTTATTATAATTATCATGTCTTTGCCGAAAACTACAAAGGGTTGGGCGGTCGTGGGCCAGGGCAGCTTTGACAACCTCAAGTTTGACACCCAACAGCCTCTCCCTGAGCTCTCTGACAACGAAGTGCTGGTCAAGTTCCATGCAGCTTCTCTCAACTTCCGCGATATCATGATTGCCCAGGTAAATAAGCATTCTCTACTATCATCAGCCTGACTAACTCGCTCAGGGCACTTATCCTTTCGATGTCAAGGCAAACATCATTCCAGGCTCCGATGGTGCTGGAGAGGTCGTGGCTATTGGAAACAAGGTCACCCGCTTTCAGGAAGGTTCCAAGGTTATGACGTTGTTCATGCAAGCGTATTTTGGTGGACCGCTGACCCCAAAGGTCTTGGGATCGGCCGTAGGTGGCTCTGTTGATGGCACTATGCGGGAGTACGGTGTCTTTAACGAGAATGGACTTGTGGATATGCCAAAGAACCTCAGTTATCTGGAGGCTGCAACGCTGCCTTGCAGCGCCCTCACGGCGTGGAATGCTCTCTACGGGCTGAGGGCAGTCCTTCCTGGCGACTGGGTCTTGACACAGGGTACTGGTGGCGTCAGTATCTCTGCTCTGCAGTTTGCAAAGGCTGCGGGTGCTCGAGTTGTTGCCACGACTTCCTCTACAGCCAAGGCCCAGAAGCTGAGGGAGCTCGGAGCTGATCATGTCATCAATTACAAGGAGATTCCGAACTGGGGGGAGGAGGCCAAGAGGCTCACCGAAGGCGGTGTTGACCATGTCCTCGAGGTTGGGGGCGCGCACACTATCACGGAAAGCCTTAAAGCTGTTAATATTGGCGGCTATGTCACCATCATTGGTTGGATTGCTGGACCGGGAGAGACCGGACCAAGCTTCCCTCAGATCCTGTCCAGCATGGCTGTCGTCAGGGGAATCGTCGTCGGGAGCCGAGATCAATTCGAAACAATGGTACGTTCTTGAACAATGGTTTTCCTCCCTGCCCCTTTCGCTGGCTTTTCATTTCGTGGTTACTGACTTGACAAGATTCGTGCAATTGAGGCTTCCGACATTCAACCCGTTCTCGACCAACAGATCTTTAAGCTCGAGGAGCTCAAGGAGTAAGTCAAACATGTACCATCACGACTTAGGAGCCAGGCTAACTAATTTAAGTGCTTACCAGTACCTGGTAGACCAAAAGCATTTTGGCAAAGTTGTAATTAAGATTGAGTAGTAATAGTTTATATTAGTTTATTACTTTCTTAGTAATTTAACTATTATACTAAATTAGAAGTATATTTATTAACCTTATGATTAACTTATATACTTAATAGTATTATGACTTTTAAATAATTTTAAGTCTTTTTTTAATTTAATATTTCTTTCTTATAATACTGATATCTATATTGTTATAAAACCTTTAGTTAACCTTTTTTTGTCTTATAATAGTTATAATAAGTATATTAAGATGAGAAGTCTAGCCTTTCTAATAGGGTTAAATAGATGTTTATAATATTAAATATACAGAGATAAAATCCCTTTAAGAACTTATTTTTTTAATACTTTTTATTATTTAAAATTTTCTTTTTTTTATATTTAATATTATGAGCCTAATTATTTAATTCTTTATCTTATAATAATAACTTTATTTTAATTAAACTTAATTAGTAATTATATCTAACTTATAATTAAAAATACTAAAAGTTATTCTTTTTATTATTATCCTAGTAATTATATTATATATACCTTATATTTTCTACTAATTATATAAGGATTACTCTTCTCGGTGGCAATCCTCTCCTATTAGATTACTTAGATTATAAATTACTATAGATTATAAATTACTATAGATTATATCTAATCCCTATAGATCTATCTCTTAGATTGTATTTATATTATACTAAGCTATATAGCTAACCTTAGTATATAGAATATATCTATTAGCACTTTTATAAAACTTAGCTTAGTAGCTATTAATAAGACTTCTTTATATTAATAAGCCTAATATGTACTACTTATTTATTAAGAGATTTAATAACTAATATTTACCTAGTATAATACCCTATACAATCTGCAAATATAAACCTAGTATGGACGAATTACTTAGCCGTTGTACTTCCTATTCAGCTCCCAAAGAATATCAATCAACTCAACCTTCCCTACTATAGTCTTCTCATCATAGCCATATTCCTCCGCAATTAGTCCGCCAGGTAAAGATGCTTCTATAATCTCCATAAAATCCGGAATACAGTGCTCTGGAAAAAGTTGCCTAAGTAAAGCTTTTAAGTCTTCGCCTTGGGCAAGTACAAGCTCAGCCTTTTTCCCAGTCACCTCCTCAAAGGCATCCCTCAGATCGTTTGAGCTGTACGGACGAGGGCCCAATATCTTGAGACGCTGAAAGCTGGGATTTCCAGAGTCTGTAAGTAGATACTTGGCGCATGTTTCGCCAACATCCGTGATACTGACCATTGGAATTTTATAATCTGCTGGGGCAATCCAAGAGGCGATGCTTGGAGGGTCCCCTAATGGCGCTTGGAAGATATACTTAAACTCTTCCAGGAAATGGGTACACTGAAGAATGGTGACATCAGGTACAGCGTCTTTGAGTATTTGATCCGTCTCATGGTTGAGGCATGCGAGGCCCTGTGTTTAAACGTCAGCGACTTGCCAGAGTCTTAACTTCTGCTACTTACAACACCACGATCATGTTGAGATCCTAGACCGGACAAGATGACAAGTCTCTTGACGCTTGCGCGGTGCAATGCATCTTTGACATTAGTAGCTGTCTGTCTCGCCCAATCGGCCAGGTCCATATTTTTTTCATATGTCGGCGGTGGCACATACAAGACTGCGTCAGAGCCGGTGAAGTCAAGAACATCTCCAATCTCAACATCTCCTTTGACGGCCTCGAAATTATAGGTGTTGGTGTACTCAGCAGGAGATTTCGAGGTGTCACGGTAGATGCCGCGGACTAAAGGCTTCTCTGAGGAGGCTAGAAGCCACCGAATTGTCTCTGTGCCGACTCTGGTCGAGGCGGGGACAACAGTGATATGGGGGGCCATGTTCACAGGATGATATATCGCTACTTTCTGTATGATTCCCTTAGCCACTTCTGTCGACGAGCAGCATATAGGCTGGGCGAGAGGGAGGAGTGCTCAAGTTAAATAGTTTGCCACGTCAGCGATCGTGGCATTTCCGCCTGCTCTTAATTGAAGGTATTCAATCTCCCTGCACCCTGTGAGCCTATACTACAGTACTGAGCACTGGCAGCCTCCTCTCCTTAGACTAGGTACTCCGGATACTTAAAGGGACCTGTACCTGTGGGCCTAAATTGCTTAGGGGTCAATTATAAAGCTTAATAAACGAATTCATTACTTACAAAGTACACTTATGTACCTCAATGTTCCCCTCTTGGCCCTGAAAGAGTGCACGGTATCATGGAAAAGAAGCTCCAAGTGCTCAATACTGTATCACTTTGTGACAGCTTCTATTGGTCCAGCATTTAATAGGTGAGCTCACTGGCGTTTTGTGGCTACAGTGGTGCTCTCTTGACAGCAGTTTTTGACACTGGCCACCTATGCAGTTTTTGTAAATACGACTAAAATATTAGTAGTTACATCTGAAAATGATGTATAAACACTGGAATGGCGGATATAACCTTAAGTGCTCCGTTAATCCACGGAAAGGGCAGAAACATATAACCCAGGATTATTATAACAAGAACATCACCAATTACACGGCTAATAAGACTTTTTCTTCTTCAGTATATTTATGGCTTTTAAATATAATTAATTAAATAACTTTTAAACTTTAGCTATTTTAGGTTTAGTTTGAATTATGTATAAGCTTTTAAAAACTGGCTTTTAAGATGTAAATTAAGCTGAAGTACTTGTATGGGGCACTTGCTTATTAACCACGCTATAAATAATAACTAAAATATAAAGAGATAGTTATTAATAAAATATATCTATAATTAAAACACTAAAAGTTCTGTAATTAATTTAAAATACACACTTAGTAATTATACAGTCTGGTTATAAGCTTGCTTACTATAACAGCTGTCATAAGTATATCTATTTCCAGAATCACTCTTAAAGTTGTTTTAAACCAGAGCCTTTGCCCCTCACGTTCACGCAAAACCAGCGCTAGCAACCCTTATTGCAGTAGCCAGGTCATTCTGTTCCATCCCGCCACCCACTTGGGTACACTATCAACCTTCGCGTACTTGATCTCTCCACTGCCCGGTCGGTAATACGTAACATCGTTGTTGTCCGGCTTCACCTGAATGTTGCCTCTAGCGTACCGCCAGATCACGAGTTTGAATTCTTGCCGTAAACCCAGCCTGCTCCCGCTTGTCTATAATGAACTCCTAGTCGGCCCAACGAAGATCCATCGTCCAGAGGGCACATTCGATGAGTACGAGACACGGTGCATCTCAGTACCCTCTGCGTCCTTCAGCACGATTACACCATCACGAGTATTCGCAACGTAGACCTCGGGGTTGACGAGCGCCGAACGAATCCATACGCCGCTTGCCTGTCCAGGAGTCACGGGTATAGTGGGCGTGACGGGCGGCGAGGCATTAATGAAGTCGTGGAGCATAACCGTCGCGTCGCCACTTGCCGGATTTCCATTGTTGTCTGTTTCAGACGCCCGCCCGGCAAATGCGATAAAAAAGTACTTCCACATGCCATCAGGTGACTGCATGACGGTACCACCATCCTTGCTGCGTCCATTCTCACTGTACCAATCGCGGCTTCAGGAGTAGTTCCCCTAGTTCATGTGTACTTGGTGAATGGATCCGTGGCCGATAGCTCTCCCCAGACGAACAGCGTCGACCTCTCGAAGTCCGCTGAGTCGGCTTGAAAGAAGGCATCCAGGTCATCAGTAATATCATTGTTTGGCCCTTCTACGTTTGTATCGTGGATAGTACCAGCATGAATATTCAGGAAGCCATCACGGAAAAAGTCGAGGCGTGGGGGGTTCTGGTGGTAGCTGAACCCGCCAATATTCTCGAGGGCCTGAATAATACGGTGTCCGAATTGTGCCTCGTTTGTCAGCTTGTCAGTCCAGAAAATAAGGCGCTGGTCGATAGTGTCTCTAGATCGAACGCTGATCTCAATTTTGTGGCGACCATTGCCATCTGCGAAGCTGAGTGTGCCATGGGGACTCCTAAGGTCCCCGCCTCGGGCTTCACTCGTGTTCCATTCGACGGGTCTGGCCTTCCAGACGACATAAGGGTGACTTAAAGGCATGGAAAGGTGTGAGAAAGTGTTAAGGATCTAGTGAGCCGTGCTTAATGATGAGTGTTTGGAGCCGAATGGCCTGGCTTATATACCCTACCGGTTACAACATGGAAGACCGTCGCTCGCCAACGGAGCAGACCTGCGGGGTGATAGCATAGGCTACTCAGTAGAGTGATATCTCACTCTGAACTGAACTCTAACAAGACATACACCGTCTCGTATAAGATGTGTCTGACGAAGTGGCTCTCTCTTCGTCCGCCACGTACTTCTTTGGAACGTTTGGGAGGCGGGGTTCCTCCGCAGCTGATGAACGCTCAAGCGGCAGAATATCTTACACTTAGTCTGATTCAGAGTCCAGCCCTTT
This sequence comes from Fusarium oxysporum Fo47, assembly GCF_013085055.1. NCBI lineage: Eukaryota > Fungi > Ascomycota > Sordariomycetes > Hypocreales > Nectriaceae > Fusarium > Fusarium oxysporum. Next base: position 4,230,171 of record NC_072845.1, read on the forward strand.
CGAAGCTGTGTCATCCTTGATGTAAGAATCATGTCATGGACCTGCTTGTCGAGGATTCCAAGGCTACCTGTGAATTAGCCAAACTACCACAGTACTGTACCAGGATTAAACATGGTTAAATTGCCAACGAATTATTTGCTACATCTATATACTAAATAGCCTATAGTTGTAAATCACATATCTTATATACAGAGATTATTATAATAGAATATTTATAAATCTACTTAAGGAAATGAAAAATATAATAATAATAATATAAAACAATAATCTAACTACTTTAATAATAGTTATAATCGTTAACTTTAATTATTATTCTGTAGATAATACTTAAATTCGATTAAGACATTTACAACAATTGCAACCCTATCCCTCCTTATAATATTAATCCCTATCTATATATTGTCTAAACCGAAACCTCCGACGGCCAAGGCTAAGAACGCACTTAGCGGGATCTATAATTAGCATCTTCAATAATTCATAAAAGTGGATATCGGAAGCGGAGTATCGTGGACCGGACAAGTACTCCTTACCTTCGAGCTGCTGGTCCAGAAGGTTCAGGAACCTGCCGACAGTGACCTTCCGTATCATGCGAGTCTCGGCAATCGGTTGACAGTTACATCGATATTCAGGGCCGGTAGTTCATCCCAAAGTTTGACGTCCCTACGGTATGTGAGACACCGATTCTCCATATTCATGGTATCAATGCTTTGGACATCGAGGTCAAGCCAGCCGCGCTCAAGAACGAACAGGCGGACAACATAGGGGTTGAGGGCTTTTGCGTCGTAGAATTTCATGGTAAGTATACGATCCAAGTTTTGAAGAAGGATAAACCTTAGGTTATAAAGCAGTAAGGTACCCTTTTGCTAAGCCTAAGCGACACGGGGTCATAGCTAAGTCCGTAGGACACGGAACATATACCCATGTCCACTGCGCCTATATTCTCACGTGACGTTTCAGTTTCTTCAAATTGTTCTCACCGATATATAACGAAACACCAAGAATCACAAAAGACAATTGCCAGCCATTATTCATTTTCTACCTCTTCTATGTCATATTCTATATACCCCAATTAAAGCACTTAGATTTCGTCTGCTATTGGTGCAGCCTAGAATACCTACCAATATGGCTTTAATGCGTTGTATGAACACCGCTACGTTTGAGCTCCATACCAGTACGCAAATTGACTTCAAAGAACGAGGCTACGCCATCCTATCCCACCGATGGGGATCAGAAGAGATTCTCTTTTCCCAAATCGGGAATTTTGCTCAGGAAATGAGGGACACCAAAGATCGACATGGCTTGCCACAACTCGATAAGATCCTAGGCGCTTGCATCACAGCTCGGAAGCAGGGTCTCCAGTGGATGTGGATTGACAACTGCTGTATCAATAAGTCCGATAGTAGTGAGCTATCTGAGTCCATCAATTCCATGTTCAAATGGTATCGTGACGCTGTGGTATGTTTGACATATCTCTCCGACGTGCGTAAGAACTCAGGCACTACGGTTGGCTCGCAAGTCTTCCGAAGTTTTGAGACTGGTGAGATGTCTTTGTGGTTCACGCGTGGATGGACATTGCAAGAGCTTCTCGCACCTGGCAAGTTACTCTTCTACGATACAGACTGGAACTATCTCGGGTCCAAGCGGGAGTTAGCGGAATCAATCGAGGACGTCACTGGTATTGCCGCACATTATCTTACCAGCGAAAAAGATTTCCGGACTGCCTGCATTGCCGCCAAGATGAGCTGGGCGGCACATCGCGAAACGACACGCGAGGAGGATATGGCTTACAGCCTGTTTGGTATTTTCAACCTTCACTTGCCCGTTCAGTATGGGGAAGGGAAAGGGGCCTTCTTGAGGCTTCAGGATGCTCTGATAGCCAAGAATGATGAATCGCTCTTCGCCTGGAAGATGCCCCTTGAAGGTCCAGGGGTTACGTACCAGATTATACCCGATACTATGGTAGACCTAGGCCCAGATGAATGGGGCCTTCTAGCTCCTTCGCCGAGATGGTACGAGCATTGTGGAAAGATGACGATACAGAACAAGAAGACGGTAATGAGGCAGCGAGGCGGGTTCACCAGAACGCCGCAGGGAATCAGCGGTCCAATATCCAAGCGGAATCATTATGTCACTGCAGTACTAACCGGGTTAACTGTCGTGGGAGCAATCCCTTTCCAGATATGGCTGGCTGTAAGACAGAGGACGACACTTAAATACACACTCAACTGTTGGGAGCCAAATGAGGCTGGCGCAATGAGGGCTGTGCGACTACATTTGCGACCCGTCAGGAGGGATCCCCCGATGTGGATCAGAACCGCTAGTCAAAGCTATGATTTGGTTAAAGAAGCAGCCTCTACTGATTATTCAGCGGTCGGGACGGTCTGGCAGCCTCAACTCTTTTGATGGTCGTGCTTTAGCGACTATATATATACCCGATTCCACGAGGTTAGAATAGACTCCCGGCTACGTGCATAATAAAAATCAACATATTCTTTCCTTATTTCAGGTACCGTACCATTATGCCTTTGTAATTACCAGTTCTAACTTTATTTTACGTCATAACAAAGAAATTTCAACACAATGAATTAGAGATCCGTATAAGCCAATGGACCTAATGCTGCAAGTCTTATACACATGCTCTGATCACGGCTCCTGTCAAGCAGAGCCAAAGAGGCTTATTAACACTGCTGCAGTATAGGCTTCTATCTAAACTACCGATTTATTCATACCATATCCCAGTTATAGGAGTATGAACACATGTTCCTTTATTAGATAACTAGGGCTGCCAGAAACGCAGGCGCCCAGAATGGCATCACCAGTAAAAAGTCGGGTTCTTGAAAGGCGCTAACACCGACACGCCATGCTGTCAGTCCAGTAGTCCTCACCTGCACTTCAATCACGTTTCAGCTCAAGTATAGGCTTTTAGCTCCACCATTCGACTCTTGTATCTCTGAGGGTATTAGTGCCGCAGTGGAATCCACCTCCATTTACGTGATGGGACATGAAATCGTCAACGAAATGTACCTTTATCCCCGCTTGCCCATACACGTCTCGCATCGCCTGCTCAAGGGTATCATGATCATCAACAATTGGACCCCAAGGCTTCGCAGTCAAGCCATCAGATCCGATGACAACACCGTTGATGGCAACCAGAAGGAAAGCAATTACTTGACTCCGTCCAGGAGCGGCCCTGTGCAGGCGCGGGGGAAGTCCATCGAGATTGGATGGCCAAGGATATGTGAAATTCTTGAAGAGAGCGGGGATTCGCAGAACTTCGTTGGGAGGCAATGGTACTTCTTCAAGCAGAAGCTCCAAGTTGTGGTCACCGTCCTTCTGTGCATACTTTTGCGTCTGCAAGAAATCGTCGTCAGACAGAAGCGCGTCGATGGTAAGGTTCTCAAGCCTAGAATCGTAGAAAGAAAAACCTTTTGGTTGGCGGAGATTGGGATAGCTAGTGAAGATGGAGCCATGACCACTGTGTTGTCCTTTTTGTAATTAATTTAACGGAACTTGGGTATCCGCAACAGCGATCGTCCATCCTAGGTCGTTCTGACAAGGCAAGGACTGGACAAATTCGTCAACATGTCCAACGGCCAACCAGCCAGTGTCTAGGATGAGGGGAGACTCGTAGATCTGAGCTTCTATAAGGCTCGTTATGGACTTGGCTGGAAGCTTGTCAAAGTGCTTCCCCACGATGATTCTGCCTTGAGTATACGACGTCCTGTTCTTCGATACGCACGGTGGGATAATCTCGATGTTGCCACCCGAGTTAATCTGCTCGTGTCCAAAACCAGGCTCCAGCGACGGTTGATGGCCTCCGACTCTATCACCTCTGGGAAGAAACCGTCCTACAGAGCAAGCTCTGACCACATAATTGGCCAGAGTTGCAACTGTCCCCTCTCTTCATGATGGCTGCTTACGAAAAATAATGATGGCCGGATTATCGGATAACCCATATGATGAGTAAATAACCTGTACTAATTACGATCTATAAATAAGACTTTTACTCCGTAGCAGTCTTTTAAATCCAATATATCTTTAAAATACCTAAAAACTCAGTATATGGTAAATTTCTGATAGTATAATTTATGTTTATATCTTCAATTTAAATCTTATATATGATCCCGTTAAGGAACTGCTTAAGGGAGTATATTTACACTATTGAATATACTGTATTTTAAAGCTAAATGTTCAAGACATACATTATGAGTGCTTAGAACCTGCTAAATCCCGATACATACTAAGAGAACGTAGCAGACTCTTAGTAGTAATTAAAAAGAACTATTTCTCCCATTGCGCCTAAAGTAAAGGAAGCTTTAGGTACCGAGTGCAAGACTAGTTATTGCCGACCTGAGTGTGATATCTGTTTGGGTAGTTATGAAGCTTACGTATGTGGCGTCAAATAGTATAAGCAGAATGAGTTTTGAATGCCACTTCATTCCAATGTCATCATAACCGTCCACCCCAGACTCAGAAGGGTAAAATTATGCTCCAATTCGCTTAAAACAATGTCCTTGAATGCCGCATTTATTCAGGGACGGACTATGCTTACCGCCCTTAATTCCGGTTGCGATTACCCAATAAACAACATACATGGTATATCCCTAAGTCGTCGTTTAACAGTTCGGACCTCTCACATTACGACCCCGACGACTTTCCAGGTAACGCCAGCATTCAGCTTTAGCTGCGTACGAAAGGTGGAAAAAAAAAAGGCCCTATGGCTCGAATGCCAGCGATGCATTCGCTTCCGCCTGATGTCGCGGCTGAGAACAGAGGCCCTGCTATGATGGTAGTTATATATTCATTCACCGCCCTTCATCCCTCACTATCGTAGGCAGGGTCTTTTTCAAGATATAAGAAGCTCGGTCGCTTAGCCATCGATGACTACGTTATAATTCTGTCTCTTGTCGGTTCCCTGCTCTGTTCTCTACAATACAATCACCCCAACTCTAGCTACCGCGGGCGATAGAACAGGAAAAACTGCTGAAGGCTCGATAGGGGTTCGTATTCAACTACGTAGGCTGCTGAACGGCCGCCATGTTAGCCGGTAGCGGCCGCCACCAGGCGACTCTGACCGTCGCCGAGTTCGATCGTTCTGTATTCTTCCTAATGATTGGCCTGGCCCCAGGCGTGCTATCGCTTGCGCTACCCAAGTTTGCTGTCGTCAATCGACTCATCAAGGTGCTCTTCCCATCACCCCGGCGCGTCCGGTTGCTTTGGGGCCTCGAAATCGCAAACCTTGTCCGATATACTAATGTCATGAATCAATGAACGGCAGCATTTTCGGCCGTGGTCGACTTCTACCTTGCCATATACCCAGCGATAGTACTGTGGTCACTACACATGCATCTGAAAAAGAAACTGGCCCTTAGCATAGCCCTTGGCTTCGGTGCTTGGTTGGTACACTGTCGCGAGCTACTCCATGTTAAATCTCGACGCAAACTGATATCTTCTCTTAGTGCTGGCTGTGCTGCTATACGCAAGGACACGACAGTTCCAGGTATGGGAGACGGTAGAGATTATACTTGTGAGCTCGTACCCTCCACACAACAGCACGACATAGGCACCCCTTACTGACAAAGTCCTGCGTGGCTAGATGCTTCAGGGAGCCTTGTGATCTGGACAAGGTTTGTAGTCTCCCTGGTGCTATCTAGTATGTTACCATTGACCTATTCCCATGATCAGCAGTGTCGAAACAAACAGTGTCATAATCGCAGCCTGCATCCCGATGCTTCTGCCCTTCCTTAAACTATTATTTAAGAAACGTTTGTCCGCGCCCCGTCCATCGTCTTTGGGTCGAGTAAGTGATGCGAGGCCTGGAAGCAGGACGAGACATCTCAGCGGAACCAACAAGCCAGTCGAAATACAGAAGCGGAGAACAAGCGACGAGGTGGAAGAACGCGTGGAGGCCGTCCTGCTCCTCAAGGAACCAGGCCAAGATGAGGAAAGCGGCCAGAACCAGATGGCGGACAATATTCGTCAACGTAAGCTACAGCTTATGTAGCACGCTATTATTCAACCTAACTAGCATCGCACAATATACAAGTCAAAATATTACGGAGTCAAAGCGTACTTCGGATCATATATAGTTGCGAGAGCTATACGGTATCTTTATCTAAAATAATTTCCGAAGCCCGTCGGTATCCCCACGATATCATTCTGAACGGTGCACGGAAGACCGAGTTTAAATGAACGAAGAGGTATTATCCGTGAATGCCATGCCGAATACAACGGAAACGAGTGGGGGTCAATACCAAATTCGCAACTTAATCCTCCTTCCAAAATCGAAGGCTTTTAAGCCTTTCTTTACTGGAAATAAAGTGCTCAAGCCAGCCTTTTTTGCAAATTGTAGCTTCGCGCGCCCGGAAGCTAATTGGTTTTGCTTCGAGCCATCTCTTTTGGGCGCAGAGGGTCTTCATCTGTCCGGTCAGCAACCACATCTTCCTCTGACTCTGTGGGCTTAGGACCTGCATCCCCAGCAGGCATTCGGATCGTGTGGTGCTTCTCCGGAGGAAGTGGATCTTCTGTCGAGCGATCTGCGACGACATCCTCCTCGCTCTCAGTCGGTGTACCATGGGTAGCCTTTTGCATCGTCAGTAGCCATGAAGGACCAGCTGAAGCTTCGTAGCGGTGTGGAAGCGGAGAGTCGCTGCCTCGGGCCACAGTATGTAAATAGCTCCGGTTTCCTACCAGGGCTACCGCAGGTATCCAGAATGGACTGCTAGTTGCTATGGCGTTTCTGGCCAACTGTATGAATGCTCTTGAGTTCCATAGTAGGCGCCGACAATACTCCGGTATAGCAACGGCCATTTTTCAATGATGGTACGATGTGGATTGAAGAATAGAGGGGAGAAAGTCTAATGAAACTTGTTGTTTTGGGAATGTGCAAATGAAATTGTTTGAAGTAATCATTACAGCAAAGCGGGCCAACGGCGCTTTATAAATATGGGGAGCCGTTAAGCATGCGGGGTAAAGCTCAATCTAAATTCCGAGTACAGTGGGCTCAGGAGCATGGTGCGACTGTGTACAACGCTTGTAAGCTCTTAGCGGCATGATTGTTGTGAACGTGTATATTATCCCTATGAGAATCGTGGCTGAAAGAGCAGAGCTAGAGCAGCGGGACAATATTGGTAAAAAGCCAGAATCCGTCAAGTTTGCGAGCTACGTAGCTCTAGGTACATCAGGACTTGAGGCCCCCTGTAAGACCTAAGCTGGCAAAGTTTCTATATTCGTACTGTCACTGGATTCGGTCATGATGCAATAATGATTTAAGGTGAGTGGCAAACGAGTGGGGCGACAAGCCGCAAATATAAATCCAAGGTTCATCATATAATTAAAAATTGCAAGAGAGGTGTATTTCGGATATATCGAAGCTACAACAAGAGCATTTTATTGCATGATGCGTGGAACATGTGGTATTGCGTCCGCAATCTGAGCGTAAGTGTGTGGTCGAGCGAGTGATTGCCTAGCTCGCTTCCTGCGCCACCTGGGATCTGTCTGCTTGATCCACATTCCAATGAAGAAAATGATGGTGTACCTGGCTTTGTATGTTTTTGCCTATGAAATAGATTAATGGTTCTATGTTATGTGGAGGAAATGTCGGTGTGGAAGTGTGGTGCTCATAGAGGGGGGAGAGGAGGCAGCTTGGAGTCTTCATCGTTACGTTGCGTAAGATCAACGGTATCAACGTCTTCCCCACCGAAACAAGAGTCATATGAGTCTCCTGTTATAAAAGTATCGGGAACGAAAGTCAGGTTATCGTCAAGAGGTGGACCCTATGAGTTGCATAGTCTGAACTCAACACCATCACTTGACGGGAACTTAAACAAACCTTGAAGAGGGCAGAGGCAAACATAAGCGCCGGTGACATCACGAATCCGCCAGTAAAGGGATTATTAAATATAATATGAATAACATCATTTCTTACCTTTTATATACATATATAGAATAAGTTCTATATGGGTTATATTTTGTATCTTATATTTTACAAGATATAGAATATCCAGCATGGATAAAAAGCCTGAGCAAAATCGTTTAGATAGTAAATAGCGCTCCTATCCTATCCCTAACCATACGTCCTTCCATATTCTTCCTCCTGCAAAACCCGCAGCTCCTCCATAGGAAGTCCAGCAGGTGGAGTCCACTGGACAGTGTTCTTCGCTCCTTGAGCACCTCCTTCCTCCCCGAATGCATTCTCATGCTCAAATTCATCTCTCAGAACCTCGCGAGTCCATAGTACTGGCCTCCCTTGGCGGCTCCTAAGCCACCATCGTTCCACCCATTGACCTTTTAACTCTTCATGGCTCCTCAGTAGATTGTGCGGGTGGCCCCATTGCCCACGAAACGTACGACTGGTATTATACAGGCCCGAGCAAAATACGCTGGACAATGACGTGCCGTGGTGTACCGCGCTGCGGCACAGGGTTGTCAAGACATTGTTCCAGCCTGAGTAACCGGGACGGGGTCCAAGGATGGCGTTATGCAATTCCAGTCTCTCAATTCTTGAATGATGCCTCATGAAGGTAAGCAGGTCTTCGGCGTCAAGAAAGAGTCCCCGAAGGATCAGAGTTTTAAGCTGGCGAAACTGGAGCTTTGCGTCTACAATATGCTTGAAGACCGCCTCGTAGTAATGAAGCCTTGAGCCTCCGTCATATGCCTCGTATTCAAGGGTCTGATACATGTGCAAGTCCAACTTCTGAAGGCTGGGCATATTCTGGAGAAGACGTGAGACACCGGGGAAGTTGTCACGGTAGAGGGATTGTGGCATGGTGTCTCCATAACGGCCTTGTATCTCAGATCCTTTCTCGTCCAAGATACCCATGTCGAACTCCGTGTCCGAATCCCAATCACTATCATCCGTGGTATAATCCGCTCCCTCGGTTGTTGCGATGATACCATGCATATCTTGCCAGTCGATCTCCTCCCGAATCTCTTGCCAATGCAAACGTTGCCTCCTCCTCTCAACTGCTGCCACCTTCTGTCCATAGACTTGTGCCAATCGCTCCCAGCCGTGGTCCATCCGCGTGGAAAAGCTAAAGGCTAAGTCTTTAACAATGGCTGACGATCGTGCAAGCCCGGCATCCATCAACCCTGGCAATCCGACCGTGATATCGTAAGACGGTACACTGCAGCCTGTCGTATTGGTGTATATAAGCAAACTAGAAATGGCCACGCCGCTTCGGGCCCAGGCCATCATCGCTAGGCGGTAAACCTGTGAGGCTCGAGCCCACAGTCGCTGCCGATCTGAATCTACGATGTGTCTAGCCACAGGCCTAGAGAACAGACCCGGTCCATCGACAAATCGTGCGTCCAATTCGATGGTATCTAGCAGAGAATGCTCTCGCCATCTGAAGATACGTGCAAGTCGATTCACGACTTCTTCTTCCTTTTCTGTCCTGAAGGCCATTTCATATGCCTCAGCGTGGGCTTTCATCCACTCAAGGTCGACTGCTAATTTCTTTAATTGTTCGTCAGTTGCTTTGGACATTGGTTTATCAAGCTGCACAAAGAATTCGTCTCCATATAGATTTGTGAGGGTCGACTCAGCTGTGTGGTAAAGACCAGTAGCCAAAGTGTTCTCGGCGGAATCAATCGCAAAAGTCTCAGAAATAATCCGGATGTGACGGACATGCCTGCCGAATACATCGTCTTCCATAAGGGCCTCGATAGAAGATAGACTCGAGGGCGTGAGATTTGTAGACTTTTGTCCGAAGTAGCTATAAAAGCATGGCCCTAAGACCAAGTCGTTCATGCGCCTGTTTATCCGTCTGAGGTTTTTAATGCACCGGAGCGATAGGTTGCCGAGGATTTGTTCAATGAGTTCCCGTGGAAGCTGCAGCAAACAATTCTCGTCGGGCTTCATGTTAGTTTTTGCATGAGGTGTGTACATTTTATTAATGTGAAAATCGTTGGCTTGAGGAAGCACCCGAAGCCAGACAACAATTAATGTTACAGTTTCACGCCTCCGAATTAGTCGCAGCAGCCATATAGGATGGTGGTGTTCAAATTATATCACAGCTTATTAAACCACCTTTTTGGTCCTAGCGGGGGCACCTGACGAATAGGAGGCCACACAGTGTACCCTTTAGAGCCAACAGGGCCCGCTGGTGGCTATGGCAAAGTAGCGGTGAGGGCATGGACTAAGAGGCGCATGCAGTTTACCTCAGCAAGAGCACGCGCCAACCCCAGGCTCAAGGTTAATAAAAGACTATCACATGACTTCATAGAGTTTATAAAGTTGCTCGGTAGATATGAAAAGTATTTCAATTATAAATGTAGGCAAAAGCCGCTTGAATATAGGTTACAATACTAATAAGTAAGTGTATGCACTGAAGGTTTATTCATACAATATGCCTATACTTACAGAGCAGCTATCGATATATCGTCCCTTCTCGTTCTCTATACTCAGATGCGTTACTTTAGTCGTGTCGTATCTATCAAATAAATCTCAGAAGCTTTGCCAAGAATTTTAAGCATTTTTATGACACGAAACTGGCGTATCCTGTATCTCATCTCTTCGTGGGGGAAATGCTATATCGTCTGTCCCTTATTAACTTTTCTTTTTCACTATCAAGAGCACGTCTTGTTCGTTGAATTCACGTCTTTATTAGATATTAAGTTACAAATATAATAGGGCATTGGGATAGTCGCTCCCAAGCACACTCGTAAAGATTATCATGCGTGAATGTGGTCTTGCCGTCAATCATCTGATGTTGACCGGCTCTCATTAGCTAATTCCGTCGTACTTCCTGTCTCAAACTTATTCGAGGTCGTATTCGCCCGGAAATGGGGAAGGTTATGTCTTCGAAGACGGTGATTGCCACAAATATCGGGCGCCATGCCGTCCATAAGTTCTGTTAAATGGGGACGTCGACCCTGTCGCAGGTCAGTGAATAGATTCTTGCACGTACTCTACGAAGTGACCATATAGATGAGCGCATTCCTAAAGCCCTAGAGAGGGAGGACACAGGCAATCATAAACCCGATCGGGATAAACGTGCTATTGGTGTTTAGGACGAAATAGATACGGTTGACGCTTGATGGAACCTATGTAATAAGGATAGTGGTGAAAAATAAGAGAGAATACTTGGTGTATCGCCAAGATGCGTTGTTTAGCTATCGGTTCCGTCGTTGAGCCGGGTTACCACCAGAACGTCGCTAAGGAACCGCCACGCTAACTCGAGTCTGTTGCCGCTCAATAGGAACCCCTTCATCGGCAATGTCTCCAGAGTTGCCATGAGCTGAAATATGAACCAAATAGATCCCGTTCGTGTTCGGATCGCTAGGGTCTGTTGCTTGGCGGCTCATGGGTTGCAGGTGAATCGCATTCGGAGTCATGGCCTCGGCAGGTACCGGCACCTCGGTGGTCTTAATTATGCCAATATTGTCTCCTCCGTAGGTAAGATGCCGATCCGTCGAGCTAAACTCGTCAAGTTCTCTCCGTTTTTGGTAAATCATATTTCCAGCGCAGATACACATGAAGAAATTGACAGCAATAACAAAGCCTGTGATATTCAGCTTTATGTTATTTCCAGAGGGGTGGCTTACTTACCAGATAGGACCATAAAATATGATGATGCGCAAGATATCCCTCTCGGAAGTAACCCAACACCATAGCATATCATTGCCATACATTTACTGCCCTTATTCTTAATAAAGATATAGACAAAGTCGGGGACAAATGGAACACTATAACAGCCGATTAAATAAGGGATTTCCATTTTACGGAGTCTTTAAGCATCAAACTTTAAGTAAAATGTCAAACACACATAGCCATGGAGAGGCTCCGAAAGGCGTCAGCAGGCATGAACCTAGTCCTTATTAATGTCTCCCAGCTTAAACATGGTGTATACCTACATCTGGATCAGAAAGGCTTAAAATTGACAGCCTACCGATTCTGGTGAACTGATATAGTGCCTCGACATCAAAGTCCCGACATTGGTCAACATGGTACCACAGGAAGCGTAGAACACTAGACGATTAAGTGGTTTATGGAACGCCTTGGATAACACATGGTAGTAATAATGAAGACAGAGCCGAGTAACGAAAACACCGACTATGTTCACTCAACAACACTGAGCACGAAGTTGCGAATCCGAAAGAGTTTCCGACGCCGACATTGTGAAGGTGTTGTGATTTGAGGGGTTGGGTGGGAAGGTAGCTGGGGTGGCGGTAATGGAGTCCTAGGTACTGTGGGATCGGTTATCGAGACCTAGTGAAAACCCATGTAAGTCAATTCACTAGGGAGCGATCATTTGTTCCCATAAATTTGGGTTTCTACTGTAGTTGTGAGGTGAAACCTGAATGTGTAGGATGCCCGCTGTGAGTTCAAGTGACCAGTCCCTTTGATGAACATGTCTCGTTTCGGTGCACTTCTCAAAGAAATAGACTGGCAGTCAGGGACAATACGGTATGAAATATAATTTTCCAAATGCATGCTCGAGTCGCCTTTCCAATGCACCACGGTTTAATTATGCTCCTCTCGGTCAGAGTATATATTAACAGGGTTACGTCCTTTTCAAAGGTCCGTATTGGAAAGTGCCAAGAGTTCAGAACATATACCGCAAAATACAAAGTGACCACCATGTACGTCCGTAACAGCCGTAAAACCTTGAATTAATCGATCTAACCAACGTTACGTCCGTGAAGTTATTAGCCACCCTTAAGCAAGCCTAAATCTTCTAAATCAGCCTATTTAGTCTGAGATTCAGAGCGGGTTCCCTATGTTTATAATTATTGCATAAGAAAAAGGGGTAAAGGCTTAAAAATAAAAGCTACTTACCCCAAATACTATTTATAATAATATCTCTTTTATATAAATTATACATTTTATCTATTTATTTAAATATACTTATACTCTAATATTATATAATATAATACAAATAAAAGGCAGGTATAATATTACCCTAGGTATTACAAAGTTATATAGTTTAAATAGAACATATACTTGATATAATATTTTATATAATCTGTGAATATAAACCTAGTAAAGATTAGTTTACCTGTTTAAAAACCATAAACTATCACAAATATAAAACAGAACTATTATAGTTAAGTACCTGCTTTCGCACTTAGTACTGCTCTCCCTTTTGCGGAGCTTGAACCACTCTAGGTTGGGCAAAAGCGAGTTCTGACCAAACGTGGCCCTGATAACTATTCGCGCCCCTATAAGAGACAGCACCATACCGAACCTTTCTGTCACCTATATCTTTCACTAACCGACTTGCATCCAAGTTCGAACCAGATCCGGCGAGCTCCGGCGCGCTAAATGCCCTCGCGATCTCGATAGGCGACAGCGAGACGTCCCGCCCGAGACGCCACCAGTACATCAAGAGCGGGACGACAGCAACAGCAGCCAGGCCGATGAGCATCAGCGCCAGGCCCAGAAAGAGGAAGTCAGATGTGTAAACCACCTCGGTCCCTTCCTGCGAGACACGGACCGACTGAGCTGCTACGTACGAGTTATTACCCTGCAACGCAAGCCGGAACATAAGCTCCCGCGCTGTCATAAGAATATCGTGGGTGGGATCGAGCCACCGGTTCTGGCATAAGAAATCTGCATCTGTGTCCTCCTCAGCCCTGCGGCTGTATCGTAGGGCAGTGATGCCCGTTGTTGCCATATCGTATCCCACGGCACCCGCCCAGCGCAGCGTCACCTTGGCCGAGAATATACCCTGGAGCGCCAGAAAGATGCCGCCATGCAACTGCATCTCGCTCATCTCGGCGTATTTGATCAGTCTGTCGTCCTCATACGTGTAGCCGCGATCTAGCGCAATGGTGCCGTTAGCGATAACAATACGGTATGCGAGCGTTGCAGGCACCATTATGCATTCACGAACCGCCACGTTGCCCTTGCAGCGGCCATGCTCTTTGAACTTGGCCGTCAGGTTCATGACGGGCTCTATGGCACGCAACCTCTGGGTCGGTTCATAGATCATGTAGGAAAAGTTCGTGCTAAAGACGGTGCTCTCATTGAAAGCCGAGTTACCATCCTCTGCGACCTCGTCCGGCTTCCGGGGCGTCTTGTCGAAGAACTCTGTCCCGTTAGCACATGCCATCTTATACCCAGCCGCTTGCAGGATACCACGGCATATTGTCGTCCCCTGGCAGGGCAATTTCTTGAGCCGGATCGGGGCTGACAGGAGGTGATTCTGTAGCACGGGCGCGAAGGAGGGCGTTATATAAGTGATCTGGTGAGCGCGCCCAGTAGTCATGCCAGTCGTGCCTGAGGTGGCATTAAGAGATAGGGCCGCCACGATAGGGATGTTCATGTTGGATGCTATAGGGCGGCTGACAGTGCGTGATGCCCGCTGCGCAAGCGGTGCATTAGCAGGGACGAGGGCAAGCAGGACAGCAGCGAGGGCAACGAGATTAAAACTACGCCCTGCTAGGAGCGCCGACCGCAGGCTAGTGCCGAACGACCAGATATGGTGGAGGTCTGCCACGGTAGTTTTACCATCCTCGCGCAGAGCCGCGACCCACCACGAGATTTCGACGCCCTTATTGAAGGTGTAGCGTAGTACGATGTTAGCAACTACTGAGGCGATGGCGAGGTAAACACCTGGCGACACCGGCCAATTGTCGATCTGGTCGCCATTTGACTTGAGAACAATGATGATCATGAAGAGAGCGCAGCCGATGCCGACGAAGAGGGAGACAAACGCGTCCCAGGGCAGGCGACGCAGGAAATGAGCGCGCCAAGGGACTGTTGAATGTGTATGGATTTGTTCATTCGGATTCCCCCCAAGGACAGGATGAATGTTGGCAGGCAATAAGGCGACAGCCGGGCTCGCTATTGATTTATTATCTGGAATCGAATGCATAGTCGTTGGAAAGTCAGTGGGTTGTGCGGCTTTATTATCACCTATATTCTGAACCTATAGTTAGAGTGCAGTGGGGAACTACTGATTTATATACAGCAAAATCTTCTTCAGCCTTATTTCATACCTCGGGATATCTATGCCTGTAAAAAGGAGCTGATTTTGGTTTTGTAGGACATGATGTATTAGCAGCGCTGTGGCTTATAAGCTATTGAACGCCTCTACCAAAAAGCGGCAGCAGTGCGAAACCATGAGGCTGTCAGCGAATCATAATAGGCCAGTAATTGTTGTTGTTGTTGGAGCAATTAGTACAGGGTATTCTATCTGTTATAAGATTAAAATATATAGGCCTTTTTTTATTTATTTATTTTACGTACCCACAAAAGGTCAGAATATATAATAACTTTAGATCTAGTTGGCTTAAAGTTAAGTATCGGTTTTGGAGTTTTTTTCAAGTGATCATGGAAGCGCTTACTCTTTATTTTACGATCCTACCTCCCAGTCTGCTTCGTTATTATTACTCATTCCCTGCCATTCCCTGTCACTCCTTACATCTGAGAGGCTGGCTTAATCCCGCCCCTGGCAAAGCTGAAAATTAAAATGCGCTATTGACGCATCCCTCAGCCGTCCTGATACGATATTTAGGGGTTCCCTGTCCTGAGCTTTGTCAACAGGGTCTCTCCGTCATTTCTCGCTGCTCAAATCTGGATAAGCAGCAGTCGGACCTCGAACCTAGCGGATTCCGTCGAGTCGAAGGGTACCCTATACCTTGCATTGAGTGGGTTTACAGGGTATTTATAAACTTTAGATCTTTAGTATATGTAGTATCTCACCCCTCCCCCCCTGTTGTTGTACTGTGTTGTGATTATGTGTTCGTCTCATTGTGTTGTCTTGTCACCTGATCCAATATATTACTAACCAGCCGATTGTGGATTGAGGCCACTTGTTCAACTAAGGTTCGAGGCAACAGCTGCGTGATCTGTTGGCTTGATATTAAGGTTACTGTGTTTTTTGGCGTGATGTATTATGCCTTTTATCATATTGAGGTTAAAAACCTTATATTGTGTTATCTTGACTATGCAACCTTAGCATGACTTTTAGTATAGCTGCAGTTAATTTATCTTTAGATAGTATCTTATTAAGTTGAACTATATAAGTTATTTTACAAGTTACAACAAGGGCCTTCGTTAATTATCCACCTTTAGAATACCACTCTATTAATACTTGAAGAATCTATAAACTTACTTACAGAGTCCGGTATCCTGCTCTAAGAGCATATGTAGGGAACTTAGTTTGATAAGGGGAAACCAGTTAGCTCCGGCTTTGACGTTATTTAATTTGACAAGTTCTCCGGCTTTGAATTAGTTTAATTGGTTATATATTCTCCATTCTTCCAGCTCCTTGCTTGCAAACCTTTACTAACGCAACACCCTAGGGTCATCTACTTTTCGTCCGTGCCAACCCTACTACGACTGTCATAAGGGCTGTCTATAATGTAACGAATTACACATGATCTGGCCCGTGCATCATGGAGGTTCTTCTAAATATAGGCAAGATCCTCCAGCCTCCCTCCTAACCCTTACCCTAACGAGACATTGTGGGGATTGATAGCGGGAACTAGCATTAAGCTTTTCTCTTTTCTCAACCACGCTACCTAAGCAGGAACGAAAGATGGCATGGTGTTGCTAATTTAGCTTATGGTAAAGTATTGCTGACGGGAGGAAATCGTCGAACATTGCTGCTTGCATGCATCACATGTTAGAACTTTGTCGTAATGATTGTTTGTTGGCCAAGGCCGCAGTCCCCATAGAAACACAAAGCTTGATTGGCTAGGAGACCTCATCCTGGTGCGACTGTTGGTGCTGTTGGTGGTGCACATCTTCCTGATGAGGGAGGAGGGAGGAGAGAAGAGAGAGGAGGGAGGAGACAACAACGCCACAACTGAATGAATCATTGACTACTGCTGGTGATTACGAACAGGGCGCATCTGCGGGGTTATATCTGACCGCCCGTCCTTAGGGGACAAAATCTAGGGCAAATCTCTCCTCCAACCTCAACACCCTCTAGCGACGAAAGACCTCAGCGCGCGCACCTGAAGCAGTTTAATGCTTGGTAAAATGGCTACAATCGGTGCAGACCCTGTCATACAGATTGATGTACGAACTATTCTCCGCGACTTTGCATGATATGAACATGAGCTAACCCCAAAATCAAGGTTGACGACGATCGAGATTCAGCGGCCGGAGATGTATGTATTGATGTCTTCCTGGCTTACTCCTGATGTGTAGTGAAAGAATATGATTGCTGATACAAACGACGACATAGGACAATACGTCATCAACTGCTAGTGTGACCAGCTCTATCCTCAATTATCGATTCGAAAACGGGCGAACATACCACGGGTACAAGGACGGAAGTACGTTGCATGCAAATATCCTTTGTAAGATTTCTAGGACTCACACCTTTTCTCACCTGCTGTAGAGTACTATATGCCCAATGACGAAACAGAAAACGACAGACTAGGTAATATAGAACGCTCCTCCACTGTTAAAGATGCTGACACTTGAGCTTTTTTAGACTTGCAGCACAATCTGTTCCTCCTGACTTTTGATAACAAGCTTGGTCTCTCCCCGCCGAACCTTCCCGACTTCAAGACTGGCCGAGTTCTGGACCTGGGTACCGGTACAGGCATTTGGGCCATCGACTTTGCTGACGAACATCCCGAGGCTGAGGTGAGAGAAAGCACCTTAGAGCAAACAGCGACTAAAATTAATAATTGACTAGGTGATAGGGGTCGATCTGTCTCCTACCCAACCGGAGTTGTATGAGATAAGTCCCCTCATGGAACTTGGATGACTACTCAAACTCGAGCAGTGTGCCACCGAATTTACAGTTCGAGATTGACGATATTGACGAAGAATGGACTTATTCTCTGCCATTTGATTATATTCACAGCAGAATGATGAACGTCTCAGTCAAGAACTGGCCAGAGTACATACGCAAGATTTTCGAGTAAGTTGTTTAATGGTTTAGTTAATAGGCCTGAAAGCCCTGATATGCATAGAAACCTTACTCCGGGCGGCTACGCTGAGCTCCAGGACGTCGATATAATGATGCAATCAGACGACAATACCCTCACCCAAGATCATGCCCTTTGGAAATGGGGCTTTTTTCTGGCCAAAGCCGGACAGGAGCACGGAACTCCTTTCATCGAGACTAATCGACTGAAACACATTATGACCGAAATCGGATTTGTTGATGTCAAGGAGACACCATTCAAATGGCCGTCAAACCACTGGCCCAAGGAGAAAAGATTTAAGATCCTTGGAGAGTGGAGCAACCTAAACACAGTTAACCTTCTTGACGGACTTTCAATGGCTTTGTTTACAAGATGCCTTGGCTGGACCCCTGAGGAGGTTAATGTTTTCCTGGTTGATGTCAGGAAGGATTTGAACAACCCGAAAATCCATGCCTACTGGTCAATGTATTTTTTACCACCCCCTTTTCTTCTCAGTGTATTAATACTTTGTTAGCCGTTCAGTTTACGGAAGGAAGCCTAAAATCAAGTAGGCAAATGCGATTTAGATATTTAAGGCCGCCACCATTTTCTTTTAATAAACTTAATTCTATTATATAATTCTCTGGTCTATTAAGTATAAAAAGTAAAGATTTACAATCAATTTTACTTTAGCTTTTATTACTACTATAGCCCTTATTTACCTCCTTAATAAATTTAAGAAATAAGCCAGGCTATCTATAGTTAAATATTAGAGAGATAGTACCAGAGTAATAAGACTTTTTATAGATAGAGTAGATAATTAAATTTTTAATTTTAGCAGTATAATACTAAAACCTATGCAGGAAGGCATTAAAATAATAAGCTATAAGCCAATATTAGAAACAGGAGTATACTTATTTAATTCTTTCTGCTTAGTCTCCTAGTCAAAATTATCAACCAACTCATTCTTCAGAGATACCAAAGTTTCTAGGGCACTACCAGCCCTTAGATTAAGATACTCTGCGTTTATTGGCAACCTTGTTCTTTCAACCAGGTCCATCATGTGAGGAACTGCCTGGGAGAGGTTAATTGTAAGCAGCCTTAAATTGAAGCTGTTAGGGCTGGGCGAAGCGATCGCATCAGCGCCATATGGCGAAGACACGAGAAAAATAAGGCGCAGAAAGGCAGATATCATCGTAAATAAATGTTAAAAATATACTTGGGTACTATCAGGTCGGGTTGATTACTCACCCTCGGATATCTTTATTAACTAGAGGGCCGTAATTATACTTATACTTATGTCTCCTGCAATTTCACAATTACAAATAGAGAATATCCCGGTTGTTTCTACACAGAGATTCATTAGATAATAATTATAAATCATTTGGATCAGTAAGCTGCAGATGGGTCACTAAGCGGCTTTCAGGTCAGTAAGCTGCATTATGAAATGACCCAACCAGAGTGCATAGCGCTCGGAGTAGACCTAGAACAATAAGGGGACACGACAAGGATTAGTCACCTTAAACAAAATATTCAAGTTCGGTTAAATAACTAAAATTGACTTTGGCATCCTTGTAAGGTAACCTCAAAAGTTCAGCCTTACCTTAGTAAATTTACTACTAAACCTATTTAGCTCCTATAACCGAACTAGCTGAAAAAAAAGGAAAATGGTATATGCTCTTAAGTGTTGCTAATTGGCGCAACAACCTTTGGGACTAAACAAAAGTACTGCTACGCCAGATAGCAACACTCATACGATATAGACTTGACTGAATGGAACGAGATGGTGGAGTTGTTTTTGCTGTCAAACCTGTATCCTGTCAAATCCGCCAGGCAGCTACTCAAGTCGTAATCTTAATACACCTATCAGTACGGAGTAATCATATCATAGATGAGACCCCACAGCCTCGTTCATTGAGTGGAGACTCTTAGAGACAGTGTCTCTGACAGCTGATGGTCTGCAACGTTGCTTGTAGTCTCACCTGACAGTATACCATTTGTCAAGAGATAGGAAGTATTATCGGCACTACAGCCCCTGAGCCAGTATCGTTGTTATCTGGATTATGCAGCTTCCGAGGTTACTGCTGATGATGAAAAAAGTATAAGAACAGACGACCTGACGAGCATGAATAGATCACAACCCCTCACTCAGCCTCCTACTTCTCACTCATCCATTACCACTATTCCTCTCAACATCAAAATGCTTTTGTCCACATTCATAACCCTCACCTCACTCCTCGCTGCCTCTGCCTCGCCTGTTGGCAGCAAGCCGGAGGACATTGACCCCAACATGGTTGAGGTGAACGCCTGGCTCGATGACACAAGCAACACCACTACTCTCATCATCGGGTCTCGCTTCTACGTTAAAGAACCCTTCGACAAGCTGGACAAACGTGACTGCATCCCCCGTCGATGGACTACCAACAACGTCGACCGTACAGGCACGTGGTGGAGTTCCTGGGAAAAGGTCAGTGGCTGCAACTACAACACCAAAAGCTCATCTACCGCGTCCTACAATTTCCAAACAAGCCAGACGATTACAAAGACCGTATCCGGCAGCTTTGACGCGGGTATCGGTAGCGTGGACGGCATCGCTAAGACGATCAATGGCAACGGGGGCCTGAGCCTGGGTTATTCTTGGAGTACCAGCAAGACCACCGGCTTCGAGTTTACCTGCAACATCAACCCTGGTGACAAGGCGTCAGTTTGGCAGCAGAACCTTATGGGTTGGGCTGACACGGCGCAGCGCAGGTGCACTTCTGGCTGTGGCGAGGGTGAATGGTGCAGTGATTGGAAGTTTGGCCACATTGATTTCCCTCTCAAGGGCGGCTCGCAGACGAACCAGAATCTTGGTTGCTCGTCTGGTGCTGACTCCCATTGTTGAGTAACTGAAGAAGCCTTACTCGATATCTCTGTGAGATCTGACTCCCAATGCCCTAAGTGAAATATATATGGATGTCGGCAATCAATCCTTTCCCTTTGGATCTTGCTGCGTCCCATTGCGTTGGAGGAGAGAGGATTGATCAATAAACTGGCGTTTATGCCAGGCTGAAACGCTCGCCTACATTCTCTGACCTGCATGTTGGTACTTAGCCACCAAGTCCTAGCTCTTTCTTTCATGAGGCTTATTGTATGGAACATATTTCAAGTTGGAGGCTTCCTGTCTTTGGTTTCTCTTCTATCTTCTCAGATAGAACAGAGCCTTGAAGTAAAGTGTCCATTCATCTAGTACTATAGTCAATTATACTATATCTTTATTTCTCTTTCGTCAGCATTTAAGTCTATTTCGCAGGGTTACTATCTCTCAATCCTCATCCACTAACAACCGTGTTCTCTTGACACCCTTCTCGCTTTGTCCATATCACATGCCAAGAGCTCGGCAGATAAACTCCGAAATTACCCACTATAGGCTAATCAATTTAATTCTAATCCCCTTTCGTATCACCCTAGCATGGGTAACGAAGGCTAGAGAACATTGAATGTCGCATTCTGAGCTGAAAAGACAGGGTACATTTGAGCCCCCTTAGTTCGGGTAAAGAGCCCAAAAGGGATTATACTAAGAATAAAGCTAGCAGATTTTATTGGTTCTGCCGCCTCATGCATGACATGCCTGGTGAGAGAGATGCATCAATCTCAGAGTAGCAACCTGAGGAAGAAGAGTTGTATCAGTGCATACGAGGACGCTTAATGGCGTCGATGTGATTCTTCAGCGTAGTAATCATTTCATGCACGAGGTGCAGATACGAGGTCAAATGACGGCAGTGTTATTTGGATTAGGGTTGAATCAAACTAGCACACAACAGTATCAGTGCATTCCAGTAATTGGTGAGATATTAAAACTTAATGGAACTGGAAGAAATCATAATCATCTAAAAGCTGACTCCGAGTTACTCTTACCTCTGTTGTCTATAGTCTCTAACTCTAAAATACTTATTCTTCTTCTACCTTTTTATTGCAAACCTCTTTGTAACAAGTTGTAGGAGAAGAAGTCAATACCATGTTTCACCACATGATCGCTCCCATATCTGCCTCGCAGTATCCTCCATCGCATTAACTTCTGGCCATGCTATTCTTGCTAGAATAGCTTTGGCATCTGACCAATTTCTTATCTGAGCAGTCCGGCTCCATTGCCAGATTGCCTGAGAGAAATATTTCGTGGCTTGTTGATCAGAACCTTGACTGTCTACTGTGACATTGATGGCGCCCAACATCATCTCCCAGAGTAGAAGCTGGTCACTCATCGATCTGCCATCCCCCATACGCCCAAACTGTTTCATAAGAGCCTTCTTGAAAACATGAATAATATAATCGTGGGCCATCGTTTCTTCTGGTTCACCAAGCCCAAGAACACGGTGGATATAGATGCTAGAAGCAATATATAGGCCACACCACGTAGTACGAAGTTCTTGTTCCTGTAGCTTCTCCAAAACTTCAGTTTCCTTCCTTATCAATTCATCCTTGGTGTAACAGAATGAGGCGATGTGAGAAGCTAACTGGTCGAGATGAATCTGTGACGCGACACAGTTCGTGCATGCCATAGCGAACTGGACTTCGTCATGGTCGATATGCGGCTTTCCGTACATCATGTCCAGACTCTCGGTGATGGCTTTTAATCTTTCAATCGTGTCCCTTCCGTTTATCCAGCTCAAAGTTGCTCGTGGTGGCACGGGCTTTGAAAATAAGAGCATCGTGCGAAGAGAAAGTAGCTTGAGTGAAGGGTCACAGTTTCTCTCTATTTGATTCAAGGGGTGCGATAGAGTAGTTTCACTTGCAGGTGCCGGGGTCCCATCTTCTCCTGACTTCTGGCCGGAGTATGGCTCTTTGTGCAGTGTATAGCGGGTATAAAAGCTAAGTATTCTGCTCCATAATCAGCACGCATCGGATATGGGAGAACACATTTGCTTGTTAAATGTCCATTGGCCATTTGGCGCATTATCAGGGTAGAAGACGTACAGCAGAAAGTATCGATCAGTGAGCTCTTCGTCTTGTTGGTATTCTTCGGCATCCTGAAATCTGTATGGGTCTGGTTGTTCGTGTATTCGCAGTCTTTGCTGATTTAAGAGGACTACCATTCCATCGATGTGGGTTTTGGCACTAGCTAAACTTCCCAAGCAAAGCTGAGATAAGAGGATGAGCTGTGAGTAGGACAGAAATTTCCCAAATGCACAAGTCCATGGAGCTTTTGTATAGGCCATATTTAACTTACTTCAATGAAGCACAATGTGGCAATTTGTCGAATAATGGAAGTTATCAGTTGAGGATGTCCCCCGGCGATCCAGCCATTGATAGCTTGTATAGCTTTAATCTTATGGTGTAGAAAGGTCGATTCGAACGCTTGCATGCCTTCTTCTGTAGACCAATCATAGTGTAATGCGGCAAAAAGCATTACGGACCGAAGCGCATAGGAGTTGCCAGTGACAGGCGATAGGCTTCTCTTCGAGGTTAGAGTATAGAACTAAAGAGAGCGAAAACCGCTTGTCATGCCATACCGATAGGCGAGTTTTTGTTGCGAGACTTTGTCAAATCTCTCAACAGATTGATAAACTAACCGTTAAAAAGTAAGCTTTCCGGTCGGTTCATTTACTTAATATTAAACTGGGCCACTTACAGTGGTATAAGAGCTCTTTCGACTGATAAGATAAGTTGATAGAAAGACTATCAAAAGGATCTGATGTTGTGCTAAAGGTATCGCTTATAATAACCTCACAAGGCAAGGTTTCCGGGGACATAGTCACAGTTTTAGCTGCAGCAAACGTCAACTGGTCCCACGGTCTACGCGCTTTCGCCTGGGCTCTTCGGTCGCGTAGTGTCAACGTGGGCATAGGGTACTCGCATACGCGGTGTTTCCTAGATCGAAGGCAATTACCACTTTGATATTATTTCATATTAGTCTCTCTCTTCCGTGGTATCCTTTGGGTCATCGGAGACCTACCATTTTGGTTGTTGCTCATCACATCGAATGTGACGCCTACGGCATTCCAGACAACCCGTTCGGCTACGAGGAGCTGGTTTGCCTAGTTTCTCCTGTCCGGGCATTATTTAGTGATTCTGTAAGATACAAGTGGCCAGACTTCAATGAGCAGGTTTCATTACCTTCCAAGTTTCATGTTGACAATGTTGAAGCCAAGATTTGTGAGCCAGAAGGGCGGTGTAGCGTGGCAAACCCCTTCGCAGTCCCCTTAGCCTAGAAGCCTTACAAAGAGAGAGCCATGTGGAGAAAATGCTTAGTCATGTATTACGTGACGAGAGATAACAAGGTCACAAAAGAAGTATTCCCGAGGATAAAATATTGATTAAGAAACCTTACCCGATATCTCTGTAAGATAGATCAAGGTACATGATAAATAATAAAGAGATAAATAAGAGGCGCGAAATCCCCAAGTTCACTAACAGCAAGCAAGTAAGAATCCCGCTTGCAGACAGCCCTAAGAAGTGGGGACTAGTTTTCGAAAAATGGCTCTGGTTCATTGCAATTGTATCTCAAACCAATCAGCTAAAATAGACGACTCTAAGCGCTTACACTTGCATGATTTGCTCAGCCATGCCGCTTCAGGAGCTAAGACTCTACGACATGGGTATATATACACATCCCCCACCTGGTATTTTTCTTGTGAATGGATTCGATTTCGCCACCTGAATTTATAGGTAGCTCTACCTTGTACATGCTCATGTACCTGGTGGTTTTCTTCATTCAACTTGCACACCGCTATGGAGAATTCCGCTCACCAACATATAGCTGAGCTCGACGCCATAGTCAACGCTACGCAGAGCTGTCCTATATGCAGAGACCTACAGCCCGGTGACGATGATGATGAATTCAATACTATCGGGACTCAAAGTCTCAGAGATGATTGTGGATACTGTCGTATTCTCAAATCAGCCATGAATAGCCTGGCTGATGGACCGACAACTCAGATTTTTGTTCGTAGCAAAGAGGATGGGCTTATTAGCGTTGAGTACTTCTCTGAGAAGAACCCAGGCTCCGAGGATAGCTATGCGAGCAAGGCCGGGTTTATCATCTATTCTCATGATAAGGTAGACAACTTACTTCATCTGTACGAGTATCGAGGCTCATAATAACCCAAACATTAGTCTCGATTCATTCCTGACCTTGGAATCCTCAGCGCATATCCCGAATCAACCGAGCTCGATGCATCCGTAAATTTCATCAATGCACAGATGTCAGAATGCAGCACCAAACACGAGCCATGCAAAAAACAGCTCGAGTCACCGCTTCCAACGCGCGTCGTTAGTGTTGGCTCTTCTGACGCAGATATCCGGCTTGTCGAGTTAAAGAACGTCCCAGCACGATACGTAACATTGAGCCACTGCTGGGGTCGTAAACAACCACTCAGGACAATTATTTCCAACTTCGAAGACATGAAAAAGTCAATCGATGCAAATTCCCTACCGATTGTCTTCCAGCAAGCGATTTGGATCGTTCGGATGCTAAAAATCGACTATATATGGATTGATTCACTTTGCATTATTCAAGACAGCCAGTCGGACTGGGAACTTGAGTCTTTGCAAATGTGCGATTACTACGAAAACTCCTTCTTGACTATCTCAACAGCCACATCACCAAATTCTACCATCCCATTTCTCGGCCCACGAGACAAGAGGTGGTGGCCGGCTAAACTCAACCTGACAAATGGTTCGAGTAGCGAAGACGTTTACGCGCAGCGCATACCGAGCGAGCCAGAAGAAGAAGGAATACTTTTTACGCGAGCGTGGACATGGCAAGAGGCTGCCATGTCATCGCGCACAGTTTATTTCACGCCGTCGGAACTCATTTGGGAGTGTTTAGAACATGTTGTGCCACAAAGATATATACCTGATCTTGAAGTATCTGAAAGGCTGGGCTTTTCTAAAGTTTTGTCTATTCTAAGATTTAGCTTGAATCCGGATATGGATCGCGATATCGACAGGTCAGTGGGAGATAGTAGTGACGATATCTTGGGGAGCGAAAATCCCATGGGCATAACTCCGCCAGGTTTCGACTCTGCAATTTCGTCAAATGCTTCGGCACTCTCGCGCCCGGATAGCCCCAGCTCCACCTCTTCCGACGCCAACATAATGAATTTTGTTTGGGATATGTGGGATGACCTAGTGACATACTACTCACGTCGTCATCTCACCTTTGTCACTGACAAATTACCGGCACTGAGTGGCGTCGCGTCTCGTGTCCATAAAATCACAAAGTCCCGTTATCTTGCAGGCATGTGGGAGGATAACCTTGGTATCGAGCTATGCTGGGCCAGGGCATATAGAGAGTATCAAGACTTACCGACCCTTTCCACGCAGTATGTGGCACCCTCATGGTCGTGGGCCTCGATACATGGAGCAGTGAAGAGTCTGGTAGAGAGAACGATCAGTACCTTCGAACCCAGCTTCACCATCATTGAAGCCAACTCTAATGTTTCAGGGCTCAACCCATTCGGCGGGGTCACTGCCGGCCACCTTCTCATGAGAGGACAGATCGCTGAGGCGATGTTGACCTGCGACGACCCTCAAACAAGTCTCTATTATAAAATATCGGGGCCTACAGACAAATGGGAGTTTTCTCCTGACAGCATCCTCGTCTTGAATAATGGCAATGTATCAAGGGCTAAGCAGGATCCAAAACCCTCCAAGTTCACGGCCAAGATTCATTGCCTGTACATTGGCTCGAGATACAGTGCTCGAGGCGACGAGAGTGACAGAGAATTCTTCATGTTAGTGTTGGGTCAATCTGAAAATGCTGATGGCGATAAGTCATTTTGTCGCATTGGTCTGGCCTATTCCCAGAGTAACTTGTTATTCAAAGGAGCTCCTGTGCTAGATGTCAAAGTGGTATAAACATAACTCGAGTTGGATCTGAGGGCTTTATAGTTCTGGTGTCCTATGTAGGAATGTCTGGATATCTTGGCTATTATCCACCAGGTGGTCCATAGTTCTACTCAAAGTCAGAAGCTTGATTGAAAATAACGGCCTTTCAAGTGTAGTGGCTGCTTGTCGGAGTTTGCTGGCCGATCAAGTGTTTGCGTGCACCGATGTAGCAAAACTTCGATTTCCCGACCTCTTGTATTAACTATCTAAGGTATTTTGCTCAATTGCTTTTTGTCTGCTTATAATACAACATAAAGGAGTAAGTGAAGAGATATGGAAAGAGTAAAGAAAATAGAGAAAAATACCCTAAGAGAGGGGAGATTAGCTATAGATAAGGATAAGGAGTCTCTAGAGGTAGCAAAAGTAGTTTTTCAAAATAGGCATATCTCTAAGGATCTTAGGGCCAAGATGGCTAGCCTCTTGAGACCTAGTCTGGTAGCTAAAGGGAAGAAATGAAGGCTGTAGTAACTGGGTATGCTCCAGAGGTCTGGAGGGACTGCTTGTGTTAGCTAAGAGGGATATAAAGATAGCAAAAGGTTAGGGCCTGCCTTCCCTACCGATGCTATTATCATTTGCCATAGTAACTACTGCTCTCCTTAGACTTACTGCTATACCTGCTCTAGCTTCTAGGCCATTTTTAAAGATAGCCTTTATACTTAGCATAAATATAATAATAATACCTAGAATATGCCTAAGATATGCAATAATAGAAGCTGCTATTATATTAACTATAAGGAGGAGGAGTATAACTAATACTACTCTAAGAATTATGCCTATAGGTTTATCTATAATGCCAACGAGGACTGCTATTACTTCAAAGAGTGCCAGAATGCCTGCTATACCTATAAGAAGTGCTTAAACGGAGAGTATATGCCTGCTAGCCCTCCTGCTAATCCTGAGTCCCTAAGCCTATCTACCCTGGCAAGTCCCCTGTTGTTGTTGTCCCTGATGTTCCTGAGCAATCTTCCAAGCTTTCCAAGGCCGAACAACCTTACAAGCCTGTCAGCCCTGAGCACCCTGGAACTCCCAAACAACCTAAGACTCCCGAGAGCCCCGAGAACACCACTAAGCCTGAGGCTCCTCTGACCACCGGCTCTAACGAGACGCTTGAGGTTCTCGTAGTCACCGCTGGCGCCGCGAAGAAAACCTTTGCCGGCGTGGCCGCTGTTTTCGCTGGTCTTTCTTTCCTCCTGTAAAGCATTTCTTTCTTATATCTGGGTTTCATGACATCATGGCACTACGCAGCATAACATAATACGGCGCTCATGTATGACTTTGTAAGCTTTACACCCTTATATGATGTTTGATTTCTCGTTCATTCTTGTACCAATCTACCTTTAGATAGTCTCGGTTTGGACATTATACTTTAATACACAATTGGCCGTAATGTGTATTATGATTGCAGCAGCGAGCAATTGTGACTATATTATGATGAAGTTGGCGCTTGTAGCTCTTTGTCAAAGATGCCCCAGGTTAGCGTGTGTCGCGTATCATAAGTCGGTGTGAAGAAAACGACAAAATTTGGAGATGGCATCTACTAGATGCTAATGTCAAGCAATCTCGGTTTCTCAGTGTCCCAAAGGCCGCTAGATCACGGGCCCAAAAACAAGGGCTCCTATTGTTGCTTCTTGACACCTAAGTCCAGTTCGGAAACCGGCAAAATGTATTTCCGCATCTCGGCACAGCATGTAGTGGCGCAGCTCAAGCACGCCGTCCTAGCCCCCTCTTCCAGCTTACGCTGAACCGACCGGTCGCATGCCTTGACTTTTCCTCTGCTTGATCAACCTGGGAATGAAACAGTCCGCCCGATCTGTCTCGTATAACCCTTTGAAGTTTTGGTGAACTCTTTTCTGGACACCTTCGATTTGCAAATCTACAAATCGTCGCCATGAGCCCCGGACTGTGTCTTGCACCCAAGAGGGCCCGAGAGAGTACATCCAAAGTTCGAACCGGATGTAGCACTTGCAAAACTCGTCGGGTGAAATGCGACGAAGCAAAACCAACTTGTCGACGCTGCGCCATTGGATGCCGAAAATGTGAGTACAACGCTGCGCGTACAACACCCCCACGAAGAAGCGTCATCACGGTTTATGTGCCTCCTACGCAAACACAACTGGTATCTGGCATCAATGACCGCGGCCTTGACTTCTTCCAACGAAATGTTGCTGGAAAATTGGATGGTCAGTTCAACTCAACGTTCTGGAGTAGGCTTGTGTTGCAATTGTCACACTCCGAACCATCGATTAGACACGCCGTATCAGCCATCAGCACCATTTATCATGACATTGAGGAGGCTACGAGGCATCCGGTGGGCTATGTCAATGCCAATTCCAACGCTCGAGAAGAGTGGAGCGCAGCAATAAGAAGTCTATCAGCTCGCATTCAAGCGCACCCCGACTCGAGCTTGGTGCCTTTGGTCTGTTGCCTCCTGTTCACATGTATCGAGTTTCTCAAAGGAAAAGTCGAGTCTTCTCTATTTCACGCTCGGAATGGTTTCAATATCCTGGCTACGCTCCATCGCAACAATGAGACCACAGGAATAGCGTCCAATATCTTATCCAACGATCTTAGAGCCATCGAAGATTACATCGTGCCCATGTTCTCGGGCCTGAATGTGCTCTGCCTACTCGCTGGCATACCAACGCCGCCAATACACGCCCAGGCAGATGACAAAGGTGCTCTTCATGAAGACCTTGCCCATTCTAGACGGCGGCTCCTTGTGATCTCAGACCAATGTATCCGATTCATTGGCGAAGCCAGTCTCAAAGCAGATGCGTTCCAAATCGACATGGACGATCTCGTTGAACAAGCCAAACTTCAAACAAGCCTAGACACATGGCGTGCTCAACTATATGGACTTCTCGAACGGATGCAGGCTGCCTGTAAATCGGTCAAACAAGAGCCGCTCAATCTACTCTTGGTACATTATAAAGTCATTTACATCTGGTTGAGAGTTTGTACCGCAGCTGCTGAGACGGCTACCGACGCCTATCATACCGACTTCCAAGAGCTTGTGCATTACGCGGAACAAATCACCAAACTAAGTGGGAGAATGGCGACGCCTCAACTGCTGTCTTTTGATATACAAATCCTGGGGCCTCTATACTATGCCGTGTTGAAATGCCGTTATCCTACCACACGAAGGCGCGCCCTGGAACTATTGCGATTAGCACCTCAACGCGAAGGGCTGTGGAACGCACATCACGCATACGTAACTGCAAAACGTATCATTGAGCTGGAAGAAAGACATCTCAACGGGCAAGGATTGCCAGACGAGGCTTCAAGATTACATGGTCTCACTCTGCCCAATGATGAGTCACGGATATTCAACCCGAGTGAGATGCCTTTTGACTTTCAAGACTTTGACCACCGCATTGTGTCCAGCCCGGCTTATCCATGCACGCTTGAAGCCAGGTTTTTAACAAAGCCGTGGGGGCTGTTGGGAGAGTGGCAAGAAACAATTGAGTATATCAAGTTGTAACGCATTTTTGATGGGCTTGGAAGTTCAGTTTGAAAGAGAGGGTTACATGATGATACCATTGTAGTCAAATGGGTTGACATGTAATACTACACCACCGACATGCCCGACAGCCTCAGGATTGCGACAACGCACGCCTGACATCGATTTCCAAGATCTTTATATGTTACGATTCGTGCCTGTAACAGCGCTATAAGGCTTCTATAAGCAGGTGTATGCACCACTGTAATTACTACAATAGCAGTTATTAGCCAATCTTTTGCCTCATGGCGTAATGGTTAGGTGCAGCTGTTATATTATACTTGTGGTATTTGCGACATAAGCATAAATAGAGTTAGAATCAAGAGATTAACTAAATATTAATATAAATAAGGGATAATTCTAAGTTATATTAATTTTAGCCTTTCTTATCTTCTTTTACTTATAGTAATTATTTTAAATTTTATATTATATATTTTAAAGCTAATCTTATTGAACTTTTAAGTATTAATTAATTAAGTATTATCTTTTATAATTATATTTTATATAAGCTAGAATCTAATATAAATAATAATTAAATTTATATAATTAGCTCTTTAATAATTATATTTATAAAATAAATATATTCTTAGCTTTTAATTATTATATAATAAAGCTAAAAACCTAATATATATTAGTAAATAATTTATTATACTTAGTTACTAAATAATTTGCTAATTTCTTTATAAAATATAATTATATAAGAAATCCTTATAAATTTACATTAGAAATAAAATAAAATATTATATCCTTTCTTTAGTTAAAAAGTGTTTATAAGTTTAAAATAGAATTATAGTATAATTAAATATTGTATTACTAGTAATATAATCTATGCTTAGAGACTTAATATATTTTTATAATATAATAGATACTTAGCTGTGGCTTATTCTAAAGGGCCTAAAGGGCAAGATGGGTTCTAGCTTTAATTAAAGCTACTAATATTACTAGTTACCAAGAACTGGTTAAGTAAATAAAAAGTCAAATATAAGAGGGAAAAGTATTATACCTATATATTAACTATATTATAGCTAAAATTACACCTAGATATAAATATTTTTTTATTATATAGGTTATTAATTATAACCTTAATTATTACTTATTATATATTAACAGGCTTATATATAGCGAGTTAATTAGTAATAGTTCAAAGAAGGCAAAAGTCCTATAATACTCTAATAATACCTCCTCGTCCCCTAAGGGATAAGTATTAAACCCGTGAATTGCGTAATTAAATTAACTATCTGCTCTGTCTATAATATTCTTCTAAAAGAGGGGTAATCATTCAGGTAACCTATCTATTTTAGGAAAAGCAGCTCCTTTTGTGAAAATACACTGCCTGCCAATTTAGCTCCTGCGGTTTAACAATACACACTGCGGCTACGCGGCTGGAAGGATCGGGCAACACCGGGTAAGCGTGGATCTCACCAAGCCTGCCTAAGCCGTGACTGTTAATTGGAGCAAGGGCGAGAACTTCGTATCGGTCTAACCAGGAAGGGATCTCGTACCTGACTAACTAGGAAAGGAATCGTGCCTTGGCATCATCTGACGATATAATTAAGCAGCGAGATGATATATAATAATAGCTAAGAAGTTAGTTGCGCCACTCTGTTAAAGCCGATTCCTGTGACTATAATGCTCGTCTTTTGTATCATATGCCCATAGTCTTTACAATCCTGACTGACTGAGGTTGACCCACGTTGTCGTCTCTCATCAACAACATGACCACCCATTCTCCCTCAAAAGAGGATGAACCGACATCTGAAACCGGCATCCAGCAAACCATACTTGTACAAGCACAGGCTGCCGCTACTGCCCAGGTCATTACTGACTCCACAAAGCCCGCAAGACGTAAGGCCCTCTTGGATGAGACCGACCTTGTTACTCTTGATCCGAACGAAGATGACGTGCCTCCTCCAGCCTACGGCGACGCCTATGGCGAGATTTGTAACGCAAAAGACGGCTTGGGTACCAGTGCGTCTGTAACTGAAGATGGCCGTGTCAACATTCGCATCAATCAGCTCAACCGGCGTTTATCCCAGGTATTTTCTCCTGCTTTACATCAACAAGCTCAGAGTGTTCAAGAAACTCGACCGCCTCCTATTTCCTACATATCCTCTGACTTGGGAGGTGACGGGATCTCCAAGCCCCCTCAATTAAACGTCGTCATCCAAGTTGTGGGCTCCCGCGGCGATGTGCAACCCTTCGTTGCCCTGGGGAAAGTTCTAAAAGATACTTACGGCCATCGCGTACGTCTAGCAACCCATCCGAACTTCAAGAACTTCGTGCTGGAGAATGGTCTCGAGTTCTTCAGTATCGGAGGCGACCCTTCCCAACTGATGTCCTTCATGGTCAAGAATCCC
This sequence comes from Fusarium oxysporum Fo47, assembly GCF_013085055.1. Lineage (NCBI taxonomy): Eukaryota > Fungi > Ascomycota > Sordariomycetes > Hypocreales > Nectriaceae > Fusarium > Fusarium oxysporum. Next base: position 4,262,712 of record NC_072845.1, read on the forward strand.
GGTCTGATGCCAGGCTTTGGCAGTTTGCTAAAGGGAGACGTCGGTCAGCGAAGAAGGGATGTTACCGAATACATTCAAGGCTGCTGGCGATCATGCTATAAAGCAGGTGATGGAATGAGTCATGATGCTACCGGCGATGGTACTTCGGAACCTGCAGCAAGCCCCTTCATCGCCGACTGCATCATCGCCAACCCACCAAGCTTTGCCCATATCCATTGCGCAGAAAGATTGGGCATTCCTCTCCACATTATGTTCACGATGCCCTATTCGCCAACACAAGCTTTTCCTCATCCCCTGGCCAACATCCAATCGTCCAACACCGACCCTCAACTCACAAACTATATCAGTTATGCTATGATCGAACTCCTCGCATGGCAGGGACTAAGTGATATCATCAACCGATTTCGTGCCAAGTGTCTCGGTTTGGATCCTGTCAGCGTTATCTGGGCCCCTGGGATGCTCCAACGTCTCAAAATTCCTCACACATATTGCTGGTCTCCCGCTTTGATACCGAAGCCGAAAGATTGGGGTTCTCAAATATCCATCTCCGGATTCTACTTCCTCAATTTAGCCTCAAACTACACCCCTTCTCTCGACCTCCAAGCATTTCTCGACGCCGGCCCCCCACCCGTTTATATAGGGTTCGGCAGTATTGTTTTGAGAGACCCCAACGCGATGACTGATCTCATATTTGAGGCCGTAAGAAAGACAGGCCAACGTGTTCTTCTCTCTAAAGGTTGGGGAGGCATGGGCGCAGATGAGCTACGTATTCCTGACGGCGTCTTTATGCTAGGTAACGTGCCACATGACTGGCTTTTTAAGCACGTCTCGTGTGTTGTTCACCATGGTGGTGCAGGAACTACAGCGGCAGGTATCAAAGCAGGTCGACCGACTGTAGTTGTTCCATTCTTTGGAGACCAGCCTTTCTGGGGCGCCATGGTCTCACAGGCAGGCGTCGGTCCAGATCCGATCCCTCATAAACAACTCACAGCGGATAGACTAGCTGATGCTATTAACTTTTGTCTGAAATCGGAAAGTCTGGAACGCGCCAAAGAACTCGCAAGCAAGATTATAGCAGAGCGAGGGTGCGATATTGGTGCTCAGTCACTTCATCAACATCTCGAGGTTAATCGACTTCGTTGCGCCCTTGCACCATCTCGAGTTGCTACATGGCGTATCAAGCATACCCAGGTCAGGCTGAGCGCTTTTGCCGCTTGGACTCTGGCGAATGCGAATCTCTTGGATTTTCATGACTTAAAGCTCTTTAGATCACGAGAATACGTTACCGATGAAGGGCCTTGGGATCCAATTTCTGGAGGGTTTGCAGCAATTTGTAGGGCATTAGGTAATATGGCCATGGGCGTAGCCGATTTTCCCTCAGAGACACTCAAGGCTTTACCGATTCCGTCCACGTCGAGCCGAAAGCAGTCACAGGTTTCGTTGTCGACAACATCAAGCAAAGGTAAGGCCTTGCGTATCGGGGGAAGTATCCCGCTGACCTTCTCAGAACAAAAACGGACAGGCTTGAATAGCCAAGAATCTCTTGCTACTGTTCAAAGTCTTCCGAGCCTCTCTGGCAAAGACTATGATATGCTGCGCCAGACTAGAGCGCACACGAGCAAAGGCTTCGGGCGTATTGTAAAAGCGGCGTTGGAATCACCAGCGGAAATCTCTGTGAGTTTTACAAGAGGGTTCCACAATGTCCCCAAGCTTTGGGGGGATGAGACCGTACGCCCCCAAGAGAAAGTGACCGATCTCAAGTCGGGTTTTAAGGCAATAGGCAAAGAGTTTGGTTTCGGCTGGTACGACGGTGTCACTGGCTTGTTCACTCAACCCTGGAAAGGCGCCCAGAAAGACGGTGCCGGCGGCTTCGTCAAAGGAATTGGCAAAGGGGTCGGTGGATTCTTGATCAAGCCGAATGCAGCCCTCTGGAGTATCCCCGCTTACTTCATGAAGGGAGTAAACAAAGAAGTGCAGAAATTGTTCGGCAGCACTGTGCAGAACTACATCGTCGCTTCAAGGGTGACTCAAGGATATGAAGAGTGGCTGCAAAGCTCCGATGCTGAAAAGGAAGATGTCATCGTCCGTTGGAAGCTCATTCAGAAGTACCTCAAGAAGAAGGCTGATCCTGAAGACATGATACGAGATGTATTAGAAGCACACCGAGAGAGGGACACGGAGAAAGGGGAGGCTCACCAAGAGGGTGGAGATACCGCGAGTCCCGCTCAGCCCACCGACGCTATGAAACCTCAGGCTCAATATGCCGAGGATGCTGTTCCCACCCTGGGTAATAATTCTAAGTCCTCTTTCCCCCTCGATGGATCTTTGGGGATGGCTGGTACTAGCGATACAACTCAACCATCAACCCAAGACATGTTGCGTAGCGGGAGAGAGGAGGACGCCCATTTGGAGAAGGCCACGCAACAAAATGAACTTTAGATTCAGATTCAACGACAAGAAGTTGCAGGCCATCAGAAATACCAGGATGATCTGCGAGAAGCGATGGCATCCAGCGAGACTGAAGCTCAACGACACGCAAGTGAAGCATTAGAGTATGAGAAACTCCTAAAGAGCGTCATAACGCAGAGTGTGAGGGAGCAAAGACAAAGCGAAAACGCTAGTGAACGGGAATCGCAAATTGATCTTCGTGGCAAGAAACAAATAGAGTGCGAGAGGGTAACAGAGAATACCGACAAGCGAACGGAGCAGGTGTATGATCAGGTACATCCTCAGGGTGCTACTCAAAGCGCTTTTGTGAAGCAACAACGGAGACAAGAGGGAGAGAAAACAACCGAAGAGAAGACGGAAGAGGAGATCGTGATGGAATACATCAAGAAAGCAAGCCTCTTGGAAATATACCGTCAAGAAGAAGGGCAGGGCTGTGCAACAGGAACAGTGGAATAGTATCAATTATACTTAGAATGTGGAACAATTATTATCCCCGCGTATCTTAAAATTCGCGAAGATAATGGAGACTATTGCTAATATATCGTAGAAATGATTAAGGCGGGTGGGGCCAATTATTTGAAGTCGGACAATACATAAAGATCGATGCCATTCTTCAGTCTCGACCTGACTTAAATTATATTATATGTGTTTCTCGAAAAAAGTATAACCTTGGATGTGTCAAGAAATGAGCGTAGTAACTATACCCTATACTACCTGCGCGGCTGATTTAGCTCTGTACAATGGCTTCCCTATAGTAAAAGAAACACGTTGCTAATAAACAGACGACCTGAATACATTGCACCCTAACGGATTGAGGTCACCTATAACGTGTTGTTAAAAAAACACAGTTTAAGTAGATATACTGATTTATGGCATAGGGCTGACTTTCTATTTTAAATAGAAACATAAGTATTCTCTAAGTGCCTTAGTATAGATTTGCAGAGGCTAAGCTAGCGCCTTATTTATTTAGAAAAGATAGTATATTATTACCACTAAGATAAAAGCTAAAGTAGTAAGGAGGCAGGCTTATAATAGGAATAAGAAGTTTATATTATTTATTAGCTATTATATATAAAGGAGGTATTAATATAATAAGTAAAAAAGCTTTATTTATAAGAAAGTATAAGAGAGATAAATATATTAAATATTACTTATAAAGGGTTGTTAAAGCTTTAATTATTATAATATATTAAATAACTTCCCCTATTTATATTAATAATATACTAATATTTAGCTAATTTATTAAATCTATTATATATTAAATCCTATAACTTATTTAACCCTCTTTATACTACTAATACTAATATTACAACTTTATGTTTTTAACTTTAGGTAACTAAATATATAAAAAACTTAATATATTTTCTTCCTATTTCTCTAAACCCTATAATTACCCCTCTTCCATCCCAGATCACGCAGTACGCCATCCCCCTCTCATTAAGGCTTAGTCTTCTCTAGTACCTTCTTGGCCTGCCACCGGATGGCCTTAAGCCACTTATTATGCAAGCCGCCGCAAAGGGCCTTAATGAATTCCCTTTCCCTCTAGCTTAGATTTACCCCTCTAAGTAACTTCCCTTCTAGCTTATAAAGTAGCTTTATTTTATAATTAAAGAAGCCTCTATTAATTAGCTAATAATAAGGCTATATAAGCAGGAAGATCTTATAATTAAAGATTACTAATTTAATATAGCTAGTATTATCTTTTTTTCCTTAGTTTATTTTAATTTCTATTATTATATTATAAAACTTACTATAATTATCTTTCTTAATAGCTTACTTAATTTTATAGGTTATATTATAGCCCTTTATTAGATAAGGCTTATCGAAATTAGGTTCCTACAGGCTTCTTCTAAGCATCGTGGCAGTGAAGCTATGATGCTGTTAGTAGTTGCGATCACAAGGTATGGGAAGTCGGATTAGATCACTTACTGCGCAGTAGATGATTTAAGCGTGGTATCTGCAGGGGTCGGCAACAGAGTGGCCTTTGAAGTGGATTATAAGAAGAAGATTAGGGCCAGCTAAAGAGTAAGGCCCTCTAGCTGAGTTATATATAACTAGGTTTAGGCTATAATTAAGGCAGCTAATTATAATAATATTAACTTAATAAAGCTTTACCTACTAAGGGGTAATAAATATTTAAATTATATTAAGTTTTAGAAATACTTAAATATATCTTTTAAGGCCAACTTGTAAATTTTAAAAAAAATATATTAAAAAACTTAAAATATATATAAATCTAACTTATATATTTTTTAAATTTATAAATAAGTCTTAAAAAGTATATTTAAATATTTTTAAAGTTTAATATAATTTAAATATTTATTATCTTTTAATAAGTAAAGCTTTATTAAGTTAATATTATTATAAGTAATTACCTTAATTATAGCCTAAACCTAGTCATATATATACTAGCTAGAAAGCCTTATTTACTTTTTAATTAGCCTTAACCTTTTTTTTATAATTTACTTTAAAGGCTTTTTTATTAACCCTTATAATATAATATACTTTAATTACCTATTATATAATAAGTTATTTAATTTAACTTTTAATTATAATTACTAATAGTATTATAGCTATTTTATTATAATACTTATTATTTAAAAAAGCCTATAATTACCTAGGCCTAATAAGCCCTATTTAATTAAAAACCATAAGTGCATAGGCCATTGGCCGCCACGAGCCTCTCTGGGCGACCTGCTGTTGTTTCGTCGTTGATGATTGTTTTGTATTCCTTGGTATTGACGTTTAACAAAAGTATCTGACCCAAGGCTGAGTAGGATATCAGTAGACGACAATTGTCTTCGGTCATATCATTCAAAAGGCCAGCCGACGGAATTTCGGTCACAAGAGATACCTTGGCAGGCTTCGAGAGGGTGTTGTCCTTTTTGATCTTGAGTGCTCGCAAGTCAACCTTCCATACTGCGTTGGCGCCTATGGCAATAGGAGTTGATCCCGTGACGTTTGCGCCAGCGACGTAGAATACATCTTTTTCGAGCTTTGCAATGCCGAGCAGGCCTGATGCGTCAGGAATGTCGGCAATAGCAGCAAAACGTGAGCCAGTTGAATCAACCAGATGCAGAGTACACAACTATATCGCCGTTGCGGCGTAATGCGAGGTTCTCAAGATTCAGGGTATCGGGGATAGTTGCGAATACTGACAGCGCAGCATTTCGAGACCGCTCAGTCAGAGTCGCAACAGATGTTGAAAATACGAGAGCGATCGATACAAAGATAGAGGAGCGCATAGCGAACAAACGACGAAGAGTGTTCAAACCGATGAGGGTGAGTTTGAGCTCTGGTTCAAGGTCGTCTTGTCCTAGAAGATTTATAAGACATGCTTATTCTAATTGCAACGACGATTGGTAAGCCAAATAACATACTTGTGTATATCCACCCGCAAAGACATTTATTCATCCGCGTGACATCACTTTTAATGAGGTATTCGTCAGCGTTTACGCAGTTACAGTGGGATGGAAGAAGTTTGAATCTAGGCGCAAGTACCCGCCTCCTTGCTAAACCGATCGGGAGCTATCCCATTGCTCTGTGTATGCCTAATCGAGTTAGCCAGCTGCGTATCTGGGGTGTTCATCTACCCAACATAGCTAGTCATACTTCCGACTGGGCTAGAGCGACAAGGAAGATACTTCATCTCGGATTCAAAGTTATTGCACCTCACCGTGTATCCATGAAACTAGAAGGATATTGCAATTGACCACCCGGGACCAGCGGATTACTACGTTCGAGGTTAGTAGATCAGGGAATAGCTCTTATGAAGATGAACTTTAACATGTTTACCTAGCACGCTTGTGAGACCTCTCGTGTATTACTGCGCCTTGTGAACACTCGCGTTCATATGTGTCGCACTGGATAGGTCCGGTCATTCATAATGATCAGCAGCAGTGAGTTAATTGATTCTAGCTGTTGCGTGGGATATTCCATCCGACAGGTTTTGCTTTAAATCACCCAATTTAATTACTAAGGGCTGTTATTCCTGAGGCTCGTTGAGACCATGCCCGGCCAGCGACTATGTGCATTAATGCTACAAGAATTCTATGGAAGAATTTTACTTAACCCAATTTGTTTGACTAAAGCAGCTTGCTCTATCTACTTGTTGCATCTCTTCCTAATTTCCCAAAAAGATTCAGAGTAAATATGAAAATAGGATCATTACTTACCGTTGTTTGGTTAGTTACTATTGACGAGCTTATCACGGCTCTTCAGTGATCAGTGAGTATATAAAAGACGCTAATGCAAGCTGCTGATATGTGGGGCTATCTCGGGAGCTATTCCCTGGCCCTTTGACTAGGTACTAGTACCCTGTAATGTCATGATAAATGTGAGAAGACGTCCGGACAGCAACTCTCCCCTGTAAAGGTCCTTTTTTCCCCGCAGCTGTTATGTGGCAGCTTGCTAGTGGGGGGGCATTTTTCAGGCCACCCGACCACGCTTGTGCCCTTGAGGCCCCATCGAGGCCTTAACAGGCATAGAGAACGGCCTTAGAAGGGTTCATTTTCTCTGTAAAGCTGGCCTCGCCATTCAGTCGGACCTCGCGACGGCCTTCGGAGCCAAGGCGGCCCGAGGTATTGGAGGGCGCATAAGGCCTTCTAAAAACGACGGCCAGTTGCAGAGATTTTCTTCCTAAAGGCAAGCTGCGTGCTAGCCTCTGGTTCCTTCGAGGAGTTTTCCCTACTGCCACGCCTTGACTATTGCTATCCCCTGGCTACTGAGAGATAGACTGCTTCGGTATCTTTTGGCAAAGGACGTGAGAGAATTCTGACTGGTTGAAAACCAAGGCTTGATAATCCCCGCCTGCACATCCCGCTGACGGGCAACAGGCTTGACAATGACGCGCCTTCGTGTCGATGATATGCTGGATGAACTAGATGGAGTCGTGGTTGCATGGGAACTCGACTTGGACGGCATGCATTGACGCCCTAGACGATGTGTTTGAAACTACTGTAGGGCTGGCTTCAAGTAGGAAAGTGCCACTTGTAGATTGGGTAACAGAGCTCACCGTTGATGCCAGTGGACATTGCGGGTATTCTGGGCGAGGTCGAATGTGACAGCAATTGTAGATAGTTTAGCTCAGCACGTCCTGTGCTCCCTTTGGAGACTTACGGCATCACGGCTCCCGGATGAAAAATAGCTTTTTCGTTTCGTCATCTTGTCCCATACTATTCAACACATTTTTTTTAAAAATAGATCTGTGAAGGCTTCAAGACATCCGACGTCTCTATCGGTATCTGCTCAGCCTCCATGCCCCCCTTCACCCACAACATGCCCCGGATCGACCATATGCCATCTCCGAATTGTAGGGGACATTTTCGTCCACCAAGGGTGCCTCATAGGGACTGTTGGTAGCAAGTCGTCATTTTGGTATGTTAGTGGTTCTTGGATCACTATCACTACATAATCTTAGAGTCGCTTATTTTTCATTAAGCTCTCATGTACTATGGCCTGTTTTCTTATATTCAGTTGGATTACCTGAAATATCCTACTCATATCGCCTACGGTAGAGTTTCTGACGACTTCTACTAATTAATTCATACGGCCTGCCACAGGATACACACCAGGGCACCAGTGTCTGTCACTCGCTGTAATAGTGTCCTACGGCGGCATACCTTGCATATACCCAATTCTTACTGCATGAGATGTCTTATAGCCGGCCTCCTGGCAGTTATAGCATCATATCAGTCCGGATCTGCTCTCGAAGGGGCTAGTATATGCTAATTCGCCGGCTATGACAAAGTAGTATTCCATAGGAGTTTCCTAGCATTGCTATTTTTAGTGAGGTATACTACCATAGATCCATATGACTTTAGGCTATTATTTTAACTCAGCCAGGCCACCTTAGCTATCTAGACTTCATCCTCCTGGCCTAGGGCTTCCATTACTCCAGGAAGTGCCTCGTTTCCTGGTTAAGAACAACAGCACGGTTAATATTGTCAACTTTGACTAGGTAGAGTTACACCCGAAGAACTCTCGCACCTGGGGCGTTCCTTGCTTCGATAATGGTCCTGATCTTCTTTAGCTCTTCCTACTGATAACCCTCAGGCGATTAGAATTCCGTCTATATCTGGTTACTGCCAGATCTCACCAGCCGGATTTGTCATCTGATGTCCGTATTTCCTGTTCAATGGTCTGACGAAGCACTGCTGGTGTAGGGTCCCTCACGTGGCCCTCAGGCACTCTGGATGTATCTACCGTGCAAAATGCCGGTCCTGGGGTTACCGATCCTATGGTGGACGAAGCTCGGGTGGTGGTGATACTAATAGGTGCCATTCTGGCAACATCTTCATATTTTATGGCTAGGCGATCGTGCGGCCTGAGAATTGTTCAAGGTGTCTATCTGTAGCCGGGTCTGCTCCAGCTCGTTTCGGACCTGTAATAACTCTGGTGTCATCTGGGCCGTGATCTTAGTGATTTCCTCACCCGTGCGGTCACTGAGCTTAGTAAATTCGAGCTGAAACTCTACTTTCATGGCTTCCATCTTCTTGTTAGAGCCTTATTCAAGTAGTTTCTTCAGGCCCTGGATTGTCTCAGTCATGCTGCCAGCTGCCTTGCGCATTGCCTTCTTCTTGGTTCGAGAATGGCTCAACGCTCACTCACTGCTCTTCTCCTCCTGGCATTCCAGATCACCCTTTTTCTGCTTGGATTCCATGGCTTTCGCCGTCCTGATTCTCTTACGCAGGGGACGACGATATCCCCCGCCCGAGCCTCGGGTCACGACCCATGACGATGATGACGTCTGAAGCGGGGTTCGCGTCACCAGAAATCCACCAAAGGCCGCCTGAAAAGATATCTGTTGAGATTTGTGCTAAGTGCGCCTTTAATTATTTCCAACTCATAACAGTCTACAAGTCGGATATAGCCTTCATATCCGCCAGCTGACAAATCGTGAACCTTGCCTTTGAAATTGAAGAGAGGGACTAGCCAATGTACGTCTGCATGCAGTCACACTTTGATTTATTCCGTGCTACAAAAGAGACTACCAATCAGCGCGTCCTCCGCAGCCGTGTCGGCCTAGACTCGACAATGTCGACTGACTGCCTTCGTGCAGACTAAACTGGTGCGGAACCCACAGGATAGATTTCGGATGCATCATGCTGCATGTCGGCACGTGATTATTTACAATAGATATAAGAGGCCGTGTGTCCCGATATAATTCTCTGACACTCCTCGCGTTCATAATCCGCCCTCATAACCCGCCCTCAAAGGACCATGTCTTCTCAGCTTTCCGGAAAGGTATACGTGATTACTGGCAGTGCGTCTGGCATTGGCTTCTCGACCGCAAAGGCTCTGCTTAGCCGTGGCGCAATCGTGGCTCTCTGCGACATCAGCAAAGATGGACTGGACAAGTTCCGAGAGGAGACGCAAGAAAGCAACAAGGAAAGAGTGTTTGTACGCGAAGTAGATATAACCGATCGCGCAGCCGTCAGATCCTTCATCTCTGTTGCAAAGGGAAAGTTCCACAGAATCGACGGGTGCGCCAACATTGCCGGGACAGCAGGCCGTCGTCTTGGACACGAAGCCATCTGGGATGTTAGCGACGAGCAGTACGACTTTGTCATGGACATAAACACCCGTGGCGCCTTCAACGTGCTCAGCGAAACGCTCAGGCCTGGGGTGATGGAAGAACCGGGCAGCGTTGTGCACGTATCGAGTATGTACGGCGAGCGCGCGTTTCCAAAGGGCAGCATTTACAGCGCCAGCAAACATGCCGGGATTGGGCTCGCCAAGAGCGCCGCCGTAGAGGCAGCCAAGCGTGGCATCCGAGTGAACATCGTGACGCCGTGAGTTCTACCGCCCTCAGTGCTGACTGCATCCTGACCATCTTGTAGTGGGCCAATTAACACTCCTATGCTTCGTTTGAACCAGGAGCACGGCGGCGAAGGCACGGCTCCGGATGTGCCAACAGGTCGACTCGGGGAGTCGGAGGAGGTCGCAAACGTCATCATCTTCCTCTTGAGTTCAGAAGCGAGTTATGTCACTGGGGCTACCTGGGCAGTGGACGGAGGCGCTAACTGCTAGAATGATCTATAAGTGAGATTGTGGAGGATGAACTGGCGGTAGGCCTGTCAGTCCAAATAATGCACAGTTTGGAGGCCAAGGAAATGACAAACCACTGTCGCTACGTACAGCGACCATTGCAGCCATCATCCTACCCTGGGTCTCCACATGGCGGGTTCTGGGCATTAGTTACCCCGCTGTTAATTGCACTCCCCGTCTTGTGGCACCACCCTTTGAAATGTCAGCCGGCTGCATTAGCCTCGCTGTGCGGCATCCCTAGTCCTGAAACATATCTAGATTTTCTAATGGCCCGAAATTACAAATGAGCCTTCATCTTCTGGGCTAAATAGGGCGACGAAGGCTGCCCGAAACCATCATTGTGCAATGGTGCTGATATCAAGTCTCTATGCAAACCTTAATTCAACATTACATAGCGATAATCTACTAGTCCTACCACCATGACAGACTCAGCAACATCACTGCCAAAAGGTACTAAGCTATGGGTAAGAAGCCCATCTCTCAGTTATTAATGTGGCTTACAGGGTAATAGCTATTGGACCTCGGTCACCTTGACATTGATGCTGCTGTGGTTTTTTCCGGTACCAATATATTTCCAGCTCATCTTCCACCTCAGCAGCATGAGAGACGAGACCTGGTCATGATCGCGGCCTTGCTATATCACCCTGACGTCGGGCTCATCCTCTTCGACACGGGGTCTTGCGAAAATGTTATTGCCAGTTGGGGGAAAGAGTCTCTAGAATGCACCCCAAGAATCTGGGATAAGAACGTTCACGGACTACCGGAGGCTATCAATGCCACGGGAGCTGGAGATATCTCCGACGTCAAGGCTGTCGTAATCAGTCACTTGCACTGCGATCACGCTGGAGGACTAGAGCATTTCATAGACTCCGGTAAGTCTTCAAGCCTTTCCTGCATTGAATGAAGTCTAACTGAGACTTTTCTGTGCGCAGATGTGGAAATCTGGTGTCACGAAGAAGAACTCAAAAACGCGTTCTGGACTACGGCGACAGGTATTGAGCAAGGCACATACCGGCCTGACTATCTCATGGTAGACCGATTTAATTGGAAGACGTTCTCCGGAACGACTTTTGAGCTTTTTCCGGGGTTCAATCTGCATCGGTGCCCAGGCCACACTCCTGGTGGAATTGTGGTGGACTTGGATCTCGAGGAGACTGGCTGCGTCATCCTTACTGGCGATAAATTTCACATTGCCGAGAATTACGAGCTGGGAAACCCCCCGGGGGCGATAACTCGAGATTTCAACGCCTGGCATCGTAGCCGCCAGTACATCCAAAATTTAGTACAGAAGAAGAAGGCAAAAGTGGTGTTGGGACACGACGTGGCCTATTTCCGAGCTCTGAAGGCGAACCCAGGATTCATTCAGTAGACATGGCAGGTCCGCCTAAGATCATGGTAGGGTCAAACGATTGCCCGACTGCAGCAGTTCCTTCCTTTACAGCGTGGCTGTTAATTTGTCGAACGATACCAGCCCATGTAGCCATGTAAGAACCAGCAAATAGGCGGTATGCAACAGAAAAGAGGTATAATGTTGCCAGGTGCGTGGCAAATCCCCAAAGAAGAAATATGCCCAGTTGAGCCCCAACTGTACATATCATTATGCACGTGTTGACATGTAGGCGATTTGTCAATGACCCGATAATTGCGGTCCCTATTGCCGTCGACCCGTTTGCAAGAATTATGGTCAAGGAGGCAAGGAATGGCTTCGCTCCCAACATGGTGCGAGCATAGGTTGGTAGATAGACCAGTGAGAGAAAGAATCCGAGAGACTCGATAATGCTTTCTTCTTGGTAAAGCATAAAAGTCCTAGCCCAGATAAACCTTAGCCTAGAAGGACGGAACGCCATGGTAGAGGTTGGAGGCAGTCTTGGCTTGACAAAGTAGGCGACGGGCATTGTGAGAACAAATAAGGCCACGGCCCGGATCCTTGGTGTAGTTCGAGGTCCGTAGTTTGTAGCAAAAGCTCCAGTATCAAAGGGATTGTGGAGCCACCAATGCCTGAGCCTGACCACATGACACCGTAGCCAAAGCCTCTTCGTTCTATAAACCACTCACCCAGCCAAAACATAGCTGGAAAATAGGTAATAGATCCAGGAAGAGCATATATGACACCTTGTGTGATGATAAGATGCGGTACTGATTGAGAAAAGGAAGAAGTCAGCAGGGCCAGACATATTACCATAAGACCACAGACAGGAGCCCAGCGGGCCTGGCGAGGATACAGACGCTGGAGGGCGATGACGATTGGGAACATGAAGAAGAGTACGCCCTTGGAGATTTCAGGAATGAGGTGTTAAACTTGTTGTAAATTACAGCTTACCATAGCGCATGTTCCGATCGTGGCGGTATTAGAGGACCTAGCAAACGGTAGATGCGATTGGTAGTAATCTTGAAAGACACCAAATGAGTATAGGAAGCCTGTATATCCGGTTAGACCATAACGGGATGAAGTGAACTGAACAAGTCACATACCCCAGACAAGAGCCTCCATGATAAATGCTGCAACGAGAAAGAGCCATGTATCTCTACCCTTGTCTGCTGGCGGTAGTGAATATTGATGATGCACTACGCTCGACTCGTCAAGGGTCATCGATTGGGAGGCAAGACGTTCACCTCGTGTAACAGCCACTAACTCCGTTCAATTTCTACAGAAGATGAATTCATATTGGTTTAAAGGCGAATAAACGGGAAGACAGATAATATTGAACTGGTCTAGTAAATAAAGTGACGATATAAGTACCTTGGTATTGTCAAGGTAAGGGGTTTTATATGAAAATATCCCAACTCCTTGACCCCTCAATGTGGATTTATAATGAACAGATTATGAGTAGGTCATCACGGAAGCAAGAGTTGTCAAATCCCAACGCGAATAGGAATAGTCTAATTGGAGAAATAGTTCAACGATAACACGTGACATACTGCTGCTTTAACTCAGAACAGCCACAGCCAGTCAAGAACTTATTGTTAGTCCATGCCAAACCCTACACGATAAGCTACACTGGACCAGCCGATGATCATAGAAGAGCCTTTATTTACTATCACTAGACCTGATAGCTTCCTCGCCATTCTTCCCACTGAACGCAAATACTTTTATTTAGCACATCAAGCGTGCGCGCCATGGGCACAAGGTCTTTGTCCTTCTCCGCTAATGTAGTCATCTTCTGAGCAATCTCCTCCAACAAGACCAGATCGGCCTGTGCAAAATGATCAGGGTATTCCAGTCCAATAATGCAAAGATGTTTTGCTAGACAACCATATGCCACATAACAGCGGAAAGCCCCAAACACACAACACGCCGTGGCTGGACTGGGGTACTTTCTTAGCGCTAGGCTCACCAAGCGTATGATACGGCGTGAAATGTTGACTGATAGAGCAGAGACAGGCATGTCATCGCTTACCATGGATGTGATAGACATGCCAGACTGAGAAACTACTAGCCCGCGGCTCAAAATCATCATGGAGCTATATGCTGTCATGGTAACATCGTATAGCATCCACCAAGACCCGTCATTATCCTCGTATGCCGTCATCGAATCAGTCTATTACGGATAATTGCAGTCAGTAAATTTCCACTATTTGGTGACATCACACCCATATGTTGTGAGCGAACCGGCTGTGGCAAGCAGAGAAAATCATCACTGGAAAGAACTCACCACGGACCATTCCCGAAATAAGACCTCGATTTCTTCGTATAACCCTGCGGTGAGAATAACTACACCATCCTCTTCTTCTTGATCTTGGCCTAGCTTATCGAAGAAGCGAAGGAAGATCAAAGTTAACCGAGACTTGACAAGGAATGCCAGAGTAGATGCTCTATGTTCGGTATCATCGGGGGCAGTATTTATCGATGGGAGATTGACGCGCCAGTCGGCCGTATCAGCAGTAATTATAGCAGGCTTACCATGAAGTAGCCGGAAGAAGAGATCGACAAGCACCAAGTTCCAGAAGCCCTTCCTGTGCTGATCTGCTCCTTCTGATGGAAGTTCAGAATCAAGGAACAGTGTGGGGAAACTCTGATCAAGATTGTGCATGTTTAGCTTTTTTACACATTGACACACAAGCGTGTACATTCCCCAGCCGAACTCCAAGTCACATTGCTGGAAGGCAGCTCGCATCTGGCAAGTTGAGATTAGCCATCTCCATGTTGAGCCGCAAGGAAGCCAAAGACATATTCTGGAGAACATACCAGTAAGATAGCTGTGATAAGGTCCGTCTTCGTCCCAAGAACTTGCATTCGCCAGGCTGGTAAAGTCCGAAGGCAGTGGACGTACATAGTTCGAGTGGTTTTCCAATCCTGTGGAGCTATTGAAGCCGGAAGTGTCAAAGAGCCATGATATAGTATGCAATGAAAGAGAATCAAGGCGGCCGGGTCCACGGTAATCTCAGGCAAGTTGATGATGTCGGGAATTCGATACATGAGCTCCATGTTGATAAAATCGGGGAAAACATCGACGCGGTAGTGCTTGCAGAAGTCTATCTTAGACGTTAGAGGGACTTTGATAAGATTTGGCGGGATGCGCTACTGTCCAGACAAGCTTTGCAAAGATCAATTGGAATGGGGTCGTATGTACCGATAGCCTCTTTGTTGACATTTTGCCGCTTGAGATGTAGAACCTGCTGGAGGGCCTGCTTAAGACCCGTCTCTGCATTTTCTGGTGTAACAGGACAGTTGGAAGTACAAAGTAATGTTGGTTCTTCTACATCATCACCCGCATCAGTATCTGCTTTAAGTGCTGATGTCAGAAGCTCTGTTCCGGGGGACTCTGAAAACGCCAATGGAGTGGCGCTAGGGTATCCATGAGCGTCAGTGTCAGTGAATATCATGGAATCCGTCGCAGGCCTGTCTTTGGGCGAAGCAGGGATGAGACGTGAGCATTGTTCCTCGACTTGGAGGACCCTGTCGAGAAGGTCTGACAGAACGCCGTCGCTGCTTCTTCTGGAATACGTTAGTTCATAGAGAGAGAGAGAGGCGAGCTGTGTCACGTTGCTATGTGCTGCGCACTTACCTTGGTTTAGGCCCCTTAGTGGCGTCATTGCGCCTCTTCCTTTTTCTCTCAGGGTAGACGCAAGTCTGGTGTCGAGCAAAACATCCATCACAGACTGGCCTGACACGGTCGCATCGAATCTGATGTGTTTATTAGTAGCCATTGTAGTGGCACGGGCAGCAATGGTATGGGTATGTCGTTAACTAGGATGAACTGAGGATGGAATACGATTACCTTCCGAGACCTGCACCCAAGACACTATTGGACATCAGTATCAGGAAGGCAGGGGTCATGCCTTTCAGACTTACAGCCAGCTGAGTGAGACTTCTGTGAGGCTTGGTCGTTGGGGAATACATGGGGGAAATTAAAAGCCAAGAAAATACACCGATGCAGATGTGGCGTTCACCGCAGTCCACAGGGAACTATTCTTCTTATCGACACCTAATGTCGAATACGGTTCAATTAGTAAGCGGATGGTTCGGAAGTCCCCTTGCATCTTAAAGATAACATCGAGCTGTAAGTGTTGGTCTTCGGTGTTGGTCGGACTTCTGACCAAGTCCGTTTGTCCGGAAAGCGTGGGTCAGTGAATTAACCTCATGCCGGTACGTAGAACTTTGGAAGATCTGGGGGTGGAGACGAGGGTCCTTGGTGATCTTAATGAGTAATGGAAGGCCTTGGCATTTGGAATCCAGGCTCGCGCTTCGGCTTTCAATAATGATACGACATGACTCAGCATCTCTTTGGATGTCATACAGTAGGTGAGACTGATATGTGCGTAGGATTACTGTCATTGACGCTGATGAGGCTCTGATGCAATAACAGGCTTCTCTGTACTGACTACGTAATTTGACAAGACTTTAGTCCAAAAGAACGCACTCCAACTTCGAGTACCGCTCGGTAATGTCATTCATTTCTAACGGCACCTGTTAATAGAGTAACCGTTTCTAACTAAGTTCTGTGTGGTGATTATAAGCTCTCAGCCACAGGTCTCGACTGCAAATACCACGTCTAGCTCACTATTTAGACATTACACCATAACGCCTGACCAATTGCTACAGTATAGATGCTGATAAGAAGAAAATCTAGAATATGACTCTTTTGCCTCCCTTCAGGGGGCATAAGAAGCTCCAATTCGTCCGCCAAGACGATTCAACTCAGCACCACAGAAACGAAGGATCTTGCAAGACAACAAGAAAGCAAGATGGCAGGCGGCACCAAAAAGAAAGCTCGTCCGTACAGCTTATCCCAATGAATGGTGTCATGTGGGAGGAAGGTTGCAAAGACGGTTTGGGGCAATCAGAAGGTCGTGGCGGTCTGAGTCTATGAGTCAGTCATGAGGTTAGCAAATACACTTCTGGTTTAACACAATTGGTAACCATTTCATGATAGCTTGTGTTGCTATCATATTCATGTACGTCATTGTAAGTCCTCTTTTCCTTTTTTTTCTTTTTCAAGTAGAAACAAGATATCCCAGAATATACTTGCCAGGGTCTGAATATCGAGTTGAAATATTGGAATCATTTGACTTAACAGTCCTCCTAAAATCATGGTCCAGCGATTTGAGTCACCCGCGGCCCGTTGCACGAAACCGAATGTCCGTCCCACTTTTCCCGCGGTTCGGCCAAGCACGGAGCCCAAGGGCCTGAATGGAAATCTTTACATTTCACCCGCGATGCCAAATCTTGTATATAACTTTAGTATGCTCTGAAATGCATTTTAAACTCGAGCTCATTACATATACACTCGTTCTCGGCAGCTGACAGATACTCGGTGATCAGCTAGAAGACGAACCTTAGCACATACTTTCCTTACCTTCACATTTTCTCTTTTTAATACCTTTGTTCTCTACAACACTTCCGCTTTAATTCCCCGCCGAATCTTCCCAAACCTCGATACAATGCCGTCCGATATCATCAGTTCCGAGAAAGAGAAGCCTGCTCCTGTGACGGAAAAGGCCATCTCATCTCGAGACTCGATCAATACTTTGACTCCCAATATGGGCAAAGGAGACAATGGCCCTGGAAATGAAGAAGACCACATTCAGGAGGAAATGGTTCAACTTGCCAGGAGATGGACGACCCGATCCCAGGGCGCCGGTGCTCCGGAATCGCTATTTCCTCTCCCTGAAGACGGGCCTCTCAACCCGAACAGTGGCCAGTTCAACGCCAAAGCATGGGCCAAAGCTTTTTACAAAGCGCGAAAGGAGGCCCTGGAAGGCAATCCACCCAAAACAACAGGTGTTGCCTTCCAGAACCTCAACGTCTACGGCTTCGGCACGGATACCGACTTCCAGAAGAGTGTAGGAAACATTTTCCTAGACGCTATCACTTTAGCCAAACGGGTCATCAACAAGAAGCAAGAGCGCGTCGATATCCTGTATGACTTGGAGGGTGTCGTCCACAGTGGCGAGATGCTTTGCGTGCTTGGCCCTCCTGGCTCTGGTTGTTCGACATTTCTCAAAACGATTGCTGGCGACACCCATGGGTTTCACGTTCAAGACGGAGGGTCTTCTACCATCAATTATCAAGGCATTCACCCAAAGCAGATGAAGACTGCTTTTCGAGGTGAAGCGATTTATACGGCGGAAGTTGACCATCACTTTCCCCAGCTTACAGTTGGCGACACTTTGTACTTCGCGGCCGCTGCTCGGTGCCCAAGGACTATTCCTCGCGGAGTCACTCGCAAGGAGTATATCGAGCATCTACGCGATGTGACCATGGCTATTTTTGGCATTTCACATACCAAGAATACCCGTGTGGGTGATGACTTTCTCCGAGGCGTTAGTGGCGGCGAGAGGAAGCGTGTCACAATTGCCGAGGCTTCCTTGAGCTATTCACCGCTACAATGCTGGGATAATAGTACTCGAGGTCTCGACAGCGCTAATGCCATTGAATTTTGCCGTACGTTGCGTACTCAGGCTGATGTACTCGGTTGCACTTCATGTGTTGCCATCTATCAAGCACCTCAGGCCGCATACGACGTAAGTATACAAGGTGAAGATTCGTTGGAACGAAGCTATACTAACTTCGTGGCAGCTTTTCGAAAAGGTTCTTGTTTTGTACAAGGGCCGGCAAATATTCTTCGGCAAGGCCTCCCGCGCTCAAAGATATTTCGAGGAGCTTGGGTTTGTATGCCCGGATCAACAGACCACAGCAGATTTCTTGACATCCATGACCAGCCCTCAGGAGCGCATCATTCGCCCAGGCTGGGAGAACAAGACACCTCGAACTCCTGAGGACTTTGCTAAGGCATGGAAACAAAGCCGTGACCGTGCACTGCTCATGGAGGAAATCGAAGACTATGTCCAACGTCATCCCTTCAACGGCGAGCATTACGACAAGTTTCTGGAATCTCGACGCATGGATCAATCTCCAGTTCAGCGAGCCATGTCTCCCTTTACGCTCTCTTTTTTTCAACAAATGAGCCTGACACTGTGGCGAAGCGTGGTCATGCTTAAAACGGACCCTAGTCTCACCCTGACGATGTTGACCATCAACACTCTCCAGGCTATCATCGTCAGCAGTATCTTCTACAATCTTTCCGAGACTACAGCGGCCTTCCAGAATCGTGCTGTTCTATTATTCTTTGTTATCTTGATGAATGCGTTCAGCAGCATCTTGGAGATTATATCTCTATATGCCAAACGCAAAATCGTCGAGAAGCACGCTAGGTATGTGCAACATGGAAGCATGTTACATTCGACAAGACAAACACTAACAGAGCTAGGTATGCATTGTACCATCCAAGCGCTGAAGCACTCTCTGCAATCGTCGTCGACCTACCGTACAAGATTGTCAACGTTCTTATCACGAATATCACGTTATACTTTATGGGCAATCTCCGGCGGGAAACAGGTCCATTCTTCTTCTTTCTTCTGGTCATCTTCACAACTGTCATGACCATGTCAATGCTATTCCGACTCATCGCATCCGTCACAAAGTCAATCGCCCAGGCCATGGCGCCGGCCGCCATTATCCTACTCGGATTGGTATTGTACACCGGCTTCACGATTCCAACGCAGTATATGCGCAGCTGGATCAAGTGGTGTCGCTGGGCTAACCCTATCTTCTACGGCCTCGAATCAATCATGTTGAATGAGTTCGCTGGTATCGACTTTCCCTGTGCCAGCTATGTCCCATCAGGCGCTGGCTACGATCAAGTGGTTCCGAGTGGAAGAGCATGTGCAACGCAAGGAGCGGTTCCAGGCCAGGACTTTGTGAGCGGCTCTGCGTACTTGAGCATCGCCTATGGATACGAAAATTCACATCGATGGCGCAACTGGGGTGTCATGATCGCATTTGCTGTACTTTATCTCGGTTTGCACCTTGCGGCAGCTGAGTATGTGGCTTCCGAGCGGTCCAAGGGCGAAGTGCTGGTTTACGTACGCAAGGCTATGAAGCATTTGAAGACAACATCCAGTGACATCGAAAGCGGCCCTAGGACTACAAACAACCAACAAACTGTTGACAGTGATAGCGGGACCGCTGGAGTTGAGAAACAGAAATCGGTGTTTCACTGGGGCAATGTTTGTTACGATATCAAGATCAAGGGAGAGCCTCGCCGCATTCTGGACGAAGTTGATGGGTGGGTCAAGCCAGGCACTTTAACAGCACTGATGGTAAGACTTCTTGTGTTCAAGATTCAATCAGTACCACGGCTAACTATTCGTACTAGGGTTCCTCTGGCGCCGGAAAGACTACCCTTCTCGACGTCCTTGCTAGTCGTGTAACTATGGGTGTGGTTTCGGGCGATATGCTCGTCAACGGAATACCACGAGACGATTCCTTCCAGCGAAAGACCGGTTACGTCCAGCAACAAGATCTCCACGTTCCTACTTCGACAGTCCGAGAAGCTCTTACCTTTAGTGCCCTCTTGCGGCAGTCTTCGCAATATACGCGGCAGGAAAAGATCGACTACGTAGATACGGTCATCAGCCTATTGAGTATGGAGGACTATGCTGATGCTATAATCGGTGTACCTGGAGAGGGCCTCAACGTCGAGCAACGTAAGCGACTGACAATCGGTGTTGAGCTTGCGGCGCGCCCCCAGCTTCTTCTCTTCTTTGACGAGCCCACTTCTGGCTTGGATAGTCAGACTTCCTGGTCCATCTGCAACCTGATGGAAAAGCTCACCAAAAGCGGCCAAGCTATCCTCTGCACGATCCATCAGCCTTCTGCTATCTTGTTTCAGCGATTTGACCGACTGTTGCTCCTATCAAAGGGTAAGACGATCTACTTTGGGGATATTGGTAAGGGTTCTTGCACGCTTGTTGACTATTTCACTCGCAATGGGGCCCATGATCTTCCTGCCGGATCTAACCCTGCTGAGTACATGCTCGAAGTTATTGGTGCAGCCCCCGGCGCAACCACTAATATCGACTGGCCTGCTGTATGGAGAAGCAGCCAAGAATATCAGCGAGTGCAGGAGGAGCTTGGGCGGCTTTCGGCATCAGCACCCTCCCAAATCGTGACCGAAGACCACTCCGTGCATCAAGAGTTTGCGGCAACTGCTGTTGAGCAGTATAGGCAGGTTACGAAGCGTGTCTTTGAACAGTATTGGCGAAGCCCGGGATACATCTACGCAAAGGTCTTGCTCTCTATCGGTTCGGTAAGTCTCCCAACATGCAGTTCAAGAGACAAGCACAAATACTGATTCCTTTGTTTAGTCGCTTTTCGTCGGTCTGTCATTCTTGAACGGCGACAATACGCAGCGTGGCCTCACCAACCAGATGTTTGGAATCTTCATGTTCTTGAGTTTGTTTCCTAATCTGGTCAACCAGATTATGCCAGTTTTTGCTTCTCAGCGCGTCATGTATGAAGCCCGAGAGCGCCCTTCGAAAACATATTCTTGGAAGGCATTTATGGCTGCAAACATCCTCGTTGAAATAGCTTGGAACTCAGTGAGTACTTGCACTGGAACAATGGACCGATTATCAAGACTAACTTGAACGCAGATTATGTCCCTTTTCGCCTACATTTGCTTCTACTACCCCATCGAACTTTTCAAGAACGCGGAATGGACTGATGCCGTCCATTCTCGAGGCTTTACTATGTTTTTGCATCTTTGGATCTTCTTTGTATACACTAGCACATTCGCACACATGATGATCGCTGGGCTTCCAACCGCTGATATTGCCGGAGGTGCCAGCAATCTCCTCTTGATCATGATGTTCACATTTTGCGGGTAGGTTCTGTCACCTTAGAAAGGGCCACCAATGCGACGAGTATCGACTGACGTTTACCTACAGTGTCCTTGCTGGACCAGACGCAATGCCTGGGTTCTGGATCTTCATGTACCGCATCAACCCTTTCACGTACATCATCGAGAGCTTCATAGGTACTTCCCTCGGCAATGCTCCCATGTACTGCGCGGACAACGAATTTATCCCTTTCACCGCCCCGAACGGCTCGACTTGCGGCGAGTACGCCTCCGATTTTCTGTCTCGGGCCAGAGGCTATCTGGCCGACCCCGACGCCACCGACTGCCAATACTGCGCCATGTCCGACACCAACCAGTTCCTCAGCTCTATCAGTGTCAGCTATGGAAACAGATGGAGAGATTTTGGCTTCATGTGGGTCTTTTGTATATTCAACCTCAGCCTCGCCATGCTATTCTACTGGCTTGCGAGAGTCCCTAAAACTCAGACGCGTGTGGTGAAGTCGAAGGAGAAGCGCTGACTAGTACATGGAGGAGTTGATGTCGCAGAAGGGGAAACTCATTGAAAAGACTGGTTTGACATGGATATTGGCTTGTATTAGTAGACTTTGTTGCATTACCTTCGTTTAGATTGATCTTGAATGGAGAGACTTGAGAGTGACCAATTTGACAGGTCCCTTAAATGCATATAGGATGTCATAGGCCATCATCCTGTGGTGTTTGTCTGTGAATCTAAGCAGAGTGGTCAGCCTATCTGACCCATCTCCCGCCTAATGATGCCTCCATCTTAGCCTATGCTAAGCCCTAGACTATACGATAAGTTACGCTAGATCAGCTGTTAATTATTAGTCGCAGTGAGAAAACACCAGTAAACGTCCAGTTTTTTTTTAGTGGGTTGTCTCGTATTAATCGGCGAGCTGACAAGCTGACTCAAACCGACGAGCTTCGACGTATTTCTCGCACTACTTATTCACAACACAATATGACAGGCCAACATGTTAGCGTAATGATTATGTGATGTTTTCTTCCATAATACTAGAATAAGCCTCTCTCATCATTCAGCTCCACCCTTGTGCGAGCCAATAGGAGGACTGATGCCGAACAATAGCGCAAGCAGAAGGGTAGGTTTTCAATTTACGGATTTATTCCTACGTAAAACTCATGATTTATTTGGTTTTAATGTCCCACGAACTCTTATCCTACGGACTCTCGGTATAACCCCTTCTGATGATTTGGCAAGTAATGTATCCCTGTTATCCTTTGCTGCCGCTTGCAGTGGTCGGTTTGTAGGTTTATGCAGCTCAGATACTCTTATCCCCCCTGCTCTTTCCGTATGAATGCCGTCCTTTCCTTTGCACATAGTTCGTTTGAGATTTATGACAATTTTAAAGATAATAGCATAGGTTGCCAAAGAAGCGCTGGAGAACACTTGCCTCCTCTTGAATTTCATACCTCTAAGCGCCTTACGTAACAAACCCAGTAAGGGTTCTGGAGCTTGCGCCGACTCAACTTCAATTACTTTATTCAACGGGGCTAGAATACTTTTACCAATCATTGCCAACGACTAAATATAGCCAGCGCTTCGCAAGGGCTTCATCTGTGACATATTAGGTGTTTGAGAAGTATTTAATCAAATGGTAATAATGAAAGTTGCGGGATTTTTAGTGCACTAGCTTCTCTGGTGCATTCGCTTATCAAACACGTCACGTTAGTAAAAGTATAAAGCGTACACTTGCACCTAATTGATATTATTATAAGGGTTTAGTGTCTTAAGAGCCTGGAAGACCTACTGTAGTTGCGAGGGCAGCCGAGGCTTCTTATACACTGATGTGGAAGGCAGTTAATATTACCCTATACTAAGTATACATCCTATAATAAACTTATAAAACAAGAAATATTTATATACTTTTAATCCTAATAGCATTTTTTTAAAAAATAGGTTTGAAATTAGAAGTATTTTATTTGTTTTTATAAGCTATATCTATAAAATTGCAGTTTTGTGTAAATCCTACGGCGAAAGGTGGGCGACAAACTTTGATATATCAGGCATATGACGCAAACAAAAAGGCAAATGGGCTATCCTTAACAGGCAAACTTGATACATCTTCATATGATAATGTATAAACGGTGGAATTGCATTCGTCTCTGTTACAATTTTACCCGCTGTGAACTTGACTGAAATACGAAGCTGATCCAGGTCTAATTAGGCATTTGCTAACGACCACGGGAGGAGTGGAACAGGATTAAGTAGAGAGGTAAAACACTACACACTGCAAAGAGAGCGATGATGATGTAGTACGCGTATTGTACTGACTTACTTGATGAAACAACCATCATGGCCCATGGCCAGATACCGGCTCCCAGGCTACAACTACCGATCAACAGGCTGCAAACAAGAGCGGTCCACCAGCCGAGGCCTCGGAGAGCAATAGCTACGACCAGATTGGGAATCCCTCCCAAGAAGATGGACATGGCCAAAGTCACCTGCTGGGCCATAGCGGCTGATGGAAACGCACCGACAGAGGTGGCAGCTGCGAGTGCGATACCAGCTCCACACGCCGAGAGCAGGATAACGTACGGGGGGATGAATATACTCAGGAAGGCGAAGAGGAATTGACCAACGGCGTAGATGGCTGTAAGTGATGTTTGAAAATCAGGAATCGATAACCACAATACCGTGTTAGTTCTATTCGACACAATGGACAGTACATTGCCGATGGACGTTCGCAGGCTCGCCAACGCCCCAGCGGCACAGAAGCCAGACAGGGCGGCGATTCCCACAGAGACAACGACAACAGGAAGCACATTGAAGTGCTTGTTGGAAAGGTCCACGGTTAGAATACCCGGCCGTGTCCGCAAATCGGGCCCCATGACGTGGGGGAGCGGCACGTACCAGTAGAGGAGGCCGAGCAGGACGGTGAAAAGAGCAATGATAAGGTAAGCCCACTGCAGCGCTAATAGATTATGAGCGTCTTCCGTATGAATAGTAACAATCTTGTCCGAGAGCACCGAGCTTAACGTGCCCCCAACTGCTTCCAGGCCGGTGCCAATTAAAATCCGGGTTGTCGCGTAATTGGGCGGCCCACAAAGGCTGTTAAACGTACTAGCAATTATCTCCATAATGCCCAGGCTTGCCCCGACCAGGATGTTGCCTACGATAAAACCGGGATACGACTTGACAGCCCCGCAAGGCCAGAATATAAGTGTTCCGACGCACGATATGGCTAAGGACGTCGCAATGGTTGCCTTAAGCCCGACACAGCACATGATCGGATACCCGGTTGTTGGGCTGAGAATTCCGGCGCTGACATAGCAGGCTGAAAACATGCCCACGGCCTGGGTTCGGGTCTTAACGACGGGGATGGTCGCGTTGATGGAAAACAGCATACTGTAAATAAAGCCGTTGAGGAAGAGGAGTAAGTTGATGACAGCACAGTACTTGACGCATTCAGAGCCACGCATCTCGACGATGCACTTGGGTTGTTCCAGATTGATAAAGCTAAAATAGACCATGTCTTGTTCCGGAAGGGCCGGAACTGTTGCAAGAGAATCATTCCTGTTACTGTGATACTCTAAGCCGTTGGCACTCGGCGAGTTTTGGGAGCCTGCCTGGGATGGAAGATGTTGCATCCATATTCGCGTGCTTTCATGCGAAAGGAGACCCAGTGGATTGGATGGTATCAGTCGTTTAATCACAGGGGGGAGTGTTGGGATAGCGGCCCCTATGATGGCCGTGTTGACCTCTATTGCTGACCACAAAAGCGCCATGCCAATGTTGAAGGGCCTGAGAGCAGTCGCGTTCTCAGAATTGATGACGGCAAGCTGAAGATTATAAATGCGCGCCACGTCAATAACGCCGACGAAGGTGACGCCCAGGATAAAGGACAGAATCACCATGCTCTTCCGCCATGGTTTCAACGGCAGTGTTGATAGCGCTGGGATAGGTAGTACGAGGATGGCAAGCTCAGTGGCGATATTAATTGGCCACGTACTTAGCCAGATGTCCTGGATAGGAATGCAGCTGGTGTCCAGGGCAGCCAAGTTGTACGCTGCCTCCACGGGACGGCAGCGAAAGGCCGTCAAAAAGGTCAAGATGACGCCTCCGAGTAACACAACCACGAGGGTAACGTAAGACCCGACGCGGAGGAACTTCTGCGACTGCCGCGCGATGTCGATGTAGAGCAGGAGGATCGAAATCTTAGCCGTCGCTAGAGACGGAATGAACATAACCATGGTAGCATACTGTGTCCGTAGCTGTGTGGTATTACCGTCTCTAAAGTCCGTCGAGTCACCAAACGCGACTGTGAAAGATAGCCCAAAAGCGAGGATCTGATAGAGTTAGTCGCGGTCGCGGCACGCGCGCTGTGCGTCTCACCCATGGTACAATAAAGACATAATCGTCCCAGCCATGGCGCCTTGCTACGCCGAAGCGGCTGACGACGCGGCCCAGGGCAAAAAGGCTGGCAACAAGAAACGTCACCGTAACGGTTATGAAGATGGTTCTGCTGTGCTTGTCGAGTAACATGAACATTGGGGCCGTGACGCTGCCCTCTTGGCCTGGTATTGCAGGTTGAGGAGCATGGCGGGAACCAGCAGGTGACACCGTTATAATGGTTGGGAGTGCCTCTCTCAGGGGGCGCTGGCAGCTGCTCGAGAGCGTGACCCTTGCTCGTGGTGACATCTCTGGTCACAATTCTAAGTTTGGTCTAGCCAAGTTCGATACCCTGAAACTGGCTCTCGCTAAGTGGTGATGTCTATACCAACGAATGCTTATCAAAGAACTATGTCTAAGATAATCGATAAGATGCTAAGATTTCTTTACACTTGTGCTATTTTTTTAGCCTTATTTGGCAAAAGATGCAAAAATGCCATCGTTCTGTCACCCGGTATAGAATCAGGGTCATTGTAGAGTGATGGTGGGCTGCCAAGTCATGTAGACGTCTCCGCACCGACACTGAACCCTGTTTCAAGCCACCGGTAACTCACTTTATGGCGGAACTCTCATGGATCTTGAAAATTACAGGTTGCAATGATTGGGGATGTATAAATGTGGTTTGGTACTGGACAAGGCCGATTTCTTCGTCTATAAGATGCTGCTAGTCAAGATTCCCATATTTTGAGATATTCTGACTTGTCGCAGGGAACCTCAAAGGAGGTATCTTCTTACCTACTGTACTTGCCACATAGGGCTGATCCCTTATTATCAGAGGTACCGGCACGTGCAATAATGACTGAGGATATGCGACACATTTCCAACCCTTGCAACCTGTAGCCGCTCTGACACGACCCACCATTGGTAAACCATTAGCTTCAACCTTGCCGTTAATCAACGGAAGATGTCGATCATTGCTACGTACCCTTGTCAACGCCTAGTTCAATCCAATTCAAGTCGATCTTTTGAGCGAATTGGCTTGGGGGGGGGTGGGGGGGGTCGGGTTGAATTGTAGGCTTGATCTTATCGTAATAAGGCCAAAAAGGGACTAGAGCCCCGCAGGTGCGCTTTTTTCTAGCTTTACTAAGCCTACCCTAGATTTATATTTAAAATCATCTAAAATCCCCTTTTAGTAAGAGATACTTAGTAATCTTGATAATTAATTAGAGAATTATCCTTTAAATAAGTCTTAAGAAAGTAAAATTAACTTATTAGGTATCTGAGTTAAATTGAATTAGGGGGGCCGTGAGTTGAATTGAATAATTCGAGTTGAATTATAAGAGGCGTTGATCCTTGTGAGGCGTTTTGTTATGAACAAGGACCCGAGCGACCCGGGGAAGCAGAAAGATCTATAACTGTCACTCAAATGACCTAACGCCACTAGCTCGCGCAGGTGCAACGCCAGGGGAAAATCATTCCTTAATTAAGTTATAATAGCCCTACTAATGGAAAGGGCGGCAGAGAGATATTAAGGCCTGGTAGGAGGGATATAAAGGGCAGAGGAGCCAGTGGAAACAGGACTTCTGTGGTTTATGATATGTGCACTAAGAAGTTGCTATAATTCTGAAACTAATTATTTATCTCCTGAGAGCTATTAGAAAATCCGGGAATTACCCTTCTTTGTAATAGTTAGTTCCTAACTGTGGATAAACTAAGCCGTGCTAGGTTTATTATTAGTAGATTATATAAGGCATAATACTAAGCTTATTAAAGTATTATATCTCTTAATAGTAGATTTAATATATGTTAGGCTTAATTAATATAAAGAAGTTTTATTAATAGCTAGTAAGCTAGAATTTATAAAAGTATAAATAAATATATTTTATATACTTATATTAGGTATAATAAATTAGTAAGGTTATTAAGTAATTAGTATTAATCTAGGCAGATTAGTAATAATTATAATAGATTAGTCTTAATTATAATTCCTTAGTAATAAT
This sequence comes from Fusarium oxysporum Fo47, assembly GCF_013085055.1. NCBI lineage: Eukaryota > Fungi > Ascomycota > Sordariomycetes > Hypocreales > Nectriaceae > Fusarium > Fusarium oxysporum. The sequence continues at coordinate 4,290,722 of NC_072845.1, forward strand.
TATCTTTAGTAGGTAGTAAGGTAATTAATAGAAAATATAAGATATATATAATAAAAATATTAGGGTTATAATATAATCTCTCCCCTCCCTTAGGCCTTATCCTTAAGGCCTAGTTAATATATTTTCTATTAATTATTCTTAGTAAGTTTAATTTTAATTATTATAACCCTAATCCTAAGAAATAAATTAAAGTTATTAATTTATTTTATTTATATTATATTATATTTATCTTTTTTTATTATATTAATAATTTTAATTACTATTTAAGGTTTATTATTTTTTCTAATTATATTAACTTTTTTACCCTTAGGTATTAATTTATATTTTTAATTAATCTTAATAAGGTTTTTATATTCTTATTTATAATATCCTTTTTTATTATAATTAAAATATATAATTTTTAACTTATTTTATTTAATTATTTTAATAGCTATTAATCTTACTTTAATATTATAAAATATATTAATTTATTAAATCCTTTCTTAGGTAATATAATATTAAGGTTTATTATCTTATTAATTTTTATTTCCTTATAAATTATAAGTTCTTTAAGTAAATTATTAATTATTAATCTTAATTATTATATTAATATATTTAATTAATATTTTAAGTTAATATTTTACCTATAATTCTTATTAAATTTATTTTTTAAATATATTAAAGAAAAATAATATTAATATATTTTAATCCTAAGGTAACTTACTTATAAGTTATAAAAACTTAACTCCTAAGGTAAATACTAATTTAGTTTATTTAAGTATTTTAATTTTTCTTTTTACTTAGCCTTTTTTATTAATAGTTTTAAATACTATCTTAAGTGCTTTTTTTATTTTATAATATCTATTTTCTTTAAAAAGTAAGGCAGTTTATAGTTATAAATTATAAGATAGGTTTATTATATAATTATTTATAATAGGTTAAAACTACTAAGCTATAATTTTAATAAGTCTTTTAGCTATATATATTACTTTAGTAAAGTTATTATAAAACTAATTTAAGTAATATATAATAAAAGCTTAGCTTTATATAAGGAATATAAATAGTTTACTTAGGGTTTTATTAAAATACTTAAATAGGCTAGGCTTAAGGACTTCTCTTAGGTCTCTCTTATTATTAGCTACTAAGGCTAAGTTATATATCTCTTATTAGGTATTATTATTACTTTAATTCTATTAGTATTATAAAGTAATAAATTCTTTTAGTATTTAATATATTTTATTTATTTTATTAATAATATTCTTAAGCTACTTATAAAGTTATTTAACTTCTAAGTTATTAAAACTTTAAAAAGAGTTATTTATATTATTTATATTTTAATTAGTTAATAAATAATTAATTAATATAAGATTAATAAGTATAATAAGTTAATAACCCTAAAGGTTAATAGTTATATTTTATTATTAAATAAGGTTAATATTTATAAATATTATATTTATCTTACTTAATATTATATAATATAATTTAAATAATAGCTATTAATATATAATAGTTAATTCTTAATTATAAATAAACTAAGTTATATTAGGTTTATTATTAGCAGATTATATAAGGTATAATATTAAGCTTATTAAAGTATTATATCTCTTAATAGTAGATTTAATATATATTAGGCTTAATTAATATAAAGAAGTTTTATTAATAATTAATAAGCTAGAATTTATAAAAGTATAAATAAATATATTTTATATACTTATATTAAATATAATAAATTAATAAGGTTATTAAGTAATTAGTGCTAATCTAGGCAGATTAGTAATAATTATAATAAATTAATTCTAATTATAATTCCTTAGTAATAATTATCCTTAATAGGTAGTAAGGTAATTAGTAGAAAATATAAGGTATATATAATAAAAATCTTAGGGTTATAATAATATTTTATAACCTATTTAATTCTTTTTATACTATTAATACTAATATTATAACTTTAGGTTTTTAACTTTAAGTAATTAAACTTATATAAAACTTAATATATTTCTTCTTATAAAACCCTATAATTACCCCTCTTTTATCTTAGATTATATAATATATTATCCCCCTCTAGTTATGCTCTTATAGTCTAAGACTATAACTAGCCTAGTTTATATATTATTAAGGCTTAGTCTTTTTTAATACCCTTTTAGCCTGCCCTTAAATAGCCTTAAGCTACTTACTATATAAGCTGCCTAGGTAAAGGGCCTTAATAAATTTCCTTTCTCTCTAACCTAAATTTACCTCTCTAATTAACTTCCCTTTTAGCTTATTAAGTTCCTTTAACTTAGAATTAAGAAAGGCTGCTTTAATAAGAGGGTGGCTATTATAGAGAAGATATATAAGTAGGAGTATCTTATAACTAAAGGCTATTAGCCTAATATAGCTAATATTATCCTTATATAACTAGGCCTCTCTGATTTCTATTACTATATTATATAGGTATTATTATAATATAGCTATAATGTTATTAGTAGTTATAATTAAAAGGTATTTAAATTAGATTACTTACTAGTAAGTTTATAGTATGGTCTCTACTGCTTAGCCTCTGGCTAACCTAGAAGTAAAAGTGCAGTAGATAATTTAAGTATGGTATCTATAGGGATTAGTAAAAAAGTGGCCTTTAAAGTAGGTTATAAGAAGAAGATTAAAGCCAGCTAAAGAGTAAATAAGGCTTTTTAGCTAGGTTATATATAGCTAGGTTTAGGCTATAATTAAGGCAGCTAATTATAATAATATTAACTTAATAAAGCTTTATTTACTAAGAGGTAATAAATATTTAAATTATATTAAACTTTAGAGATACTTAGATATATTTTTTAAGGCTAACTTATAAACTTAAAAAAAAGATTTAATATATATTTAATATAAATCTAAAATTAATATAAATTAATATAAGTTTTATACTTTTATTATATATAATATTATAAGTAAGTTAAGCTATTAGTAATCTTTTAACTTAATTATTTTATTTATAATTAATATAATATTATAGGTATTACTTTAGTATTTAATTTATTTATTTAATTTATTTATTAGCTTATAGTTAAAATATTATTATAAGTTAGTAATTTAATTTAAGTTATATTATAAGTAATTACTAAAATAGTATTATAAATATAAGTCCTTTATTAAAAAAGACTTCTAAAAGTAACTTATATATACTAATAATATATTAATAAAAGATATAAGAAAGTTTTTTTATATTTATTACTTCCTTTATAAGAATTTTATAAGTTAATTTATTATAATTATAATATTATTATAAAAGATTTTAATTAAGAGTTTTTTTAATAAAGGTAATTTAATTATAAAGTCTATTATAATTAAGTCCTAAGGTTATTATATTACTAATAGTAATTATATCTATTTATAAGGTTTATATCTTTAAGCTTTTATTTCTAGGTATAAGTTATATTATTTAATAATATTTTTTATATCTTTTTGTTTAAACTTATATTCTTAGTTATAAAGTTATTTTAATATCTTTATAATATTTTAATATCTATATAGAGGATGTAAATAAAATTTATAAAAAAAGTTATAATTTTATTTTAATAGAGGATTTTATTTAATTATCCTAGGTACTATTAAGAGACGATTGAACAGTAATCGTCTAATAAATTGTGTTATCTCGCTTAGATTTTGGACTTGAATCGGTTGGGCTTGGGCCGAGTTGCTGATTGGCTTAAAATAACCCCAACCCCACACTTGGGGTTAGCTAGTACGAGCTTGGGGTTAGCATAATGCAGAGGAAAGGGGACTATAATTGATAGAGAAAAACAACAAGACTGCTTCTCTCTTTACTTTCTCTTTACTTTCTATAATCAAGATTAAAGAGGCGATATCAAACAACAATGGAGGACATCGTACAGCTCAATCAGGATTATCAAATACTCATCTGCCGGCTATGTCAAGCAGCCGTTCGGCCCGGCAGCAGCATTGAGTCACATTTTCGACGGCAGCATCAGCTCAAGGGACAAGTGCTCAAGGATATCATAGACTACTATGGTGAACTAAAACTAGCTGACCCGAAGCGTATTGCAGTACCAGAAGATAACGGCCCAGCAATCGAAGAGCTCGTTATTTCAGGTGGGTATAGCTGTTGTATATGCCGATATCTTACTATTGCATACGATAATATTGTCCGTCATTGGAGAGAGGCAGGGCATAATACAGCAGAGGAACCGTGGACTAAGGTGCGGCTACAGACGTGGATGGGAGGAAGGCATGCGCGCTACTGGATCGTTCGAGATGATAGCGATAGGAATGGCCCGTTAGAAGTGGCTAACAAAGCTGATGCTGGAAATCAGAGTGCTATAGACAAGGTCATTGCTGCAAGTCTGGCTCGACTAAAGGAAGAAGACGCCGTACGACTACGGAAGGGTGACTTGGAGGAAGATATCGACCGTGATTCGCCGTGGGTCAAGAGGCTAGGCTGGGTACGACACTTTGGCTCCCGGGACTTGATCAGTATTCACGATGCAGCCCAGTGGCTACGGGCGAGGGCAGCAACAGGCAGGTGGGCTCAGAATCAGGAAGATGAGGAAGCAGCTCGTGAGCGACTATTGCTCAGCCGGCTCGGACAGAGCTTTGATCGTGAGGTGGACCGTTGCTGCTGGCGGCTCGATAGCGTGCCGACCGAGACGTTGCAGTGGCTCGGCAGCATCACATCAATGACCCCAAGCGGCGTGCCGTTTGGCCGTAAAGGCAAGGAAGAATCGATGAGCCAGTATAAGTCTGTCGGTCACCGTTACTTAAGCTTCTGCTGGAAGGCATACCGTATCGGGCGGAAGGAAGCGTTTAAATGCTGGGCCGTTCGCTTTACGGATGAGCAGTGGAGCTTATTGCATGATGTCGCTGAAGAGCTCGAGAGTGATAGGGTTCCAAGCAGTCATGACAGCGGATTCTTCAGCGGCAGAGAGAGACAAGCTAAAGATAAAGACGAAGACGAAGACGGGGACGGAGACGGAGACGGAGACGGAGACGGAGACGGAGACGGAGACGGAGACGGAGACGGAGACGGAGACGGAGACGAATATCAAGACGATGATGATAGTGACGAAGGCGAGCAAGGGGATGAAGGTATGACTAGCCCGCTGCAGGATGCACTAGACCGAGCCGTCTTCCGGTTTATCGTGGCTTCGATCAAAACTCACGTTGGCGGAAACACATATACGAATTCGCTACTGTGCTTCTGTGCGGCACTTGGTATCAAACCACGCCCGATGGGCTATATAGAGCCGCATTTATATACTGGTCTGCTAGCTGCTATAGTATGGTGGGCCCGGCTGTTCTTTTTGGAGGCTGCATTTGAGAATCAGCCGCTAGATCGGGACGAGGTCGGGGTCGAGGCCGTACTTGCATTTCAAGAGCAGCATACATCGTGGATGTGTATGGGCACTCACACTGTCATGAGCACGATCATCGGATGGATGGCATACGGGAAAGGGTATCGGCAGAAGATGGGGGGGCAGCCGTCGATACGATGGTCCGAGGACGGAGAGGGCTTATTTCACATGGGCGAGCATATCAGCGTCGAGGATTTCACCCGCACACTGCGCGATGAGGTGACCGAGGCAGAGAAGCTACTGGATAAGCTGTTCGGGGGGGTGTGGCAGTCGGTCAGTAAGAAGATCGATATGGGGCGGATCATCGATAATATGGTACGGCTCGGGGCAGGTCAGTCATTCGCAAGCAACCCGAAGAACAACTGGCTCGAGCCCGGGCCGGCAAAGGTGATGCGGCTGATGGAAGCATCGATATGGGATGCTGCAAGGGTTCGATGGAAGCGACAGCGTGTTAAGAGGTGGCTTCGAGACTTGCGGCTGCTGCGAGAGACGCTGCTCGTGCTCGTACATACGTGGGGTGGGCTTCCGGGAAGGGGACCGGAAGTCACAACACTGCGGCACTGCGATTCGTGGCAGCTGATCCGGAATATATTCATATTAGATGGTCAGGTCATGATCGTGACCGATCGAGATAAGATGAAGGCAATCCGTGACAACGGCCGGAAGGTCGCACGGTTCGTCCCCGACCGGATCGGGCGGATGATTGTGGCATATATCGCATGGCTAATTCCGACTGAGAGGGTGCTACGGCGGGAATGTCAGCTTACCGAGCCGCGTGGAGAGCAGCTAGAGTATATGTGGAGGGATGGCAACTCGTCGGTATGGGAAACCGACCGGCTTAGCAGGAAGCTTGCTCGCGTTATGCAGGCCGGGACGGGGGTCAGACTCGGGGTGGGACGATATCGAGCGATCGCGATCGAGATGGGACGGAAGATTCGAGGGCTTGTGATGAAGCAGCTAGAAGGTAAGATGGATGATGAAGATGAGGATGATAACGTCGAGATCGATCCGATCACAGGTGAGCCGGTTGACTGTGGAGGAAGCTGGAATATCGTGTGGGATTTGCAGTCGACGCACGGAACACGGATTGCGAGGCAGCACTATGCCGTACATATCGGCTTCCCGGGTAAGCTGCAACCGGAGATGATCGCGACATTCAAGGAGATCAGCAGGCTGTGGCATCAGTATTTGGAGGGAAGCGGTGCAGAGGGAGAGGGGGATAAAGAGAAGACGGCGGTGAAGCGTAAGCGGGATAGTCAAGTGACGGGGCAGCAGCAGCAGCAAAAGGCTGATAGTTCAAACCGAGCAACTAGCCGCAAGCGGAGAAAGACGAATAAGGAGGGAGAGGCGGCTCAGAAGAGGAAGAAGCTAGAGGACGAGATGGCGGATGGGCTGCGAAGGCTGCTTGGACCGAAGACGACTTGGCGATCCGACAAGCAGGCTGAGTGCATGCGATCGATCATGGCACTCAAAGCAGATCAGACGGCGATCAATGTGCTACCGACCGGGGCCGGCAAGAGCATATTATTCATGCTGCCGGCCGTGATGCAGGATACAGGCACGAGCATCGTGGTCGTGCCGTTTGTTGCACTGATGGATGACTTGGTGGCAAGAGCAACAGATATGGGGGTCGACTGCATCCGATATAGGTCATCGATGAATTCGGGACGAGAGGGCATGCCGCGGGCGGCACGCTTGATCGTTGTCAGTGCCGATATCGTGTCAAGCGCCGAGTTTTCCGGGTACGTTGACGGGCTGTCGTGTACAGGGCTGCTGCAGCGGATATTCGTGGATGAATGTCATACTGTGATCATGGATATCGGCTACCGGGCTAAGCTTGGCGAGCTAATTGGGCTACGTCGGTTTGGCTGCCCGTTAGTACTGCTCACAGCAACGCTACCCGTCGTGCTGGAGGACTGGTTCCGTGGTGAGATGCTAGCGAAGTCAGCGGTCATGGTGCGGGATCGGACGGTCAAGCCGAACTGCCGCTATGAAGTTCAGCAGGTCAAGCCCGGGCGTGATGCTGTTGAGGATCGCACGGTCGAGGTGATCAAACAGCTAGACAGAGATATGACGGGTTGTCAGAAGGGGGTCATATACTGCCGGTCAAAGAGTCAGTGTGAAGCGATAGCTGAAGAGATCGGCTGCGGGTTTCATCACAGCGGCATGAGCGAAAAGGACCGTCACGAGGCACGAACGGCATGGATAGAGGGCAGACACACAAGCCGTTGGATTGCAGCAACAACAGGGTTAGGGACAGGTATTGATATCGAGGGGATTGTGGCCGTGGTTCATATGGAGAAGCCGTATGGGCTCGTTGATTTTGTGCAGCAGACTGGGCGAGGAGGGCGGCGGGCAGGCGAGGTGGTCCGGTCAATCATCGTACACGACGGACGGCGGCAACGAGAGGATCAGCATCGAAGCTTTGTAGATGATATCAATCAGGCACAGATGGAGGCATTCATATCGACGCCGGGATGTCGAAGGGCTGTGGTTTCGGCGTTTATGGACGGAGCAGCCGGCGAAACGTGTAAGGATGTGGATGGGGCTGCACTTTGTGATCGATGTGAGCTGCTTCAGCAGGATAATAACAGTGATGAGGGTGCGGGCAGGGCCGAGGAGGTGATTGAAGGAGAGAGTGAGGCAGAGAGTGAGGGTGAGGGTGAGGGTGAGGGTGAGGGTGAGGGTTATGACACGAGAAAAGGCGGGAGGATTTGGAAGGCATTTGGCAAGGAAGAGGGTATGCGGATCAGAATGCTTTTCCGATGGCTAGACGATGTTGCAGAGGAGTGTCCGGTATGTCACGTCCGACGTCATCAGAAGGGACTAGAGGTAGGGGAGGTCCCAGATGAGCCGCGGCATGAGAAGGCCGGGCAGTGGTGCAAGGTAGTAGGAGAGGAAGGGTATGATGCGGCGCGCAGGGAGATCAGGTTTAAAGAGCTATCATGCTGCTTTATATGCAAGCTGCCGTTAGACTGGTGTGAGGAAACCCGGGATGAAGAGGGTAAGTGTGTGTATAAGGATAAGCTGCTGCCGGTGGTGTTGATGGGGTTGAGGAGCTGGCGGATCGGAGATATAGCAAGGGCTGCATTCGGGATTGATATAAAGGATAGGGAGGGATTTTATCGCTGGCTAGGGGTTGAAAGGCGGTTTCACGGGATGAAGGGGACAAATGCACACGCGTTATGGGAAGCAGTCGTTTGGCAGATATATAAGGATAAGGAGTAGCTATAGGGTAGCTATAGGGATTATAATAAGGATATATTAGTATAAGAGAGGTGAAGAGATAGAGAGAGTAATAAAGAGATATAGGGTAGAGAGAGATAAAGAGGAGGTAGGGGGGTATAGGGTAAGAGGGGTAAGGGGATAAGAGAGCAGGAGGGTGAGAGGGTTAGGGATAGGGAGGGGCGGTTAGGGACGTGAACCCCGTGTATCTGCTAACGGCAGGTATGTGTATAATGCTAAGGGTTAGGAGATAAGGGATATAAATGGTAAGGGAGCAAGAGAGGGAGAGGGTAAGAGATAAGGAGGGTTAGAGGGAGTAATTAATATAAAGGTTAAGGTAAGTGGTTAATATAAAATAAAGGTTAGGGGAAGGGATTACGATAAGGGTTAGGTAAAGTAAATAGTGTAATAATAAGGGGGTTAGGTTAGGGGGAGGGCATAGAGGGTAGAGAATAATATAAGGTAAGTAGGTTATAGGGTATAAAAAGCTAATAATAAAGGAAGTAAATGCAATAATAAATAAGGGATAAGATTAGGGGAAGCTATTACTATAAAGGTTAGAGTAAGAGTAAGGGGATTAAAGGGTAAGGAAATTAAAGTGAGGGGAAAGGGATTAGAGAGATTAAGAGGTTAAGGTAAGGGCAGATAGGTCAGAGGGTAAGACAGAGAGTAAAGGATAGTACAAGGCAAGTAAGTCAGAGGGTATAGAGAGGTAAGGGTAATATAGAGTAAGGAGGTTAGTAGGTAAAAAGGGCAGAGAGTAGGGGAAGTAAATATTACTATAATTAAGAGATAGGGTTAGGGTGAGTAACTAATATGAGGGTTAGGGTGAGTAATTAATATGAGGGTTAGGGTGAGTAATTAATATGAGGGTTAGGGTGAGTAATTAATATAAGGGTTAGGAGATAAGAGGGTAAGGTAGGAAGGAAGGTAATAGTAGGCGCCGAAGGCGCAGCTCACGGCAGGTGCAAGCGCGATAGCGGTTTAAGTAGGGGCTTAGGGACTTAGGGGTTAATAGAAGGGTATAATAGGAAGGAAGGTAATGCTATCCGCCGGAGGCGGGGCGCACGGCAGGTGCAGCGCGTAGGGCTGGGTTAGGGCTGGGTTAGGGTTAGGATTAGGGTTAAAAGAAAGGTTTCTTTAGGTGGGTGGGTGAACCCGTATATTTAGCTCCCGGCAGGGGTGTGGCAGCACAAGAGATAGGGTTAGAGAGAAGGATTTTGTGGGTTGGTGGGTGAACCCGTGCAAATCCGCTAACGGCAGGTCGCGCGGCAGCGTGGAGGGGTTAGGGTTAGGGTTAGGGTTAGGGTTAGGGTTAGGGTTAGGGTTAGGGTTAGGGTTAGGGTTAGGGTTAGGGTTAGTTAGGGTTAG